>NC_141068.1:32602677-33244789 GCF_041138505.1 Cibotium barometz
ATTGCCTACAGTGGCCGCTTCGAGCTCTGAATCTGAGTATAGGGCATCTTTTATAGCTACAGTTGAGTGTGTGTGGCTCAGACATCTGATGGCTGATTTGGGTGTTGGACAGTCATCTAGCACTACGATTTTGACTCACAGCCAGAGCGCATTAGTAGTTGTGCGAGGAACCCAGTGTTTCATGCTTGCAAAGCACATTGAGGTGCATTACCACTTTAACAGGGAAAGACTCTCTGTAAAAAGAGACCAGCTTGGTCTATGTGCCTACACACGACAACATGGCAGATTTATTCACGAAGGCTCTTACTTGTGAAAAGTTTGAAGCTTTTTGTAAAGCTTTGGACTTACTGCCTTTTCAAGATTGATCGGCCATACCCTGTACATGTTCACATCATCACTCGAGGGGGGATTTGTATGGTAGTGATGTGTGTGAACACACTTAGGACCGCCAGGGTGCTTTTTCTCTCACTAGGAGGTTTTTTCCCCGTGCGTATGTACACCCTCTTATCTACTCATTTTGGGGTATGTTCTTATCTTTTGTATCGGGCACTCTTTTGTTCATTCTATTCTAGTGAGTTTGTGTACTCTAAAGCTTCTCTATATGTGTGTGTGCATTATTAAAACCCTAAGCCTAATTTCAACAATAAGTTCACAAACATGTCCGCAGCTTTAGTATCTTCAAACCCTTCGACCAAACACTAATTCCACTATTACACCTTCTCAGTAGACCAAAAAAAAATGTAAACTATTTAGATCCATCCATAGGCATGTCTCACACGCTCACATCAACTTTCATGTGAATAACCCCAAAGGAAGGCCTCCAAAAGTCAATAAGATCCATTGGGCCTTATGGAGTTCAAAACTGCAAGAGTGGCCAACTAGGCAATTTTCACCCTGCAAAAACCGGTCTCTTGATGTCAAAATCTTATGAGATTTGGTATGATTAGAGAACAGTATATGGAAATACTCCACACCAAATCCTGTGGCCTATATCACTTCAAGTAGAGAGAAATTAGGGATGGAACAAGACACTTTGGCCATGCTAAAATTTCAGAAAACAAGCAACAATACCAAACCTAGACCCTATCCTCTATACTTAACCAATCATAGAACTTGTATTTTCATAGATGTCACTCTCCAAACCTTTTTCCCTATTACATGTAACCTTTGGTTGTACTTCTTCCCATACCACTACTCCGCACAACCACTAGTGAATTGTCCCAACCACCATGAGTGCATGCTGGTAGCTACTACTAGCATTCACCGAGACCTCCCAATGCATACTGGGTGCTACCTAAGCACGCCAATAGCTACCGGCATGCAATGGAAGCTCCCAATGCATGTGTCGGGCTACCTAAGCATGGCAAAAGCTATCGGCATCCACTAAGACTTCCCAATGCATACCCGGTGCTACTTAAGCATGTTGGTAGCTATCGACATGCACTCAAAGCTTCAGTGTATGTGAGGTGCTACTTAAACATGCCAGTAGTTACTAGAATGCATTGGGAGCTCTTGGTGCATGCCATTAGCTCTCGGGTGCTACTAACGCTTGCTGGTAGCTACCAGCATGCACGTGGAGCTCCCAATACATGCCGGGTCCTACCTAAGCATGCCGGTACAACGTGAGCATGCATGAGGGGTCATAGCTAAGCATATCGGTAGAACCTCAGCATGCTGGTAGATACCTAAGCATGTCGGGTGCTATCCAAACATATGCCAATAGAGTTGTTAATGCATGACAGTAGCTCCTAATGCATGATTTAATAGTAAATAGAAACACATATCACTTAAGCATGCGAGTAGGTACCAACATGCACTGAGACCTCCCAAAACATGCCATGTGCTACGTAAGCACGATGATACCTACAAGCAAGTGTTTGTAGCCCTCAGGAACTAATGGCATGCACTGGGAGTTTCCAATGCATTCCGGGTGCTACCTAAGCATGCCAGTAGCTATACTGACATGCATTGGGAGCTCTCGGTGCATGCCATTAGCTGTCGGGTGCTACTAACGCTTGTCGGTAACTACCGTTGTCGTGACGTGGGCGGTGTCGCTGGGAACACACTGGGTGTCTGGCTGTGAGAGTTACATCCAAAAATCCCAAGCATTAAATGTCTTCTCAGCTTCCCATGGAACAAAGTATAGCATGGTATTAATTCAATCTCTTGACTCAGGCATACATTCAATGGGATTGTCTCCGCAACTCATACAAGACACACCATCTTCGACTATGATGATACAAGGCTTATGGCAAGAGAACTCATCATCATCATCATATATCATTATCAAAAATTCATCATGGAAGGTCTTCACATAACATATGCTATATGTTTGTACAAAAATGTTTGACATGCAACAACACTCATGAGACAAAATAATAAAACTCACAAGACATCACCAAATCCAAAGGGTATACATATCTTCAGCATATGCATGTCGACAGCCCATAGTATAGCACCCAGTATTTACCGCAGCCATCATAAAGGAGAGAAAATCACTTCCAAAAGACCTCTACAAGTGTCACTCTTTCTGATTTTCAAATATATGAAGGTGCCACCCTTTTTGAGGCTGCTCTTTGTGCTGATGCTTTGCTATCATGTCTAAGCCTTGGGAGCTTCCAATGGCATGCTTGAGATCAAATGGAACGCTTCAGTGTATGCCTGTTTTCTTGCTCTGGACCGGGCAGCAGACACCCTGTTCTCTTTCCTTTGCGCCTCTGGTTGTCAGCTTCACCTACTCCCAGCTGCGCTCATCAAAACCCACACTACCTGCACCTGTAACGGCACACGTCCAGAGTTCCCCGGCTCTCTTCACGGTGAACCACCTGTCTCTATGCCTGCAGATCACCTCGAAGGCAGCGGCTCGTTTCACACTTGCCGCTGTATGACCCGAGTCTCCCTCTAGCACAAGGCGACCACCTCCCGTTAGCTCTCTCTCTCTCTGTCTCCTCTCACCGGCGGCCACCCTCTATGCAGCTCCCCGTCTCTGCAGCAGCAAGTGGTCGCTTCTCTACACCTGTGGCTCCTGATCACCAGAGCCGCCTCTCTGCAAAAAACGACCCCCCCCCCACTACACACGGCGTCCTTCCCCTTCTCTTCCAGCTGCCCTCCTCTGCTGCAGCAGCTGCGCATCACCAAAACACACCCGGGGCCTCCTTTGCTCTCTCCGTATATCTGCTGCCTCCCGTCTGTCTTCTACAGCCGCTGCTTTTTCCAGGAACCCCCCTATACACACTCTCCTTTCTGCGGCAGCCTGTACTCTGCGCTTCTCTGCAGCGCCTCCTACCAAAACACACCCGGGGGCCCCTGTATCCCGTCAGCTCCCTGCCGTCTTTACGCCTGCACGCCCTCCGTCCTCTCCAGAAGCACCTAGCTGGCGGGCATTCCAACTTCCACGCCACTTTTCCAGAAGGCCACCTTCACCATTTATTTATCTTATTTAATTTTGAAAAATGGCCACCATATTGCTTTCACACCAATGCTTTTAGATATGAGGCAACCTTGGCCCTTTTCACCCTTTTTTATGCTCCACATATCTTCAATTGCAACCTCAAGTGCCCGCTTATATTTTGACGTGCCCACAACTCAAGGCGACCAAACAGCTAAAACCATTTCCAGCGGACCTCGTTCCGGACAAGCTGTGCTTCCAGAATTTCACCAGTCCCTGCACATACACCTCCATCAAAACCCTATGCCTGACTGCTGCATCCACGACGCCATACATCCCGTATGTACACAGACACTTAATCCCATGCATCTGGATTTGTATTTAACAGCCTCACATGCATGGTTTCACACCATAGACGTGCTGTGGCACGACACCGTTGTCAGGCAACATTTTGTAAAAGTTTTTTGGGATTGTGTGCATATGGGATGCATGGCATACAAAAAAGCTTTGCCCTGAATGCCCTGGCACGTGTACAGAGTGGCTGGCTTTGTAGTAGGTTAGTACATGCATGGTTTTTTTTGGGAGCAGGTGCTTGAGGTTTGAAGTTTTTTTTCATTACAGCAGTGTGTATGGCTACTAGTGGGAAGCGACCTTATGATAGGCGGTGCTCTTGGTGGGATAAAATTTGGAAGCACGTGGATGCTCAGGCCGCCGGCGGCGGCTGGTAAAAGGACGAGTGTGCACGATCATCAAAAAATGGAAGTGTAGAGAGAGAGGAGAAGTTTTGCAGGGCGATGCTCTTAGTGATTGTGTATGCCAAGTGTGGTACTGTATCAAGGACCTGGTGAGGAGGAAGCTTATTACACACACATACACACTGCTTCTCTCTCTCTCTCTCTCGTGATCAGGCTGCTGTAGCCGCAGACAAGGGGAATTTAGTCCATGATGAGATATCAAGGTAGGGGCTGATAGAATATGATATTGTGCGGGGTGGTACTCTCGTGGCCATGTATGCTTGAAGTGGTTCTGTTTTCAAAAGCCGTCAAGTGCTAGTGGCCATCGCAGCTCATATATGTGATCGCTACAGTAGTGGATGATCGTTCATGTGTTGAGACGATGGGCTACAAAGGTACTCCTCTCTTATTAAGGGTGCAGTGATGGCGATGGCAATGTCTGAGAGAGCAGAGAGCTTTTTGTGTGTTACCTTGTTGAGTTGCCGCCTCTTAGCACAGAGTGTGTCCGTATTGCTTCATTGGGTTGTTGCTGACGCCAGAGTTTGTTGTGTTTGGCGCAGTGGCTGATAGCGCAGAGATGTGTTGTTTTGTTGGGCTGCTGCTCTCAGCCATGGCGCAGGTATATGTTGCCAAGATGAATGGAGGACAGCCTTGTGAGTATACATCTTGTGTGTTGATTTGAAGGTGTCATGTATGTGAGATGGTGTGAAGCAAAAGCTTCTGTGTGTCGGAAGAAGCTTGTATGGAAGTGTTGGTTGGGAATTCAAAGATGGATGATATAGGTGATGTATTTGGCTATGGTTTGTGTATTTGTATCTTGTGTGTGTTGATTTGAAGGAGAAGGCGTGATTGACATGTTTGGTGGTGTGGTCCATGGGTTTACACTCTCACAGTGCACCTTGTGCCAGCCTTCGATTACCTTGTCATGCACATAGTAAGAGCATATGTGTTTGCTGGGTGATTACTTTGTCTATGGTGCCCCTGTTTTGTGCTAGTCCAAGGTTGGGGGAGTGGGAAGCTATAGAGGCCTGTTTCCTTGTTCTTTTTCCACTCCACAGCTTTTTGGTGCCTCCACTGAGGAGAGCCAAGTATTTTTCTTTGCCTACAAGGGTGTATGCCCTAGGAGTTGAAGGCTTCAGGGAAGGTGTTTTTTCTTGTTTTTTCTTGGGATTTGAGGTGAAGATTGGATATCAAAATGATGTCGTATCCAGAGTTTTTTGGTGGTCTTAATGAAGATGTAGAAGATTTTCTTGAAGGGATGGAGGTTGCGTGCATAAGCAACCACATCAACGAGTCGGCACAAGTATTGCGGTTGCTGAGTATATGTTTGAAGGGAGATGCGAGGATATGGTTTAAAACTTTTGAAGAGTCATTAAAGGATGCTTAGCCACGCATTCCAATGAGCGAGGATGGATTGAAGACTGCACTTTTGAACAGGTTCAAGAAGGTTGAGGATCCAGACAGAGTCTGGCATGAAGTGCAGGGGTTGACATAGGCGAATTGGAGCCAATTCATGATTATGTAAAGAAATTCTCCTTGCTGTCGGAGACCTTTTGCAGGGCTTTAGAGGAGGATCAAGTGCCTCCGGACATGATGAAGAAGGAACGTTTTGTTGTAGGATTGAAGGGGGACATTCGCTGGAAGGTTGAACTAAAAAAGCCCAAATCTTATGAGGATGTTGTGGAGATTGCCAAATCAAAGGATTGGAAGTTGCAACGGATGAACCAGCTGGGGATGGTTCCAGTGGTAGTGAGGCCTAAAATTAGAAGGGGAGAAACGGTACCGATGAGAAACGTGCTGGAAAGAGTGCAACCAACAGAAGCTCAAATGAATAATGCCACACCACAGGGGACAAAGGTAGCACCCACAACTGTTACAGCTTCTGATGAAGGGCTTCAATAGGACATGAGGCAAATAGTGGATTATTGTATGAAGAATTTGAGTCTGAAAATGATAGGAAACACAGGTGGTGGTGGACGTGGCCAAGGCAGAGGTTATAATCAGGAAGGGGTTGAAGGTCAGACAGGCTATGGAACTGGCCATGGTTTTGGCATGGGTGGACGGTTTATTCCTACACGTTGGAATTGTGGTGAATTGGGGCATATAAATCTCGACTGTGATAAGCTGCCGCGAATGGGAGGTGATATGTATCCCTTACCCTGAGATTTCGAATAGGGCAAATGATTATGGAATTGAAATTAAAGGTGAAGTAGGGACCAGTGGGTTGACAAATGAGGAGCAAAACTAAGGTGGTGAATGTGGTCACCCTTGAGAAGACGAAGGAGACGGAAGCTGATGTAATGCCTTTGGGGAAACGAACGCCATAGGAAAGGGAAGACAGGGATGCTGTAGGGCCTAGCAAGAAGAAAAGTAAAGCGAAGGAAGGAGGGGATGTAAAGGTCAAGCGGAAGCGAAAGTCTCGTAGGAAGTTTCAAGTTACTGATTTTCCACTGGTGGGGGTTGGGTAGGATAGCTACAATTTGCAAAAGGACATGGCTGGAAGGAAAGCTAATATTATTTTTGGACAATTGATGGAGTTAGCTCCCAAATTGAAATGTTAGTGGAAAAGTCTCGTGAACCCGAGAAAGAAAGAGCCTACCAAAGGGATAGTGACTCTTTTATCTGTTGAGGAATTGCCTGATATATGTCCTGTGGTGGATGTATGGCACAAAGGGAAGAATCTGGGAGAAGCATACATAGATGATGGTGCACAAAATTGCATAATCACACTAGCAACTGTGGAGAGGTTGGGTCTTCATATTACTGAAGCGTTTGGTTTTCGTATTCGGTTGGCCAATCACCAGAAGGTCAAATGCTTAGGTGTGATCAAGGGGTTAGAACTGCAGGCTTTTGATGTAAAGGTGCTTGTGGGCTGTCATGTTATGCCGGCAGCGGCAGGAATGGGTGCGTTCCCTATCATTTTGGGAAGACCATGGCTGAGAGCGGTGAAAGCTTTTCAAGATTGGAGGAAAGGGGTCATTACTCTGTATGACAGGCGAGGGGACAAAAAGCAGTTTAATATGGATAATCAGGAGCCTGTCATTACTCTGTATGACAGGCAAGGGGACAAAAAGCAGTTTAATATGGATAATCAGAAGCCTGTTGATGATGAAGGGGAGGATGAAGCAGATTCGATTGTTGATGACACGACTAGTAGTACCACTGCTAGTGAGGGAAGAGACGACACTTCATCCAGTGAGGAGGATGCAGAGATGGCTACCCTGGTTATTGATGAGGAAGTGCTTGGTGATAAGGTTGCCCAACAAGAGGAGGCCATATAAGAAGAATGCGAGGAAATAGCGATTGATTTTATGATAGAGGATGCCCTTGAAGAGTACATGTTTTTTGAGGCAGATTTCCTTCAAGATCCTGATGTACTTCCTTTGGATGCTATGGTTGAGATACAAGTGAATCATGAGAAAATGTATGCATGTGATGTGAAAGAGTATGCTTTTGAGTCTTTGGAGGAGATACCGTTGTGGGATGAGTGGGATATAGAAAGTCTGCAGGATGATGAACCCGAGTTAGAGATGTTAAGAAAGCCACGAGCAGAATTGATGCTATGAGGGAGGAGCGACACCAGAAAACTATAAATGATGTTGATGCTATGGATGAGATTATGGATGCTATGATAGATGAATTTCTTATTGGTCTTGGTAAAGATAAATACAAAAAAACTGAGGTGGATGCTTTGACAATGGTGCCTTTTGAAGGGGAGTATGTTTTGCCTGTAGTGGATGGCTTTGATGATGGTAATGTTTCTTATGTTGATAGACAAGAAAGTGCTATGGGACAATAGGTTATAGAGTTTTGTTCTTTGGGATGTGCACATCAGGTCTTTTTTGATGAAACTTTTATTAGTTATTACCCTCAACAGGAGTTGCTTCACTGGTTTTCCAATAATAGCGTTGGCCACATAAATGATTATGGAATTGAAATGAGGCAGGATGCTATGTATGTCAAGAGCTTTGTTTCCAAAGGTTCTTATGTTATGTTGTGGGATGTGGGATGGCAAACTACGTCTTGGGAAGATGACAATGTTTCTTCGAACACATGGAATAGAGATGTTTTGGTTACCTTGTATGATGATCAAAGGATTGACATAGGGAAACGTGGTCGTATGCTTTTTGCTATTGCTGATCATAAATGATTTAGCAGGCTAGGGGTTGGGCAAAGTATGTCAGGCAAAATTTTGTAAGTGTTTTGGGCTTGTGTGCATATGGGATGCATGGCATGCAAAAAAGCTTTGCCCTGAATGCCCTAGCAGGTGTACAGAGTGGATGGCTTTGTAGTAGGTTAGTACATGCATGGTTTTTTTTGGGAGCAGGTGCTTGAGGTTTGAAGTTTTTTTTTATTACAGCAGTGTGTATGGCTACTAGTGGGAAACGACCTTATGATAGGCGCTGCTCTTGGTGGGCTAAAATTAGGAGGCACGTGGATGCTCAGGCCAACTGGTAAAAGGACGAGCATGCACGATCATCAAAAAATGGAAGCGCAAAGAGAGGGGAGAAGTTCTGCAAGGCGCTTCTCTTAGTGATTGTGTATGCCAAGTGTGGTACTGTATCAAGGGCCTAGTGAGGAGGAAGCTTATTACACACACATACACGCTGCTTCTCTCTCTCGTGATCAAGCTGTAGCCACAGACAAGGGGAATTTAGTCCATGATGAGATATCAAGGTAGGGGCTGATAGGGTATGATATTGTGCGGGGTGGTACTCTCGTGGCCATGTATGCTTGAAGTGGTGCTGTTTTCAAAAGCCGTCAAGTGCTAGTGGCCATCGCAACTCATATATGTGATCCCTACAGTAGTGGATGATCGTTGATGTGTTGAGACGATGGGCTACAAAGGTACTCCTCTCCTATTAAGGGTGTGATGGCGATGGCAATATTGCTACTGTGGGCTGGTGTCTGAGAGAGCAAAGAGCTTTTTATGTGTTACCTTGTTGAGTTGCCGCCTCTGAGCACAAAGTGTGTGCGTATTGCTTCATTGGGTTGCTGCCGGCGCACGCCAGAGTTTGTTGTGTTTGGCACAGTGGCTGATAGCGTAGAGATGTGTTGTTTTGTTGGGCTACTGCTCTCAGCCATGGCCCAGGTATATGTTGCCAAGATGAATGGGGGACAACCTTGTGAGTATACATCTTGTGTGTTGATTTGAAGGTGTCATGTATGTGAGATTGTGTGAAGCAAAAGCTTTTGTGTGTTAGAAGAAGCTTGTATGGAAGTGTTGGCTGGGAATTCAAAGATGGATGATATAGGTGATGTATTTGGCTATGGTTTGTGTGTTTGTATCCTGTGTGTGTTTATTTGAAGGAGAAGGCGTGATTGACGTGTTTGGTCCAGGTGTAGTCCACGGGTTTACGCTCTCACAGTGCACCTTGTGCCAGCCTGCGATTACCTCGTCATGCACACAGTGAGAGCATATGTGTTTGTTGGGTGATTACTTTGTCTATGGAGCCCCTGTTTTGTGCTAGTGATTCCAAGGTTGGGGGAGTGGGAAGCTATAGAGGCCTGTTTCCTTGTTCTTTTTCCACTCCACACCCTGTCATGAAAATAGGATTTAGTGGGAATCTAGAGAGCTTGACCATTCAGGCAAGGCTTGAGCATATACATACATAACCTACTAAGCACATATATACTTATGCTATATGCGCATGCATAAAAAGGAATAAAAAAGTAATACGGATACTCTAAAGAGCAATGTGTGTATATGCTTGTAGAAAAGATTTAGCTCATGTATATGCATAAGATTATGCTTGTGCATAAACATGCATAGCCTTATAAGCACATACATACATAGGCTTATGCTTATGCTATATGTGCATAAGCATAAAAAGTAATACAAATCAATCATAGCCTCATAAGCCAATACATAAATAAGCTTATGCTTATGTTATATGTGAATGTATAGAAAACAATACATGTACTTCAATATGCAGGAAAAAATTAATAAACAAATAAATTTACATGAAAAGAGGACTTACGATCATTTAGGTTGAAGCTTCTTCTTTCAGTGCTCCTCTATAGCCACAACTTTGCCTTTGCTACTTGGAGGTGCATCTCTGACTCTTTCCAATTCTCGTATGGTTAAGGGAGCTTCTCTTGTGATTGGCCTCTCTCTCATCATCATGTCTATTGATGCTTGAATCTCTTCGATAGTGGCATCGTGCATAGCTATGTCAATAAATCTCTGAATGTGTCCCCATCAAACCCTAAGTCTTGCAAGATTCGGGTCAGAAGAACAAGCAAAAGTTTCTTTCTTGGGTCCATGTGAGAAAGAGTATTGGCAAAATAATATGCAAAAGAGAAGGGAGACAAACTCTTGGCAAGAAAGAGGGAAACCCTAGGCAAATAGGATACAACACTTAGGCAAGCATAATACAACAAGAGCAAAGAAAAGGACAACAAATAGAGACTCGCGTCGAATTCAAGGTGGGCTGGTCTAGTGGGTTTTTTTCATGAAATGAGCAACGTTCAACGTCACAAAATTACGAAAATTTGACGTGACTTTAAACGTCACTATTTTGAGTGACGTTTAAAGTCACTAAAAATTTAAAAAATTAATCTACATGTAATATCAATCTCTCATAGCTTGGTGAAAAAGCACTTTGCCGGTGATGTTATTAGTGACATAAATAGTATGATGTTAAACGTCAGTAAAAACATCATTTTGTCTTCACGTTTACATCTGCCGTCATATGGAGAAACAAATTTCCAAATTCTTTTGTTATTTGAGTGCATGGTTGGGTGTGGTGCTGGAAAGCGATGTTAAGCATTGCGTTTTCTTGTAGTGATTGCATGCTACTCACCGCTCAACTAAAGGAATCATGAGAATCATAGTAGCTGATTCACTGGCATGGCAACATGCGGAGCATCAATGGCTAGAGTTTAAAGATAAGCCTCATCACTTACGTCTTGGCTTGGGCATGGATGGTGTTAACCCATTCGGGTTCAAGTCCACATCACGGTCTACTCGGCCTATTGTATTGGTGAATTACAACCTCCCTTCATGGGTGGCAATCAAGAAAGGTCATATCATGCTTGCTCTCCTTGTACGAGGGAAGTATAAGGTGGTCAACATGGATGTGTACCTCGAGCCTTTGATTGAGGAGCTTGAGATACTATGGTGAGGTATCAAAGAAAATGATACCTTTGATTTGAGAAGCTTGAAATACTATGTGGGGCCTATATCACTGCTAAACACACTGCTATTTTTGCTGCAAACGGGTTTGCTTGCTCAGTAGCAAAATAGCGCTGCTAGTTTCACACTGCTGAGTAGCAAACGTACTGCATAATAAAAAAAAGGTAGGGTAGACTGGGGAGTCTGCACAGGACTCCCGAGTCTCCCCTAGCTCTTTTTTTTCTAATGTAGACATAGTAAAACTAACATAACTTCACATCATTATGCGCAAGTGTAATGTAAAACTTACAAATACCAAAAAGAAAAGACATTTGCAAACCAAGGTTTTAAGAATGTCAAAATTCAATTACAAACTTAGCAGAATTACATAAGTGTATGTTTCCAAAACACTCATATACAAGATAATGCATAATAAAAACCTATGGAGCTAAGAACTATCTAGATCTCATGCTGTGCGATTAGTATTGTTCCTTGTTGTGGCTCCAGCCCATTCACTTCTCACATCTCCATTGCTATCCGGCATGGACATTTGCACCACTGTTTCTAGTTACATGATCTAAAAACACAATAAAACTAACACAAGTGAGAAATAATTTTACAAAAACAAACAGGTTTAGGGTTTAGGAATGTACTTACTTGCCATGCTTGCCAAGCATGGACATTTGCACCACCGTTTCTAGTTACATGATCTAAAAACACAATAAAACTAACACAAGTGAGAAATAATTTTACATTTGCACCACCATTTCTAGTAACATGATCTAAAAACACAATAAAACTAACACAAGTGAGAAATAATTTTACAAAAACAAAGAGGTTTAGGGTTTAGGAATGTACTTACTTGCCATGCTTGCCAAGCATCTCCTCGAGTAATAACAATATATCCTTCATCTTGCACCCTATCAAATAGAGCTTGCAAACCTTGTTGTAATGCAAAATCATATTCGTCTTGTGTAGGGGGCGGTCCACTGCTTCAAGCTATAGACATACAAACAAATGAACATTTTAGAAAGTTGTTATTTAAGTTAAACTTCTTTAATTAAAAGATAAGATACAATTTGAGGCTAATATATACTTACAAATATTGTTGGGATATCGACTCCTCCTTCACGTGTAACATCACGCTTCAAGTTATTTGCCATCTATCCAAGAAAAAACATAAATACTTAAAACTCTTATGTATAGGACGCTACCAGCATGCGTTGGTTCTTACTGGCATGCTTTGATTGCTACCGACACGCGTTGGTTGATAATGGCATGCGTTGGAAGCTACCAAAATGCATAGGAAGCTACGAGCATGCATTAGAAGCTACCAACATGCGTTGGTTTCTACCGGCATGCATAGGAAGCTACTAGCATGCGTAGGTTGCTACCAACATGCATTGGTTGCTACCGTTATGCATAGGAAGGCACCAGCATGCGTTGGTTGCTACCAGCATGCATAGGAGGCTATCGACATGTGTTGGAAGCTACCAACATGCATTGGTTTATAGCGGCATTCGTAGGAAGCTACCAACATACATTGGTTTTGCTACCAGCATGCGTTGTTTGCTACCGGCATGTATTGGGAGCTTTCGGTGCATTCCGGTAGATATGTGCATGCCTACGTAGCACTCACCTAATGCATAAGCCTTATGCATAAGGCTCATGCATACTATGAATAAGGTTTATGCTTAGCATTCATATCTTCCACGAGGCTACACATTCGTAGCCTGCATAAAGCTATGCATGAGCCTCATGCATAAACCTTTTGCATAAGCTGCTGCATACATGAGGCTTATATATTAGCCATATGGATAATCTTAATACATAATTCTCATGTATGCGGCTTATACATGAGCTTATACATAAGCCTCATGTATGCGGCTCATGCATGAGGCTTTTGCATAAAACCTCATGCAGAAAGCTTATGTACCCGGCTTATGCATTAACCATATGCATGAGCTTTATCCATAAGACTTGTGCATATGGCTTATGCATATGGCTTTATACATGATGCTTATGCATACGACCAATACATAATCTTCATTCATAAGCTTATGTGCATATGGCTTTATACATGATGCTTATGCATACGACCAATACATAATCTTCATTCATAAGCTTATGTGTATAAGGCTATACATAGAGCCTTATCGTCGCTAATGCATAAGCTTTATACATGAGGCTTATGCACGAGGCTTTATGCAGAAGTCTTATGCATAAACTTTATGTATAAGCCTCATGCATGAGGCTTATACATTTGGTAATGCATAAGTCTAATGTATGAGGTTTCAACACTACCCTTATGTATGAGGCTTATGCATAATGCTAATGCATAAGCTTTATGCACTAGCCTCATACATGAGGCTATGGCATATGGCCACCTCTACAGAGGAGCTATGCTATCCACATAGGGGTGAAAAAATAACAAATCCTAAAACTTACAAACCCTATAACATGTAAAAGCATAAGAGAGGAAACATAAAAGGGAGAGATCTCTTACCTTATGAGGCTTGTATGTGTGGATAGCCTACAAAATCAAACCAAATTAAGAAAAAAAGTATTAGTAACCCTAATCTTAACCCTAATAGAAAGCATATACAAAACCCTAATCTTAATGAAAGATTTTGCATAACATAGAAAACTTATTGAATCTTTTTTTTCCCTTCTCATTATAGCTTAACCCTAACCCTAGCTTCTAAATAGAAAACATAATAGAGAGCTGTGATGGAGAGCTCTCCATCCAATCTCTTTATTAGGGTTTCTATGTAGAAGCTAGGGTTAGGGTTAAGCTTCAATGAGAAGGAAGAAAGAAGAAAAAAAAACCTAAAAGAGAGGAAAGAGAAGGGAAATACTCACAAGAAAGCTTTCATGGAAAGCTTGTTTACATAGAAAATGAAGTAAAATAGTACACATATCTTGCTTGAGCTTGAGGAAGATAGGGTTGGAGAGGTAGAAGTGATAGATAAGGAAAAACCTGTGTAAGATTCCTCCCCAGCCCTTTAAGATGTCCAGCATCTTTCCTTGTAATCAAATCCCTCTTCAGAAATATAAAAGATCTTGTTTCTATCTGTTTTAGCCTAGAGAGAGAAAATATTCTAGAGAGAGGTTATTCAGATTTTAGATATTTTTGGATGAAAAAATGTCTCTTCTTATTAAAATAAGTTCCCCTGAAACAGAAGTTCAAAAAGATTTTCAGAAGGTACATTAGAAATCAAGTATAATCTATTCAAGTGGCCTTTTCCTAGGAGTCCAGATTTTCAGAAAATTTTAAATTAAGGTTTTGAGGGGCCAATCAGATTCATCCAAATGTGTGGAGAAGATAAATAGAAGGAATAAAGAAAATCCTCCCAAAAATGAGTAAATACTCACATAAGATGAAGAGTGGACTAAGGACCAAAGGAAATACTAAAAAAATGAATTTTTGACACCTCACAATGGGAATTCCCCCCTCATGAAGGAGGCACCTATTTCACATGTGTGGTGGAGTTTTAAATTATCAAAAAATGAGATATTTTATCTCTCCTCTCTCCTAATTCAAGTCTAGTTGCAAAAAGTAAGGTAAACTGACCTAAAAATGGTCAAAAGTTGACCAAACTGATCTGAAAAATTCTGGAATCAGTTTGATTGGTTAGGAGCTCACTTTTTCCTATAAATAGAAGCTTAATAGTGTTTTATGCACTATACTCTACTCCTCCCAAGAGCCAAGAAGAACTGTGAATTTCTTAATAATTCACTAGTTTTTGACCATTCTCTCTTCTAAAGATTTGGTGGCCACTCTTGTTGCAAACAAGAGTAGATCCCTCAAACCATCAAGCCAAAGGAAAGCTCCCAGAATTCATGTAGGTTAGAAATCTTATATTTTTCTTTTTTCTTTTAATGGTTTTCTAATTTTTGTTTTGTTTGAAATGATAAATGGATGCTGACTTGTTGGAAAGGCTTTCCCCCTCTCTCATTCTTAAAATAAGCCCTTCTTTATCCTAGTTGAGTAATCTAATTATTGAAATTAAACTTTTCCTATTGTTCTCTTTTAAAAGTGAAAATTGATTAGTCAAGAATGCTTTAATTTTTAAGTAAATTAAAGTAGGAAAATTTAAAAAACGATCAGCCATAAAAAGTTATGGCAAAATTTTCTAAATATTTGTGAAATAAGTTTCATCTTTTATTATTTGAAAAGAATAATCCCTATTGTTTGTGTATTCTAAAAGTGACATTTTCATTATATGCATAGAAAAATGCATAGTAGAAATATATTTATTCTAAAAGTGTTATTTCTATTAGATTTATATTCTATGCATATTGATTATTTTTTTATTATAAAAGTGTGATTTTCATTAGATTTAAACTCTATGCATAGAAAGATGTATATTGGATACTTGTTTTTATTATAAAAGTGTTACTTTCGCTAATATCGATTTTTATGCATAAAATGATGCATAAAAGAATTTTATTTTATTATAAAAGTCTTACTTTCATCAATATTGATTTTTATGCATAAATAGATGCATAAAAGAATATTTTTTTAATAGAAGAGTTACTTTCATCAATATTGATTTTTATGCATAAATAGATGCATAAAAGAATTTTTTAATTATAAAAGTGTTACTTTCATCAATATTGATTTTTATGCATAAAAGATTTTTTTTAATTATAAAAGAGTTAGTTTCATCAATATTAATTTTTATGCATAAATAGATGCATAAAAGAATTTTCTTATTATAAAGGTGTTACTTTCACCAATATTGATTTTCGTGCATAAAATGATGCATAAAAGAATTTTTATTATTATAAAAGTGTTACTTTCATCAATATTGATTTTTATGCATAAATAGATGCATAAAAGATTTTTTTTTACTATAAAAGTGTTACTTTCACCAATATTTATTTTTATGCATAAGATGATGCATAAAAGAATTTTTTTATTATAAAAGTGTAACTTTCATCAATATTGATTTTTATGCATAAATAGATGCATGAAAGGATTTTTATTTTATATAAAAATGTTATTTCCATAGAAGTTGGATTTTATGCATAAATTGATACATACAGAATTTTTGTATCAAAATAAGAGTTCTCTTTAATCCTATGTTTAAATCCCATGAATATTGGAAAATGAATAAGAAAATACTTTGTGAGAAAAAATTCTACCATTTCATATTCTCTAGTATGGTAATGATAAAATTGAGAAAAACTATCGAAGTCGAAATTTTAGATAAATGATTAATTTATTCCTCATAGGAATTCGTGACTAGTTTTGAATTCAGTTAAGCAAAATACTCAATGAATGAAATTCAGTAAAGTAGTAATTGAAATGTTATCCTTCGAGAAAGATAGTTCAGGAAGAACCTTTCTAGACTCATACCCTGAATCAGACTATGACCAAGACGTAACTCCTTCGTCAGCTTCAAGAATAGATGATGTGACCAGTTCAGTAATCTACACTCAAATCACCCACCAAATCTGAGACTAAGTTGAGATCTTTGATTTTTGATCAGAGGATCAAGATTACAGAATTCGAGGAATTCTGCTTGGGAATCTAGACCTGTGGTCTAGAAGTCTTGGGATATGAAATTAAGATATACTTATTGTATTCAATAGAAAATCAAAACTAAAAACTTGCATAAAAACCCTGTTTTTCTTAAAGGACTGTCTTACACCAGAATGCTGGAGGGAGCATTTGGTATATGTATTTTTCTAACGGAAGTTTGGTTGCAACAGCTAGCGGGGAGTGTTCAAAGGACAACTCGCGTGGCAAAGCCTGCCCAGGTCTTGACCAGCCTTGGTATGGTCAAGATGGTGCGCTTCGGTACGAGGGGTGAGGGCCAATGAAGCGGTCCTTGAGTGAAGTGCTAGGACACCTAAGGAGGATCCTGGAGGGTTCTGACCAGGCGATGCACGAGCTCGTGGTGCCGAGGACACCCATGTATATGTCGTGGAAGATATATATGTATGATGATAAGAAACTTATTATAATCTATTATTGGATCTCGTTGTTGACCTGCTAGTCTCAATGGAGAGTCCAGAATGATACTGTTTTATGAGAAACAAGGATTGAATGGAAATTTTGAGTTATGACATCTGTAACCAGTAATTGTTTGTCAATGGATTGTTTTATAAATTAAAGTTTGAAGAGGAGTGCGTGAGTATCTGTATTCTAAAGCAAAAGTTAAGAAAGGCTTTCAATTACGCGTGGGTGAGTACTTGTCTGGTTCTACTATTCCAGTGGTTGGGGGTAGTGGCTAACCCATGGGCCGGATGGGGTTAGGCTAGAATCAGTTGAGTTTTAATAATAAAATTGATTAATAGGAATACGCTTAGAACTCGAGTAGTTAATTAGAATCTTGAAG
The DNA here is from genome assembly GCF_041138505.1 of Cibotium barometz. Lineage (NCBI taxonomy): Eukaryota > Viridiplantae > Streptophyta > Polypodiopsida > Cyatheales > Cibotiaceae > Cibotium > Cibotium barometz. The sequence continues at coordinate 32,620,267 of NC_141068.1, forward strand.
ACTTCTCTAGAGAATAAATCAACAGTTGATTTAATTAGAAAAAAAGCATCGATTCCTTCAAAGTTAAGTATGTAATAGTTTCCCTTCTGGTTTTATCAGATAAAGGTAGTTCAATGTCTTGACCTCGTTAAAAGAATTCGTCAAGAAAATAAAAATGGTGGAATCGTCCTGCTTTTCGGGCTTGGAAAATTTTCCCGGTTTTGGATTTTGGATGACCACCAGCTTAGTCTCGTGCCTGGACATTCGAGGGCGTGGCCCCGAGTGAGAAACCCTACTCCACGCAAGAGGAAGCTACTTCCGCTGCTACCATCCGAGAATCCGGTGCGCAGAGGGGGCAATGGGATCTCACAACCTGCAAAAAAAAAAACTCAGAGTATAAATTTTTTGTATTCAAAAGATAAGGCTATGCAACAGCAAAAAAAGCGAGATATTTTTATAGTATATATTGAGATATCGAGCTCCACTAGTGCTACGGGCAGACATTCATGACCTGCCTAGGTGATAGCTTCCACATCTACACCACTGCCATGGTTGGTGAGATTCTGGGTGATATGCAGCTAGTGGGATGACAGGCTGTGTGACAGCCATTTTGGACTACCAGAGACTGGCATAGTGATAGCGCCAACTTATATGTTGTAGTATTTGAGTACTAACTCATATAGTCTGTACTCTTATCTTTATGTTATGTTGGTTGAGTAGAGAAGAAGAAGATAGAAGAAAATTCAGCCATCCATCTCTCTTGTGCCTTGCTCTCTCTTGTGTGTGTGTGTTTGCTTGCTAGGGTTTTAAGCTCTCCCTCTCCCCCACATTCTCTTTATGGTATTATAGCCTGGTTCATGTGAGAGCCAAGGAGGCAAGCAAGAGGCAAGAACAAGCAAGGTACGAAGTGGTACTACGTGGGTAAGAGCATCATCATCTCTTTTCCCTTCTTGATTTAGGTACAACACCCCCTTAGTAGCTCTGGCAGCGACACATCTTTCATTGAGGAGCTATCTTCATGGGAGCGGAGCTACAAGGAAGGTATATTATCCTTCTAGGTAAAGGTTTTTCGGCCAAATTCGTGTTTCGGACACGTTACGGGCCTCGTTTTGTCATTGCAAGGTATTTTCAACAGATTTTTAGAAGTTCTAGTAGACAACTGTTTCTTCTCAAAATCTGGTTATTGCAGTGTAGCATTGCATTTTGGAAGTGTAGATAGGGTTTGCACATGTATTGTTGACACTGGGTGTATGTACATGTACTCTGGTCACATTTGGTGATACAAAGGTTGTGCTGAAGTACCGCTGTTTTGTAGCAGTTATAGGAGATACTGCTGTTTTGCAGCAGTTACAGGAGATACTGCTGTATTACAAGTGGCATACAGAAGTTGTCTATGTATAGGTTATTTGATTGCTGTAGGAAAACATGTCTGATGGAATTAATCAGATTGTTAGTGAGAAGATGGATAAGAATAACTTCCATGCTTGGAAGTTCAGAATGACCAACTTCCTAATGGGTAAAGGATTTTGGGATTATGTAGAAGGAGACAATGAGGAGCCTCCAAAGTTATCTGCCACTCTTGCAGATATAAAGGCATTTAAGAATCGGAATCAGAGTGCTAGAAAAGTCATGTACTGGATTTCAATTAGTGTCATAGACACTATGATAGGACATATATAAGATGCAAATACTCCATGGCAGAATCTGGTTCAAATGTTTGAGACTTAATACAAAGACAAGGAAGTTGCAGTTAAAGCAAGAGTTGCATACTGTGGAAAAGAAAAGCATGTCCGCCAATGAATATGCCTTAAAGATCAAGGGCATTGTTGAATCCCTTGCGTCTATCAATGTATCACTGGATGATGATTTGGTGAGTGTTGGTCTAAATGGGCTTGGCAAAGAGTACAAGCCAGTCAAGACCTCCATTGCAATTAGGGAGAATATTCCCAACTTTTGGGACTTGATGTCTATGTTAATCCTAGAAGAAAAGGCTTTAGGCGAGGATTCCTCTTCACAAAGAAAGAACACATCGGAATAGGCCTTCTACTCTAATTCAGGTAGAGGCAGAGGTAGAGGCCATGGTCGCGGCCAAGGTGGTGGCCGAAAGGGAAATTAGAATTCTGGACAACAATAGTCCAATGATTCACAGCAACAATCATACACAAGTGGAAGAGGCCAGTCTAGAGGCAGGGGGAGCCAAAGAGGACGAGGTGGTTGTTGGCAAAGAAATCAGAATTCAAATAGCATAGAGTGCTATTACTGTGGAAAACCAGGACACATGGCAAAGGACTGCTACAAAAAGTAGAATGGCATTATAAGTCAGAAGTTGCAGCAAGGCAACTATGCATCATCTAGCAAACATGGAGGTGATGATAGAAGCGAGCAGCTGTTTGTGATGCAGCACATGATTAGTTTCATAAAAAATAGGGGATGTGTCAGGATCTCAAGATATATGGTATGTGGATTCTGGCACCTCTAACCACATGACCAGTCATGTGTGCTGAGTGGTTTAGAGATATGCAAAAAATGAAAAAACCACGTTATGTAGAAACAGGTGATGATATTGCTCATCCCATTGTGCATGTTGGTAAAGTGCCATTGTCTATACAGGATGGAAAAATGAAGTACTTGGCTGATGTACTTTATGTTTCAAATATTACAAATAATCTGGTTTCTGTTGGACATATGGTTGAGCAGGGTCTGCAAGTGAGGTTTAATCCTCAAGGATGTTTTGTGGAAGACTTCAAAAATAAGTGTCGCTTGGCTGCAAAGGGTAACAAAAATGGTAGGATGTTTACTTTGGATGTGAACATGCCTGAGATAAAGGTAGCCATGTTTGCGCATGGAACATGTGTCATTATAGCTATTGACATATGGCACAAACACATTGGTCATGTGAATGTATAGCGACTGAAGTCTATGCACGCCCAAAATATTATTGCAGGTTTGCCAAAGTTTAAGGTTGATGGTATGCATAAGATATGTGGAGCATGCCAACTTGGTAAGCAGGCCAAACATGCTTTCCCACGTGAAAATCATGTCAGTGCAAGGCCATTGGATGTCATACATTCAGATGTATGGGGACCAACCAAGACTACAACAATTGCAAGTTGTAGATACTATGTTACATTCATTGATGACCACACTAGGAAAGTATGGGTTTATTTCATGAAGGAGAAAAGTAAGGTGTTTGCTCACTTTCAGATATTTAAAGCCTTGATCGCGAAGGAAAAAGGTATGTAAATAAAATGCCTAAGATCAGATGGTGGGGGATAATATTTCTCCAATGAGTTCAGCGATTTCTTGAGAAAGCAGGGAATCAAGAGGCGGTATATGTGCAAGTACAGTCCGTAATAGAATGGTGTTGCAGAAAATAAAAATAGGCACATTGTAGAAGTGGCACGTGCCTTGATATAGCTGATAAGAATATGCCATATCATTACTTTTGTACATTATGAACAGGACACCCATTGTAGGTGTTCATGGTATGACTCCTCCTGAACAGCAGTTTACAGGCATAAGACCGGATGTGTCTCACTTGAAAGTGTTTGGGTGTATTGCATATGTACATGTTCTTGATAAAGTGAGAAAAAAGTCAGATCCAAAGGCAGAGAAATGCATCTTCATTGGTTATGCAATGGAGAAAAAAGGTTATAGATGCTATAACCCTACCACTCATGAGATGCGAGTAAGCAGAGATGTCTTCGATGAGATGAGTAGCTCGTATGCACCAGTAGTGAAGGCAACAGAAGTTGTAGATGTAAGAAGTGCTGATGATGCACCACATGTAGAGTAGCAATCATAGGTGTTGAGTGGACCTGGGGAGTCCTCGAGCAGCAATGGATCCAATGTTAGCCCATGGTCAGGTAGGTTGAGGAGTGATGCAAGTACACATGTATCATAGAAAGGGAAGGAAAAGGTACATCAAACTTTTGTGCGTGATCTATCAGCAGGTCACTCATTTGTGGATGGTGATTCTAATGGCTGTGAGCAAAGTCTTCATGAAGATATTGGCATTCCGTTTGTGGTTACTCCTAGTGTAAGGAGAACTAGGACTGTTTTGAGGACACCTGGCAGTCAAGGTGTACGCAGGTCTACGAGGGTTAGATACCCTATTGACAGGTTAAGATATGATGGATATACAACCCATCATTATGCTTACATGGTAAAAGCAATATAGGAGGTTGATACCATGGATGAGGAGATGCTAGATACCCTATTGACAAGTTAAGATATGATGGATATACAGCCCATCATTATGCTTACATGGTAAAAGCAATATAGGAGGTTGGGCCCACTTGCTTTGAGCAGGCAATTGGAAATAAGAAATGGGAAGATACCATGGATGAGGAGATGCTAGCATTGGATACAAATGCAACATTGTAGTTAGTGCCTTTGCCTAAGGAAAAGAATACAATTGGATGTAAGTGGGTATATAAAGTCAAGCACAATGATGATGGTTCAGTGGCAAGATTGGTTGCCAAGGGCTATGCGCAAACTTATGGCATAGACTATGAGGAGACATTCAGCCCGGTTGCAAGAATGCGCGGTTGCAAGAATGGCAACCGTAAGATTGTCATTGCTACGGCTGCAGTAAAGGGTTTGTCTTTACATCAACTAGATGTAAAGAATGCTTTCTTGCATGCTGATTTGCAAGAAGAAGTGTACATGATGCAGCCACCAGGTTATGAGAGTAATGCACACCAAGATTTTGTGTGTAGGTTACACAAAGCCTTGTATGGCTTGAAGTAGGCACCCATAGCATGGTCAAACAAGATCAGGGAGTATCTTGTTACCATTGGATTTCAGATATCCAATGCAGATTTTTCACTATATGTGAAAAAGATAGATAGAGGGATCATGCTATTAGTCATCTATGTGGATGACTTGATTATCACTCGTGATAGTGATGTAGACATACATGATGTCAAAATGATTTTGAAGCAGAAGTTTGAGATGAAGGATTTGGATGAGCTATAGTATTTCTTGGGCATAAAGGTGGTGAGATCACCTCATGGCATGTTGTCCAAGTATGGTATAATAGGCTATAAGCTTATTTTAGTGCCATTCAGGGATTTCATTAACGTCTTCACAATTTCGTGATCACGTTAACAAAACCTACTGTTAACATATTAAAACTTGTGATCACATTGTATATTCACATGACCTGAGAAATGACCTGCCGGAACCCACTAGTCCAGTAACACCTCCGGGCATCTATCTTTCCCGCCGGGCCCGCCGGGATCAAAGAAGGGATATGTTGACTATGATGATGGGTTACCATTGCCTATGTGCGACTATCATGATAAGGGCAATATGGCTACCCTATGAAAGATCTCAAGTGATGCCTATGCCGGTTGCAAAGGAGCAAATACATTTAGGTTGAAGGTGTGCATTAATGGAAGGGTGGCACATTTTGAGTGATAGTGGTGTTGAGAGAGGGAGAGAGATGAGACAAGAGACACCACATATGCTCCACAAGAATGAATCATATTAGTCACAAGTCACATATATATAGGCAAGACCTAGAGTGAGTTAGGGCTAACTATATATAGCTCCAACACCCCCACTAAAATAAAGGTCTCCAATTGTGAGTAAAAAAACCCTTGGGAGCACAAGGGAAAAACCCGAGCTCCTACATATAAATGTACAATGCCACCTTAAAGTCCATGTGCAATGTGCTTCTATATAAAAAGTACAAAGAATAAATGTGCATGATGTGAAGTTATGTGTGAAGTGTCCTAAAGTCTATAGGTTATGTACAAGTCTAGACGAAATTGACATCACGTGAGATATGCTAATCTCCAAAAAGAGAAGCCGTCACAACTCCAAGTTCTGATCGCAAAAGTGTAAATGGAGCTTCATGGAGTCCTTTGGTGAGAATGTCTGCAATCATTTGATCAGTTGGACAATGTTCTACCATTATTGCTCCTCCTTACTTCATGTCGAACATAGTGATAATGAACTACAATATGCTTTGGACTTGCTATGTTGCACGTAGACCTTGGCCAGACTAATAGCACTTTGGTTGTCACATCTAAGAGGAGTGCTTGAGGAAGGAGAATGACCAATACTAGTAAGCAATTGTCGAAGACAAACCAATTCACGAGCCGCTAAAGATGAAACTACATATTCAGACTCTGTAGTAGAAACTGCAATACAGTGTTGTTTCTTTCTAGCCCCAGATACCAAACAGCCATTAATAAAGAAGCAATTACCACTGGTGGATCGCATGGACAAGTTAGAGCTTTCCCAATCAGCATCTGAATAACCCAAAAGATTAAGAGAAGTTGATGAAGATATGTCTTCTTGACGGCGATATACAAGTCTGAAATCTGCAGTGCCCTTCAAGTACTTCAAAACACGTTTAGCTTGAGATGAATGTCTTGTAGATGGAGAGGACAAGTATTGTCCTAATAGATTTGCTGCAAACAGAATATCAGGATGAGTGCTCATTCCCACAAATTGAAGACAACCAACAAGATTAGCATAGGGTTAATTTAAAGCTAATGATTCAGCCTTAATATTTGCAAAAGTACTCCTAGTAGAGCTTGCAAGACAAGGAGTGTTTGCCGAAGTGCAGTAGCCAATCCAAACTTTTGAACAATATCTTGCATAAACTTTGTTTCACGGAAGAAGCAAAATACCATTTTGACGATACCTTTGAACTTCAATACCAAGGCATGAATGGATGTTGCCACAAGATCCACCATATCAAAGGCTGAGGATAAAATCTTTTTTACTTGTTGCATGAAAGATAGATTATTAGACACAAGTATAGTGTCATCAACATAAAGGGCCAATATCCCAAAATGCTTATCCACATTGCGCTTGATATAAAGATTTGGATCAGAGAAGCAAGAAACCAGCCCTTGAGATGTGAGAAATTGAATCAATCTTGATGTACCATGATTGTGAAGCTTGTTTTAGTCCATAGAAAGCATGGTGGAGCTGGCATACAAGATGTTCCTTTCCAGGAGTTGTAAATCCTTCAGGTTGCTCCATATATATTTCCTCCTTTAAGTCTCCATTAAGAAAATCCGTCTTAACATCCATTTGATGTATTTTCAAATCAAACTGAGTTGCAAAAGCTAGTAGTACTCGAATGCTTGTACTACGAACTATGGGTGAAAAAGTGTCATGATGAGGTCATGATAGTCAATCCTTGCAATTTGTGAGTATCCCTTTGCAACTAAACAAGCTTTGAATTTATCAAAGGATCCATCTGCCTTTGTTTTTATCTTGTAAACCTACTTACATTTGATAGGAGTACGATTAGAAGGTAGATTGGTAAGAACCCATGTACCTTTCGAGATCAAAGACTCATATTCAACTTCCATGGCTTCCTTCCATTGTTCCTTTTGTGGAGAGGACATAGCTTCTGCATAAGATGAAGGATCTTCACAAATAGCCAATACGTGATTAAAGGTTTTAAAATCATCATCATATACATGATTTGCACCGTGCTCAAGTTTAATAGGAAGATCAACATAGACATCAAGATCTATAGCAGTCTTCTTTGAAACCGTAGGGTGAACATCAATAGACTTGTCTCCAGTATGCATCAAAAGAGTGTTGTCATCATGCAAATCATTGTGCAAAAGTAGAAAAGGAAAAGAAGTAAGTAATGTTTTTGTATCATCAGTATCATCTATGGACCATGAACCTCCCATCAATTGCTCATTGAATATAGCATCTCGACTAACAATTGCCTTTTGAGAACTTGGATCGTAAAACTTATAACCCTTTGAGTTGTCAGAATAACCAATAAAAATAACCTTCAAACTTGAAGGTTCTAGCTTGTGTCGTGTCTCTTTTGGGACATGAATATAAGCAATACACCCAAAGACTTTGAAATGTGCAAAGAAGGAGTTTGGCCTGTCTAAGCTGTGATTGGAATCTTACCAGAAGGTTCAGTAGTTGGAAAATGATTTTGAACAAAAACGGCTGTCAATACTGCTTCTGCCCAAAAGAGCGAGATAATACAAAATGAATAAGCATGCATTTGATTGCATTCAAAATTGTACAATTCTTTCGCTTTGTAACTCCATTCTGTTGGGGAGAATATGGAATGGTATACTCATGGTGTATGTCATGGTTGATGCAATGATCATGAAATAAGTTAGAAATATATTCACCACCATTATCACCTCGAAGAATTTTAACTCTTTGACCAGTGTGATTCTCCACAGATATTTGGTACCTCTTAAAATGTGTCCAATGCTTTTGATTTATGTCGTAGCAGAAAGACATTTGTATACCATGAATAGTCATCAATAAAAGTAATGAAGTAATGGTAGCAAGACTTGGATGGAGGAAAGGGTCCACAAATATCAGTATGAATGAGATCCAAAAGATTATTTAAATGAATATTTGTAGACATTGGAAATGGCTTACGATGATGTTTGCCCAGAGCACAATATTCACATATCCCCATATACGGGTGAAATTTGAGGTTCATACCTCTCACAAGATCATGACGATGAATATCAAGAAGCTTTGAGAAATTTGAGTGAGCAAACCGATGATGCCATAGCTTACATTCTAGATCTCCTAGAGCTGTAACAACATTTGCAACATCCTCATTCAATGAAAGTTCAAAGAGATAACCATGTCGAGGAGCAACCGCAATAGTGGTGCCATCCTTTTCGATGCGACACTTTGTATTATCAAATCCAACAAATAGACCAAGATCCACAAGCCGCACAACAAAAAGTAAGTTTCTTTGTAAATCAAGAATATATAAAACTCCTCGCAGTATTTTGGTTGAGGAAGAAGTTCCGAAATACAAGTCGCCAATACCCATTACTTGTTGTATTATCAACAAGATAAACCACTTTCTTGATAGGAATTGGATGATAATTATGTAACCATTGCAATTGATATGTCATGTTCCCAGTAGCACCAGAATCAACAATAAAGAGAGAACCATCACGAACATGTAGTACCTTTCTCGAGAGACATTATAATGAACCAAATTAGCCTCTTCATGAACATTGTCTTCATCAGGATTTTGTTGAGTAGCATAAGCTTGATTTCGAGCTTCATCATAACGCCTCTTGAAGCATCGACTGGATGAATGCCTTGTGCTCCCACAATATTCACAGGTTGCAAAAGAGGAAGAACCCTTTGATAAACGAGGTTGCTTATTTGTAATACCGCGTTCTTCATCATACTCTCGTGCTGCCCAACATTTAGATACCAAGTGACCAATTTTGTCACAATAAGAACAACGCTTTTGAGGAAATCTCAAACGAGAAGAATTACCTCCTGTTTGGAAGCCACAAGATGTAAATTGGAAGGAGGAAGAAGGGAGTTACTGAAATGGACGTCTCCAGAGACAGCAAAGGCTGTCTCTTATTATGTGTACTCTTGGGCAATCATGACCGTTTAATGAGTTACCAACGTCTGATGATCATAAAGTTGAAATATTCAATCAAAGAAATACATGTATACTCAAAGTCAATTCCATCCTTGTTAGATAATATAGTGATAATATTATCATACAAAGGATCCTTCATCGTATCATGAAGAAGGTGTGTAATCAATTGAGTTCGAGGAATAGGTCCCCTGCAGAGCAGAAAGCTGATTCATAATACCTTTGAATGATTTAATGTGACTAGACATGGATGTACCTGCCTTGAATTGAAGCTTGCCCAAAAGATTACGGAGATACAGAATCTCTGTAACAGTTTTCTTCTCAAACATAGTGATAAGATAGTCCCATATAGCATATGACGTGGATAACAGATAAACATCTAGCATGAGTGAATCGTTAAGGGCAGAAATTATATACCGACAAGTAGCCTTATCAACGAGACGAATCCAGTGTGCATGATCAATTTTCCACTGTTCAAAAATAGGACCTTCGATAATAATAACATCAATTTTCCACTGTTCAAAAATAGGACCTTCGATAATAATAACATCATTCTGAAGTGGATCAATAGGTTAAGGAGGGCATGCAAGAATACCAAGAACAATTTCTGCCGATTCGTCTCCTTCCAAAATTAATAGCATCTTGTATTTCCAACCAGGAAATCCTTGGCCTTAGAAAAGAGGAACAGAACGCTGCCCAGAAGGAAATCCGTTAACAAGTATGGTGTTTGACATGTTGGGTTGTGAGAACACATACAAGATAAGATCGCAGAACTTGCAGACCACTTGACGACCATGTACGAGATATGAGAACCATAGCCAAAAATAGGCATGCACTAGACAACGAGCATAAAGTGATCGTGTAAAGAATAGAACGTGAACCAAAATTAGAACTCTAAAAGTGGAGACCCATGTCTCATGCACATAAGCAAACTTAGAGGTCCATAAAAAAAAATAATAATAATAAGAAAAAGCACCATGTTATGACGCAACTTGCATGGCAAGTTTTGTACAGCAAGCATCCGTCTCTGAAGCTTTCACAAAAAGCTTTGACGATCAACTCGTGCTTATGATTTAGAGACAACTACTAGCTTTTACAGCAAGCATCCGTCTCTGAAGCTTTCACAAAAAGCTTTGACGATCAACTCGTGCTTACGACTCAGAGACAACTACCTGTTTGCTCTCACAAAGAACCTGTTTTATTGTTTTAGATGCAATTTGCGTGAACTGTCCTAACTTTTGACTCAGAACTCGGATTGACAAACCATTTTGATAGGATTCACCATGGCAAGTTTTGTATCTAATTGAAGCTTGTACGGTAAGCATCCGTCTCTAAAGCTTTCACAAAAAGCTTTGACGATCAACTCGTGCTTATGACTCAGAGACAACTACCTATTTGCTCTCACAAAGGACCTGTTTTACTATTTTAGATGCAATTTGCCTGAACTGTCCTAACTTTTGACTCAGAACTCGGATTGACAAACCATTTTGATAGGATTCACCAACACTACCATCTACGTTTTGGTTTTAAGGACACCATCAAGAAACAATTCTAATTACAACAAGTGGAGCTATAAAATCATGTAGGCAACACATAATCAAAGAGCGAATCAACCCTACACAAAACTGTTACCAAAGATCAATCTTGTAAGAAATGAAATCATATTCATAAATTGAACAAGAAGACGTAGATGCTTCCCGTATGATTAGATTTGCTCTAATACCATGTTGAGAGAGGGAGAGAGACGAGACAAGAGACACCACATATGCTCCACAGGAATGAATCATATTAGTCACAAGTCACATATATATGGGCAAGACCTAGAGTGAGTTAGTACTAGCTATATATAGCTCCAACAAGTGGAAGCACACATAAATTTTTTCAACACCAAATACATGTTCAGTCTCAAATTATAGACTATAGATTTATCTTTATGTGGAAATAGCTTCAAGTGGCTAATTGAGCAACGATGGATTGCATAATGGTATGCAAAGATGTGAGATCGATTCTCACAAATGATTAGACTTGCAAGGCTGATTTACTTGTATTGGATATGGGTCCCATTGAAATTGTTGTGAGATGTGATTGTTTGGTAGCTCTTAGGTTGTTTCACATCAGTTTACAACAAGGGTATATGAGTTTCATGGATGTAAACCATGAGGTTACATTTACCGGAACTCATGTGCCAAGTATCAAGATAATGCAACACAACTCAAGAGGGAGCTAAAGAAAATGGGATGCATATATGTTTTATAGCTTTGCAAAGAAGAAAGCAATGAGAACAAGGGAGAGTTTTTGCATAAAGGTATGAAGTAATTGTTAAAGGAGTATGAGGATGTGTTCCAAATACCAAAGTGCTTGCTGAAAGGGAGGGGATCATGGGATAGATCTTGATCTGCATACCAAGCCCATTAACAAACCACCTTATAGATTGTTAAAAGTGGAGAAGGATAAAGTGGCAAAGCAACTGCAAGAGTTTATGGACATAGGATGGGTTACTTCTAGCCAATCACCTTTTGCATCACTCGTACTCCTTGTCAAGAAGAAGGATGGCACTTTCGCATGTGTGTGGACTATAGGGATTTGAATAAATCTACAATCAAGAATATATTCTCTATTCCACAAATTGATGAGTTGAAAGAGGTGCATGTTTCTTCTCCACTTGAGATTGATTTAAGATCTGGCTATCACCGATTTAAAATCAAGAAAGGTGATGAGTACAAAATAGAGAATTTCAGACTGAGAGAGTTCCCTACCAGCATTTGGTTATGCCGTTTAGGTTGTGAAATGCACCGAAAATTTCAAGCCTTAATGAACAAGGTGCTTGGACCTTTCCTCTACAAATGGGTACTTGTATTCTTTGCTAGTATATTGATATATAGCAAAGGGGTGAAGGCGCACTAAGTGCATGCAAGGACTATATTTGATGCTTTACGATACAATAACTTGTATGCAAGAGAGAAAATGTACATTTATGGCACAAAAGGTTGAGTGTCTTGGACACATAGTGAGCAAAGAAGGAATTATGGTGGATCCTAAGAAGTTTCAATGTGTTAAGAATTGACCCATGCCTACAAAGACCACTCAATTGAGACTAAATTAAGGTGATTCTTGGGCTTGTCATCATTCTATAGGAGGTTTATTAAGAGCTATGCTCATATTACCACTCCTCTTACTGACTGACAAGCTTAAGAAATAAGCTTTCTTTCAGGATGGTATAGATAATAAGAGCTTCTAAGAGCTCAAGGAGATGCTCTTAGAAGAATACTCACATTAGGCCGTATACTTGTATGCCTAGACTTCATGAAGCCATTTGTGGTTCAAGCCGATGCATGTGGAAGAGACATTGGGGTTGTTTTGTTCCAAGAACATGGAGTGATCGCATTTGAGAGCCGAAAGATTGATGAGAAAGAAATGGGTATGCATTTCTATGATCAAGAGATGTTGGCAATACTTCATGCAATAAAGAAATGGCATCATTACTTGTATTGGAGTCATTTCTTTGTAAAAAGTGATCATAGAGTGCTTCAATACTTCTTGTCTCAACCTAGACTCTCTCCTAAGAAAAGAAGGTGCCACTAGGTGGCTACATTGCAAAATTACGATTTCAAAATCTCTTACATTCATGAAAGGGAAAGAGAATGTTGTGTACATAAAGATTGGATTTTGGATATCCAAGAAGAGTACCTATTGGATGAGGAAGTGGCACCAATGTAGCAAAAATTAAAGCAAGCCTCCTAGGATGATTTCCTACATTTTGAACTTTGTAATGGACTTATCTACTACATAGGAAAAGTCCACCTTGTTCCTACATCAAGCTACAAGAAGAGAGTGTTAGAAGAGATGTGTTGTTCTACATTATTGGGGCACATGGGGATGTTTAAAACCTTCAAGAAGGTGCGGAGGAGTTTTTCTTGGAAAGGAATGTGAAAAGATGTGTATATTTTTGTGACAAGTTGCTTGCCTTGTCAACAAAACAAGGATCCAACACATAAGCCCGGTGGCTTGCTTCAACCTTTGCCTATTCCCGATGTCAAATAGACACACATCTCTATGGATTTTATCACATGGATTCCTCATACAAGGAGGGTATGGAACATTATATATGTGGTGGTAGACTTCTTGACAAAAGCCACATATTTTATTCCTTCCAAGGTCAAATATTCAACATCTATGGTTGCAAAACATTTTGTGGATAATGTGTTCAAGTTGCATGGAGTGCCATAACAAATTGTTAGTGACCGAGATGTGAAGTTTATGAGTTCATTTTGGAGGACATTGTTTAAGATCATGGGGAATCTTAACACCTAGCACCACCTATCACCCCGAAACCCATGGACAAACCAAGAGGGTGAACAAGTGGGTGGAAACTTACTAAAGACATTATTGACATAATACGCAAGGTGTTTGGGATGAGTAGTTTCTGCTTGGCGAGATAGCTCACGCATCATGAGAGCATTGGAATGCCACCTTTTGAGGCACACTATGGGTACAAAGTGAATATTCCAAGATGGTTCAAAAGCAAAAAGGGGTGATTCGTAATGCAAAAGAGGAGACGGAATAGCTGGATACACTCTTGCAACAATGCAAAGCTAATATGAAGCAAGCTCAAGAAAGAATGAAACATTATGTTAATGCTTATCGAATGCCATCAGAGTTGCTTATCAATTGGCACTTCCCTTAACCTCAAAGATTCATGATGTATTCCATGTGTCACATCTCAAATCTTATCTTGGGTTGGAGGTATTTGTGCAAGATGAATTACCTCTAGTAAATGAGGAGGGGATGATTGAGTATGTGCTACAAGAACTTTTGCGTACAAGAGAGAGAGTTCTTTGTAACCGTACATAGTGGAGTACTTGGTCAAATGGTAAGGGCTACCTAAGGTAGAATCTTCTTGGTACCTCGTCTCTACATTGGAAGGATTTGATTTTGGAAGACTAACGAGGGTCATGAATAGTGAATTAACTTGCTGGAAATTCTTGTAAATTCACTGTGGATAGCCCTATACCCTTAGAAATTGGATACATAATGATTGGAAGCTACTCAAGGTTGCCATGCCATTACGAGGTAGATGTTATGGCTTGTTTTGAGGGCTTATTTAGTAGTTCATAGACATATACATGAAATTTTGGTCTCCCATACATGGTGTCAATATGAGCTTCAAGTTTGACATGAGTCCATTGACATATACTCCATCCATGAGGATTGTAATTGTACATATCAATGGTTTCAAGGATGAAACCTTTTGGGTGGGGACGGTTTGTAACAAAGTGAAATCATCTCATATCAATAATAGGCACAAGGCCAATGGATGATGCCCATGGATAAAACTTATGATAGTGTGAAAGGGGTGGTCATGTATATGTGTCACATATGCCATATTTGGGGTACCTTTTGATCATCATCAATATACAATTCAATTACTCTCTCTTCTCTCTAAACTTAGGCTAACCAACCTAATGTAGGCTAATACAAAGCTAATCCAAGGCTAATCTAGATACTCCTTTCTTTCAAGAAGTCACAATTTGTAAAAGAGAGACCTTGGTGGTGTGTCCATGGATGCTCATATGCAAGATGATGGTTGGAGTAAACTTGAAGGTGGAAGCTCTTATAGACAATAATGTGTTCTAAGACTTTATGAGTCACTATATCCACACACCTTATTCTCACTCTTTATTATTTTTTTCTCTCTCAAGCACTTCAAATATGTTGAAATAAGAGAAGACACAAAAGTTTACTTCAAGAGTATTATACTTATAAGAGTTAGAAACACTCTCGGAGGGAGCTCAATCTTCATGACACCAACCCTCATCAGATTTTCATAATCTCACTCCCATTCTCAAACAATGACTTCATTGTATACAATACACAAGATTCTCATATAAGGGTTAAAGAAATGTTAATGAATCATAAACTAAGATTTTTTATGGTTTCTCGCAATTATCATACTTTCATATCTCCTAAGATTACATAGAAATTGAATCTAAAATCAACATAAAACCTTAGAAATCATCTCATTGAGATTGTGGCTAGTGCTAAGAAGGTTATACAAGTGGACTTTTGGAGTTGGATTGTTGGAATCTATTGATTTTATATTGGATGTGTTGTCCTAAGGAGATTTTCATAGCCTAATTTTGGGACATTATGTACATGACACAATTATTGTTCATGAGAATAGGGTGTTAGTTATTGTCAAGCTAGAATTGTAACTCTTAAGAAATATCATGGTAATGTTGGTTGTTTATTAAAAGATATGTAATGTAACACATATTTCAAGAATGAATCTAGCTAGAGGAATAAGTATGGGCTGCTAGACTATGTTAGTCATGGCTAAGGAAATCTAAGAAGAACATGGCTACACGACTATGTTAGTCATGGATAAGGAAATCCAATAAGAACAAGAAAACCCCCCATACGAGAAGAAACTCTTAGAGAAGTTTACAAATGTATTTCTTGATGATTTACCTACATTACCTCATTCTAGACCTTTAATTCAATCTGATTGAATTATTTTAGGAGCCATTCAGCATATAAAAGCTTTACCAATTTAATGTTTAAGAATATGCTAATTTAAAATTACAACTAGATGATATTATCAAGAAAATGATTATAAAGCCTAGCCGTTTTGCCTTGGGGTGCACCGATTTTATTTCATAAAAGGAAAGATGACACCTTTCATTTTTGTGTGAATTATGGAAGATTAAAGAGAAAGACCATTAAGAATAAAATATCCTATACATCACATATAAGATCTCCTAAGTAAAATGGCTAAAGAAAAGTTTTTTACAAAACAAACCTTGGATCTAGCTATTGTCTTAGTAGATCAGGACTTAAAAACAAGGGGATATCTTCAAGACTAGTTTTAGGACTGAGTATGGTCACTACAAGTTTACGGTCTTGACTTTTTGCTTTGATGGGTGTCTTTAACTATACTTTGCTGTCAGGCTTTCTACTACATTCAATTCCATGGGAATCTCATATAGTTGCTACCCATAGTAGAAATCTTATTTTATGTAGATGTTTTTTGTTTTTTGGGTTGTGACTTTGTAGAACTACGGCTTACATGTAGCGAGAAATTGCTTAACCAATGACTTCATTGTATACAATACGCAAGACTCTCATATAATGGCTAAAGAAACGTTAATGAATCATAAACTAAGGTCTCTGATAGATTATGGCAATTGTGATACTACTTTCATATCTCCCAAGATTACATATAAATTGAATCTAAAATCGGCATCAAACCTTAGAAATCCTTGCATTGAGATTGTGGCTAGTTCTAAGAAGGGTTATATAGGTGGACTTTTGGAGTTGGATTGTTGGAATCTATTGATTTTATATTGGATGTATTGTCCTAAGGAGATTTTCATAGCAAAAATTTTAAACATTTATACATGACAAAATTATTGTTCATGAGCATACGGTGTTAGCTAAGGTTAAGCTAGAAGTGTAACTCATGGTAATGTTGATTTTCTTAAAAGATATGTAATGCAACACATATTTCATGAATGAATCGAGTTAGAGGAACAAGGATAGGCTACAAGATTATGTTGGTCATGGCTAAGGAAATCCAAGAAGAGCAAGGCTACATGACTATGTTATTCATGGCTAAGGAAATACAATAAGAACAAGAGCATTTCCCATATGAGAATAAACTATTAGAGAATTTTAAAAATGTATTTCTTGATGATTTACCTACATTACCTCATGCTAGACCTTGAAATCATGTGGTTGAAACTTTTTTATATGCCATCTAAAATTCATCATAGATATAGCTTGGAAAAACATTTTGAAGATATCCACGTAATAGGCGATGTTTACAAACACATGTATGTAGAAAGAGTTTGCGGAACCACTGCTCACATAAGCTCCGTGTGTTTTTCTCGGCTGAAATTCATAGATCCCGGTCGGAATTGGACGTTACCTTTAATAGTAAGGGATGAAATCTGTACGTGTTAGTTATAAATCCCTGCATTTGTATGATTTTCTAGAGATTTTGGACTCTAAATCCCGGTTGAGCCTAAACGTTGCCTTTAATAAGGGTTGAAAAAAAAGCGTTGCCTTTAACTATAAGGGTTGAAAAAAAGAATCTATTGCTCAGCCGTCGGACCGTGTGGATCCGGCCTTATCTGAGGTACTGATTTGTCTTGCTAGTGGGTGGCCGGTCTGGAGTCTCTGGACATGTGAGCAGTGTTGACTTGTGAGGGCTTCCTTCTAGACACACACGCCATGCAGCATGCATGTAGCCGCCTGTGGCAGTCTTCTGTCAGAGACTGAGAGCAGGTATTCGAATAATGGATCGTCAGGAAGAGTTGACCTGTGAAGACGAGCTTAGGAGGGTGGTGGCACGGGGCTTGGAGCTGGCAGGAAGCCTGCAAGAAACGGTGGAATCAGTGCCCACGGGCAGCCTGCTGGGCGATGATGACCGAATCCAGATGCGGTCCGTTCTACTCCAGGGCTCGCTTGAGATTGTGGAGCATATGAACCGCTTTTATGAGCTGTTAAATAGTAGTAGTACTTCGGTATTAGGGGACCAGAGTCATGAGAACTTGCAAGGTGCAGCACTAGGCTCTGCCAGCAGACTGTGCGCATTCCAGTGGGCTACACAGAGCACTTGGACATCCAGGGCATCAAATACAAGAGGTAAGTAAATATGGTGAATATATATTGTTCGAATCTCATGCAAACAGCTGCTAGCCGTGGTCTGCACATTTATCTAGGACTTTAAGTGGATTTTTCAATAGTTCTGATTCCTAAATCTTGCCTATAATTTTGCAGGAGCTACTTCAGATGCGCTCACAAAGGCTGCCTGGCCTTGAAGCAGGTGCAAAAATGCGAGGATGGTAAAGGTTAGGACGTCACGTACATCGACGCGCACACGTGCGCCCAAAGCATTCACATGCAGGAGCTCAACTTGGCATCTTTCCCATTGATTCATAATAATATTCATAATAATCAGAGAGGAGTACCTCAGTCCCTCCCCCTCGCTGACCACATTTTTAATCAACTGTCTGCATTGCCTTTGCTCAATATTTCCGGCCCACCTCTTCAACATTTATATGCCGCGCCCACCACCTCTTCGACATTTATACCACCCATAATTGATCCCTATATTAGCAACACATGTAATTGATCCCCGATCGCCTCCTGCACATTATACTAATGAACTAGAGACGACACGCCTAATTAATGTAATATTGCTCTACTTAGTACTAAGTTTACATATGTTTTGCTAGACTCAAACGCTGTGTGGGGCTAATTCCTCCCCCTCACGTCTTCGCATTTTTCTAGAGCTTCTTGCTGCATCCCTGCGAGTCTGATTTGTTTGTGCACCCTCACATGTTCCCCAAGCATCTCGGTTTGTGTACATGTACACATTTTCTGTCTAGGTGGCTGGGTGTGCGCGCTCTTTGGTTTGGGGTATTGAGGGGTTTTGTTCAGCTATCTAGCCACCGGTGACATCGCATATAGTATTGAGCTAGGCTACCATAAGTCTTGAATGACACTGGTTTTATCATGCTACATTTGAATTTGTATAGCCAACATTGTTATTAACAAAGATTAAATATGAGAACTGTCATTAGCTAGGGCCTTAGTGAGCCCACTAGGCTAGTGATATTTTAAGTACATTTTTAATTTAAAATAGCTTAGCAATGCTTCTTGTGAGAAACGGTGGCGTTGTAAATGTTGTGAAGCGACCGTGGTATAGATGCTTGTTGCAACCTGGATCCTGGTCAAGAATAATCTCTTATGTCAAGTCATTCGAATATTTTATTCGCAGGCTTCCGTTCTCTAGTTTCCTTCGTTGCACGCATTTATAGAGGCCAACAACAATCTCAGCATCAACAACAACAAATGGATGCTACACACTACAAGACCATCACATCTTTATTGTTGGTCCTGTGTCCTCGTGAAACCAAGGCACACGACGATGAAACCATCATTTCTATTTGTTTTGGTTATTGTTTCTACTATGTGTTTCTTACTAGAGAATACTTATTATTTGATTTGTTTTGTAGTTTCTTGTCCTCTCAAGATCCTTGTCATAAGTTTACTAGGATTTATATGTTTCTTTGTGTTGGAGCTCTATATATGGCTCACTCTACCTAACTTGGTCTCACCTATATATATGTATCTTGTCCTCAATATGAATCAGTCTTTGGGAGCGTACATGATGTGTCTCTTGTCTCGTCTCTTTCTCTCTACATTTCAACATGGTATCAGAGCATCTATGAGGGAAGCATCTATGTCTTCTTGTTAAATTCATGATTATAATTTGATGTCTTACAAGATTGTTCTTTGATTATGTGTTGTCTACATGATTTTATAGCTTAACTTGTTGTAATTAGAATTGTTTCTTAATCGCGTCCTTAAAACCAAAACCTATCAAAAAGTATTGTGCTAGTGAATCCTATCAAAAAAGTTTGTTAAACGGAGTTGTGAGTCAAAAGTTATGACAGTTCAGGCAAATTGCATCTGTTAACAGCAAAACAGGTTCTTTGATGAATAAGCAAACAGGTTCTTTGATGAATAAGCAAACAGGTTCTTTGTGTGAGCACACAGGTTTCGTCTTCGTCAAGCGTTTTTAGCAAACCGCCAAATCTAGCTTCTTCGTCAAGCGTTTTTAGCAAACCGCCAAATATAGCTTTTTCGTCAAGCGTCTCTTATTATTTTGCTATTTTTAGCAAAACGACCAATCTAGCTTTTTCATCAAGCATCTATCAATGAATCTTGCGTCCCACGTCTCGCTATTTTGAGGACTCCTTTCTTATTGACGTCTCTTATCTCTTGCGGTCGTCCTTGTCTATGGTGTGCAGATTTTGTGATTTTATCTTATACGTCTTCTCGCAAATAGATATGGCTATGACTGTTCTCGTCAATGGTTTTCCTTCTGGCCAACGTTCTATTCCTTCTTTTCAAGGCCAAGGGTTTCCCGGTTGGAAAGCAAAGATGCTGTTAATTCTTGAAGGCGATGAGCTCTCAGATGTTGTTATTGGCAATTCTCTATGTCCGTCTCAGCCTACTATTGCGAATTCTGACAACGTTTTTATCACGGAAGGCCCTGTTTTTGATGCATGGCGTCTTGCTTATATGGATTGGCAGAGGCGTGATAAAGCAGCTCGTCGGTACATTCTTTCTGCTCTTAGTGATTCTCTCATGCTTGATGTGTATGACTTTCCTACTTCCCATGACGTATGGGAGTATCTTATAGCAAATTTTCAGAAAAAGTCTGTTACAGAAACACTTTATTTGAGAGGTTTTCTTTCAAAGTTACAGTATGAAGTTGGTACTGCTATGATGGGGCATATTGATTCTTTCAAATCTATTATTAATCAACTTGCTGCTGCTGCGGGTGATCCTGTTCCACGAAAGCAACTTATTACAATTCTTCTTGATACGATAAAGGATCCGTCTTATGACAACATTGTTACTATTCTTTCTAACAAGGACGGTCTTGATTTTGACCAAACTTGCATATCTTTGATTGAGTATTCTCAACGTCAACAACGAGGTAGCATTGGTCATGATGCAGCTATGTTTTCACAACAAGAGGAGCCTGAGTCACAACAGTTGGAACAGGCCTTTAATGTGCGAAGGCGTCCTTTTCAACGAGGCAACCGTAGAGGTGGTCGTCGTGGTGGTAGTTTCTCTCATCTCAAATTTCCTAACAAGCATTGTTCTTACTGCAATAGGAATGGTCATACTGACAATGACTGTTGGGCACGTCAATATGATGAAGAACACAACATTACCACAAAACAACCACGTTTATCTAGAGATTCTTTTTCTTGTGATTATTGTGGAAAATCTGATCATCCCTCTTCCATGTGCTTTAAGCGTCGATTTGATGTAGATCGAAATCGAGCATATGCAGCCGAGCATCATGATAATGTTGTGCCTGAAACAAGTTGTGTTTCATGTTCAGTTCCCCCAGACAGAATACTTCATGTACGTGATGGTTCACTTTTCATTATTGATTCTGGTGCTACAGGAAATATGACATATGAATCTAAGTGGCTACATAACTATCATTCTTTACCTGTTAAGCGTGTTGTTTATCTTGCTGATGATACAACTTGCCAAGTCAAGGGCATTGGAGATTTATATCTTGGCACCTTATCTTCTTCAACTCGAGTTTTACGAGGGGTTTTACATGTCCCAGAACTTCAACGTAATCTTCTTTCAGTTGCAAGACTTGTTGATCTTGGTTTGTTTGTTGGATTCGACCACACCAAATGCCGCATTCAGAAAGATGGACAGATTATTGCAACTGCTTCTCGTAATGGCAATTTGTTTGAGCTCTCTCTTAATGATGCTGTAGCAAATGTTGTCAGTGCTCTAGGTGATCATGATTGCAAGATATGGCATCATCGCTTTGTTCATGCTGATTTCTCAAAGCTTCTTAATCTTCATCGTCAAGGTCTTGTACGTGGAATGGATCTTAAAGCTCATCCTCATATGGGAATCTGTGAGTTTTGTGCTCTTGGCAAACACAATCGTAAACCCTTTCCTCTCTCAAATTCAGTTCATTCTCATGATTTGTTGGATCTTGTTCATACCGACATTTGTGGACCTTTGCCTCCATCGAGAACACAACATCGTTATTTCATTACGTTTATTGATGATTACTCACGATATACAGTTGTTTTCTTGCTTCGACAAAAATCTGAGGCGTTATCTGTTTTTAAGCAATTTCACAAGGCTGTCGAACTTCAAACTGGTCGTCCCCTCAAGAAACTTCGCAGCGATAATGGTGGAGAATATGTGTCTCAAGAGTTTGAGAGTTATTGTACGGACCATGGTATTCATCATGAACATACTATTCCATATTCACCTCAACAGAACGGTGTTGCAGAACGTAAGAATCGCACTATTATCAAAGCTATACGATGTATGCTGATTCATTCTGGGTTATCTCGTGTTTTCTGGAGTGAAGCTCTCTTGACAGTAGTCTTTGTTCAGAATCATCTTCCTACTACTGCTCCTTCTGGTAAGATACCCATCACAGCATGGACAGGTGAAATTCCTTCTGTATCTCATTTTCGAACCTTTAGATGCATTGCTTATATTCATGTTCCTAAAGAAACACGAGCAAAGCTTGATGCTCCTGGGCTTAAAGGTATTTTTATTGGGTATTCTGACACTTCCAAAGGCTACAAATTCTATGACCCGTCCTCCAAGAAAGTGCTTGTGAATCGTGGTGCTATTTTCAATGAACAACTTATGGGTGGTACATGGTCCATGGATGATTTTGATGATACTAAATCTTTGCTTCAAGCTTTTCCATTCTTGTGTGATGATGAATCTTCTTCTATAGAGCAACTTTCCTCTTCACAACCATCTAAAGAGCAACTTTCCTCTTCACAACCATTGATTCCGAATGCTGTCATTGATGATGTTGACATTTTTATTGATCTGCCTATTGATTTTGAGCATGGTTCTTGTCATGTTTATGATGAAGATTTTGATGCTGATGTTTTCTCTACTTCTGAAGATCCGGCCACGTACAGTGATGCTATATGTTCTCCACAAAAGGATCAATGGCAAGAGGCTATGGAAGCAGAGTACGATTCTCTTATCTCTAAAGGTACATGGATACTCACTGAGCTACCTCCTGGCCGTACTGCCATTAAGTGTAAATGGGTATATAAGACAAAATTTAAAGCAGATGGATCCTTTGACAAATTCAAGGCACGTTTAGTTGCCAAAGGTTATTCTCAAGTTGCTGGCGTTGATTATCATGAAACCTTTTCACCAATTGTTCGCATTACTAGTATTCGGGTTTTATTGGCATTTGCTGTTCAATTCGACTTAGAAATTCATCAGATGGACGTACACACAGCTTTCTTGAATGGAGATTTGAATGAAGAAATTTACATGGAGCAGCCAGAAGGATTTGTTATTGCAGGTAAGGAAGATCTTGTTGCTCGTCTTCATAGGGCCTTATATGGTCTTAAACAAGCTTCACGGGCCTGGTACATCAAGTTTGATCTTTTTCTTACCTCCCATGGCTTTCTCTCTTGCTCTTCTGATCCCAACTTATTTACCAAACACCAAAATGGTAGTTTTGTAATCCTTGCCCTTTATGTGGATGATACAATCCTTGTTTCCAATGATTTGGGATTTCTACACCAAAATAAGCAGTTGTTATCTTCGGCATTTGATATGGTGGATCTTGGAGAGCTTCACTCGTGTCTTGGCATTCAGATTCAAAGGGATCGCAGCAAAGGTATTTTATTACTTCGACAGTCAAAGTTTATTGAAGATACTATTAAGAAGTTTGGTTTGGAATCTGCACATTCAGCAACTACTCCTTGTCTTGCGAGTTCCATGAAAAACACTTCTGATGGTGGTGGCCAGCTTGTTACAAATCAACCATATGCTAATTTGGTGGGATGTCTTCAAGTTGTTGGTTTGAACACTCGTCCTGACATTTTGTTTATTGCTAACTATCTCGGGCAACATCTTGCATGTCCTTCTCTTAAG
Organism: Cibotium barometz; assembly: GCF_041138505.1. Lineage (NCBI taxonomy): Eukaryota > Viridiplantae > Streptophyta > Polypodiopsida > Cyatheales > Cibotiaceae > Cibotium > Cibotium barometz. The sequence goes on from NC_141068.1 coordinate 32,644,115, forward strand.
CATTGGTCTTCAGCAAAGCGCGTGTTGAAATACTTGAAAGGCACTGCAGATTATGGTTTGGTTTATCAACGACAATTCACATCCGACTCCATTCCATCTCTTTCTCTTTTGGGTTACACAGATGCAGATTGGGCCAGCTCACATTTATCTATGCGATCTACTAGTGGCAATTGTTTCTTCATTAATGGTTGTCTTATTTCTTGGACCAGCAAGAAACAACGTTGTGTTGCAGTTTCTACAACCGAATCTGAATATGTTGCGGCATCGCTTGCAGCTCGTGAACTCATTTGGCTTCGACAAGTGTTGACAGATATTGGCCATTCTCCTCTTTCTAGTACACCCTTGCGGTGTGATAATCAGAGTGCTATTAGTCTTGCAAAAGACTATGTCCAACATAACAAGTCAAAACATATTGTTGTGCATTACCATTATGTTCGATACGAAGTACGCAAAGGCACTATCATGATTGAACATTGTCCAAGTGACCAGATGATTGCAGATATTCTTACCAAAGGTTTCAATGAGTCACGCTTCATTCTCTTGCGCTCAGAGCTTGGAGTTGCCTCGGGCTCACTCTTTCTAGATTAGGCTCTTTACTCTTATGGTAGCTTTGTACATATATCGTTGTAATCTTCTGGACACCATGCACTTTGCACATTTCACAATTGCACACTATGACCTCTTGGTCCTTTTGTATATTTGTACATAGATGCACAATGCACTTTCACATCATTACTTCTGGTTCATATTTTCACATTTGTATAGGGGCTTGGGTTTTTCCCTTGTACTCCCCAAGGGTTTTTTCATCCATAGCTAGAGACCCTTGTTTGAGTGGGGGTGTTGGAGCTCTATATATGGCTCACTCTACCTAACTTGGTCTCACCTATATATATGTATCTTGTCCTCAATATGAATCAGTCTTTGGGAGCGTACATGATGTGTCTCTTGTCTCGTCTCTTTCTCTCTACATTTCAACACTTTGTGTATGCTTAATCTTGTTTTTTAAAATTTTACTTTGTTTTTCTTTTGTTTATATGGATATAGACGAGCTTTACGCATGCATGTAACTATGTGTATCTATGTTATGCATAAGAGCTATATATTATATAGCTGGTCGTCTGTCCTCTAGTGAAACTATCATTTCTATTTGTTTTGGTTATTGGTTCTACTGTGTGTTTCTTACTAGAGAACACTTATTATTTGATTTGTTTTGTAGCTTCTTGTCCTCCAAAAGATCCTTGTGGTAAGTTTACTAGGATTTATATGTTTCTTTTCGAGCACGATTGTTTTTGTGCTCTATTTTAGACAGAATGGTGCTGTCTGTTTGCTGTTGTTGATCCTGCTCATTGCAGGCAGCTAGGCAACAGCCAGGCAGCACTATTTTGCCCAAAAAAAAAATTCTGCTACAGCGTCGGTATATACCTCGGTACTGACGTCGGTATATACAGTGGTATTTTTCTCGGTATTAAAGTCGGTATACACCCCGGTATTGACCCCGATATATAACATGGTATATGCACCGGTATAGACGCCGGTTTATGCGTCGGTATTACCCCCGGTGAGCATCGGTATATTAACCGGTATAGGTGCCGGTATTACCACCCGACGCTTATACCGACGCTACTGTTCCGGCGCTTATACCGATGACGAGGCTTTTTTAGACCCCGTTAAATAGCGCCGGTATAAGCCCTGGTATTAGGCTAACATGTAGTAGTGTCTTACACCCTTGAGACATATTATTTTTAATTAGGATTTATGCAGTTTATGTTTGCATAGAGGTTCTTATTCTTGGGCATACATAGAGCTAGAGTCTTGCTAGCTCTAATGCTTTCAATAAAGCTCTTGATGCATGCATTAGATCTCTTATGCAAACTTATCCCTTACATAAGAGAGCTCTTCATGCATATATCAAGAGCTGTAATGCATTAGATCTGTCATGCAACGTTATCCTTACATAAGAGAGACCTTAATGCATTTATCAAGAGCTCCAATGCATAAAATCTCTCTAATGCATGCATGAGATTTCTATGCATCCAAAAGAGATGATATCTTTCTCTATAATATCTCTTATGCACTAAGATATCTCTATCAGTATAAAAGCTCTTAGGCAATAAGAGACCTTATGTGTCAACTAAGAGATTGATATGCATGCATAAGATCTACATGCATGCCTAATAGCTATATATCCATTACTTGTGTTTTTTTTTAGGTCTTCTTTGAAAGAGATCAATCTATTACCCTATCTCAAAATCTAGTTATTGTAGTGCAGCAGTGCATTTTGGAAGTGCAGATAGGGTTTGCACATGTATTGTTGACACTAGGTGTATGTACATGCAAGTTACACAAAGCCTTGTATGGCTTGAAGCAGGCACCCAGAGCATAGTCAAACAAGATCAAGGAGTATCTTGTTACCATTGGATTTCAAATATCCAATGCAAATTTTTCACTATATGTGAAAAAGATAGATAGAGGGATCATGCTATTAGTCATCTATGTGGATGACTTGATTATCACTCCTGATAGTGATGTAGACATACATGATTTCAAGATGCTTTTGAAGAAGAAGTTTGAGATGAAGGATTTGGATGAGCTGCGATATTTCTTGGGCATAAAGGTGGTGAGATCACCTCACGGCATGTTGTCCAAGTATGGTATAATAAGCTATAAGACTATTTTAGTGCCATTGGAGCAGAACATAAAGCTTTCCGTAGATATAGGTGAGCTTTGGAGGACCCCACTACCTACAGGCACATAGTGGATAGTTTGATCTACATGACCATTACAAGGCTAGACTTCAGCTATGCAATTGGACGTGTGAGTCAATTTATGCACGCCCCTAGGAAGCCACACTTGGATGCGGCTAGACGGATTCTCAGGTACATAAAGTCCACCGCAGGCACATAGTGGATAGTTTGATCTACATGACCGTTACAAGGCCAGACTTCAGCTATGCAATTGGACGTGTGAGTCAATTTATGCACGCCCCTAGGAAGCCACACTTGGATGCGGCTAGACGGATTCTCAGGTACATAAAGTCCACCGTTGATTATGGACTTTTCTATGAGATCGGTACAGAGATATAGCTGCATGGGTACACAGATGCTGATTGGGTTAGTAGTATTACACACAAGAGATCTACCAGTAGTTTTATATTCTCATTTGGGAGTGTTGCTATGAGTTGGAGTAGTAAGAAGCAGCCAACAGTAACCTTGTCATGTACAGAGGTAGAGTACAAGGGTGCTACTATGGCAACTTGTGAGGCAGCTTGGTTTTAGAAACTACTTGGTGACATGGGAGAGCCCGTGGATAGGATAGTTGTCATATATTGTGACAACATGAGTAGCATATAGTTGGCCAGTAACCCACTATATGACTAGAACGAAGCACATTGAGGTGCATTATCACTTTGTTGAGGGAGAAGGTTCTAGCAGAGAGATGTAGATCTTGTATATGACAGCACAAAGGATCAGGTAGCTGACATCTTTATGAAGGCATTGGGAATAGAGAAGCTCCACAGGTTTAGGAGCTTACTTGGAGTGCAGTGTGTGGAGTTGAACTCGAGAGGGAGTGTTGAGATATCGAGCTCAACTAGTGCTACTACAAACATTCATGACCTGCCTGGGTGATAGCTTCCGCATTTACACCACTAGCATGGTTGGTGAGATTATGGGTCATATGCGGCCAGTGGGATGACAGGCTATGTGACAACCATTTTGGATTACTAGAAACTAGCATAGTTATAGCGTCATCTCATTTATTTGGGTTCACATTATGGACCAGCCCTTGTATGTTGTAGTAGTTGAGGACTAACTCATATAGTGTGTACTCTTATCTTTATGTTATGTTGGTTGAGTAGAGAAGAAGAAGATAGAAGAAAATTCAGCCATCCATCTCTCTTTTGTGCATTGCTCTCTCTTGTGTGTGTGTATTTGCTTGCTAGGGTTTGAAGCTCTCCCTCTCCCCCACATTCTCTTTAGTATAAAAGCATTTTTTCACTCCTACTATAGATGCTGTTGAGCAATGCTTTTTCATTATTGGGCAGTAAAAAAGCACTACTGGGAAGTGATTTTTGCTACTACACGTACTGCTTAGAATTTGAAAAGGGCTATAGAGCAGCGATAGATCGCTGTTGAGCATCTTGAGAACCCCGATATTTTTCTTCCAAAAATGTTGCTACGCTCTTGATGTGTTGTAGAGTGACCCAACCAATTCCAAATTAATTTTTGATGTAGTATAATAAAAGTGTAACCCCTTTGCTTTGTGATATTAGGTTGTGTTTCACACTGATCGGATTGATCCAAAGTGATGTTATGTTATACAAGTTTTCCCTCGTTCCAAACATATCTTTCAAGATAAAGATGCAAAGGCCGAATCTCTGGATGAGGTGAAAGTACTACCTCAAATCAGCTTATTAAAAGAAGACAATAAAGAAAACATTTTGGATGGGGCCGATGAGGAGCATGAGGAACATCAAAAGAAGACAATAAAGAAAACATTTTGGATGGGGCCGATGAAGAGCATGAGGAACATCAATCTGAAGAAGATGATCAGTCACCTATCAATCATGGCAATGCTTGATTAAATCATGATAGTGATATTGATATTTATTGATATGGAACCTCATCTTTTCATTGAGCTTCCATTAGATATAGACATTGATGAAGCAACACATATGGATTTTTTTACAAGATGGGATAGATTCATGATCTTGACATTGTTTCACTTCTCAAAAGTTTTCAACTATGTTTTTTTTTTCTCGAAACATGGCTCCAAGGGTTCTTATGGATGTTCTCTTAAAACTATATATCATTTTCTGTGTGTATGTGAGATGTATTTTAAAAAATCAGCATCTAATAACTCTCTAGAATTCCATGCAACGAAAATAGCAGCATAATTTCACTACTATTTTTGTTGTTTAGCACCAAAATATAGTATAGTAGCAGGCGAAATTTCAATGCCATAAGCACTGCTGCCCAACAGTGGAATTTTCCTATTATTATAAATCTTGTAGAGAGCAGCAAAATTTCGTTGTTAATAGCGCTGCTCAATAGCGAATGGAATCCCCGATATCCTGATGTAAAAAGCATTGCTAAAATGCTGCTATGCCCCCGATGTATTGTAGTGAGCTCTTATGTGTATGCGTAGCTATAAGAATATATATGCATAAAACTCATCTATTTTCATAAAAAATAAGGAAAATAGAAAGAAATAAAAAAGACATCAGTATGCAAGCTTATCTATATTCCTTTATGCACATCTATGCATAGCTCTATGAAGAAAGCTCATCTCGATATTCATCTATGTACATCTATACACAACTATTCATAGCTCTATGAATAAAATATACATATAGCTTTTATGCATAACGCATATGCATAGAGCTACATGCATGAAGCTCATCTATATTCATATCAACAAAAGAAAAAACAAATTAAAAAATCAAATTAACCATACAAAAAAGATACATATAAAGCCTAGCAAAGTTATCTCAAGGATATTTAAAAGACAAGAAGCTACAAAAAGTTTTAAAAAATAAGTATTATCCAGTAGGAAAAAAAGGAAAAGTGAAGATTAATTGACAATGCTAAATAACTTATAAAATATTACTTATACTCCAAATAATTTGTTTAAAAAAAATAAACTTAGTAGGTCATATGTATGTATCTATATATATATGTATATATACATATATATACATATATATTAAACTTAGTAGGTCATATGTATGTATCTATATATATATGTATATATACATACATACATACATATACATATACACACACACACACATATATACACACACAAACACACACACACACACACACATATATTATGTACATGTATACACACACACACACACACAAACACATAAATACATATATACATACATACATATACGTACATATATACACACGCATATATACGTCATGTACAAACACACACTTGTATTCTATTGTATGTATTTATTTAAAGAAGATTTGAAATGATGATCAAAACAATAGAACTTATGGTTTCACCATAGGCCACATGACTAACAACAAAGATAATGTTGTTGGTCATGTGTTGGTTTCATTAGGACATAGGTAACAAACCAATAATAAATATCATGGTCTTGTAGTGTGTAGCATACATTTATTGAGAATGTTGTTGTTCTCCCAATTAATGTATGCAACACAGGAAACTAGAGAATAGAAGCATGTTTTTCCAATGATTTGATATATGAGATTATTCTTGATTCAAATCCAATCAGCAATGACATAAAAATTATTACATATTCACATAAAATTGAAGTTCTATAATTAATTTATCAATGATGTTCAACTAGTGAAATTTTACCATATGGCCACATTGTCCTTATAATTATCTTTCCTTGTGTTATTTAATCAAGTAAACAAAAATAAATAATTTTTGTGATAAATATTTGATGTACAAAAAAATTATGCACAAAAATACTACTCTTTTAAAATAGAAACTACATGTAAAAATTACGTAATAAATACATACCTTTCTTGCATGCAAAAAAGTAGAGGTAGAGTTGGATTTTAAATAAGGAAGTGTTTAACACTTATGATTATGACTCATGGTATGATATTTCATTAGAAAAGATCAATGTTAAATTCTATTGCGAAGTGGGTAATGTTAGCAAATTTTAGAAAAACAAACAGTTATTTTTTCTATAAAAAAGCTTGAAAGGTGAACCAAAGTGAGGAAATTTATTGTACAATCATTGGGTGATATCTTGAGCTCTTTTAAATAAGAACTATTTAAAAAAAAGAACATTAGAAAAAAAAGCAAGAAAAATGTAGGATAAAGCTATTAGTGGGCATGCATAGCTCTTATGCATACATTAGAGAGCTCTTAATGCATAGAGCTCTTAATGCATGTCTCTTATGCATACATTATAGAACTCTTAATGCATACAAGCCTCAGGAGGTGCACTAGTAAGAAACCCTATGTATCACGTGCATTCAAGGGGAATTTAAAAAACCCCTTACTGGTGTGAATTTTTCATGAATAAAACGACCCCTTTTTCTTTATGACTTAAGGGTTTTGTTTTAAAAATTGATTCAAAAAACCCCTTTTGTAAATGTATTTTTTTAATTTACCTTAAATTTTTAAATTTAAAAAACTCTTCATTTGAACTCACGTACTATGCTTACATATTTTTAGGCAAACCCCCCTGAGATAAGAGTGCTATTGCATGCATTGGACCTATTAAGCATGCATGAAGCTCAAATGCATGTATTAGGATAGTTGTCAATGAATTATCTTAGAGATCTAGATAATGCATGTAGAAGAGCTTTAAAGCATGTATTTAATCTATTAAGCATGTATATAGCTCTTATGCATGCATTAGAGATATTTTAGGCATGAATTAAAGCTCTTTATAGATGCACTAAAATCTCTCTTATACAACCATAATTATGTAAAAGAACTCTAATGCAAGCATTAATAGCTTTATTACCTACATGAATTAGAGGTATATGCATGCCTAGAACTACACATGTATAAGGGCTCTTTTGCATACGCATCAAAATCTCTATGTAGGCATAAAATGCATAAATTGCTAATTAAGAATACTTTCAAGAACTTGAGGGTGTGGCATTAATATTAAAAATGTGGTGTTTCTTACCTCAAGATAAGATGGAGTGATAAGTTAAGTCATTTTAAGAACAAAGATTATGAAATAAATTTGAACTTACAAAAACAAAACAAGATAAATGAATAATATAGCTACTATGCATGTATATAGCTTTTATATCTCGTATGCCTATGTGATTGAGTAGGAGCATACTTTTTCATATGATGAATTTGAGTAGGAGCATACTTTTTAATATGATGAATTTGTGTAAGATCTGAAGGGCCTTACCTGAAAGGCTATTTTTTGAGAAGAGGTGAAAAGTAGTATGATGCATAGTAGTGGTGATGTTATGGGCACATGGATTGAAAAGAGAGAGTCACATAAAAGAACATGGATATAGACACTCACTTCTTGGGATATAAAACGATGTACATGGCTCCACTTCTTTATTATATGTTGCTAGATAGATTGACACTCCTATAGCATCTTCACCCTTCAATAGTGGCTTCAATGGTAAGTGACGTCATAAAACAAATCGTTAATAGAGCATCAAAATAAGAATCCATATATGCATCAAAGATTGAGTCTAAAAAAACATCGATAAAAATGGCTATATAAACATCAATAAAAGCATCAAGCTTGTTTTCTATCTAAAATTTTTTCCCCCTAGTTGGTGTGATTTTGTAATAAGTTTAAGTGTTTTTAGTTCTCATAGCTCATCATTGACTCTCTTATCCTCAACTAGATCCATGTCCCCAAATACATCTATTTCTAGAAAGATCTCTCCATTTGCATCTTTGTTAAAGGTGGAGCCTCATTTTGTTATGGGAGTAGAAGATAGTTCATCCATATTGTCCTCATCTATTTTTGGCAGTGGAGGTGGTTGTGTTGAAAGTGCAAGAAAGGTTTGCACTCATAATGGAGTACACACATGGTTTGCACTCATGATGGAGTACACACATGGTTGGCATTCATAATTGAATACACACATAGCTTCACAAGTGGGAGAGCTATGACCAACATGGTAATATGTAAAAAAGGTACAATATCCTAGGGATGGTGCCTTTTATAGTTCCAAGGCCCCCATATGCCCTAAACAACACGTGCAAATTCCCCTAAGCCCCATGTGTAGGGTAAAAAATAAGACACCTTCAATAATGTGTAAGTGTATATGAGTGCACAAATATGTGCTCTATAAAAACATAGAAATTTATAAAATTAGGTGAATCTTTTGGAATTCCTATACAAAATTGTAGTGCCTAGTGTATTTTTGGTGAATCTTTCTTCATTCCCTCTAAAAATTTAGAAATAATAGGGCAAATAATCTTTTGAATGATTGGTATAAAATAGCCCAAAAGTTTTGGAGAACCCTAAAAATAGCCATTGGGCTATAAATAGCATCTATGTTTTTCCCTACCCATGTGCCTAGGCCCATCTCCCATATGTATGTGTTTATCCCTTCATTATAAACCATCCCCATATGTATGTGTTTATCCCCCATATGTATGTGTTTATCCCTTCATTATAAACCATCCCCTCCTACAATGATTTCGTCCTTAAATTTGAAGGGTGGTAGCTCACACATATACAATGGAGATATACAAAAGCTAAAAATCATGACATAAGTCACTGTTAAAAGGAAGACCCAAATACCATAACATGAGTAGCATGATCACTAGGGTGAAATGGAAAGGATGAGGGAATCCCATTGATGATAAAGCTAAGCAATCTCCTGCTTGATCAAAGGGAAAGTGTGAGAGATCACTATCGATAATGAAGGTAGCTGAATATGCCCCAGGCCAAATGAAATATTTAGGAAGCTAATGTCAATGATGAGGCTAGGTATAATCCTCTTGGGTTAAATGGAAAAATGTAGTATGCATCATGGACCCTCTAATCCAATGTAACAATAGCTATTGGGTCAAAATGTAATCTCAACTCCCAGGAATAGCTCATAATCCAATCCTCATGACTAACATGGAACTGACATCGAGGGTATCCACGAAATCGAAACAGAACTCCTACTTGGAATTTCAAATGGTTCATATAGATCAAGACCAAGGAACATCACTAGTGAATCTAAATGGTATGCCAAGTAATCATCTACCATACATCCCAAGTGGCATTTGATGCACCCAAAAATGAATAGTCCGGCTCCAAAGCAACTAGGGTCGTGTAGACAATCATGGAAGTTGAAGAAACACATCTCAAATTCAGCACCGTGTAGGAACTCATATGAACCAATGCTGTCATCCACTATAGCGTAGATCGAAACATCTTAAGCATGATCTAGTCCATCAATGTGTGTATAGGCACGATCCAAAAAATGCACAAGATGGGATTAAAACAATTTATAGAGATGCCTTGGGAGGAGCTCCAACAAAACTCCAAGGCCACGCAACAGTTGGAGCAACTACTACAGCAGTGCAATATCATCATGCTCCCACCAAGTGAGAAGAAAGTATTCAACACTTTGTATGTTACTGAAGTATTCAAATTGCCAACTCAGGGGGAGGCCCAATCCAGGAGATTGACGAAAATCTATTTAGGGAGTTCATCCCACTCGAGCAATGGGGCAAGGAGTTCAAGATCACGGGCATAGCATACAAGGACTAGCCAAAGAAAATATTTTTTATGGTGGAGATGATAAGTATCACCCACAAACCATATTGCATGTCTAGAAAGACCTTCGGGATGGTGAAGGATGCTTTGTTGAGGCAAAATAAAGGTAGCATCGATAGAAGTCTTGTATCACAACATGAAGGAACAGCACAATCAAACCTCTCTCTACAACCAGCTCTACAAACTTTCTAGAGTCCATTGACATAGATTGGGTGCAAGAGCTCTCAACTACCTCCAACGTTGCATGACGGTGGATGTATTCAAGGAAAATAGTAAGTTGTATACAATCATCAAGGAAATAAGTGCTGTTATCGAGATGGTGAGAAGCCATGTGGTACATCTGCAAGAAGAGCTATGCATGAGGAGGATGGAAGCCGGAGATGCAAAGGAAAAGCTAGGAACTCTAGAAGGCCAAGAGAGAAATAAAGATGCAAATTGAAAATATAAAGGAGATGATGGTGGCTAGGAAGGAGAAAGTAACTATGTAATTACAGGACGACTTGGACAGGACCATGAAAATCCAAGCAAGAATGGAGGGACAAGTCACCTTGATCGAAGAGGAGCACCTTCAAATCATTACGAAAGTGTAGGTGAGGGCCGACAAACATAAAGTAGAGTTGGTCAAAGTAAAGTAGCTATCCTGGCATTCTTGGATGCACAAGAGTTCTCAAAATTCTATCAAATACATGCCAAAAAGATGGAGCAATGGGAAGGTCATGCCATATAGGACCTGAAGGAGGTGTGGGGAGAGTATCTCGACAAATTAACAGTTGCGATGCGAGTCCCCCATGTGAGGAGATGCCTGCTGCGCGACATAAAATAGAAGTGTGGAAAAGAAGATTTGTTGTCCTGAAGGGAGACAAAAAGAAGCCAACCACGCAGTAAGAACGAAAAGGGAAAGAAATAGTGTTATGTGGAGAAAGGTTCATTAATGGACCTAATCCTCGATGAAAAATTGAAAGAGCACGCATGGAAAGCTACAAAGAAACTAGAAGAAAAGGAAAACAATGAGGCCACCCTAAAATTCCAAATTGAAGAGCTGGATGTGCTTGTTGAAGAATGCGAAGAACAATAGAAAACAGGATGGAAAAACAACAAAGGCCTTGAAAAATGAGGTAGAGGTAGCTACACGTGCAAGGCTGAGAGGAAAAGGGGAAAAATGACAATCAATGAGTTGAATGTCACCCCTGACAAAAGCCAATGCTAACCTGAGGAAAAGAAAAGAGCAAAGCGAGGCCATGAGAAAGGTGTACAAAGCAAGTGCGAACAAAGGAAAAGATGCTACAGGACTTTGAAGGCTAGGCAAAAAGGGAAAAAGGGCAAAGGAGGACCTTCAGAAGATAATCTAAGAAAAAACGAAACAAAAGAGCATGGGCGTCTAAAAGGAGACTTCTCTAAAATGTATGCAAAATTTAATCTAGACAATTATTGATAAAACTCCTATATGTTACATGATGGACAATTATTGTTTTTTTTCAACATTGGTATAAGCCTCCATATAAGAATCTATATAAATGCTAATATAAGAATCGATATAATTGCCGATATACACTTGTATCAATGTTACATAAAGTGACAAAAAAATACAACCAATAAATACTTCAATATCCACGTAATGTTACAGTGCATATGTATACGTATTAAGAAATAAACCTAATACATAGGGCTTACACATTAGGCCCAATGCATTGGGTCTTATGTCTTCTTCTGCTGGTAGTTTATGAGCTTATTTTTAATCTTGTATCCTTTTCTCTCATTAAAACACATGTGTTTTTTCATGTACTTATATATACCATAATACATACATACATACATCTCTATATCTCTCTATACATGTCTATGTATGTATGTGTGTATGTATATATTCATACATACATGCAATAAAATATTTCTTATGCAAGTAGGAGTAGTAGACAAGAGATTTAATGCATGCATAAATGGGTTTAATGTATGCATAAGAGCTAAATACATGCACAAATCTATGCATGTATAAGAGCTCTAATAGAAAATTTATGTAAGCATAAAATGCACAAAAACAAAATCTCACAAAAAGAGGTTTTGGCATTAGTATAAAAATGAGAATGTGGTGATGTTTACCTCACAAAACAAGAGGGCATCATGGCTTTATCTCTATGAAGGAACACTTATAAAGGAAAACATTAAAAGAACAAATCAGGAAATATGCAAGATATAGCTATTAGGCATGCATAAAGCTCTAACACATGCATAGCGCTATTAGGCATACAACTTTTATGTAGCATTCATGAAGATATCTCAATGCAATAGAGTTCTCTAATGCTCATATGCAACATTAGAGGGGATATCTCAAATCATAAGAGATCCTTATGCATGCACTCCAACTATTGGCATCCATATTATAGCTCTTATACATGTGCATGCTCTTATGCATGCATTAAAGAGCTTCTATACATGCATTAGAGACCTTAGTACATGCATTAAGGGCCCTCCTAAGTATAGATAATGCAAGCATGCATAAGAGTTTTACTACATGTGGTAGAGATATATGTCTGCATTAAAAGCTCCATGAGAGCATAAAGTGCTTGAACTACTAATTAAACATACTCCCAAGTGGGTAAGTGAGTGCAACTAATACAAAACTAATACGATAGTGATTTATACCGTATGATAAGATAGGGTCATATATTGATCTCTTTAAAGGAAGACCTACAAAAGAAAAAGGAACACTAGTAATGGATATATAGCTATTAGGCATGCATATAGATCTCTTAGTTTGACACATCAGGTCTCTTATTGCATAAGAGCTATTGTACTGATAGATATATCTTAGTGCATAAGAGCTATTGTAGAGAAAGAGATCATCTCTTTTGGATGCATAAAAATCTCATGCATGCATTAGAGAGCTTTTATGCATTGGAGCTCTTGATGAATGCATTAAGTTCTCTCTTATGTAAGGATAAGTTTGCTTATGCATTAGAACTCTTGATGCATGCATGAAAAACTCTCTTAAGGGATAAGTTTGCATGAGAGATGTAATGCATGCATCAAGAGCTTTATTTAAGGCATTAGAGCTATATGCAAGACTCTAGCTCTATGTTTGCCCAAGAAAAAGAAGGTCTATGCAAACATAAACTGCATCAATTCTAATTAAAAATAATATGTTTCAAGGGTGTAAGATAAGCATGAAAATATTTAAAAAATGAGGATAGAGCGATTAGTCTTACCTCAAGAAAAAAGGGGCTAATGTGTTGAGCACCGTGCAAGCAATCACATAAAGGGAGAGAAATCAAACTTGGTTAAACTCGTAATAAAATAGTTTTTCTACCTACCTTTGTGTAAAAGAGATATTATTATTTTTAAAATATCAACTAACCAAATCCCGAAGTAGTTTTGAAGATCCCTAGAAAAAAAAACAAAAACCACATCTTCATGTAAAAAGAAGGATAGCAAAATCACTAAGATAGATCTCGTGTAAGCCCTATGCATAGAACTCAACTTATGGATAATATGCATAGAGCTGATACAAAATCTATTATGCATATGATGTATGCGATCATGCATAGAGTTGAGCAGCTGATGCAAATATGCATAGATCTTATATATAATAGCTCTTTGCACATACCTCTCTCACGCACATCCTCGGGCGCGGTAGAAACAAAAGCTGCAAAAAACAATGGAAGACAAGTAAAGCCTTTTTATTAAAAAAAACCAGAAATGACAATCTCACACATGAGCATGCAAGTGAAAGGCCGATTAGAGTTTTAAAGAGTGCTAAAAGAAGCGAGTAAAGACTAGTCAAAGTGAGACTAAGTGGTAGATAGTGCTATGCAAAGGCAAGTGTGTTTGTACACCGCAGGTTATGACCGAAGTCTCAATGTCCTACAAGTGTTTAAGTTATTCCTAAGTGGCAACCCTACTCCTAAATATAAGCCGTGGTGATTGGACCTTTCTTTCTTTCTTTTTTTCTTTCTCTTTTTTGTTTTTTTTGTTTTTTTTATTTTTTTTGTGTAAAGAGCAGAAGATTAAAGAGAATTATTATTTTTAGCTTGATAAAGAGGAAGGTTCCATCCCAATGAGACCCAAGCAATGGCCAAGAGACCTCCGTCAAGAGAATCTAAAGGCCGCTAAGTATCTCAAGGGTGACAGACCCTTTTCTTTCTTTTTGACATAAGGAGTACCCCATGAAGATGAGGGCATCAGTCTTGAGGGCCCATAATGTACCCAAGAGTCCTACCAGCATCTATCAAGGCGATAGAGTCCTTGTAGGTCTTCTTCTTAATCTTTTAGATATCAATGTTCACCCCATGGAAACCAAGGCATCAGCCCCAAGGTGCTAAAACAACCCAAGGTCCTACCAAGCATTTCACATGCAGACACATCATGTCTCAAGTCACTTCTATATATTTTTTAGGGCATGTGTTTCGTAAATTTTTGTTTATCGTAGCACCTAGCCCATACCTAAGAGGTAGCTACCACTAGGGATAACTATTATACTTCTAGAGCTTAAGAACTTGGCATACTCCGTTGGTATATGTCTTACACCGTCTTCAGATAGAAATACCTTCTAAGAATCTAGAAATCACTCGCCAATAGTAACAACTAATTTAAAACTTAAACCACAGCCAACTATGTGTGAACATGCAAACAATATATGCAAAAGTGAAAAGCACAGAAAGAACAAAAGATTATGATTTGAATACACCTATTGTAGTGCTCGTTGATTTGGCGCGTTTGTCTTGATGCATTGCTGATGTGCAGATTGCTTCTCTTTGCTCTTTGTAGGCATTGCATGTCTCCCCCCTTCCTAATTTGTGTGCACGGTAGGTGGACTGTTGGAGCGTGTTTGTATGCTCTTGTTTTGCTGAGATCTCTGCAAAATGTCTTATTAACAAACAAGAAAAGAAAAGAATAAAATTTGTTATTGGTGCCAATCACCGAATATAGCCAAGGGAAAGAACCCAGTGGGAGAAAAGTTCCCTGGCTTGTTGATCTTATTGTCGAGTTGATGTGCTTATCCTTGCACTGGCGGTGGATCCGTGTCCACTTCTACTAGAAAGATTGTATCAATCACTGGATGCAAGGACAACCCTGTACAAAAGCTGGCCTCTGGTGGAGAAGGTGGTAGAGGAAGGAGTGCTTCCTCCGCTAAAATATGGCATCAGTTCTATGGGAAGGTTAAGCAGACAATGCCGATTTTGGAATTTCTCAATATAGGTTCTCATAGTGATCCAAAATTGACATGTTGAGGCAGGGGGAAGAAGGGCTTGCAGGATAGGTGGTTGCAAGTCATTTATGCATGTATCCCTCCATTGTTGTGCTTGAACCTCCTCAGGTAATCTACGTTGATTTGGTCCTCAGTTTGGTACTCTCATATCAAGAAGGTTATGGCATTGGGGTGTAATTCTCATAATTTGTTTCATTAAGCCCGTGCCATATCGTCGAAAGTAAGAGCGGCATAGCCAACAAATATGTGAAGCTACCCCTAATATGAGTCGTGCACACTCTTGACAATGTGAAAATAGATGATGCTGTTGATAGAATAAAGTGACAAAGTGATGCCCACAGTAAATTTCACCTAAGGGAGCATAAAAGTACCTAGAATGAGTTTGAAAAGGAGGAGCACTATAACCCCCGTGATGTTCACGTCGAGTACTATCAGGTCAATGCATGGTGGACATGTATCTCGCCAAGTATCCATCAGGAGGTATCTGGGCGTAGAACAATGAGATTTAAAAACTTCAAACTTTATACACTCATATCCAGCATTACAATCCCTATCAAAAACAAGTAGATAAGATCATCTCAAAAAGAACACAATCCTGTAAAGGCAGAAGGAACCACATTGGTAAAAGTGAGACTATTCAAACACTGATCTACCAAAGAGCTTCAATTGTAATATTAATGCCTTACATTTGGTTTTGGGTATGTCCTTCTTAAGAGGTGGGAAGGTTAGCAATTGTCAAGGAATTTGAGCAAGACAAGAGGATTTAGGCAATGAAGTAGAATCTATGCTCAAAAGAGACTCATGTAAAGTTGGATTTGTCTTAGGTACACAAGTTGATGGTGGAATTGTGTAACAAGGAGAAGTTGGGACAACTGGTGATTCAATACATGTTTGGGGAAGGTCAACATAAGTAGATTTGTAGGTGCTATTACAACCACCTATCCCATCTTGAAGAGGTTGTGTTGATTTCCTTTGCACCCACTAATATGAAAAACCAAGAGTGGCTTTTGGAATCTTATTGATACACTCTTCTGGCTCTAGCAAACCATGGCATTTGGAAAGCCAAAGTGTTGTTGCACCCTCATAATAGCCTTGTGCTTTAAGAACATGCTTTGGGACCCAATGAGTAATAAGCTGAGGCTTAGGCTTGGAAAAGATATGCTTTTTAGGAGGTTTAGCAACTAGGCTAGATGGTACAAGTTTGTACGCATCTTTGGGTAGCCAAATTGACAATTCCTTCTTGCCTGGCCTTCTTTGAGCAGTGACTATAGTAGTTGAAACATGCCAGCCATGGCCCTCACTTGAGGACTCATCGATTATCCACATCATTTGTCTTGGAGCTTGAAAAGCAGATGTTGAAAGTGGGTTGTGTAAGGTAGAACTACCACTCTTTTGACATGATAAAACTCGTGGAGCAGCAGATCCCAAGATGCAATGAGAATCAATTTGTAATTTTTATTGTCTATTCTTCCAATATTATGAACAATTGGTAGCACTTAACCATGATCGACCAAGAACAACCTCTACCACTGCCTTGGACTTACTAGCCACATAAAAGGGAACTGACATCTAGTGATCCTGAATGGACATCATAATGACACATTTTCCCTCTATAGGGTTATCTTCACCTGAGAAGCTTCGTAAGTCAATAGGAATGTGCACAAGTGTTGGTTGTCCCAAGACTATCCATGTGTCAAATGAGAGAACATTATAATCTGCACTTGAGTCAATTAAGGCAGAGACAAAGTAGGTAGTCTCATGAAGATGAAGACACATGTGAATATTGAAAGGATCGACATATTGTTCATCAGTAGAGCCAACTGTAAGGTCAACACAGAAGCCTTGCGATGTTCCTTGGCTTTTGCAACTCCAGCTTTAGCTTCTTCTTGAGCTTGACGTTTAAGTAGGTCATGTGCTTCTTTTTGTGTGTAGGCAGCATGCATTTGTTGAAGCATGGCTTCAGTTAATGGTTCATTGTATTTCTTGAGACGACTTCCATTAATGAAGTTAGGTATTTGCTCACCTTCTAAATGCACTGCACCACTTGGAGTAAGCTCATTAATCACAAACGGTCCTAGGCCACGTTTCTTGAGCTTTTCTTATGCTTCTTAAGTGTGTACAAGAGCACAAGGTCCCCTTTTTTGAATCGGCTAGTTGTTACATTTCGATCATACCATTGCTTTTGTCTCCTCTTCTCGGCATACATCCCCATTACTGCCAATAAGCGGGTCTCATCAAGCTTTTCCAATTCATCAATGCATTGAGAAAGCTCATGACCAGTCCAGTCCAATTGTTTAGCAACTCGTAGAGTAGGTACAAGAAATTCAATGGGAAGAATTGCATCTAGCCCAAAAGCAAGCTCAAATGGGGTTGTGTCCATAGATGTTTTATAGGCTGTTCTATATGCCAAAAGAACTGAGTGCAACTTTTGCTCCCAATCAGTCCTATGTCCCTCAACAATCTTTATGAGTGCTGTGCAGAGAATCTTGTTAGTACTCTTAGCTTGACCATTGGTCTGCTGGGGATGATAGGGTGCCGAACGCTTGTGAATTACCATAAAATCTTGAAGTAAAAACTCTATGACCTCATTCACAAAGTGCACACCTTGATCACTAACGATTTCAATAGGTAAGCCATAGCGTGTAAACACGTACTCATACAAGAACTCATACAAGAACTTAGCTGTGGTTCTGGCATCATTTTTTATTGTAGCCTTTGCCTCTACCCATTTGGTCAAATAGTCAATTTTGCGACTATGATATATTCGGCATGCATGTGACGAGCTTGAGGTTTAATGGGACTGACAAAATCAATACCCCATTTGGCAAAAGCACGTGTGCTTAACATAGGCCGCAATGGCATATTGTCCTTTCTTCGGCATCCATTTGTAAGGTTGGCCACCAAAGCCCAGACCACCTAATCAACTTAGCTGTGGTATTACCCGAAAAGTGTCCACCCCAACACCTGCATGTGCATGAGTCAAGATTTTCAAGTAGTCAGCTTCACATACACACATGCGCAAGTTGCCATCCTTGCCCCTCTTGTAGAGTTGGCCCTCTATCAGCATATAGTTGGCCGCTTCAACTTCAATAGCATGCTTTCGATATTTAGGAATTGTTCGATCAGTATGACCATGCTGAAGATAGTCCACAATATACTTGCTCCAACTTGGTGTAGATGAAATTTGGAATAATGTGACATTATGAATTGGTTGTTGAATTTGACATGAAGCACAGTTAGAATGAAATTTTCAGCATCCGCATGCATGGTAGGCCACCATTGCCCATCCTGAGTTATACATCGCACACAAGTAGTAGTAGCTGATGCATGGATTTCACCAATACCCTCATGTGCCCATTCCAAGATCTCCTCATATTGGTCAGGGTTAGGTATAAGCCGCAACACTCCATCATTACCCTGACGATATAATCTCCTTGAGATTAACTTGAATGGTCACCATAGGTCCACATTAGGACCCGCTAGTTGTATCTGTCCACTTGTCAAAATTTCTAAGATGGGTTCAGACCATTTAGGAGCTATCTCTACAAGGAAAAGTGTTGAATCTAACATATCATCATCCACACCCACAGGGAGCTTCTCTAGAGGTGATTCGAGACAAATGATCTGCCCTAAGATGAGTTGTTCCTTTTCAGACTGCCACTTCAAAATCAAACTCAAGAAGGATGACAAACCACCTCACAATCCTTCCAGTTGCACAAGGCTTATTCACCAAATATAGCAATGCTTGATGGTCCACAAAAAATATAAATTTGTTTGCCAAAAGATAATGGCAAAACTTTTTCACTGCATATATCATAGACAAACCTTCTCTTTCTGTTGTGGTATAATTCTTCTCAGCATTGTTCAACTGTCGACTAGCATATGAGATTGGAAGTCCTTATTATGTTCTCCTGATTGAGCCAAAATACATCCAATTGCAAAGTTTGAAGCATCAATATGGACATGAAAGATTTGGTTCCAATCTGGTGTCCGCAAGATGGGTGCAGACACTAATGCTTGCTTCAACTTTTCAAAGGATTCCTCACACTCATCAGTCCAATTAAACTTTACAAGAAGAGCATATAATGGTCTGGCTAGGACAATGTACATGTAGATGAATCAACGATAATAGCCACAATGTCTCATGAATATTTGTATCCCTTTAGGGTTGATAGGCCGAGGTAATGAGACAATGACATCAATTTTATCCATATCTATTGAAATCCCATTGCGAGAAACAATATGGCCCAAAAATTTTCCTTGTCTTACCATGAATTTGCACTTGTCAGGATTCAAGCATATACGATAAACGTGACACTTTTGAAACACAAGTCTAAAGTGTTCTATATGATCATCATGCTCTTGTGAGTGAACACATAAATCATCCATGAAGATCTCAAGAAATAGCCTAAGGTACTCCTTGAATACATGACTCATTAACCGCTGAAAGGTTGCAGGTGCATTTGTTAGACCAAATGGCATAACACAATAGGCAAAGATGCCATCTTCAGTTGTTGCAAAGGCTGTCTTGTGTTGATCTTTCGGATTAATTGACACTTGATTGTAACTGAAGAATCCATCAAAGAAACTATATGCCTTTTTCCCTGCAACTCGTTCCAAAACATGATCCGTGATGATTGGAAGTGGGTAATGATCACGTACTGTAGCTGCATTTACCTTCTTGAGGTTTACACATACTCAAAGTTTTCCATTTTTCTTGGGCACCACTACAATAGGGGAGACCCATTCAGTGTGTTCAATCTCATAGATAAATTTTGCCTCTAAGAGCTTGTCTATTTCTTCTTTTATCTTTCGTGCAAAATTCTCATTGTTGTAAGTATAAGGACGTTGCTTGGAAGGCTTTGCATCCTCTCTCAATGGAATTGTATGCTGACATATGCTTGGATCAACTCCTTTGAGGTCTTTATAACTCCAAGTAAAAACATCGCGATACTCCTTTATTATTTGAATTAATAACTTCTCCTCATCTAAGGACAAGTCTGTGGCAATCCACACATAGCGAGGCTCTTCTCCTGGCTTAGCGATATCAATTATTTTTGCATCTTTTGGACCATCATATGAAACCCCTCGCATGCTTGGCTTTTGTCGCATAGGCTGTTGAAGAACAATCTTCCGATCTTGAAGAGTGTACTGTGTGAAGTTGGGGGGAACATTGAGACCTTGTTCTTGTCCACTTGAGTCATCACTAATTGAAGACCATGCGGTTTTGAGCTCTCTTTTGCAATCTTGCATCAGAGTTTTTTGTTCAGCCGTTATCTTTGCACTTCCGATACTCTCTTTTGAATCGGCTTGAGACTTGAGTTTTTTTTTGTCTCTTTGTTTTTTTGCGATTTTTGCTAACAGTTTTCAGCTTTTTTCTTGGTTGGAATCCATCTGATCGTTTTACTTGGTCTTTGATACTATCTTGTGCTTGGACATAGTATAGATATCTATTCTTTCCTGAGAAGTGAGGTGGTGGTCGAGAGTGTTCATTCTTAAACTCCTCGTTTTCTTTTTGTATTCTCTCACGTCATTCCCTCTCACCTTGTTTACGGATTCTCTTATGGCTCTTACAGCATTTACGTTTAGGTCGGCTTCGAGGGATCTCTATTTGAACCTCCCTTCCTCTCAAGAGTAGGCGTGCCTTTCCTAACTCTTCCTCGCGGATTATCACATCATCATCAAAATCAGAGTCCCATCCGTCTTCCTTATCAGCATCATTAGCAGATTCGAGTGTTAAATCCTCCACTGAGACTTCCTCTACATGCAGTGTTGTGGATGCATCCCCATAGTACAAATCATCTAGAAGGTCACGTGGTTTTACCATTCAGATAGGAATAATGTCATATCCATCTGAGTCACAAAATTGAATTGGCTTAGGTAAAGCACATGTCGATAATGTTGTAAGGACATGACTCCATTCTAGGGGATCAATGAAGTGCTCGGGGAAGGGTTGTGGAATGTATGCCTCATCTGATACACTTCGATTACCCTTAAGTCTCTCAGTGTTGAAATCCTTACATGAGGCTCCACACATCCACAAATCTTCTCACCCATCTGACAATGTAACTCTTGAGCCCTCAGA
Organism: Cibotium barometz; assembly: GCF_041138505.1. Taxonomy (NCBI): domain Eukaryota; kingdom Viridiplantae; phylum Streptophyta; class Polypodiopsida; order Cyatheales; family Cibotiaceae; genus Cibotium; species Cibotium barometz. The sequence continues at coordinate 32,665,607 of NC_141068.1, forward strand.
TGAAGCAAAATCAAACTCATCTATTGGAGACCGCATTACATCACGATATGAGTGATTCTTTAGGTTGACCCTTGTGATGACAGAATCGTGTCGGAGGTACAAATAATTGTATCCCCAATCTTGAATCATTTGAAATTGTCGCATGAATGGTCTACCCAATATCACTTCATAGTTTGGATGCTTTCCAAAATCCACTACTGCAAATGTGTGCTCATATTCAATCCCACATGTGGTGACCAATATGTTCTCTAGCAGCCCAATGGGATGTTCTAAGCTTCCATCTGCTAGCTGCAAGTGCATCCTGGTACTCGTAATAGCTAGTTTGCCCCACTTTTTCCAAATGGAACTTGTCACAATGCCCACTCCTGCACCACTATCAAGTATTGCAGTTGAAGCTACTTTTTGCACTTCTAATGGGAGGGTAGCATTTCCCTGATCGTCCTCACAAAATTTTTCTACTTTGTTGATAGGAACTGGCATAACATGCTTTATCTCAGGGTGTATAGTACATTGATGGTGACCCTTTTGTAGCAATACCTGCTCTGACAAACATGTGGCAATATCATTCCACAACTCTGGTCGAAGCTTTATCAAATCAAGCAAAGGTAAGGTACAAGCCACTCGTGTTGACAAAATAGCTTGCACGATACCCATATCCATCTCCTTTGTCAACCTTCTATGTATGGAGAGTATCCTCAAGGTTTGAGAACAGTTCTCATATTCTCCCAAATAAGATGGTAAGGTTTTCATTGTATGCTTACTTCTAAGAGAAACAATTGTTTGAACTTCCTCTTGGATGCTTGGCCGCTAAAGTTGTTTTCTGAGCCCTTGGTAAAATCCACTTCTCAGAGAATGGAGGTGAAATAATAGAGGACATATTCTCATTAACTTTCTCATGAACTGCTACCCACATCTCATTTGCCATGTCCTCGTTAGCATCAATAACTTCATCATTGCATGGGAAGGCAAGACTAGGTGGTGGCAAAATGCCTTCTTTCAATGGGGTGTCAATTGGTGTAGACTTCTCGCTACTATGAGCTTGTGAGATCAGCTCACTTTTCCAACTTGATGACACTTCTGGTATGGTTTCTAATGTTGGCTTAAGAGAGGTGGGGCCCCGAGGGATAGGTAGAGGTGGGCTCTCAAGTATTGATTGAGCTTCCCTAATGAGTTGCTGATGTACAGCTAGATTGATCTTCTCCTCTCACGAGGGTTTGGGTATTCTTGAAGCTTCTTGGTGGGTAGCTTAGATAAAGCTTCAATGTGACTTCTATGAGCATCAATGATGGCATCTAGAGTCTCATTCACCTTATCCACAAAAACAGAACTATCCTCGGTTGTACTAGCCTCATTTTGTTTAGCACTAGGCCCAGGTTGAGACCGTTGATGCTCCTCATGCACTTCTTGGGATGTAAAAACTTGATCCTTCATGTTCTGTTTAGAGACTTCTTGAGAACTAGTGGATGCACTCTTAGTTTGCTTGTTGCGGTTCTTTTTTCTCCTAGTGGTCCTTTTTCTATTGGAATGTAGGGTCTTGTTCACTAGATTTGCCTTTGCATCCCTAGTTCGAGGTGTCTCATCAGTCTGCATTTTGGCATTTTGTGTCTGTGATCTAGTCATGACTCTAAGTGGCACGACATCCTCATTCTCTGATGAAGGTGGCGATGGAACTGCCTCTACAAAGTTGAGTGAGACCTTTGGTTGAGAGGTGCCTTCCTCATGTGGTTTCAGGAAATAGTCCTTTGGAAAGTGTTCTACACAACACCCTAGACAATATCTTTCAATTGGTGGAAACTGTGGTAATGTTGTATTGGATCGAGCTGCTTGCCTTGGGCGATGTGGACAATCACGAGCCTAATGGGGTTCTCCGCACTCATAACAGGGGCCCAATAGTTTGGCTTCTACTTTCTTTTGCTGCCATTGACCTAAGGGGCTTGAAGTCCTGGGTTGGTAGCCACCTAGCAACATAAAAGAATTTTGTTCCCTCGGTTGAGGCTCCAATGCTTGGCTTGGATATGCGGGACTTTCAAATAGATTTTCCTTGGATGAATATGATGCATATTCCTCCTCCACATAGCTTGGGTTTACCAAGTCTCTACACATATTTGAATTGTCGTAGTCAACAAACCTCACAGGAGCAGTCCGAGGAGCAGGAGGTTGAGCTCCAACGTACAGGTCGTGATTGCTCTTGTGCCATCGGTGACATACGTTCAAAATTAGTGTACTGTTGATGCATTTGTGGAGCCACTGCACCCCTTTGCTGCTCACGCTCTTGTCTCATTCTTGCAATGCGAGTACATTCCTGTGTGGTGTGGGTATAATTCCAAGCACAAGCCTAAGACCACTTCTTTGTGGGTTGGTTTGTGACTAGAGGAGAAAAGGTATAACATTCTTCGGTTTTATGGTTACCGCCACATGCTCCACAAAGATGAGGACCTGTAGAGGTAGTACACTCCTCATTAGCTGCTGCTGTTATTGTGGCTGCATGGGTGGGCGATAGGTTTGTCCCCCAAACTCCTTAGTACTAGGTTAGCTATCTGGTCTGGATTTACTAGTGCGCTAGACCCTGAACTTTGGTCATCACCCCACTGATCTCTAGGTTACATCTCAAGGCTAGTACCATCTTGGAATTTGAAGTTATCTGTGAAATCCATAGCATCATGGCAACACTCATTGAAATTTGTATGCTTCTTTGCATAGAGATGTGTGTGCAGTGTTGAATTTTTGAGTCCTTTTAAGAAGAGAGAAATAAATCGACTCTGGGTGAGCTTCTCATCTTCTGGGCAACGATTAATGTACTGCTTCATCCTATTTACACAGTCTCTAACATTCTCAGTCTCGCCTTGCTTAAAAGAGTAGATGTTTGCTACTGTGTCATGCTGAATCCCCATCAAGGAAAAAGTAGCAATGAATCTCTCTTCCAAAACTCGTAAAGAAGATTTGTCTGAAGCCTCTAGTGCCTGAAATCAAGCAAGGGCCTTTCCCTCAAGAGTGAGCCCAAACCCTTCAATTTGCGTATGCTTGTCAGTCACTTGCTCAGCTCAAACTGCTTGCCTAAATGCTGCTACATGGTCATATGGATCTCCCGACCCTTCATACTTCTTTACCAATTTCTGAAGAGTTGATGGCCTTACTCGTCTTGAATACTCATCATCAGGCCTACGGCCTCTCACCCTCAGTTGTTCCTCTCTTTGGTAAGGTGGTCCATATGCATCCTGAATTGGTGTGGGTCCCCTATTACCTGCCTCACCAACCCTCTCCAAATATCTTGTTGCCCGCATTTCAGGAGGTGCATTTATGGGAGGCCGAGTTGGCTCCCCTACCCTCCGATTGTCATGGTGGTGAGAGAAACGTTGTTGTGGTGTGATCTGTGGGGTCGCACTTTTGGTGCAAAATAATATCTTGGTGCTAGAGTTGGGCTACTTGCAGTGGTCCACTTTGATGTTGAGGGTCCCTCTCTAGTGAACTCTCGTAGGGGAAGAGCAACAGTTTCTCCAAGAAAGGCTGTCTCTCCTGGTTTAGCTGTATTAGTTGAGAACACTTCCATGAATAATGGTTGTCTTCTCCACATGAGCTCACGAATCTCCTTCCAATCTATGGTTCTGTATTCATTGGCCCATTTATCAATGATTTGGTTCTTGTATCCTGCAAGCTTCTCGACTACCACCACAAGTGCTAGAGCAAGATCTAGCTCTGGCAATCCACTTGTGGCACTTCTTTACCAGTTTCTGAAGAGTTGATGGCCTTACTCGTCTTGAATACTCATCATCAGGCCTACAACCTCTCACTCTCAGTGGTTCCTCTCTTTGGTAAGGTGGTCCATATGCATCCCGAATTGGTGTGGGTCCCCTATTACGTGCCTCACCAACCCTCTCCAAAGATCCCCGCATTTCAGGAGGTGCATTTATGGGAGGCGAGTTAGCTCCCCTACCCTCCGATTGTCATAGTGAGAGAAACGTTGTTGTGGTGTGATCTGTGGTCACACTTTTGGTGTAGGATAATATCTTGGTGCTAGAGTTAGGCTACTTATAGTGGTCCACTTTGATGTTGATGGTCCCTCTCTAGTGAGAGAAACGTTGTTGTGGTGTGATCTGTAGTCGCACTTTTGGTGTAGGATAATATCTTGGTGCTAGAGTTGGGCTACTTGCAGTGGTCGACTTTGATGTTGATGGTCCCTCTCCGATTGTCATAGTGAGAGAAACGTTGTTGTGGTGTGATTTGTGGTCGCACTTTTAGTGTAGGATAATATCTTGGTGCTAGAGTTGGGCTACTTTGCAGTGGTCTACTTTGATGTTGATGGTCCCTCTCTAGTGAACTCTCGCAGGGGAGGAGCAACAGTTTCTCCAAGAAAGGCTGTCTCTCCTGGTTTAGCTGTATTAGTTGAGAACACTTCCATGAATAATGGTTGTCCTCTCCATGTGAGCTCACGAATCTCCTTCCAATCTAAGGTTCGGTATTCATTGGCCCATTTAATGATTCGGTTCTTGTATCCTGCAAGCTTCTCGACTACCACCACAAGTGCTAGAGGAAGATTAGCTCTGGCAATCTAGTTGTGGCATAATATCCTTCTAAAGAGTTCTTATAGACCTCTTAAAGTGGGTCATTCTGAAAGACCTTTGTCACTGGAATTTGTCGTACAAACTCCCATTGGTTCTCAACCCCCTGATCCATTTTGCTCTTGCCTTTCCTGTCCCTTTCCAAATTTAGATTTACAAAAAGTAAATCATCTATGGATGGCTTTGAGGGACTGGGCATTGGATGGTCCAGGCATGTCCGGCTCAATGAGCCAATCATCTCTAGACTCCCTTGCTCCGGAAGGCTTTGATAAATCTAGGAACTCACTCTTAGAGAGCTCTCCTAATTTGCCTACATTCTTTGGATGATAGGTGACTTCATAGCGAACACCATCTCCACCCATGTACATGTTACCCTCGTCATTGACTAGGTGCTCTATCAAGCTCTGAGAAAAAGTCCGTAATTTTCACGAGATACCGTTGTTGTGGATCCCTAAAGATCTCAGCTCCTTGAGCATTCGTGTAGACATATTGAAGTCTCACATTGAGTGGTAACCCCATGGTGTCGGCTTCAAATGGATTAAAAGATCTTGTGGGTGTCCTATTCGGGGCTAAGGGATGACTATTTGACGGCCCTAGATTGTCCATAGACAATGAGCTAGTTGTCCCGAAAAGGGTATCAGATTGGGATTCAGAAAAGGTTTCAGCAATATCTGCCAAATTTCCTACCGATTTGGTCCCACTTTCCTGTGTAGGTACTCTAGAAGGTGGCCTAGACCCTATGGTGGCAGTGTCTATATGACGTCCCGACCGCAAGTGCATAAGGTCAAATTTTAAAGTTTTTCTTTTCAAAAAAATCCAAAAATTTTCAAGTTGGCTGAAACTTTGCCAGAACCCATTTTGAACCCCCTCGAACACATTAGGCCAAAAAAATAGCGTATTTTTCAGGATCAAAAATCGCCTAAAATTTACCAGTTTCCCATACTGACTCACTATGGGAAAATGGTTTCGGGACCAAAATTTCGACGATGGGTGTTTTCTAACTCCTCTCAAAAAGTTAGATAACCTCCCAATTTTTTGCGACAAAAATTGAAAATGATTTTTTTTGGCACCCCCTTATCCGGTGCGCGGTGGCGGTCTTTATGGTGCGGTGTGTGGGTCTCTCCGCGCGGTGCGCTGTTCACGCACAGCCGCCTTCTTTTATTATTATTATTTTTTTCCTTTTTTTAAGTGCGTGTGCAGTGAACTCAATGCGTGTGCAGTTGTGAGATTTGCAGCGAATTCAATGCGTATGCAGTTGTGAGATTTGCAGCAGTGAATTCAAAATGCTCAGTCTTCATGTGTGTGTACAGATTTCAGTTTCTCTATAGGTGCAGGTTTAACAGAGAACTAAAATGCACGTTTAATAGAGAACACCATATTAGTGAATTTGGGAATTTCCCAATTCCCATTTTTGAATACTTAAAAAAGGGGACATGGATAACATGTTTGTAAGTTTCTCAAAACCCTATCATATGACCTATCGTTGGAAAGCGCTTGAAAAATGGAATCTAAAGGACTATATAGCGCTCATTTTAGATTAGTGGTGTTCAAGTTATGGTTAATCCATACTTTTGACCACGTGTCCCAAACTTGTGGAAAATTCCCATATTCCCCAATATGGTGTTAGAGAACTAAAATGCACAAAATTAAAGATGCAAAAAACTAAACTAAGCTAGAACAGAAAATAAAATGAACATGCAGAAAATTGAAACTGTAAAAAATAACCTGAGACTGTAAAAATTATCCTCAAACAGAATAACAGAAATGCAAAAATAGACCTCTCTCTTTTGCACACAAATTGAAATTGGCAGGTTTAGCGCCTACCTCCAATCCTTCCCGTGTGTTGAATCCTTGTCCTGACCTCAAGGGAGAGGCGTAGCTTAGCCAATCGCACTCAAATTGCAAGACAATAAAGAGAATTTAACAAAAGATTAGTCTTAAATAAGTACCAAAATTAGTCCCAAAGCCTGCTCTCCTATCCAACGGTTTTGCAACCGATTGGAGCTTAACAAGGAGTGGTAGTGTGTGTATGGTGCTCAACTATTGTAGGCACTCGCTCCGCGACAGCGGTGCCATTGTAGAGCGGTTCTCTCTACCGTGCAATATAGTGCTCATAGAGTACTACCGATCAACAAATGTGTTAAGAAACACAATGTCAATCCGAGGACTCGACCCGATTAGTGCATGAAGACTTATCCCTTGAGGGAGAGCTCATTTACACGAACCACCACTTGACAATTCAACCATTCAACATCTCAATCAATCTCTCAATCCCTTAAATCCACTACACTAATCAAGAGAACAAGCAATGCATGGAAATCTCTTAATCTCATTCAAACATTGATTGAATCTTAGCTTTCCCTAATGCCAACAAACCCATAAGCGTGCATCTACTAACCCACAAGCTTAAGCAAGCATAGAATGTAACATTCACAAGCCCACAAGCTCATAGAGAGAGTCTATCCATGAATAACTCATTGCCAATGAAGTGGGCAAGAGCTTGCATCAATGGAGACTACACACACACACTACAAGCATGCAGCATAAACAAGAGAAAGAAAGAAGCATTCAACTAATCATAGATTAATCTACTTCAATGATGCTAAAACACATTAAGAGAAAGAAGTGGAGCTATACTCATTGGAGCTTGATGCTCATTAGAGTACAATAGAGAGAGAGTTAGAGAGTTGCCATTGCTTGAGAGCTCAAGAGCTTCACTCAATAGCTTATGAGAATGGCCAAAAATGTCCTCTTTCTTTAGCTAAAATCTCTTTTATAGAGATGTCACTAACCCTAACCCTAGGCCTCTTTCACACATGGGTGGACAACCCCATAAGTGAGCCTTGCTTAATACACTTAGAACTCTCATTTAGAACCCACATTGGCCTAAAACGATTTACATTGCACTTCAGCACAAAAATATGGAAAAATTATGTGCGTCTTTATGTTCCCATGGCTACAATCCTGCTCTCTCGCATTAATTGCTTCCGGCCTCCTTCCATAATCTGTGTTCCCATGAGTGTTGCCGTGGAACAGACAACTTCTTGGATAAGATGAAAATTTTCATCTTCTTTATATATCTATGTTTTTATTCAAGCCTTATGTGGCTACGATCATCTTCTTTAATCAATATTCAAAGTGTGTTCACAAATCTTTTTGTGCATATCTATCTTTAATTTAAGTTTTTATGTTGATATCTTTGCTGATCTTGATTCGTCTATGTACAAGTAAGAAAAACCTTAAACCACATAGCTACTTGTGCAAAAAATGCAGCTGCATGTGCAGAAAATGTAGCTATACATTTGTATAGGTAGCTCTTTGGAATTTTTTTTTAATTCCAGAGTGCGTCTATAATGGAGGCTATAAGCACATCTATATGCGTGTCTATAAGCACCTCTATACTAATATAGACTCACTTATAGACGTGCATATAGATGCACATATAGACTCACTTATAGACGTGCATATAGACGCGCATATAGATGCGCATATAGACGCATGTCAATAGACGCAATTTTAGACACGCTTATAAACGTGCCCGTAACATTTTAAACCACATTGTCAAAATGTGCCTATAAACGTGCCTATGGTCACTTTTCCTTGTAGTGTTACGCATGCAACAATGACTCGCCAATCAATCAAACCATGAGTTATGCTTGCATTAATAAAAATGATCATACTTTGTGAGGCCATTTTGACACCTTGAACACAAAAATGACGTGCAATGGTGACTGTTTATTAATCAAATCAAGTAATTTTGACACCATTTTGACACCTTGAACACAAAAATGACGTGCAATGGTGACTGTTGATTAATCAAATCAAGTAATATATTAAAAAACACAGGTGATCATACTTTTTGAGACCATTTCGACATATTTTTGTGCTGCACTTTGTTTCCATCATGAATTAAATATTATTTATAAAAACAATAACATTATTCATAATATTGAGTATAAAAATGTTAAACTTTAATTTGTAAAGCTACTATTATTACTTGAACACTTTCATAAACACTGAACACAGATGATATGTATTGAACATATTTTTTAAACACTTCGATACACACTAAACACAATTGATATGTATTGAATACATTTCTTAAACACTTTGATACACATTGCATAGAAAAATATGCATCGAATACCTTAAACGGTAAACTTGAAGTTGTAGAGCGATTGTTGTTACCAGAATATCGTGACACACATCAATAGACATTGATAATGTATACGATTGGTAAACTTGAATTTGTAGAGATACTATTATTTTGTGAACACATTGGTACACCTTGTATATCTTGTAAGAAGGTGTATCCTTGCACATAAGCCTTAGTTCTATAAAGATGATACAGAGTCAAAACCCAAAAAAATATTAAAAAAAAAGCTATATAAAATAAGAAATCTCTTATGGGTAACAAATATATGAGATTCTCTTTGAATCAAATGTAGTAGAGAACTTGACATCAAAACATAGTTAAAGGCACCCATGAAAGCAGAAGTTAAGACCATAAACTTGTGGGTGACCATACCTAATCCTAAAACTAGTCTTGAAGATATCCTCTTGTTTTTAAGTCTTGATGTGTTGACAATAACTAGATCGTAGGTCTACTTGAAAAAAAACTTTTCTTCAGCCATTTGAATAAGAAGATCTTCTATGTGAGGTATAGGATATTTTGTTTTTAATGGTCTATCTCTTTAATCTTCCACAATCCACACATAAATCATAGGTGTCATCCTTTTTTTTATGAAAGATAATTGGTGCACCCCAAGGAGAAAGGGCTAGTGATACTTTTCTTGATAAGATCATCTAGTTGTAATTTTAACTTAGAATATTCTTAAACATTAAATTGGTAAAGCTTTTATATATGCTAAACTGCTCCTAAAATAGTTTCAACCACATGATTTCAAGGTCTAGCATGACATAATGTATGAAAATTTTAATCGAGATGGCTCAATAAGCAAGCATGTGCACTAAGGCCTTCTAGCTGGGAACAATATTACAAAATTCATGAACCAGCTAAGCACCTAAGGCATCAAGATAGGGCCAGAGCACCTTTTCTTAAGGAGGCGCAGCCAGATAGGGAAGAGGCCCCTCCCTCCGCCGATGATCCAAAGTAGTACATGATGACAACAACGGGAACTTCTGACTCCTAGAGTTGATAAACGATGAAAAAGCTCATTCAAACAACGACATTGCTAGTGCCCCTCGCTACAACGGAGTCACCTAGAGATGAAGACAAGCAATAAGAAGGGAAGGACTGCTAAGGAGGGGACTAGTAGGAAAACATAGGAAATGGAAAGCCATTAACTTAAGGAGGACTTGGTCAATATTATAAAGTCTATCTTATCACACACGGAGAGTCGAGCAACACCACGAGGAAGCTACCACCATCGAAAATTTATAGATTGAACTAGCACAATAGGACCTCTCTACAACAAGCTTTGCAAACTTCATAGAGTCCACCCGTGTAGGAGCTCTCAACTACCTCCAATGCAGCATGATGGCAGATGGGTTGAAGGAAATGATCAAGCTATAGGACATCATCAAGGAAAAGGATGTTGCTATCCAGAGAACCTAAAGGAGGTATAGGAAGAGTATCTCCACAAATGAACAATTGCGATGTGAGTAATAACATCTACAAACAGATGGTTCCCCACCATTCACAAGGTGGAGATCTGGATGAAAGATTTGGAAATCTGAATCTAACCCAGACAGGAGACCGAGAGTCAACAAAAGCCTTAGAAGCAACTACGCCCAACCAAAGTGGGCAAGGAGGCTTTTGTTGAGTTTGGGCAAGTAGGCCTAGAGTTAACAAAAGCCTTGGAAGTAGATGCACCCACCCAAGTGGGAAAGGAGGCCAACAACAGCAGTGAGGCATGGGGGGCTCACTTTGAGTAAATCCTCTGTATCACATGCATTCAAGGTGTTGGAGCTCTATATATGGCTCACTCTACCTAACTTGGTCTCACCTATATATATGTATCTTGTCCTCAATATGGATCAGTCTTTGGGAGCGTACATGATGTGTCTCTTGTCTCATCTCTTTCTCTCTACATTTCAACATGGTATCAGAGCATCTATAAGGGAAGCATCTATGTCTTGTTAAATTCATGATTATAATTTCATGTCTTACAAGATTGTTCTTTGATTATGTGTTGTCTACATGATTTTATAACTTAACTTGTTGTAATTAGAGTTGTTTCTTAATCTCATGCAGGTGCATAGATTGTATTGTGCTGGTGAATCCTATCAAAAAGTTTGTCAAACGGAGTTGTGAGTCAAAAGTTATGATAGTTCAGGCAAACTACATCTGTAACAGCAAAACAGGTTCTTTGAATAAGCAAACCGGTTCTTTGTGTGAGCACACAGGTTTCGTCTTCGTCAAGCATCTTTTATTATTTTGCTATTTTTAGCAAACCGCCAAATCTAGCTTTTTCGTCAAGCGTCTCTTATTATTTTGCTATTTTTAACAAAACGACCAATCTAGCTTTTTCATCAAGCGTCTATCAATGAATCTAGCTTTTTCATCAAGCGTCTATCAATGATTCTTGCATCCCACGTCTCTCTATTTTGAGGACTCTTTTCTTATTGACGTCTGTTATCTCTTGCGGTCGTCCTTATCTATGGTGTGCAGATTTTGTGATTTTATCTTGTATGTCTTCTCGCAGATAGATATGGCTATGACTGTTCTCGTCAATGGTTTTCCTTCTGGCCGACATTCTATTCCTTCTTTTCAAGGCCAAGGGTTTCTCGGTTGGAAAGCAAAGATGTTGTTAATTCTTGAAGGCGATGAGCTCTCAGATGTTGTTATTGGCGATTCTCTATGTCCGTCTCAGCCTACTATTCCGGATTCTGACAACGTTCTTATCACGAAAGGCCCTGTTTTTTATGCATGGCGTCTTGCTTATATGGATTGGTAGAGGCGTGATAAAGCAGCTCGTCGGTACATCCTTTCTGCTCTTAGTGATTCTCTCATGCTTGATGTGTATGACTTTCCTACTTCCCATGACGTACGGGAGTATCTTATAGCAAATTTTCAGAAAAAGTCTGTTACATAAACACTTTATTTGAGAGGTTTGCTTTCAAAGTTACAGTATGAAGTTGGTACTGCTATGACGGGGCATATTGATTCTTTCAAATCTATTATTAATCAACTTGCTGCTGCTGCGGGTGATCCTGTTCCACGAAAGCTCGGGGGGTGCACTATATGGAAGCCCCTCCTACGACGTGCATTCAAGGGGTATTTAAAAAACCCCTTATCTGTGAATTTTGAGCTAATAAAACTACCCCTTTTTCTTTATAGACTTACGGGTTTTTTTCCAAAGTACAATTAAAATACCCCTCTTGTAATTGTATTTCTGTAAATTTACCCAATATTTTGGATTAAAAAAACCCCACCTAATGATCGCACGTGGTAGACTTACATTTTTTGAGGTGCACCCCCCAAGCACGAAAGCAACTTATTACAATTCTTCTTGATACGATAAAGTCCGTCTTATGACAACATTGTTACTATTCTTTCTAACAAGGACGGTCTTGATTTTGACCAAACTTGCATATCTTTGATTGAGTATTCTCAATGTCAACAATGACGTAGCGTTGGTCATGATGCAGCTATGTTTTCACAACAAGAGGAGCTTGAGTCATAACAGTTGGAACGGGCCTTTTATGTGCGAAGGCATCCTTTTTAATGAGGCAACCGCAGAGGTGGTCGTCGTGGTGGTAGTTTCTCTCGTCTCAAATTTCCTAGCAAGCATTGTTCTTACTGCAATAGGAATGGTCATATTGAAGATGACTGTTGGGCACGTCAATATGATGAAGAACACAACATTACCACAAAACAACCATGTTTATCTAGAGATTCTTCTTCTTGTGATTATTGTGGAAAATCTAATCATCCCTCTTCCATGTGCTTTAAGCGTCGATTTGATGTAGATCGAAATCGGGCATATGCAGTCGAGCATCATGATAATGTTGTGCCTAAAACAAGTTGTGTTTTATGTTCAATTTCCCCAGACAGAATACTTCATGTATGTGATGGTTCACTTTTCATTATTGATTCTGGTGCTACAGGAAATATGACATATGAATCTAAGTGGCTACATAACTATCATTCTTTACCTGTTAAGCGTGTTGTTTATCTTGCTGATGATACAACTTGTCAAGTCAAGGGCATTGGAGATTTATATCTTGGCACCTTATCTTCTTCAACTCGAGTTTTACGAGGGGTTTTACATGTCCTAGAACTTCAACGTAATCTTCTTTCAGTTGCAAGACTTGTTGATCTTGGTTTGTTTGTTGGATTCGACCACACCAAATGCCGCATTGAGAAAGATGGACAGATTATTGCAACTGCTTCTCGTAATGGTAATTTGTTTGAGCTCTCTCTTAATGATGCTGTAGCAAATGTTGTCACTGCTCCAGGTGATCATGATTGCAAGATATGGCATCATCGCTGTGTTCATGCTGATTTCTCAAAGCTTCTTGATCTTCATCGTGAAGGTCTTGTACGTGGCATGGATCTTAAAGCTCATCCTCATATGGGAATCTGTGAGTTTTGTGCTCTTGGCAAACACAATCGTAAACCCTTTCCTCTCTCAAATTCAGTTCATTCTCATGATTTGTTGGATCTTGTTCATACTGACATTTGTGGACCTTTGCCTCCATCGAGAACACAACATCGTTATTTCATTACGTTTATTGATGATTACTCGGTATGCAAGTGTTTTCTTGCTTCGACAAAAATCTGAGGCGTTTTTAAGCAATTTCACAAGGCTGTCGAACTTCAAACTGGTCATCGCCTCAAGAAACTTCGCAGCGATAATGGTGGAGAATATGTCTCTCGTGAGTTTGAGAGTTATTGTACGAACCATGGTATTCATCATGAACATACTATTCCATATTCACCTCAACAGAATGCTATATGATGTATGCTGATTCATTCTGGGTTATCTCGTGTTTTCTGGAGTGAAGCTCTCTTGACAGTAGTCTTTGTTCAGAATCATCTTCCTACTACTGCTCCTTCTGGTAAGATACCCATCACAGCATGGACAGGTGAAATTCCTTCTATATCTCATTTTCGAATCTTTGGATGTATTGCTTATATTCATGTTCCTAAAGAAACACGAGCAAAGCTTGATGCTCCTAGGCTTAAAGTTAGTTTTATTGGGTATTCTGACACTTCCAAAGGCTACAAATTCTATGACCCGTCCTCCAAGAAAGTGCTTGTGAATCGTGATGCTATTTTCAATGAATAGCTTATGGGCGGTACATGGTCCATGGATGATTTTGATGATACTAAATCTTTGCTTCAAGCTTTTCCATTCTTGTGTGATGATGAATCTTCTTCTATAGAGAAACTTTCCTCTTCACAACCATCTAAAGAGCAACTTTCCTCTTCACAACCATTGATTCCGAATGCTATCATTGATGATGTTGACATTTTTATTGATCTGCCTATTGATTTTGAGCATGGTTCTTGTCATGTTTATGATGAAGATTTTGATGCTAATGTTTTCTCTACTTCTGAAGATCCTGCCACGTACAGTGATGCTATATGTTCTCCACAAAAGGATCAATGGCAAGAGGCTATGGAAGCAAAATACGATTCTCTTATCTCTAAAGGTACATGGATACTCACTGAGCTGCCTCCTGGCCGTACTGCCATTAAGTGTAAGTGGGTATATAAGATAAAATTTAAAGCAGATGGATCCTTTGACAAATTCAAGGCACGTTTAGTTGCCAAAGGTTATTCTCAAGTTGCTCGCATTGATTATCATGAAACCTTTTCACCAGTTGTTCGCATTACTAGTATTCGAGTTTTATTGGCATTTGCTATTCAATTTGACTTAGAAATTCATCAGATGGACGTGTGCACAGCTTTCTTGAATGGAGATTTGAATGAAGAAATTTACATGGAGAAGCCAGAAGGATTTGTTATTGCAGGTAAGGAAGATCTTGTTGCTCGTCTTCATAGGGCTTTATATGGTCTTAAACAAGCTTCACAGGCCTGGTACATCAAGTTTGATCTTTTTCTTACCTCCCATGGCTTTCTCTCTTGCTCTTCTAATCCCAACTTATTTACCAAACACCAAAATGGTAGTTTTGTAATCCTTGCCCTTTATGTGGATGATACAATCATTGTTTCCAATGATTTGGGATTTCTACGCCAAATTAAGCAGTTGTTATCTTCGGCATTTGATATGGTGGATCTTGGAGAGCTTCACTCGTGTCTTGGCATTCAGATTCAAAGGGATCGCAGCAAAGGTATTTTATTACTTTGACAGTCAAAGTTTATTGAAGATACTATTAAGAAGTTTGGTTTGGAATCTGCACATTCAGCAACTACTCCTTGTCTTGCGAGTTCCATGAAAAACACTTCTGATGGTGGTGGCCAGCTTGTTACAAATCAACCATATGCTAATTTGGTTGGATGTCTTCAAGTTGTTGGTTTGAACACTCGTCCTGACATTTTGTTTATTGCTAACTATCTCGGGAAACATCTTGCATGTCCCTCTTAAGCATTGGTCTTCAGCAAAGCGCGTGTTGAAATACTTGAAAGGCACTGCAGATGATGGTTTGGTTTATCAACAACAATTCACATCCGACTCCATTCCATCTCTTTCTCTTTTGAGTTACACAGATGCAGATTGGGCCAGCTCACATTTATCTATGCGATCTACTAGTGGCAATTGTTTCTTCATTAATGGTTGTCTTATTTCTTGGACCAGCAAGAAACAATGTTGTGTTGCAATTTCTACAACCGAATCTGAATATGTTGCGGCATCACTTGCAGCTCGTGAACTCATTTGGCTTCGACAAGTGTTGACAGATATTGGCCATTCTCCTCTTTCTAGTACACCCTTGTGGCGTGATAATCAGAGTGCTATTAGTCTTGCAAAAGACTATGTCCAACATAACAAGTCAAAACATATTGCTGTGCATTACCATTATAATCGATACGAAGTACGCAAAGGCACTATCATGATTGAGCATTGTCCAAGTGATCAGATGATTGCAAATATTCTTACCAAAGGTCTCAATGAGTCACACTTCGTTCTCTTGCGCTCAGAGCTTGGAGTTGCCTCGGGCTCACTCTTTCTAGATTAGGCTCTTTACTCTTATGGTAGCTTTGTACATATATCGTTGTAATCTTCTAGACACCATGCACTTTGCACATTTCACAATTGCACACTATGACCTCTTGGTCCTTTTGTATATTTGTATATAGATGCACAATGCACTTTCACATCATTACTTCTGGTTCATATTTTCACATTTGTATAGGGGCTTGGGTTTTTCCCTTGTACTCCCTAAGGGTTTTTTCATCCATAGCTAGAGACCCTTGTTTGAGTGGGGGTGCTGGAGCTCTATATATGGCTCACTCTACCTAACTTGGTCTCACCTATATATATGTATCTTGTCCTCAATATGAATCAGTCTTTGGGAGCGTACATGATGTGTCTCTTGTCTCGTCTCTTTCTCTCTACATTTCAACATAAGGTCTATTTTTAAAATCCCTTATCTATGATTTTTTTAATGAATAAAACTTACCTTTTCCCTATTCAACCTATGAATACCCCCTTTAAATGGTACCCTTTTGTATGATAGAAATGTGTAATAAAGGGATTTAAAAAATCCCTTTTGTTGAACCCATGTGGTATGCTTACATATTTATGAGTGACCCCCTCGAGGAGTGAAGGAGGTGCCATTAGGGAAAGAGAGATGTAAATGGAAAATGATGAATTTCCTACTACTGAGAGATAGGAAATAAAAGTGTGGAAAAGAAGATTTAATGTAATGAAGGGAAACAAAAAGAATCCAACCGTGTAGTCAATGAAAGGGGAAAGAAACAGTGTTATGGAAAGGTTCATCAATGGCCCTAATCCTCGATGAAGAATTCAAAGAGAACTCATGGGGAAAGATATAAAGAAATTGGAAGAAAATGAAAATGATGATGCTGTACTAAAATTCTAGATTGAAGAGTTAGAGGTGCTTTTGTCAAAGAATTTAAAGAACACCAGAAACAGGATGGAAAAACAACAAAGGCCCTAAAAAGGAGGTAGAGGCAGCTACACCTGCAAGGGTGACAACGAGGAAAAGGAGAAAAATGACAATCAATGAGTTGTATGTCACCCTGAAAAAAACCCAATGCTAACCTGAGGAAAAGAAAAGACCAAATCGAGGCCATGAGAAAGGCGTACAAAGGAAGTGCGAACAAAGGACAAGATGCTAGAGGAATTTCAAGGCTGGGCAAAAAGGGAAAAAGGGCAAAGGAAGACCTTCATAAGAGAATCTAAGATGAAATGGAACAAAAGAGCATGGGCATTGTGAGGTAAAAAAAAGCAAATCTCAAGCACCTGCTCCGAAAAAAACAAGCGTGTACCACCTCACTGCAAAACCACCCGCTCTGTACATTTGCCAAGCGGCCTTCTTATACAAGGCGGCTGCTCCACCTTCTCTACAGTGCCTGCAAAGCTGCGCCTCGCCACTCACAAACCAAAGGCCCCTTCCCAGCGCTGCTTCCTCTACGGAATCACCAGAGCGGTCCTCCACTTACCCGAGAGCCTTATCGCACAAGGCGGCCACCCTTTTTACACAACCCGACTCGCTTCTTCTTCGCCAACCTTCCAGACGTCTGCGCTGGCAGGGTAGCTGGCCACAAAACAAACCTCCAAGTGGTCCTTTTACAAGCTGGCCACGTTGTATTTTTTATTTATTTGGTTAAAGCCTCAAAGATTGCCATACAATGCCCTTTCATCACCTTGTGCCTCATCTTCATGTGCGGCACCCACGACCTTCCAAAACATGACAAGAGCTGCCCACCGTCTTCCATTAACTGCATCATGACTTACCAAAACCCGACCATTTCGTCGGTGCCCTGCATTTGGCAACCACCCGCACACCATACTGCTGCAATAAAAACTTCCAAATCTCAAGCACCTGCTCCGAAAAAAACAAGCGTGTACCACCTCACTGCAAAACCACCCGCTCTGTACATTTGCCGGCTGGCCTTCTTATACAAGGCGGCTGCTCCACCTTCTCTACAGTGCCTGCAAAGCTGCGCCTCGCCACTCACAAACCAAAGGCCCCTTCCCAGCGCTGCTTCCTCTACGGAATCACCAGAGCGGTCCTCCACTTACCCGAGAGCCTTATCGCACAAGGCGGCCACCCTTTTTACACAACCTGACTCGCTTCTTCTTTGCCAACCTTCCAGATGTCTGCGCTGGCAGGGTAGTTGGCTACAAAACAAACCTCCACGTGGTCCTTTTACAAGCTGGCCACGTTGGATATTTTATTTATTTGGTTAAAGCCTGAAAGATTGCCATACAATGCCCTTGCATCACCTTGTGCCTCATCTTCATGTGCGGCACCCACGACCTTCCAAAACATGACAAGAGCTGCCCACCGTCTTCCATCAACTGCATCATGACTTACCAAAACCCGACCATTCCGTCGGTGCCCTGCATTTGGCAACCACCCGCACACCATAGTGCTGCAATAAAAACTTCCAAATCTCAAGCACCTGCTCCGAAAAAACAAGCGTATACCAGCTCACTGCAAAACCACCCGCTCTGTACATTTGCCACGGCATTCAGGGCAAAGTTTATTCGCAAACCATGCATCCCATATGTACACAGACTCAAAACACCTTTCAGATTTTTGCCTGACATACTTTGCCCAACCCCTAGCCTGTGAATCATTTATGATCAGCAGCAAGCATATGACCACGTTTCCCTCCGTCAATCCTTTGAGCATCGTACAATGTAATCAAAACATCTCTATTCCATGTGTTCAAAGAAATACTGTCATCCTCCACAAGCATAGTTTGCCATCCCACATCCCACAACATATCATCAGAACTTCTGGAAACAAAGCTCTTGACATACATACCATCCTACCTCATCTCAATTCCAAAATCACTGATGTGATCAACACCATTATTGGAGAACTAGTGCAGCAATTCCTACTGAGGGTAATAATTGATGAAAGCTTCATCAAGAAAAACCTGCTGTGCCATAGCACTTTCTTGTCCATCAATATAAGAAGCATCACCATCAAAGCCAACCACTACAGGCAAAACAAACTCTCTTTTAAAAGGCACCATTCCCAAAACATCCACCTCAGTTCCTGTATGCTCACCTTTATCAAGGCCAAAAAGAAATTCATCTATCACAGCATCCATAGTCTCATCCATAGCATCAACATCATTCACAAACTTCTGGTGTTGCTCCTCCATCATAGCATCAATTCTGCTTGTAGCTTTCTTAACATTAATGCACATCTGGTCATCCAACTCCAATTCAGGTTCATCATCCTGCAGACTTTCTATATCCCACTCATCCCACAAAGGTTCATCATCCAAAGACTCAAAAGCATACTCTTCCACATCACATGCATACCTTTGCTCATGATTCACTTGTACCTCCTCGCATTCTTCCTGTATGGCCTCTTCTTGTTGGGCAACCTCATCACCAAGCACTTCCTCATTAACCAAGGCATCCATGTCTGGTCATCCAACTCCAATTCAGGTTCATCATCCTGCAGACTTTCTATATCCCACTCATCCCACAAAGGTTCATCATCCAAAGACTCAAAAGCATACTCTTCCACATCACATGCATACCTTTGCTCATGATTCACTTGTACCTCCTCGCATTCTTCCTGTATGGCCTCTTCTTGTTGGGCAACCTCATCACCAAGCACTTCCTCATTAACCAAGGCATCCATGTCTGCATCCTCCTCACTGGATGAAGCGTCATCTGGATTAGCTTTCCTTCCAGCCATGTCCTTCTGCAAATTGTAGCTATTCTGCCCAACCCCTAGTGGAAAATCAGTCACTTGAAACTTTCTACGAGACTTTTGCTTCTGCTTGACCTTTACATCCCCTCCTTCCTTCACTTTACCTTTCTTCTTGCTAGGCCCTGCAGCATCCCTACTTTCCCTTTCATGTGGCGTCCGTTTCCCCAAAGGCATTACATCAGCTTCCGTCTCCTTTGTCTTCTCAAGGGTGACCACATCTATCACCTTAGTTTTACCCTTCTCCTCATTTGTCAACCCACTGGTCCCTGCTTCACCTCTGATTTCAATTCCATAATCATTTGCCCTATTGGGAATCTGAGAGGGTAAGGGATACATATCACCCCCCATTCGCTGAGGCTTATCACACAGTCAGGACTTAGATGTCCAAGTTCACCACAATTCCAACATGTAGGAATAAATCGTCTACCCCTACCAAAACCACAGCCACTTCCATAGCCTACTGTCTGACCTTCACCTCCTTCTTGATTATAACTTCTACCTCGGCCACGTCCACCACCTGTGTTCTTCATCATTTTCAAACTCAGATTCTTCATACAATCCACCATTTTTCTCATGTCCTGTTTAAGCCCTTCATCAGAAGCTGTAACAGCTGTGGGTGCCACCTTTGTCCCTTGTGGTGTGACATTACTCACCTGAGCTTCTGTCGGTTGCACTCTTTCTAGCACGGTTCTCATCGGTACCACTTCTACCCTTCTCATTTCAGGCCTTACTACCACTGGAACCATCCCCAGCTCATTCATCCATTGTAATTTCCAATCCTTTGATTTGGCTAGCTCCACTGCATCCTCATAAGACCTGGGCTTCTTTAATTCCACCTTCTAGCAAATGCCTCCTCTCAATCCTGCAACAAAACGATCCTTCTTCATCATATCCGGAGGTACTTGATCCTCCCCCAAAGCCCTGCACAAAGTCTCCCATAGCAAAGAAAATTTCTTCACATAATCATCAATTGGCTCCAATTCGCCCTATATCAACCCCTTCAAACATATATTCAGCAACCGCAATACCTGTGTTGGCTCGTTGATGTGGTTGCTTATGCATGCAACCTCCATTCTTTTAAGAAAATCTGCTACATCTTCATTAGGACCACCAAAAAACTCTGGATACGACATCATTTTTATCCCACCCACACCAAAAAGACAGCTCAAAACCACGATAAACAAATGATCATTTAGCAAAACACACAGCACCATCCACATTTCAAACCAGCAATTACACCAAAAACCAGGACTCTAGCCAGGATTTACTGCCAAGGGAATTCACCCTTGCGTCTGACAACCAAGCCTCTGTCTCCTGGTCTCTGCTTATCTCTTTAAAGGGCACCCCACTAGCAACCCTCCTTCACTTCCAACTTGTCCCCTCTTCTCTTCACAAGGTGGAAAACTCCCTTTGCACCTGCAGCTCACCCAGAATCACCCCCACAGCCTCTTCATCAATGAGGCGGCAACACTTTTCCCAAACTCGCCTCTGTCTGCAGAATCCCCAGAGTGCCTAGACATCCACGAGGGCCTTCGCGCACCAGGCGGCTACTACCTCTTCACGCCTCTATCTCTGCAGAACCTCAGCAAGGCGATCTCTCCCCTCTACGAGGTGGCCACCACGTCTCCTCGCCTCTGTCTCTGCGAAATCCCCAGCCAGGCGGCCTTCTTATACAAGGCGGCTGCTCCACCTTCTCTACAGTGCCTGCAGAGCTGCGCCTCGCCATGCACAAACCAAAGGCCCCTTCCCAGCGCTGCTTCCTGCGGAATCACCAGAGCGGTCGTCCACTTACCCGAGAGCCTTATCGCACAAGGCGGCCACCCTTTTTACACAACCCGACTCGCTTCTTCTTCGCCAACCTTCCAGACGTCTGCGCGGGCAGGGTAGCTGGCTATAAAACAAACCTCCACGTGGTCCTTTTACAAACTGGCCACGTTGGATATTTTATTTATTTGGTTAAAGCCTCAAAGATTGCCATACAATGCCCTTTCATCACCTTGTGCCTCATCTTCATGTGCGGCACCCACGACCTTCCAAAACATGACAAGAGGTGCCCATCGTCTTCCATCAACTGCATCATGACTTACCACCAAAACCCGACCATTCCGTCGGTGCCCTGCATTTGGCAACCACCCGCACACCATACTGCTGCAATAAAAACTTTCAAATCTCAAGCACCTGCTTTGAAAAAAACAAGCGTGTACCAGCTCACTGCAAAACCACCCGCTCTGTACATTTGCCAGGGCATTCATGGCAAAGTTTATTCGCAAACCATGCATCCCATATGTACACAGACTCAAAACACCTTTCAGATTTTTGCCTGACAGGCGTCTAGAAGGAGACTTCTCTAAAATGTATGCAAAATTTAATCGAGATAGCTCAACAAGTAGGCATGTGCCTTAAGGCCAATCACCCGGGACTGTAGAGTGGTTCTCTCTACCGTGTAATATATTTCTCTCGTAGAGTACTACCGATCAACAAATGTGTTAAGAAACACAATGTCAATCCGAGGACTCGACCCGATTAGTGCATGAAGGCTTATCCCTTGAGGGAGAGCTCACATACACGAACCACCACTTGACGATTCAACCATTCAACACCTCAATCAATCTCTCAATCCCTTAAATCCACTACACTAATCAAGAGAACAAGTAATGCATGGCAATCTCTTAATCCCATTCAAACATTGATTAAATCTTAGCTTTCCCTAATGTCAGCAAACCCATAAGCGTGCATCTACTAACCCACAAGCTTAAGTAAGCATAGAATGTAACATTCACAAACCCACAAGCTCATAGAGAGAGTCTATCCATGAATAACTCATTACCAATGAAGTGGGCAAGAGCTTGCATCAATGGAGACTACACACACACACACTATAAGCATGCATACAAAAGAAAAAGAAAGAAGCATTCAACTAATCGTAGATTAATCTACTTCAATGATGCTAAAACAGATTAAGAGAAAGAAGTGGAGCTATACTCATTGGAGCTTGATGCTCATTAGAGTACAATAGAGAGAGAGAGTTAGAGAGTTGCCATAGATTAAGAGCTCAAGAGCTTCACTCAATAGCTTATGAGAATGGCCAAAAACGTACTCTTTTTTTAGCTAACAGTTTTTTTATAGAGATGTCACTAACCCTAACCCTAGGCCTCTTTCACACATGGACGGATAACCCCATAAGTGAGCCTTGCTTAATACACTTAGAACTCTCATTTAGAACCCACATTGGCCTAAAACGATTTACATTGCACTTCGGCACAAAATATATGGAAAAATTTTGTGCGTCTTTATGTTCCCATGGCTACAATCCCGCCCCATGGCTACAATCCCGCTCTCTCGCATTAATTGCTTCCGGCCTCCTTCCATAATTCGTGTTCCCGTGTGAATGTTCCCATGGAAACATTCCCCCTTCCTAAATCGCACATGTCCTCGGGCACGGTAGAAACAAAAGCTGCAAAAAACAATGGAAGACAAGTAAAGCCCTTTTATTGAAAAAAAACCAGAATTGACAATCTCACATGTGAGCATGCAAGTGAAAGGCCGATTAGAGTTTTAAAGAGTGCTAAAAGAAGCGAGTAAAGACTAGTCAAAGTGAGACTAAGTGGTAGATAGTGCTATGCAAAGGCAAGTGTGTTTCTACACCGCAAGTTTTAAAGAGTGCTAAAAGAAGCGAGTAAAGACTAGTCAAAGTGAGACTAAGTGGTAGATAGTGCTATGCAAGTGTGTTTCTACACCGCAAGTTATGACCGCAGTTTTCAATGTCCTACAAGTGTTTAAGTTATTCCTAAGTGGCAACCCTACTCCTAAATATAAGCCATGGTGATTGGACCTTTCTTTCTTTCTTTTTTTCCTTTCTTTTATTTCTTTCTCTTTTTTGTTTTTTTGTTTTTTATTTTTTTTATTTTTTTTATTTTTTTTATTTTTTTATGTAAAGAGCAGAAGATTAAAGAGAATTATTATTTTTAGCTTGATAAAGAGGAAGGTTCCATCCCAATGAGACCCAAGCAATGGCCAAGAGACCTCCGCCAAGAGAATCTATAGGCCGCTAAGTATCTCAAGGGCGACAGACCCTTTTCTTTCTTTTTGACATATAAGGAGTACCCCATGAAGATGAGGGCATCGATCTCGAGGACCCATAATGTACCCAAGAGTCCTACCAGCATCTATCAAGGCGATAGAGTCCTTGTAGGTCTTCTTCTTAATCTTTTAGATGTCAGTGTTCATCCCATGGAAACCAAGGCATCGGCCCCAAGGTGCTAAAACAACCCAAGGTCCTACCAAGCATTCCACATGACGTACACACGTCATGTCTCAAGTCACTTCTATATATTTTTTAGGGCATGTGTTTCGTAAATTTTTGTTTATCGTAGCACCTAGCCCATACCTAAGAGGTAGCTACCACTAGGGATAACTAATATACTTCTAGAGCATAAGAACTTGGCATACTCCGTTGGTATATGTCTTACATCGTCTTCAAATAGAAATACCTTCTACTAAGTCCTCTAAGAATCTAGAAATCACTCGCCAATAGTAACAACTAATTTAAAACTTGAACCAGCCAATTGTGTGTGAACATGCAAACAATATATACAAAAGTGAAAAGCACAGAAAGAACAAAAGATTATGATTTGAATACACCTGTTGTAGTGCTCGTTGATGTGGCGCGTTTGTCTTGATGCATTGTTGATGTGCAGATTGCTTCTCTTTGCTCTTTGTAGGCATTGCATGTCTCCCCCTTCCTAATTTGTGTGCACGGTAGGTGGAGTGTTGGAGCGTGTTTGTATGCTCTTGTTTTGCTGAGATCTCTGCAAAATGTCTTATTAACAAACAAGAAAAGAAAAGAATAAAAATTGTTATTGGTGCCAATCACCGAATATAGCCGAGAGGAAAAACCCAGGAGAAAAGTGCCCTGGCTTGTTGATCTTATTGTGGAGTTGATGTGCTTATCCTTGCACTGGCGGTGGATCCGTATCCACTTTTGTGCTGGAAAGATTGTATCAATCACTTCTTCAGGATGCAAGGACAACCCTGTACAAAAGCCGGCCTCTGGAGAAGGTGGTAGAGGAAGGAGTGCTTCCTCTTCGCTAAAATATGGCATTGGTTCTATGGGAAGATTAAGCAGACAATGCTGATTTTGGAATTGCTCAATATAGGTGCTCATAGTGATCCAAAATTGACATGTTGAGGCTGGGGGAAAAAGGGCTTGCAAGATAGGTGGTCGCAAGTCATTTATGCATGTATCCCTCCATTGTTGTGCTTGAACCTCCTCAGGTAATCACGTTGATTTGGTCCTCGGTCTGGTACTCTCATATCAAGAAGGTTATGGCATTGGGGTGTAATTCTCACAATTTGTTTCATTAATCCCATGCCATATCGTCAAAAGTAAGAGTGGCATAGCCAACAAATGTGTAAAGCTTCCCCTAATACGAGTCGTGCACACTCTTGACAATGTAGAAATGGATGATGTTGTTGATAGAATAAAGTGACAAAGTGATGTCCACAACAAATTTCACCTAAGGGAGCATAAAAGTACCTAGATTGAGTTTGAAAAGGAGGAGCACTATAACCCCCGCGATGTTCAGGTTGAGTACTATCAGGGTCAATGCATGGTGGACATGTATCTCGCCAAGTATCCATCAAGAGGTATCTAGGCGTAGAACAATGAAATTTAGAAACTTCAAACTTTGTACACTCATATCCAGCATTACAATCCCTATAAAAAACAAGTAGATAAGGTCATCTCAAAAAGAACACAATCCTGTAATGGCAGAAGGAATCACATTAGTAAAAGTGAGACTATTCAAACACTGATCTACCAAAGAGCTTCAATTGTAGTGTTAATGCCTTACCTTTGATTTTGGGTATATCCTTCTTAAGAGGTGGGAAGGATAGCAATTGTCGAGGAATTTGAGCAAGATAATAGGAATTAGGCAGTGAAGTGCTAGAATCTATGCTCAAAGGAGACTCATGTAAAGTTGGATTTGTCTTAGGTACACCAGTTGATGGTGGAAGTATGTAACAAGGAGAAGTTGGGACAACTGGTGATTCAATACATGTTTTGGGAAGGTCAACACAAGGAGATTTGTAGGTGCTATCACAACCACCTATCCTATCTTGAAGAGGTTGTGTTGATTTCCTTTGCACCCCCCACTGATATGAAAAACCAAGAGTGGCTTTTGGAATCTTATTGATACACTCTTCTGGCTCTAGTAAACCATGGCATTTGGGAAGCCAAAGTGCTATGGCACCCTCATAATAGCCTTGTGCTTTAAGAACATGCTTTGGTACCCAATGAGTAACAATCTGAGGCTTAGGCTTGGAAAAGATATTCTTTTTAATAGGTTTAGCAACTAGGCTAGATGGTACAAGCTTGTACGCATCTTTGGGTAGCCAAATTGACAATTCCTTCCTCCCTGGCCTTCTTTGAGTAGTAACTAGAGTAGTTGGAACATGCCAGCCATGGCCCTTATTTGAGGACTCATCGATTATCCACATCATTTGTCTTGGAGCTTGAAGAGCAGATGTTGAAATTGGGTTGTGTAAGGTAGAACTACCACCCTTTTGAAATGATAAAACTCGTGGAGCAGTAGATCCCAAGATGCAATGAGAATCAATTTGCAATTTGTATTGTCTATTCTTGCAATCTAATGAACAATTCGTAGCACTTAACCATGATCGACCACCATGATCAACCAAGAACAACCTCTACCACTGTCTTGGACTTACTAGCCACATAAAAGGGAACTGACATCTGGTGATCTTGAATGGATTTTATAATGACACATTTTTCCTCTATAGGGTTATCTTCACCTGAGAAGCTTCGTAAGTCAATAGGTATGTGCACAAGTGTTGGTTGTCCCAAGGCTACCCATGTGTCAAATGAGAGAACATTATAATCTGCACCAGAGTCAATTAAGGCAGAGACAAAGTAGGTAGTCTCATGAAGATGAAGACACACGTGAATATTGAAAGGATCGACATATTGTTCATCAGTAGCCAACTGTAAGGTCAACACAGAAGCCTTGCGACGCTCCTTGGCTGTTGCAACTCTAGCTTTAGCTTCTTCTTGAGCCTGACGTTTAAGTAGGTCATGTGCTTCTTTCCGTGTGTGGGCAGCATGCATTTGTTTAAGCATGGCTTTAGTTATGGCTCATTGTATTTCTTGAGACGACTTCCATTAATAAAGTTAGGCATTTGCTCACCTTCTAGTGTCTCTAAACGCACTGCACCACTTGGAGTAAGCTCATTAATCACAAATGGTCCTAGGCCACGTTTCTTGAGCTTTCTCTTATGCTTCTTAACTGTGTACAAGAGCACAAGGTCCCCTTTTTTGAATCGGCCAGTTGTTACATTTCGATCATACCATTGCTTTTGTCTCCTCTTCTTGGCATACATCCCCATTACCGCCAATAAGCGGGTCTCATCAAGCTTTTCCAATTCATCAATGTATTGAGAAAGCTCATGACGGCTAGTCCAGTCCAATTGTTTAGCAACTCGTAGAGTAGGTACAAGAAATTCAATGGGAAGAATTTCATCTAGCCCAAAAGCAAGCTCAAATGGGGTTGTGCCCACAGATGTTTTATAGGCTGTTCTATATGCCCAAAGAACTGAGTGCAACTTTTGCTCCCAATCAGTCCTATGTCCCTCAACAATCTTTGTGAGTGCTCTGTAGAGAATTTTGTTAGTACTCTCAGCTTGACCATTGGTCTGGGGATGATAGGGTCCAGAACGCTTGTGAATTACCATAAAGTCTTGAAGTAAAAACTCTATGACCTTATTCACAAAGTGCACACCTTGATCACTAACGATTTCAATAGGTAAGCCATAGCGTGTAAACACGTACTCATACAAGAACTTGGCTGTGGTTCTGGCATCATTGTTGACTGTAGCCTTTGCTTCTACACATTTGGTCAAATAGTCAGTTTTGCGACTATAATATATTCGGGATGCGTGTGACGAGCTGGAGGTTTAATGGGGCCGACAAAATCAATACCCCATTTGGCAAACGCACGTGTGCCTAACATAGGCCGCAATGGCATATTGTCCTTTGTGATGGGAGGTTTGGTCCTTTGACAACCGTCACAATGTTTCATATATTCTTCAGCATCCATTTGTAAGGTTGGCCACCAAAGCCCAGACCACCTAATCAACTTAGCTGTGGTATTGCCCGAAAAGTGTCCACCCCCAACACCTGCATGTGCATGAGTCAAGATTTTCAAGTAGTCAGCTTCACATACACACATGTGCAAGTTGCCATCCTTGCCCCTCTTGTAGAGTTGGCCCTCTCAGCATATAGTTGGCCGCTTCAACTTCAATAGCGTGCTTTCGATATTTAGGAATTATTCGATCAGTATGACCATGCTAAAGATAGTCCACAATATACTTGCTCCAACTTGGTGTAGTTGAAATTTGGAATAATGTGACATTATGAATTGGTTGTTTAATTTGACATGAGGCACAGTTATGAACAAATTTTTCAGCATCTGCATGCATGGTAGGCCACCATTGCCCATCCTGAGTTATGCGTCGCACACAAGTAGTATAGCTGATGCATGGATTCCACCAATACCCTCATGTGCCCATTCCAAGATCTCCTCATATTGGTCAGGGTTAGGTATAAGCCGCAACACTCCATCATTACCCTGACAATATAATCTCCCTGAGATTAACTTGAATGGTCGCCATAGGTCCACATTAGGACCTGCTAGTTGTATCTGCCCACTTGTCAAAATTTCTAAGATGGGTTCAGACCATTTAGGAGCTGTCTCTACAAGGAAAAGTGTTGAATCTAACATATCATCATCCACACCCACAGGAGCTTCTCTAGAGGTGATTCGAGACAAATGATCTGCCCTAAGATGAGTTGTTCCTTTTCGGACTGCCACTTCAAAATAAAACTCAAGAAGGATGACAAACCACCTCACAATCCTTCCAGTTGCATAAGGCTTATTCATCACCAAATATAGCAGTGCTTGATGGTCCACAAAAAATATAAATTTGTTTGCCAAAAGGTAATGGCGAAACTTTTTCACTGCATATATCATGGAAAAACCTTCTCTTTCTGTTGTGGTATAATTCTTCTCAGCATTGTTCAAGTGTCGACTAGCATATGAGATTGGGAAATCCTTATTATGTTCTCCCGATTGAGCCAAAATACATCCAATTGCAAAGTTTGAAGCATCAATATGGACATGAAAGATTTGGTTCCAATCTGGTGCCCGTAAGATGGGTGCAGACACTAATGCTTGCTTCAACTTTTCAAAGGATTCCTCACACTCGTCAGTCCAATCAAACTTTACAAGAAGAGCATATAATGGTTTGGCTAGGACAGCGTACATGTAGATGAATCGACGATAATAGCCACAATGTCCCATAAATATTTTTACCCCTTTAGGGTTGATAGGCCGAGGTAATGAGACAATGACATCAATTTTATCCATATCTGTTGAAATCCCATTGCGACGAGAAACAATATGGCCCAAAATTTTCCCTTGTCTTACCATGAATTTGCACTTGTCAGGATTTAAGCATATACGATAAACTTGACACTTTTGAAACACAAGTCTAAGGTGTTCTATATGATCATCACGCTCTTGTGAGTGAACACATAAATCATCCAAAACCATGAAGATCTCAAGAAATAGCCTAAGGTACTCCTTGAATACATGATTCATTAACTGCTGAAAGGTTACAGGTGCATTTGTTAGACCAAATGGCATAACACGATAGGCAAAGATGCCATCTTCAGTAGCAAAGGCTGTCTTGTGTTGATCCTTTGGATCAATTGACACTTGATTATAACGAGAGAATCCATCCAAGAAACTATATGCCTTTTTCCCTGCAACACATTCCAAAACATGATCCGTGATTAGAAGTGGGTAATGATCACGTACAGTAGCTGCATTTACCTTCTTGAGGTTTACACATACTCGAAGTTTTCCATTTTTCTTCGGCACCACTACAATAGGGGAGACCCATTCAGTGTGTTCAATCTCATAGATAAATTTTGCCTCTAAGAGCTTGTCTATTTCTTCTTTTATCTTCCGTGCAAAATTCTCATTTGTAAGTATAAGGACGTTGCTTGGAAGGCTTTGCATTCTCTCACAATGGAATTGTATGCTGACATATGCTTGGATTAACTCCTTTGAGGTCTTTATAACTCCAAGCAAAAACATTGCGATACTCCTTTATTGTTTGAATCAATAACTTCTCCTCATCTAAGGACAAGTCTGTGGCAATCCACACATAGCGAGGCTCTTCTCCTGGCTTAGCAATATCAATTTTTTTTGCATCTTCTGGACCATCATATGAAACCCCTGGCATGCTTGGCTTTTGTCGCATGGGCTGTTGAAGAACAATCTTCCGATCTTGAAGAGTGTACTGTGTGAAGTTGGGGGGAACATTGAGACCTTGTTCTTGTCCACTTGAGTCATCACTAATTGAAGACCATGTGGTTTTGAGCTCTCTTTTGCAATCTTGCATCAGAGTTTTTTGTTATCTTTGCGCTTCCGACACTCTCTTTTGAATCGGTTTGAGACTTGAGTTTTTGTTTTGGTCTCTTTGTTTTTTTGCAATTTTTGCTAATAGATTTTAGCTTTTCTCCTGGTTGGAATCCATCTGATCGTTTTACTTGGTCTTTGATACTATCTTGTGCTTGGACATAGTATAGATATCCATTCTTTCCTGAGAAGTGAGGTGGTGGTCGAGAGTGTTTATTCTTAAACTCCTCGTTTTCTTTTTGTATTCTCTCACGTCGTTCCCTCTCATCTTGTTTACGGATTCTCTTATGGCTCTTACAGCATTTACGTTTGGGTCGGCTTCGAGGGATCTCTATTTGAACCTCCCTTCCTCTCAAGAGTAGGCGTGCCTTTCCTAACTCTTCCTCGCGGATTATCACATCATCATCAAAATCAGAGTCCCATCCGTCTTCTTTATCAGCATCATTAGCCGATTCGAGTGTTAAATCCTCCACTAAGACTTCCTCTACATGCAGTGCTGTGGATGCAACCCCATAGTACAAATCATCTAGAAGGTCACGTGGTTGTACCATTCATATAGGAATAATATCATATCCATCTGAGTCACAAAATTGAATTGTCTTTAGGTAAAGCACATGTCGATAATGTTGCAAGAACATGACTCCATTCTAGGGGATTAATTAAGCGCTCAGGGAAGGGTTGTGGAATGTATGCCTCATCTGATACACTTCGATTACCCTTGAGTCTCTCAGTGTTGAAATCCTTACATGAGGCTCCACACATCCACAGATCTTCTCGCCCATCTGACAATGTAACTCTTGAGCCCTCAAATGAAGTAGAATCAAACTCATCTATTGGAGACCGCGTTACATCACGATATGAGTGATTCTTTAGGTTGACCCTTGTGATGACAGAATCATGTCGGAGGTACAAATAATTGTATCCCCAATCCTGAATCATTTGAAATTGTTGCATGAATGGTCTACCCAATATCACTTCATAGTTTGGATGCTTTCCAAAATCCACTATTGCAAATGTGTGCTTATATTCAATCCCACATGTGGTGACCAATATGTTCTCTAGCAGCCCAATGGGGTGTTATAAGCTTCCATCTGCTACTAGCTACAAAAAAGCGCATCCTTGTACTCCTAATAGCTAGTTTGCCCCACTTTTCCCAAATGGACCTTGTCACAATGCCCACTCCTGCACCACTGTCAAGTATTGTAGTTGAAGCTACTTTTCGCACTTCTAATGGGAGGGTAGCATTTCCCTGATTGTCCTCACAAAATTTTCCTACGTTGTTGATAGGAACATGCTTTGTCTCAGGGTGTATAGTACATTGATGGTGACCCTTTTGTAGCAATACCTACTCTGACAAACATGTGGCAATATCATTCCACAACTCTGGTCGAAGCTTTATCAAATCAAGCAAAGGTAAGGTACAAGCCACTGGTGCTGACAAAATAGCTTGCACGATACCCATATCCATCTTCTTTGTCAACCTTCTATGCATGGAGGGTATCCTCAAGGTTTGAGAACAGTTCTCATATTCTCCCAAATAAGATGGTAAGGTTTTCATTGTATGCTTACTTCTAGGAGGAACAATTGTTTGAACTTCCTCCTGGATGCTTGGGCGTCTAAAGTTGTTTTCTGTGCCCCTGGTAAAATCCACTTCAGAGAATGGAGGTGAAATAATAGAGGACATATTCTCATTAACTTTCTCATGAACTGCTACCCACATCTCATTTGCCGTGTCCCGTTAGCATCAATAACTTCATCATTGCATGGGAAGGCAAGACTAGGTGGTGACAGAATGCCTTCTTTCAATGGGGTGTCAATTGGTGCAGACTTCTCGCTACTATGAGCTTGTGAGATCAGCTCACTTTTCATTTTCCAACTTGATGACACTTCTGGTATGGTTTCTAATGTTGGCTTAAGAGAGGTGGGGCCCCGAGGGATAGGTGGAGGTGGGCCCTCAAGTATTGATTGAGCTTCCCTAATGAGTTGCTGATGTACAGCTAGATTGATCTTCTCCTCATCACTCACGAGTTCTTGAAGCTTCTTGGGTAGCTCAGATAAAGTTGCAATGCGACTTCTATGAGCATCAATGATGGCATCTAGAGTCTCGTTCACCTTATCCACAAAAACAGAACCCCCAGAATTATCCTCGGTTGTACTAGCCTCATCTTGTTTAGCACTAGGCCCAAGTTGAGATTGATGCTCCTCATGCACTTCTTGGGATGTAAAAGCTTGATCCTTCATGTTTTGTTTAGAGACTTCTTGAGAACTAGTGGATGCACTCTTAGTTTGCTTGTTGCGGTTCTTTTTCCTCCTAGTGGTCCTTTTTCTATTGGAATGTAGGGTCTTGTCCACTAGATTTGCCTTTGCATCCCTAGTTCGAGGTGTCTCATCAGAGTCTGCATCTCGGCATTTCGTGTCTGTGATCTAGTCATGACTCTAAGTGGCACGACATCCTCATTCTCTGATGAAGGTGGCGATGGAACTGCCTCTACAAAGTTGAGTGAGACCTTTGGTTGAGAGGTGCCTTCCTCATGTGGTTTCAGCAAACAGTCCTTTGGAAAGTGTTCTACACAACACCCTAGACAATATCTTTCAATTGGTGAAAACTGTGGTACTGTTGTATTCGATCGAGCTGCTTGCCTTGGGCGATGTGGACAATCACAAGCCTAATGGGGTTCTCCGCACTCATAACAGGGGCCCACTAGTTTGGCTTCTACTTTCCTTTGCTGCCATTGACCTAAGGGGCCTGAAGTCCTAGGTTGGTAGCCGCCTAGCAACATAAAAGAATTTTGTTCCCGCTTGAGGCTCCAGTGCTTGGCTTGGATATGCGGGACTTTCAAATAAATTTTCCTTGGATGAATATGATGCATATTCCTCCTCCACATAGCTTGGGTTTACCAAGTCTCTACACATATTTGAATTGTCGTAGTCAACAAACCTCACAGGAGCAGACCCAGGAGCAGGAGGTTGAGCTCCAAGTACAGGTCGTGCTTGCTCTTATGCCATCGGTGACTTACGTTCAAAATTAGTGTACTGTTGATGCATTTGTGGAGCCACTGCACCCCTTTGTTGTTCATGCTCTTGTCTCATTCTTGCAATGCGAGTACATTCCTGTGTGGTGTGGGTATAATTCCAAGAACAGGCCTAAGACCACTTCTTTGTAGGTTGGTTTGTGACTAGAGGAGAAAAGGTATTACATTCTTCGGTTTTATGGTTACCGCCACATGCTCCACAAAGATGAGGACATGTAGGTAGTACACTCCTCATTCACTGCTGCTGTTGTTGTGGCTGCATGGGTGGGTGATAGGTTTGTCCCCCAATATCCTTAGTACTAGGTTAGCTATCTGGTCTAGATTTACTAGTGCGCTAGACCCTGAACTTTGGTCATCGCCCCACTGATCTCTAGGTTGCACCTCAGGGCCAGTACCATCTTGAAATTTGAAGTTATCTGTGAAATCCATAGCATCATAGCAACACTCATTGAAATTTGTATGCTTCTTTGCATAGAGATGTGTGTACAGTGTTGAATTTTTGAGTCCTTTTAAGAAGAGAGAAATTAATCGACTCTGGGTGGGCTTCTCATCTTCTGGGCAACGATTAATGTACTGCTTTATCCTAATTACACAGTCTCTAACACTCTCAGTATTGCCTTGCTTGAAAGAGTAGATGTTTGCTAGTGTGTCATGCTGAATCCCCATCAAGGAAAAAGTAGCAATGAATCTCTCTTCCAAAACTCGTAAGAAGATTTGTCTGAAGCCTTTAGTGCCTGAAACCAAGCAAGGGCCTTTCCCTCAAGAGTGAGCCCAAACCCTTCAATTTGCGTATGCTTGTCAGCAACAGTCACTTTCTCAGCTTGAACTACTTGCCTAAATGCTGCTACATGGTCATATGGATCTCCCGACCCTTCATACTTCTTTACCAGTTTCTCAAGAGTTGATGGCCTTACTCGTCTTGAATACTCATCATCAGACCTACGACCTCTCACTCTCAATGGTTCCTCTCTTTGGTAAGGTGGTCCATATGCATCCCGAATTGGTGTGGGTCCCCTATTACCTGCCTCACCAACCCTCTCCAAAGATCCCCGCATTTCAGGAGGTGCATTTATGGGAGGCGAGTTAGCTCCCCTACCCTCCGATTGTCATAGTGAGAGAAACGTTGTTGTGGTGTAATCTGTGGTCGCACTTTTGGTGTAGGATAATATCTTGGTGCTAGAGTTGGGCTACTTATAGTGGTCCACTTTGATGTTGATGGTCCCTCTCTAGTGAGAGAAACGTTGTTGTGGTGTGATCTGTAGTCGCACTTTTGGTGTAGGATAATATCTTGGTACTAGAGTTGGGCTACTTGCAGTGGTCCACTTTGATGTTGATGGTCCCTCTCCGATTGTCATAGTGAGAGAAACGTTGTTGTGGTGTGATTTGTGGTCGCACTTTTGGTGTAGGATAATATCTTGGTGCTAGAGTTGGGCTACTTTGCAGTGGTCTACTTTGATGTTGATGGTCCCTCTCTAGTGAACTCTCGCAGGGGGAGGAGCAACAGTTTCTCCAAGAAAGGCTTTCTCTCCTGGTTTAGCTGTATTAGTTGAGAACACTTCCATGAATAATGGTTGTCCTCTCCATGTGAGCTCACGAATCTCCTTCCAATCTAAGGTTCGGTATTCATTGGCCCATTTAATGATTCGGTTCTTGTATCCTGCAAGCTTCTCGACTACCACCTCTTGAAGTGGGTCATTCTGAAAGACCTTTGTCACTGGAATTTGTCGTACAAACTCCCATTGGTTCTCAACCCCCTGATCCATTTTGCTCTTGCCTTTCCTGTCCCTTTCCAAATTTAGATTTACAAAAAGTAAATCATCTATGGATGGCTTTGAGGGACTGGGCATTGGATGGTCCAGGCATGTTCGGCTCAATGAGCCAATCATCTCTAGACTCCCTTGCTCCGGAAGGCTTTGATAAATCTAGGAACTCACTCTTAGAGAGCTCTCCTAATTTGTCTACATTCTTTGGATGATAGGTGACTTCATAGCGAACACCATCTCCACCCATGTACATGTTACCCTGGTCATTGACTAGAGGTGCTCTATCAAGCTCTGAGAAAAAGTCCGCAATTTTCACGAGATACCGTTGTTGTGAATCCCTAAAGATCTCAGCTCCTTGAGCATTCGTGTAGACATATTGAAGTCTCACATTGAGTGGTAACCCCATGGTGTCGGCTTCAAATGGATTAAAAGATCTTGTGGGTGTCCTATTTGGGGCTAAGGGATGACTATTTGACGGCCCTAGATTGTCCATAGACAATGAGCTAGTTGTCCCGAAAAGGATATCAGATTGGGATTCGAAAAATGTTTTAGCAATATCTGCCAAATTTTCTATCGATTTGGTCCCACTTTCCTGCGTAGGTACTCTAGAAGGTACCCTTGGCAGTGTCTATATGACGTCCCGACCGCAAGTGCATAAGGTCAAATTTTAAGGTTTTTTTTTTAAAAAATATTTTTTTATTTTTTTTAAAAAAACCCAAAATTTTTAAAGTTGGCTCAAACTTTGCCAGAACCCATTTTGAACCCCCTCGAACACATTAGACCAAAAAATAGCGTATTTTTCAAGATCGAAAATCGCCTAAAATTTACCAGTTTCCCATACTGACACTATGGGAAAATGGTTCCGGGACCGAAATTTTGACGATGGGTGTTTTCTAACTCCACTCGAAAAGTTAGATAACCTCCCAATTTTTTGTGACAGAAAATGAAAAATTTTCCACTCTTTTTTTTTTTGGCACCCCCTTATCCAGTGCGGTGGCGGTCTTTATGGTGCGGTGTGTGTGGTCTCTCCGCGCGGTGCGCTGTTCACGCACAGCCGCCTTCTTTCATATATATTTTTTTCTTTTTTGAAGTACGTGTGCAGTGAACTCAATGCGTGTGCAGTTGTGAGATTTGCAGCAGCAAATTCAATGCATGTGCAGCTGTGAGATTTGCAGTGAATTCGAAATGTTCAGTCTTCATGTGTGTGTACAGATTTCAGTTTCTCTACAGGTGCAGGTTTAACAAAGAACTAAAATGCACAAAATTAAAGATGTAGAAAACTAAACTAAGCTAAGAACAGAAAATAAAACGAACATGCAAAAAATTGAAACTGTAAAAATTAACCTCAGACAGCAAAAATTATCCTCAAACAAAATGACAAAAATGCAAAAACAGGCCTCTCTCTTTCGCACACAAATTGAAATTGGCAGGTTTAGCACCTACCTCCAATCCTTCCCGTGTGTTGAATCCTTGTCCTGACCTCAAGGGAGAAGCGTAGCTAGCCAATTGCACTCAAATTGCAAGACAAATAAAGATAATTTAACAACAGATTAGTCTTAAATAAGTACCAAAATTAGTCCCAAAGCCTGCTCTCCTATCCAACAGTTTTGCAACCAATTGGAGCTTAACAAGGAGTGGTAGTGTGTGTATGGTGCTCAACTATTGTAGACACTCGCTTCCCGGTAGCGACGCCATTGTAGAGTGGTTCTCTCTACCGTGCAATATAGTGCTCATATAGTACTACCGATCAACAAATGTGTTAAGAAACACAATGTCAATCTGAGGACTCGACCCGTTTAGTGCATGAAGGCTTATCCCTTGAGGGAGAGCTCACATACACGAACCACCACTTGACGATTCAACCATTTAACACCTCAATCAATCTCTCAATCCCTTAAATCCACTACACTAATCAAGAGAACAAGCAATGCATGGCAATCTCTTAATCCCATTCAAACATTGATTAAATCTTAGCTTTCTCTAATGCCAACAAACCCATAAGCGTGCATCTACTAACCCACAAGCTTAAGCAAGCATAGAATGTTCACAAACCCACAACCTCATAGAGAGAGTCTATCCATGAATAACTCATTGCCAATGAAGTGGGCAAGAGCTTGCATCAATGGAGACTACACACACACACTACAAGCATGCATACAAAAGAGAAAGAAAGAAGCATTCAACTAATCATAGATTAATCTACTTCAATGATGCTATAACAGATTAAGAGAAAGAAGTGGAGCTATACTCATTGGAGCTATAACAGATTAAGAGAAAGAAGTGGAGCTATACTCATTGGAGCTTGATGCTCATTAGAGTACAATAGAGAGAGAGTTAGAGAGTTGCCATAGCTTGAGAGCTCAAGAGCTTCACTCAATAGCTTATGAGAATGGCCAAAAATGTACTCTTTCTTTAGCTAACATCTCTTTTATAGAGATGTCACTAACCCTAACCCTAGGCCTCTTTCACACATGGGTGGACAACCCCATAAGTGAGCCTTGCTTAATACACTTAGAACTCTCATTTAGAACCCTTATTGGCCTAAAACGATTTACATTGCACTTCGGCACAAAAATATGGAAAAAATATGTGCGTCTTTATGTTCCCATGGCTACAATCCCGCGCTCTCGCATTAATTGCTTCCGGTCTCCTTCCATAATCCGTGTTCCCGTGAGTGTTCCCGTGGAACAAGGACCAAAATTGCAAAATTCATAAACCAACTAAGCGCCTAAGGTGGCAAGATAGGGCTGGAGCAACTCTCAAGGAGGCAGAGCCAGATAGGGAAGAGGTCCCTCCCTCGGATCTAGAGTAGTACATGGAAGCAATGGGAACTTGTGACTCCCGAATTTGGGTGAGAAGGCAATAACTCATTCAAAGAGAGACACTGATAGTGCCCCTTGCTACTACAACGGAGTCACCTAGAGAAGAAGAGAGGAAACAAGAAGGGAAGGACTACTAAGGAGGGGACCAAAAGGGCAACATAGGAAATGGAAAGCCAGTAGCTTAAGGAGGACCTAGTCAATATTAGCAAGTCTATCCTATCACACAAAGACTAGAGCAGCACCACCACCAGGAAGCTACCACCACCGTAAACTTGTAGATTGAACTAACACAATCAGACCTCTCTACAACCAACTTTGCAAACTTTATAGAGTCCAGCAACACAAACTGGGTGTAGGAGCTCTCAACTACCTCCAACACTGCATGATGGTAGATGGGTTGAAGGAAACTAATAAGCTATAGGATTTCATCAAGGAAAAGGATGTTATTATCTATATGGTGAGAATCGAGCTGGTACATTTGCAGGAAGAGATGTGCAAGAGGAGGATGGAAGTAGGCTAGTTGGACAAGATGCAAAGGGAAAGGTAGGAACTCTAGAAGGCCAACAGAGAAATAAATATGGAAATTAAAAATATGAAGGAGATGATAGTGGCTAGGAAGGAGCAAGTAACTGTGTAATTACAGGATGACTTTTGGCTAGGATCAAGGAAATCCAAGCAAGAATGAAGGGCCAAGGCACCCTGATCAGAGAGAACCACCTTTAGATTATTAAGGAACTACAGGCAAGGGCCAACAAAGACAAAGTAGAGTTGGTCAAAGAATAAGCCAGACTAGTGGTTTTGGATGTAGAAGAGTTCCCAAAGTCTATTAGATAGCTATCGAAAAGATGGAGCAATGGGAAGGTCATGGTATAGATGACCTGAGGGAGGTGTGGGAGAGTATCTCGACAAATTAACAGCTCGCGATGCGAGTCTCCACATCTTCCTTTAAATAGATGGTTTCCCCCCATTCATAGGTTGGATATCTAGATGAAAGATTTGGAATTACAAATCCAACAACCTAGATAGAAGGCCTAGAGTCAACAAAAGCCTTAGAAGCAACTACACCTAGCCAAGTGGGCAAGGAGGCTTTTGTTGACTTTGGGCAAGCAGGCCTAGAGTCAATGAAAGCCTTGGAAGTAGCTGCACCCACCCAAGTGAGCAAGGAGGCCGACACCAATGAGGCTCGAGGAGCTCACTTTGAGTAAACCCTCTGTATCAGGTGCATTTAAGGTCTATTTTTAAAATCCCTTATCTGTGAATTTTTTATGAATAAAACATACCATTTTTCTATTCAACTTGTGAATACCCCCTTTAAATGGCACCCGCTTATATGATAGAAATGTGTAAAAGAGGGATTTTAAAAATCCTTTTTTGCTAAACCCATACGGTATGCTTATATATATTCCAAAAAAGTCAAAACAGAGAATAGTACATGGTTGAACAAGTCAAAGCCAGCTACATAAGTGGATAGAGCATTGAAATACCTTCTTTTAGAGCTAAAGATCATATAATTTAGATTTTGAGAACCCATTCAAAAGTCTTTTGAGCAATTGAGATGATGCCGAAGGCCAAACTCAACAAGGGGAACTGTAAGGAAGCTCTTGAGTATAAAGCGGGCACATCAAATGCAAGACAAGAAGCAAATTAGAATGCTCAAGGAGCTATGCAAGAAGAAATTAGTGGTAATATCAATGAAGGCGTGCATCAAGAGGTAAATGTTTCACAAATACCTAAAGGAGGAAACATGAACATGATCTCATGCAATCTATGATTGAAAGGCTAGACCAAAGATTTCAGGTCATGGTGGAAAAGCTTGACTCTATGAGCAAGAAGTTTCATGATGAAATCTCAAGCTTGAGGCAAGATACGGATAAAGGTAAAGAAGTTTACGGTGGACCTATGTTGCAACCATATGCACCAAACACTTTTTCACTGATGGGGCCACAAGCTTATGGAGCATTTACGGGACCTTAATATGCAAATACATTGCATACTTAAGCTAGTATGAAAATGCATTGCATACTCCTCAAGCTAGTATGCACCATGTTGATGGGAATCCTGGGTCTCTTATTGGAAAGAAAAAGATTCCTCCATCAATGAAGCAAATCAATGAAGCATCAAGGTGGAACAAGTAATCTTGGTATGCCTATGCATGGTCCTATGAATGGGCTTTCATCATTGCAAGGGAGAAATGTGGAAAAAAGTAAAGGCATAGTTTTGGAAGAATCAAGGGTGAATGGAAATTGGAATCACCCACACATGAGTGGTCATCAGTTTGATGAGATGGATCATCATACTTCACACATGAGTGGTCATAACTTTGATGAGATGGGTCATCATTTTAATTGGATGGAACCTATTCATGGTAGACCTCATCACTTCAATGAGTTTGGGGGCAATCATGTTAGACCAATTGAGCGTAGACCGCCTGTTCATCATTAAGGTGGTGATGAAGATGAGTTTAAGGGAGTGAAGGACAAGTTGACTTTTACTAAGTTCAAGGGTGAAGGCTCAACCAATGAGGAGTTTAAAGAATGGATTGATAAGATGGATCTTTACTTTGAACTTAGTCCTCGTAGTGATAGGGACAAGGTTTTGTTTCCTACTTTGCATCTAGAAGGTTGTGTCCATGCATGGTGGAGGCACTTGAATGCTCATGGATATTTGATCACTACTTGGATAGTTTTCAAGAATGAGATGAGGAGAACCTTTGTTTAATCCCTTAATAGATCAAGGATGGTGGAGAAATGGGATGATCTCACTCAAATAGGCAATGTCAAGGATTATGTGCACAAGTTCATGAAGTTTTCACTTCATGTGGAATGCTTGATTGAGGAGTAAAAATTGAGGAAGTTTAACAAAGGGCTACAAAACAACATCAAGGTAGATGTGGATTCTTAAAGGCCCGAAACCCTCAAGGAGGCCATGCTTCTTGCAAAGATCTATAAGGCAAACAAAGTATACACATGCTAGTGGAGCAAGGCATAATTTTAGGGCTGATATTGGCACTTTAACTTTAGGCAAATCTTGAAGTGGAGTTTCTTATCACAGGCGTCCTTGTAAATTCAACTTTAGGCAAATCTTCTATGGAAAAGTTGGAAGGGGAAATTTCAGATTTGGTATAACTTGTTTCCTCGACATCCTCCAAATGGTGATGGGAAACAAGTTGATACGAAAGCATCTAGCAAGAGCAAGATTATCAGGGAAGATCATATTAATGATTTGAAGGACAAGGTTTTGTGCTTCAAGTGTGGTGACAAATGGAACAAGGATCATTGAAAGTTTTATAAGGCCAAAAATATGACCCTAAGTATTATTCTCACCAAACGTTTCCATGAAGATATTAAAGAGGATGTGGATGAATATGAGGAGTATTTTGAAGATTCCAACAATGAATTCGAAGATGTAGAAAAGGATGGTGAATTCCCTCTTGACCCGGGTGGATCAAAGAAGGGATATGTTGACTATGATGATGGGTTACCATTGCCTATGTGTGATTATCATGATAAGGGCAATATGGCTACCCTATGCAAGATCTCAAGTGATGCCTATGCCGGTTGCAAAGGAGCAAATACATTTAGGTTGAAGGCGTGCATTAATGGAAGGGTGGCACATATTTTGAGTGATAGTGGAAGCTCACATAGCTTTTTTCAACACCAAATACATGTTCAGTCTCAAATTATAGACTATAGATTTATCTTTATGTGGAAATAGGTTCAAGTGGCTAATTGAGCAAAGATGAATTGCATAATGGTATGCAAAGATGTGAGGTCAATTCTCACAAATGATTACACTTGCAAGGCTGATTTACTTGTATTGAATATGGGTCCCATTGAAATTGTTGTGAGATGTGATTGTTTGGTAACTCTTAGGTTGTTTCACATCAATTTACAACAAGGGTATATGAGTTTCATGGATGTAAACCATGAGGTTACATTTACCGAAACTCATGTGCCAAGTATCAAGATAATGCAACACAACTCAAGAGGGAGCGAAAGAAAATGGGATGCATATATGTTTTATAGCTTTGCAAAGAAGAAAGCAATGAGAAAAAGGGAGAGTTTTTGCATAAAGGTATGAAGTAATTGTTAAAGGAGTATGAGGATGTGTTCCAAATGCCAAAGTGCTTGCTGAAAGGGAGGGGATCATGGGATAGATCTTGATCTGCACACCAAGCCCATTAACAAACCACCTTATAGATTGTTAAAAGTGGAGAAGGATGAAGTGGCAAAGCAACTGCAAGAGCTTATGGACATAGAATGGGTTACTTCTACTAGCCAATCACCTTTTGCATCATTCGTACTCCTTGTCAAGAAGAAGGATGGCACTTTTTGAATGTGTGTGGACTATAAGGATTTGAATAAATCTACAATCAAGAATATATTCCCTAATCCATGAATTGATGAGTTGAAAAAGGTGCATGTTTCTTCTTCACTTAAAATTGATTTGAGATCAGGCTATCACCGATTTAAAATCAAGGAAGGTGATGATGAGTACAAAAAAAAGAATTTCAGACTGAGAGAGTTCTCTACCAATATTTGGTTATGCCGTTTAGGTTGTGAAATGCACCAAAAATTTCAAGCGTTGATGAACAATGTGCTTGGGCCTTTCCTCTAAAAATGGGTACTTGTATTCTTTCATAGTATATTGATATATAGCAAAGGGGTTGAAGGCGCACTAAGTGCATGTAAGGACTGTATTTGATGCTTTGCAATCCAATAACTTGTATGCAAAGGAGAGAAAATGTACATTTATGGCACAAGAAGGTGAGTGTCTTGGACACATAGTGAGCAAGGAAGGAATTATGGTGGATCCTAAGAAGGTTCAGTGTGTTATGAATTGGCCCATGCCTACAAAGAGCACTAAACTAAGGTGATTCTTGGGCTTGTCATCATTTTATAGGAGGTTTAAGAGCTATGCTCATATTAGTGCTCCTCTTACTGATGACAAGCTTAAGAAACAAGCTTTCTTTTGGGATGCTATAGACGATAAGAGCTTCTAAGATCTCAAGGAGATGCTCACATTAGCCTGTATACTTGTATGCTTAGACTTCATGAAGCCATTTTTGGTTCAAGCCGATGCATGTGGAAGAGGCATTGGGGTCATTTTGTTCAAAGAACATGGAGTGATCGCATTTGAGAGCCGAAAGATTGATGAGGAAGAAATGGTTATGCATTTCTATGATTAAGAGATGTTGCCAATACTTCATGCAATAAAGAAGTGGCATCATTACTTGTATTGGAGTCATTTCTTTGTAAAGAGTGATCATAAAGTGCTTCAATACTTCTTGTCTCAACCTAGACTATCTCCTAAGAAAAGAAGGTGCCAGTAGTAGGTGGCTACATTGCAAAATTATGTTCTCAAAATCTATTCCATTCATGAAAGGGAAAGAGAATGTTGTGTACATAAAGATTGGATTTTGGATATCCAAGAAGACTACCTACTGGATATCCAAGAAGAGTACCTATTGGATGAGTAAGTGGCACCAATGTAGCAAAAATTACAGCAAGCCTCCCAGGATGATTTCCTACATTTGGAACTTCATAATGGACTTATCTACTACCTTGTTTCCTACATCAAGCTACAAGAAGAGATGTGTTCTTCATTATTGGGGCACATGGGGATGTTTAAAACCTTCAAGAAGGTGTAGAGGAGTTTTTCTTGGAAAGGAATGTGAAAAGATGTGTATATTTTTGTGACAAGTGCTTGCCTTGTCACAACAAAACAAGGATCCCACACATAAGCCCGGTGGCTTGCTTCAGCCTTTGCCTTTGCCTATTCTCGATGGCAAATGGACACACATCTCTATGGATCTTATCACATGGCTTCCTCATACAAGGAGGGTATGGGACATTATATATGTGGTGGTAGACTGCTTCCTTCCAAGGTCAAATATTCAACATCTATGGTTGGAAAACAATTTGTGGATAATGTGTTCAAGTTGCATGGAGTGCCATAACAAGTTGCATGGATAATGTGTTCAAGTTGCATGGAGTGCCATAACAAATTGTTAGTGACTGAGATGTGAAGTTTATGAGTTCATTTTGGAGGACATTGTTTGAGATCA
Source organism: Cibotium barometz (assembly GCF_041138505.1). Lineage (NCBI taxonomy): Eukaryota > Viridiplantae > Streptophyta > Polypodiopsida > Cyatheales > Cibotiaceae > Cibotium > Cibotium barometz. Next base: position 32,709,151 of record NC_141068.1, read on the forward strand.
TGGGGAATCTTGACACCTAGCACCACCTATCACCCCGAAACCCATGGACAAAACAAGAGGGTGAACAAGTGGGTGGAAACTTACTAAAGGCATTATTGACATGATACGCAAGGTGTTTGGGATGAGTAGTTTTTGCTTGGCGAGATAGCTCACGCATCATGAGAGCATTGGAATGCCACCTTTTGAGGCACACTATGGGTACAAAGTGAATATTCCAATGATGGTTCGAAAGCAACAAGGGGTGAATCCTAATGCAAAAGAGGAGATGGAATAGCTGGATACACTCTTGCAACAATGCAAAGCTAATATGAAGCAAGCTCAAGAAAGAATGAAACATTATGTTAATGCTTATATTGAAGGCCATTAGAGTTGCTTATCAATTGTCACTTCCCTTAACCTCAAAGATTCATGATGTATTCCATGTGTCACATTTCAAATCTTATCTTGGGTTGGAGGTATTTGTGCAAGATGAATTACCTCTAGTAAATGAGGAGGGGATGATTGAGTATGTGCCAAAAGAAATTTTGCGTACAAGAGAGAGAGTTCTTTGTAATCGTACATAGTGGAGTACTTGGTCAAATTCGTGGAATAGGGAATATATTCTTGATTGTAGATTTATTCAAATCCCTATAGTCCACACACATGCAAAAAGTGCCATCCTTCTTCTTAACAAGGAGTACGAGTGATGCAAAAGGTGATTGGCTAGAAGTAACCCATCCTATGTTCATAAGCTCTTGCAGTTGCTTTGCCACTTTATCCTTCTCCACTTTTAATAATCTATAAGGTGGTTTGTTAATGGGCTTGGTATGCAGATCAAAATCTATCCCATGATCCCCTCCCTTTCAGCAAGCACTTTGGCATTTGGAACACATCCTCATACTCGTTTAACAATTACTTCATACCTTTATGCAAAAACTCTCCCTTTTTCTCATTGCTTTCTTCTTTGCAAAGCTATAAAACATATATGCATCCCATTTTCTTTAGCTCCCTCTTGAGTTGTGTTGCATTATCTTGATACTTGGCACATGAGTTTCGGTAAATGTAACCTCATGGTTTACATCCATGAAACTCATATACCCTTGTTGTAAACTGATGTGAAACAACCTAAGAGTTACCAAACAATCACATCTCACAACAACTTCAATGGGACCTATATCCAATACAAGTAAATCAGCCTTGCAAGTGTAATCATTTGTGAGAATCAATCTCACATCTTTGCATACCATTATGCAATCCATCTTTGCTCAATTAGCCACTTGAAGCTTTTTCCACATAAAGATAAATCTATAGTCTATAATTTGAGACTGAACATGTATTTGGTGTTGAAAAAATTTATGTGTGCTTCCACTTATTCGAGCTATATATAGCTAGCCCTAACTCACTCTAGGTCTTGCCTATATATATGTGACTTGTGACTAATATGATTCATTCTTGTGGAGCATATGTGGTGTCTCTTGTCTCGTCTCTCTCCCTCTCTCAACATGGTATCAGAGCAATTCTAGCATACGGGAAGCATCTACGTCTTCTTGTTCAATTTATGATTATGATTTCATTTCTTACAAGATTGATCTTTGGTAACAGTTTTGTGTAGTGTTGATTCGTTCTTTGATTATGTGTTGCCTACATGATTTTATAGCTCCACTTGTTGTAATTAGAATTGTTTCTTGATCATGTCCTTAAAACCAAAGCGTAGATGGTAATGTTGGTGAATCCTATCAAAATGGTTTGTCAATCCGAGTTCTGAGTAAAAAGTTAGGACAGTTCAGGCAAATTGCATCTAAAATAGTAAAACAAGTTCTTTCTGAGAGCAAACAGGTAGTTGTCTCTGAGTCATAAGCACGAGTTGATCGTCAAAGCTTTTTGTGAAAGCTTCAGACGGATGCTTGCTGTACAAGCTACAATTAGATACAAAACTTGCCATGCAAGTTGCGTCATAACATGGTGCTTTTTCTTAACGCGGTGCTTTTTCTTATTATTATTTTTGTCTTTTATGGACCTCTAAGTTTGCTTATGTGCATGAGACATGGGTCTCCACTTTTAGAGTTTTCACGTTCTATTCTTTACATGATCACTTTATGCTCGTCGTCTAGTGCATGCCTATTTTTGGCTACGTTTCTCATATCTCGTACATGGTCTGCAGGTTTTGCGATCTTATCTTGTACGTGTTCTCACAACCCGACATGTCAAACACCATACTTGTTAACGGATTTCCTTCTGAGCAGCGTTCTATTCCTCTTTTCTAAGGCCAAGGATTTCCTGGTTGGAAATACAAGATGCTATTAATTTTGGAAGGAGACGAATCGGCAGAAATTGTTCTTGGTATTCTTGCATGCCCTCCTTAACCTATTGATCCACTTCAGAATGATGTTATTATTACCAAAGGTCTTATTTTTGAACAGTGGAAAATTGATCATGCACACTGGATTCGTCTCGTTGTGATAAGGCTGCTCGTCGGTATATAATTTCTGCCCTTAACAATTCACTCATGCTAGATGTTTATCTGTTATCCATGTCATATGCTATATGGGACTATCTTTCATATGCTATATGGGACTATCTTATCACTATGTTTGAGAAGAAAACTGTTACCAGAGATTCTGTATCTCCGTAATCTTCTGGGAAAGCTTCAATTCAAGGCATGTACATCCATGTCTAGTCACATTAAATTATTCAAAGGTATTATGAATCAACTTTCTGCCTGCAGGGGATCCTATTCCTCGAACTCAATTGATTACACACTTTCTTGATGATAAAGTGAAGGACCCTTTGTATGATAATATTGTCACTATATTATCTAACAAGGATGGAATTTACTTTGAGCATACATGTATTTATTTGATTGAATATTCTCAACGTTATGATCGTCAGATGTCGGTAACTCATTAAACGGTCATGATTGCCCAAGAGTACACATAATCAGAGACAGCCTTTGCTGTCTCTGGAGACGTCCATTTCAGCAACTCCCTTCTTCCTCCTCCCAATTTACATCTTGTGGCTTCCAAAGAGGAGGTAATTCTTCTCATTTGAGATTTCCTCAAAAGTGTTGTTCTTATTGTGACAAAATTGGTGACTTGGTATCTGAATGTTGGGCAGCACGAGAGTACGATGAAGAACGCGGTATTACAAATAAGCAACCTCGTTTATCAAAGGGTTCTTCCTCTTCTGCAACCTGTGAATATTGTGGGAGCACAAGGCATTCATCCAGTCGATGCTTCAAGAGGCGTTATGATGAAGCTCGAAATCAAGCTTATGCTACTCAACAAAATCCTGATGAAGACAATGTTCATGAAGAGGCTAATTTGGTTCATTATAATGTCTCTCGAGAAAAGGTATTACATGTTCGTGATGGTTCTCTCTTTATTGTTGATTCTGGTTCTACTGGAAACATGACATATCAATTGCAATGGTTACACAATTATCATCGAATTCCTATCAAGAAAGTGGTTTATCTTGCTGATAATACAACTTGCCAAGTAATGGGTATTGGTGACTTGTATTTGGGAACTTCTACCTCAACCAAAATACTGCAAGGAGTTTTATATGTTCCTGATTTACAAAGAAACTTACTTTCTGTTGTGCGGCTTGTGGATCTTGGTCTATTTGTTGGATTTGATAATACAAAGTGTCGCATCGAAAAGGATGGCACCACTATTGCGGTTGCTCCTCGACATGGTAATCTCTTTGAACTTTCATTGAATGAGGATGTTGCAAATGTTGTTACAGCTCTAGGAGATCTAGATTGTAAGCTATGGCATCATCGGTTTGCTCACTCAAATTTCTCAAAGCTTCTTGATATTCATCGTCCTGATCTTGTGAGAGGTATGGACCTCAAATTTCACCCGCATATGGGGATATGTGAATATTGTGCTCTGGGCAAACATCATCGTAAGCCATTTCCAATGTCTACAAATATTCATTCAAATAATCTTTTGGATCTCATTCATACTGATATTTGTGGACCCTTTCCTCCATCCAAGTCTTGCTACTGTTACTTCATTACTTTTATTGATGAATATTCATGGTATACAAATGTCTTTTTGCTACGACATAAATCAGAAGCATTGGACACATTTAAGAGGTACCAAATATCTGTGGAGAATCACACTGGTCAAAGAGTCAAAATTCTTCGAGGTAATAATGGTGGTGAATATATTTCCAACTTATTTCATGATCATTGCATCAACCACGGCATCCACCATGTGTATACCATTCCATATTCTCCCCAACAAAATGGAGTTGCAGAGTGAAAGAATTGTACAATTTTGAATGCAATCAGATGCATGCTTATTCATTCTGTATTATCTCGCTCTTTTTGGGCAGAAGCAGTATTGACAGCTGTTTTTGTTCAAAATCATTTTCCAACTACTGAACCTTCTGGTAAGATTCCAATCACAGCTTAGACAGGCCAAACTCCTTCTATTGCACATTTCAAAGTCTTTGGGTGTATTGCTTATATTCATGCCCCAAAAGAGACACGACACAAGCTAGAACCTTCAAGTTTGAAGATTATTTTTATTGGTTATTCTGATAACTGAAAGGGTTACAAGTTTTATGATCCAAGTTCTCAAAAGGCAATTGTTAGTCGAGATGCTATATTCAATGAGCAATTGATGGGAGGTTCGTGGTCCATATATGATGCTGATGATATAAAAACATTACTCACTTCCTTTCCTTTTCTACTTTTGCACAATGATTTGCATGATGACAACACTCTTTTCATGGATACTGGAGACAAGTCTATTGATGTTCACCCTACGGTTTCAAAGGAGACTGCTACAGATCTTGATATCTATGTTAATCTTCCTATTGAACTTGAGCACGGTGCAAATCATGTATATGATGATGATCTTAAAACCTTTAATCACGTATTGGCTGTTTGTGAAGATTCTTCATCTTATGCAGAAGCTATGTCCTCTCCACAAAAAAAACAATGGAAGGAAGCCATGAGTCTTTGATCTCGAAAGGTACATGGGTTCTTACCAATCTACCTTCTAATCGTACTCCTATCAAATGTAAGTAGGTTTACAAGATAAAAACAAAGGCAGATCGATCCTTTGATAAATTCAAAGCTCATTTAGTTGCAAAGGGATACTCACAAATTGCAAGGATTGACTATCATGACACTTTTTCACCCATAGTTCGTAGTACAAGCATTCGAGTACTACTAGCTTTTGCAACTCAGTTTGATTTGGAAATACATCAAATGGATGTTAAGACGGCTTTTCTTAATGGAGACTTAAAGGAGGAAATATATATGGAGCAACCTGAAGGATTTACAGCTCCCGGAAAGGAACATCTTGTATGCCAACTCCACCGTGCTTTCTATGGACTAAAACAAGCTTCACGATCATGGTACATCAAGATTGATTCAATTTCTCACATCTCAAGGGTTGGTTTCTTGCTTCTCTGATCCAAATCTTTATATCAAGTGCAATGTGGATAAGCATTTTGTGATATTGGCCCTTTATGTTGATGACACTATACTTGTGTCTAATAATCTATGTTTCATGCGACAAGTAAAAAAGGTTTTATCCTCAGCCTTTGATATGGTGGATCTTGTGGCGACATCCATTCATGCCTTGGTATTCAAGTTCAAAGGTATCGTTACAATGGTATTTTTCTTCTTCGTGAAACAAAGTTTATACAAGATATTGTTCAAAAGTTTGGATTGGCTACTGCACATTCAGCAAACACTCCTTGTCTTGCAAGCTCTACCAGGAGTACTTTTGCAAATATTAAGGCTGAATCATTAGCTTTAAATTAACCCTATGCTAATCTTGTTGGTTATCTTCAATTTGTGGGAATGAGCACTCGTCTTGATATTCTGTTTGCAGCAAATCTGTTAGGACAATACTTGTCCTCTCCATCTACAAGACATTCGTCTCAAGCTAAACGTGTTTTGAAGTACTTGAAGGGCACTACAGATTTCGGACTTGTATATCGCCGTCAAGAAGACATATCTTCATCAACTTCTCTTAATCTTTTGGGTTATTCAGATGCTAATTGGTCAAGCTCTAACTTGTCCATGTGATCCACCAGTGGTAATTGCTTCTTTATCAATGGCTATTTGGTATCTTGGGCTAGAAAGAAACAACACTGTATTGCAGTTTCTACTACAGAGTCTGAATATGTAGCTGCATCTTTAGCAGCTTGTGAATTGGTTTGTCTTCGACAATTGCTTACGAGTATTAGTCATTCTCCTTCCTCAAGCACTCCTCTTAGATGTGACAACCAAAGTGCTATTAGTCTGACCAAGGACTACGTGCAACATAGCAAGTCCAAAGCATATTGTAGTTCATTATCACTATGTTCGACATGGAGTAAGGAAAGGAGCAATAATGGTAGAACATTGTTCAACAGATCAAATGATTGCAGACATTCTCACCAAAGGACTCCATGAAGCTCCGTTTACACTTTTGCGATCAGAACTTGGAGTTGAGGCGGCTTCTCTTTTTGGAGATTAGCACATCTCACATGATGTCAATTTTGTCTAGACTTGTACATAACCTATAGACTTTAGGACACTTCACACATAACTTCACATCATGCACATTTATTCTTTGTACTTTGTATATAGAAGCACATTGCACATGGACTTTAAGGTGGCATTATACATTTATATGTAGGAGCTCGGGTTTTTCCCTTGTGCTCCCAAGGGTTTTTTTACTCACAATTGGAGACCTTTATTTGAGTGGGGGTGTTGGAGCTATATATAGCTAGCCCTAACTCACTCTAGTTCTTGCCTATATATATGTGACTTGTGACTAATATGATTCATTCTTGTGGAGCATATGTGGTGTCTCTTGTCTCATCTCTCTCCCTCTCTCAACACCACTATCACTCAAAATATGTGCCACCCTTCCATTAATGCACGCCTTTAACCTAAATGCATTTGCTCCTTTGCAACCGGCATAGGCATCAGTTGAGATCTTTCATAGGTTAGCCATATTGCCCTTATCATGATAGTCGCACATAGGCAATGGTAACCCATCATCATAGTCAACATATCCCTTCTTTGATCCACTCTGGTCAAGAGGAAATTCAACATCTTTTTCTACATCTTCAAATTCATTGTTGGCATCTTCAAAATACTGCTCGTATTCATCCACATCCTCTTTAATATCTTCATGGAAAGGTTTGGTGAGAATAATACTTAGGGTCATATTTTGGCCTTACAAAACTTCCAATGATCCTTGTTCCATTTGTCACCGCACTTGAAGTACAAAACCTTGTCCTTCAAATCATTAATATGATCTTCCTTGATAATCTTGCTCTTGTTAGATATAGCATGGCCTCCTTGATGGTTTCGGGCCTTTAAGAATCCACATCTACCTTGATGTTGTTTTGTAGCCCTTTGATAAATTTCCTCAATTTTTACTCCTCACTCAAGCATTCCACATGAAGTGAAAACTTCATGAACTTGTGCACACAATCCTTGACATTGCCTATTTGAACGAGATCATCCCATTTCTCCACCATCCTTGATCTATTAAGGGATGAAACAAAGGTTCTCCTCATCTCATTCATCAAATATCCACCATGAGCATTCAAGTGCTGCCACCATGCATGGACACGACCTTCTAGATGCAAAGTAGGAAACAAAACCTTGTCCCTATCACCACGAGGACTTTGTTCTAGTAAAGATCCATCTTTAAACTCCTCATTCTTTAAACTCCTCATTGGTTGAGCCTTCACCGTGGAAAATTTAGTAAAAGTCAACTTGTCCTTCACTCCCTTAAATTCATCTTCATCCACCTCAATGATGAACATGCGGTCTATGCTCAATTGGTCTAGCATGATTGCCCCCAAACTCATTGAAGTGATGAGGTCTACCATGATTAGGTTCCATCCATTAAAATGATGACCCATCTCATCAAAGTTATGACCACTCATGTGTGAAGGATGATGAGGTCTACCATGATTAGGTTCCATCCAATTAAAATGATGATCCATCTCATCAAAGTTATGACCACTCATGTGCGAAGGATGATGATACATCTCATCAAAGTGATGACCACTCATGTGTGGGTGATTCCAATTTCCATTCACCCTTCATTCTTTCAAGTTATGACCACTCATGTGTGAAGGATGATGATCCATCTCATCAAAGTGATGACCACTCATGTGTGGGTGATTCCAATTTCCATTCACCCTTGATTCTTCCAAAACTATGCCTTTACTCTTTTCCACATTTCTCCCTTGCAATGATGAAACCCCATTCATAGGACCATGCATAGGCATACCAGGCTTACTTGTTCCACCTTGATGCTTCAATGATGGAGGAATCTTTTCCTTTCCAATAATAGACCCACGATTCCCATCAACATGGTGCATACTAGCTCGAGGAGTATGCAATGTATTTGAAAGTTGAGGTCCCGTAAATGCTCCATAAGCTAGTGGCCCCATCGGTGGAAAAGTGTTTGGTGCATATGGTTGCAACATAGGTCCACCGTAAACTTCTTTACCTTTATCCGTATCTTGCCTCAAGCTTGAGATTTCATCATGCAACTCCTTGCTCATAGAGTCAAGCTTTTTCACCATGAACTGAAATCTTTAGTCGAGCCTTTCTAAGCTATTTTAAAAATTAAAAATGTACTTAAAATATCACTAGCCTAGTGGGCTCACTAAGGCCCTAGCTAATGACAGTTCTCATATTTAATCTTTGTTAATAACAATGTTGGCTATACAAATTCAAATGTAGCATGATAAAACCAGTGTCATTCAAGGCTTATGGTAGCCTAGCTCAATACTATATGCGATGTCACCGGTGGCTAGATAGCTGAACAAACCCCCTCAATACCCCAAACCAAAGAGCGCGCACACCCAGCCACCTAGACAGAAAATGTGTACATGTACACAAACCAAGATGCTTTGGGAACATGTGAGCGTGCACAAACAAATCAGATTCGTACGGATGCAGCAAGAAGCTGTGGAAAAATGCGAAGACGTGAGGGGGAGGAATTAGCCCCACACAGCGTTTGAGTCTAGCAAAAGATATGAGCAATATTACATTAATTAGGCGTGTCGTCTCTAGTTCATTAGACGCCTTCTTCGAGGGACGCAAAAGGATTCACAAACGGGCATGGGATTAAGCTTGTGTGGTTCACATGTACTGTCTCTGCTGTAGTAGGCGCTAGAGTATTCTGATGATTAGAATTGAGAAATGAAGAGCTAGCTTTGGTCGTCGTCGTCAACAGATTAGTATAATTGCTGGTTACAAATTGTGCAGGAGGCACGATCAGGTGCCGGTGCGATCGCGGATCAATTACGGGTGGTATAAATGTTGAAGAGATGGGCCGGAAATATTGAGCAAAGGCAATGCAGACAGTTGATTAAAAATGTGGCCTGCCTCTCTGATTATTATTAATATTATTATGAATCAATGGGAAAGATGCTAAGTTGAGCTGCTGCATGTGAATGCTTTAGGCGCACGTGTGCGCGTCGATGTACGTGACGTCGAAACCTTCAGGGGTAACACCTTCAAGGCCAGGTAGCTCCTGCAAAATTATAGGCGAGATTTACGAATCAGAACTATTGAAAAATCCACTTAAAATCTTAGATAAATGTGCAGACCATGGCGAGCAGCTGTTTGCATGAGATTCGAACAATATATATTCACCATATTTACTGACCTCTTGTATTTGATGCCCTGGATGTTCTTTTCCGCCAAATATAGCGGTCCAAGTGCTCTGTGTAGCCCACTGGAATGCGCACAGACTGCTGGCAGAGCCTAGTGCTGCACCTTGCAAGTTCTCATGACGAGCACCGGCTTCCAAATTCTGGACTACCACAATTTGCTTCTCGCAATTACTCTTTAACAGCTCGATAAAGCGGTTCATATGCTCCACAATCTCAAGCGAGCCCTGGAGTAAAACGGACCGCATCTGGATTCGGTCATCATCGCCCAGCAGGCTGCCCGTGGGCACTGATTCCACCTTTTCTTGCAGGCTTCCTGCCAGCTCCAAGCCCCGTGCCACCACCCGCCTAAGCTCGTCTTCACAGGTCAACTCTTCCTGACGATCCATTATTCGAATACCTACTCTCAGTCTCTGACAGAAGACTGCCACAGGCGGCTACATGCATGCTGCATGGCCTGTGTGTCTAGAAGGAAGCCCTCACAAGTCAACACTGCTCACATGTCCAGAGACTCCAGACCGGCCACCCACTAGCAAGACAAATCAGTACCTCAGATAAGGCCGGATCCACACGGTCCGACGGCTGAGCAATAGATTCTTTTTTCAACCCTTATAGTTAAAGGCAATGCTTTTTTTTCAACCATTATTAAAGGCAACGTTTAGGCTGGACCCTTTAGAAGTAGTCACCAATATCTCAGTATTATTATTAGAAGCCCCCATAGACCTAAAAAATGTTTCCTTGTCTACATTGTACTTTTGAAAGTAATTTGATCAATTCTACTAATCAGTGTTTGTGACGTATTTAAAAATTTTGATAAAAGAAATACACAATTGAAAACTTTAAAATCATCAAAATGCTATCCGATACCACTCCCTACATCTCCTTGAAAAGATGTGTAATCTTTTTGAGCAAATTTTTCATTGAAAATTCCCACATTGGACGGAAGAATACATATATAAATTTTCATGTCTAGGGTAAAGTGCATGACATGATAAAGTAAATCATCTTTCCATTTATATGATACAAAATCAAAAGGTTAAATAATAGAGTTACGTGTTCCATCTACTAACCAATGTCAGAGCTTCATGTGATCTCTCTCTTTATCTCTCATTGACACACACACACACACACACACACACACACATACAAAAGCAATCATTTAGGGTCTTTTCCTACCTAGTCTCTTATACACACGTATGGTCCTTTGCTACCTTTCGACTGCCTGTCTTTTATTTTCTAGGTTATCTTGACATCATATATTTCTTTTTGGTCTCATGGACCCTTTTTGTTCTCATATAGATGTTGGCAACATATTTGTTTCTTTCTCTCTCTCTATTTGACTCTTTTGTGTCTTTTATAGATGTTCACATCATATTTCTTTCTTTTTTCTCTCTTTCATAGATGTTGATTAATAACTCTCTCTCTCTCTCTCTCTCTCTCAAAAATAAAATCACACCTTACACATGCAACCATGACTCGCTAATCAATCAAACCATGAGTCATTCTTGCATTAATAAGAATGATCATACTTTGTGAGGCCATTTTGACACCTTGAACACAAAAATGACGTGCAATGGTGAGAGTTAATTAATCAAACCAAGTAATACATTAAAAAACACACGTGATCATACTTTTTGAGACCATTATGATGTATTTTTGTGCTGCACTTTTTTTCCATTATGAATTGAATATTATTTATTAAAACAGTACGATTATTCATGATATTGAGTATAAAAATGTTGAACTTTAATTTGTAAAGCTACTATTATTACTTAAACACTTTCATAAACATTGAACATAGTTGATATGTATTGAACACATTTCTTAAACACTTCGATACTACACACTAAACACAGTTGATACATATTAAACACATTTCTTAAACACTTTGATACACATTGCACACAAAAATATGCATCGAATAGGTTAAATGGTAAACTTGAAGTTGTAGAGCTATTGTTGTTACCAGAATGTCATGAAACACATCAATAGACATTGATAATGAGTATATGATTGGTAAACTTGAATTTGTAGAGATATTATTATTTTGTGAACACATTGGTACACCTTGTATATCTTGTAAGAACGTGTATCCTTGCATGTAAACCTTAGTTCTATGAAGATGATCTAGCCTCAAAACCCAAAAAATTTAAAAAAGGCTATATAAATAATAAATCTCTAATGCGTAACAAATATATGAGATTCTCTTTGAATCAAATGTAGTAGAAAACTTGACATCAAAATATAGTTAAAGGCACCCATAAAAGCAAAAGTTAAGATATAAACTTGTGGTGACCATACCTAGTCCTAAAACTAGTCTTGAAGATATCCTCTTGTTTTCAAGTCTTGATGTGCTGACAATGACTAGATCGTAGGTCATCTTTGAAAAAAACCTTTTCTTTTGCCATTTTACTAAGAAGATCTTCTATGTGAGGTATAGGATATTTTATTTTTAATGGTCTATCTCTTTAATCTTCCATAATCCATAGATAAATCATATGTGTCATCCTTTTTTTATTGAAAGATAATTGGTGCATGGTTAGGCCCTATGATACTTTTCTTGATAAGATCATCTAGTTGTAATTTTAACTTAGAATATTCTTAATTGGTAAAGCTTTAATATATGCTAAAGTGATCCTAAAATAGTTTCAACCACATGATTTCAAGGTCTACCATGAGGTAATGTATGTAAATCATCAAGAAATACATTTTTAAAATTCTCTAATAGTTTATTCTCATATGGGGAATGCTCTTGTTCTTATTGTATTTCCTTAGCCACCATGTCATGTAGCCTTGCTCTTCTTGGATTTCCTTAGCCCCATGACTAAAATAATCTTGTAGCCAAGCCTTGTTCCTCTAACTTCATTCATTCGTGAAATATGTGTTGCATTACATATCTTTCAGAAAATAAACATTACCATGAGATTTATTAAGAGTTACACTTCTAGCTTAACAATAGCTAACACGATATGCTTATGAACAATAATTGTGTCATGTATAAATGTTCAAAATTTTTGCCTATGAAAATCTCCTTTGGACAACACATCCAATAAAAAATCAATAGATTCCAACAATCCAACTCCAAAAGTCCACCTGTATAACCCTTCTTAGAACTACCCACAATCTCAATGCAAGGATTTCTAAGGTTTGATGCTGATTTTAGATTCAATTTCTATGTAATCTTGGGAGATATGAAAGTATCACAATTGCCATAATCTATCAGAGACCTTAGTTTATGATTCATTAATGTTTTTTTAGCCCTTATATGAGAGTCTTGCATATTGTATACAATGAAGTCATTGGTTAAGCAATTTCTCGCTACATGTAAGCCGTAGTTCTATGTAGATGATACAAAGTCACAACCCAAAAATAAAAAACATCTATATAAAATAAGATTTCTACTATAGGTAACAACTATATGAGATTCCCATGGAATTGAATGTAGTAGAAAACTTGACATCCAAGTATAGTTAAAGGCACCCATCAAAGCAAAAAGCTAAGACCGTAAAGTTTAAACTTGTATAGTGACCATACCCAGTCCTAAAACTAGTCTTGAAGATATCCTCTTGTTTTGAAGTCGTAATCTACTGGCAATAGCTAGATCCAAGGTTTGTTTTGTAAAAAACTTTTCTTTAGACATTTTACTTAGGCGATCTTATATGTGATGTATAGGATATTTTATTCTTAATAGTCCATCTCTTTAATCTTCCATAATCCACACAAAAAAGAAAGGTGTCATCTTTCCTTTATGAAATAAAATTGGTGCACCCCAAGGCAAAACGGCTAGGCTTTATAATCCTTTTTTTGATAATATCATCTAGTTGTAATTTTAACTTAGCATATTCTTAAACATTAAATTGGTAAAGCTTTATATATGCTAAACCGCTCCTAAAATAATTTCAATCACATTGAATTAAAGGTCTAGAATGAGATAATGTAGGTAAATCATCAAGAAATATATTTGTAAACTTCTCTAAGAGTTTCTTCTCGTATGGGGGGTTTTCCTGTTCTTATTGGATTTCCTTAGCCATGACTAACATAGTCATGTAGCCATGTTCTTCTTAGATTTCCTTAGCCATGACTAACATAGTCTTGCAGTAGCCCATCCTTATTCCTCTAGATAGATTCATTCTTGTAATATGTATTACATTACACATCTTTTAATAAAACCAACATTACCATGATATTTCTTAAGAGTTACAATTCTAGCTTGAGAATAACTAACACCCTATTCTCATGAACAATAATTGTGTCATGTACATAATGTCCCAAATTTAGGCTATGAAAACACATCCAATATAAAATCAATAGATTCCAACAATCCAACTCCAAGCACTAGCCACAATCTCAATGAGATGATTTGTAAGGTTTGATGTTGATTGTAGATTCAATGATATGTAATCTTAGGAGATATGAAAGTATGATAATTGCCAGAATCCATAAAAAATCTTAGCTTATGATTCATTAACATTTCTTTAACCCTTAGATGAGAATCTTGTGTATTGTATACAATGAAGTCATTGTTTGAGAATGGGAGTGAGATTATGAAAATCTGATGAGGGTTGGTCATTAAGATCGAGCTCCCTCCGAGAGTGTTTCTAACTCTTATAAGTATAATACTCTTGAAGTAAACTTTTGTTATTTCAACATATTTTAACTGCTTGAGTGAGAAAAAATAATAAAGAGTGAGAATAAGGTGTGTGAATATAGTGACTCATAAAGTCAGATCACATTATTTCCTATAAGAGCTTCCACCTTCAAGTTTACTTCAACCATCATCTTGCATGTGAGCATCCATGGACACACCACCAAGGTCTCTCTTTTACAAATTGTGACTTCCTGAAAGAAAGGAGTATCCAGATTACCCTTGGATTAGCTTTGTGTTAGCCTAGATTAGGTTGATTAGCCTAAGTTTAGAGAGAAGAGAGAGTAATTGACTTGTATATTGATGATGATCAAAAGGTACCCCAAATACGGCATATGTGACACATATACATGACCACCCCTTTCACACTATCATTAGTTTTATTCATGGGCATCATCCATTGGCCTTGTGCCTATTATTCATATGAGATGATTTCACTTTGTTACAAACCGTCCCCACCCAAAAGGTTTCGTCCTTGAAACCATTGATATGTACAATTACAATCCTCATGGATGGAGTATATGTCAATGGACTCATGTCAAACTTGAAGCTCATATTGACACCATGTATGAGAGACCAAAATTGCATGTATATGGCTGTAAACTGCTAAATATGTCCTCAAAATAATCCATAACATCTACCCTGTAATGGCATGGAAACCTTGAGTAGCTTCCAATTTCTAAGGGTGTAGGGTTGTCCAAAGTGGCAAGTTAATTCACTATTCATCATGACCCTCGTTAGTCTTCCAAAATGTATCCAACAACCCTTAAAATCCTTTCAATGTAAAGACGAGGTACCAAGAAGATTCTGGCATAGGTAGCCCTTACTATTTGACCAAGTACTCCACTATGTACGATTACGAAGCACTCTCTCTTGTACGCAAAATTTCTTCTGGCACATACTCAATCATCCCCTCCTCATTCACTAGAGGTAATTCATCTTGCACAAATACCTCCAACCCAAGATAAGATTTGAAATGTAACACATGGAATACATCATGAATCTTTGAGGTTAAGGGAAGTGCCAATTGATAAGCAACTCTAATGGCCTTCGATATAAGCATTAACATAATGTTTCATTCTTTCTTGAGCTTGCTTCATATTGGCTTTGCATTGTTGCAAGAGTGTATCCAGCTATTCCATCTCCTCTTTTGCATTAGGATTCACCCCTTGTTGCTTTTGAGCCATCATTGGAATATTCACTTTGTACCCATAGTGTGCCTCAAAAGGTGGCATTCCAATGCTCTCATGATGCGTGAGCTATCTCGCCAAGCAAAAACTACTCATCCCAAACACCTTGCGTATCATGTCAATAATGCCTTTAGTAAGTTTCCACCCACTTGTTCACCCTCTTGTTTTGTCCATGGGTTTCAGGGTGATAGGTGGTGCTAGGTGTCAAGATTCCCCATGATCTCAAACAATGTCCTCCAAAATGAACTCATAAACTTCACATCTCAGTCACTAACAATTTGTTATGGCACTCCATGCAACTTGAACACATTATCCACAAATTGTTTTCCAACCATAGATGTTGAATATTTGACCTTGGAAGGAAGCAATCTACCACCACATATATAATGTCCCATACCCTCCTTGTAGGAGGAAGCCATGTGATAAGATCCACAGAGATGTGTGTCCATTTGCCATCGAGAATAGGCAAAGGCAAAGGCTGAAGCAAGCCACCGGGCTTATGTGTGGGATCCTTGTTTTGTTGACAAGGCAAGCACTTGTCACAAAAATATACACATCTTTTCACATTTCTTTCCAAGAAAAACTCCTCCGCACCTTCTTGAAGGTTTTAAACATCCCCATGTGCCCCAATAATGAAGAACACATCTCTTCTTGTAGCTTGATGTAGGAAACAAGGTAGTAGATAAGTCCATTATGAAGTTCAAAATGTAGGAAATCATCTAGGGAGGCTTGCTATAATTTTTGCTACATTGGTGCCACTTACTCATCCAATAGGTACTCTTCTTGGATATCCAATAGGTAGTCTTCTTGGATATCCAAAATCCAATCTTTATGTACACAACATTCTCTTTCCCTTTCATGAACGGAATAGATTTTGAGATCATAATTTTGCAATGTAGCCACCTACTGGCACCTTCTTTTCTTAGGAGAGAGTCTAGGTTGAGATCATAATTTTTGCAATGTAGCCACCTACTGGCACCTTCTTTTCTTAGGAGAGAGTCTAGGTTGAGACAAGAAGTATTGAAGCACTCTATGATCACTCTTTACAAAGAAATGACTCCAATACAAGTAATGATGCCACTTCTTTATTGCATGAAGTATTGGCAACATCTCTTAATCATAGAAATGCATAACCATTTCTTCCTCATCAAGCTTTTGGCTCTCAAATTCGATCACTCCATGTTCTTTGAACAAAACGACCCCGATGCCTCTTCCACATGCATCGGCTTGAACCACAAATGGCTTCATGAAGTCTAAGCATACAAGTATATGGGCTAATGTGAGCATCTCCTTGAGATCTTAGAAGCTCTTATCGTCTATAGGATCCCAAAAGAAAGCTTGTTTCTTAAGCATGTCATCAGTAAGAGGAGCACTAATATGAGCATAGCTCTTAAACCTTCTATAAAATGATGACAAGCCCAAGAATCACCTTAGTTTAGTGGTCTTTGTAGGCATGGGCCAATTCCTTAACACACTGAACCTTCTTAGGATCCACCATAATTCCTTCCTTGCTCACTATGTGTCCAAGACACTCACCTTTTTGTGCCATAAATGTACATTTTCTCTCCTTTGCATACAAGTTATTGGATTGCAAAGCATCAAATACAGTCCTTACATGCACTTAGTGCGCCTTCACCCCTTTGCTATATATCAATATATTATGAAAGAATACAAGTACCCATTTTTAGAGGAAAGGTCCAAGCACATTGTTCATCAAGGCTTGAAATTTTTGGTGCATTTCACAACCTAAACGGCATAACCAAATATTGGTAGAGAACTCTCTCAGTCTGAAATTCTCTGTTTTGTACTCATCACCTTCCTTGATTTTAAATCGGTGATAGCCTCATCTCAAATCAATTTTAAGTGAAGAAGAAACATGCACCTTTTTCAACTCATCAATTCATGGATTAGGAAATATATTCTTGATTGTAGATTTATTCAAATCCTTATAGTCCACACACATGCAAAAAGTGCCATCCTTCTTCTTGACAAGGAGTACGAGTGATGCAAAAGGTGATTGGCTAGTAGAAGTAACCCATCCTATGTCCATAAGCTCTTGCAGTTGCTTTGCCACTTCATCCTTCTCCACTTTTAACAATCTATAAGGTGGTTTGTTAATGGGCTTGGTATGCAGATCAAGATCTATCCCATGATCCCCTCCCTTTCAGCAAGCACTTTGGCATTTGGAACACATCCTCATACTCCTTTAACAATTACTTCATACCTTTATGCAAAAACTCTCCCTTTTTCTCATTGCTTTCTTCTTTGCAAAGCTATAAAACATATATGCATCCCATTTTCTTTCACTCCCTCTTGAGTTGTGTTACATTATCTTGATACTTGGCACATGAGTTTCGGTAAATGTAACCTCATGGTTTACATCCATGAAACTCATATACCCTTGTTGTAAACTGATGTGAAACAACCTAAGAGTTACCAAACAATCACATCCCACAACAATTTCAATGGGACCCATATTCAATACAAGTAAGTCAGCCTTGCAAGTGTAATCATTTGTGAGAATTCACCTCACATCTTTGCATACCATTATGCAATCCATCTTTGCTCAATTAGCCACTTGAACCTATTTCCACATAAAGATAAATCTATAGTCTATAATTTGAGACTGAACATGTATTTGGTGTTGAAAAAAGCTATGTGTGCTTCCACTCTCACTCAAAAGATGTGCCACCCTTCCATTAATGCACGCCTTCAACCTAAATGTATTTGCTCCTTTGCAACTGGCATAGGCATCACTTGTTGAGATCTTGCATAGGGTAGCCATATTGCCCTTATCATGATAATCACACATAGGCAATGGTAACCCGTCATCATAGTCAGCATATCCCTTCTTTGATCCACCCGGGTCAAGAGGGAATTCACCATCCTTTTCTACATCTTCGAATTCATTGTTGGCATCTTCAAAATACTCCTTATATTCATCCACATCCTCTTTAATATCTTCATGGAAAGGTTTGGTGTGAGAATAATACTTAGGGTCATATTTTTGGCCTTATAAAACTTCCAATGATCCTTGTTCCATTTGTCACCACACTTGAAGCACAAAACCTTGTCCTTCAAATCATTAATATGATCTTCCTCGATAATCTTGCTCTTGTTAGATGCTTTCGTATCAACTTGTTTCCCATCACCATTTGGAGGAGGTCGAGGAAATGAGTTACCAAATCTGAAAGTTCCCCTTCCACCTTTTCCATTTGCCTAAAGTTGAATATACAAGGACCCCTGTGATAAGAAACTCCACTTGAAGATTTGCCTAAAGTTAAATCAGCCCTAAAATTATGCCTTGCTCCACTAGCATGTGTATACTTTGTTTGCCTTATAGATCTTCGCAAGAAGCATGGCCTCCTTGATGGTTTCGGGCCTTTAAGAATCCATATCTACCTTGATGTTGTTTTGTAGCCCTTTGATAAACTTTCTCAAATTTTTCTCCTCACTCAATCATTCCACATAAAGTGAAAACTTCATGAACTTGTGCACATAATCCTTGACATTGCCTATTTGAGTGAGATCATCCCATTTCTCCACCATCCTTGATCTATCAAGGGATGAAACAAATGTTCTCCTCGTCTCATTCTTGAAAACTATCCAAGTAGTGATCAAATATCCATGAGCATTCAAGTGCCTCCACCATGCATGGACACAACCTTCTAGATGCAAAGTAGGAAACAAAACCTTGTCCCTATCACTACGAGGACTAAGTTCAAAGTAAAGATCCATCTTATCAATCCATTCTTTGAACTCCTCATTGGTTGAGCCTTCACCCTTGAACTTAGTAAAAGTCAACTTGTCCTTCACTCCCTTAAACTCATCTTCATCACACCACCTTGATGATGAACAGGCGGTCTACGCTCAATTGGTCTAACATGATTGCCCCCAAACTCATTGAAGTGATGAGGTCTACCATGAATAGGTTCCATCCAATTAAAATGATGACCCATCTCATCAAAGGTATGACCACTCATGTGTAAAGTATGATGATCCATCTCATCAAACTGATGACCACTCATGTGTGGGTGATTCCAATTTCCATTCACCCTTGATTCTTCCAAAACTATGCCTTTACTTTTTTCAACATTTCTCCCTTGCAATGATGAAAGCCCATTCATAGGACCATGCATAGGCATACCAAGATTAATTGTTCCACCTTGATGCTTCATTGATGGAGGAATCTTTTTCTTTCCAATAAGAGACCCACGATTCCCATCAACATGGTGCATACTAGCTTGAGGAGTATGCAATGCATTTTCATACTAGCTTGAGGAGTATGCAATGTATTTGCATGTTAAGGTCCCGTAAATGCTCCATAAGCTTGTGGCCCATCAGTTAAAAAGTGTTTGGTGCATATGGTTGCAACATAAGTCTGCCATAAACTTCTTTACCTTTATCCGTATCTTGCCTCAAGCTTGAGATTTCATCATGCAACTTCTTGCTCATAGAGTCAAGCTTTTCCACCATGAACTGAAATCTTTGGTCTAGCCTTTCAATCATAGTTTGCATGAGATACATCATGTTGTTCATGTTCATGTTTTCTCCTTTAGGTATTTGTGAAACATTTACCTCTTGATGCACGCCTTCATTGATATTACCACTAATTTCTTCTTGCATAGCTCCTTGAGCATTCTAATTTGCTTCTTGTCTTGCATCTGATGTGCCCACTTCATATTCAAGAGCTCCCTTGCAATTCCCCTTGTTGAGTTTGGCCTTCGGCATCATCTCAATTACTCAAAAGACTTTTGAATGGGTTCTCAAAATCTAAATTATATGGTCTTTAGCTCTAAAAGAAGGTATTTCAATGCTCTATCCACTTATGTAGTTGGCTTTGACTTGTTCAACCATGTACTATTCTCTGTTTTGACTTTTCTAGAATATATATAAGCATACCGTATGGGTTTAGCAAAAAAGGATTTTTAAAATCCCTCTTTTACACATTTCTATCATATAAACGGGTGCCATTTAAAGGGGGTATTCACAAGTTGAATAGAAAAATGGTATGTTTTATTCATAAAAAATTCACAGATAAGGGATTTTAAAAATAGACCTTAAATGCACCTGATACAAAGGGTTTACTCAAAGTGAGCCCCTTGAGCCTCATTGTTGTCGGCCTCCTTGCTCACTTGGGTGGGTGCAGCTACTTCCAAGGCTTTCATTGACTCTAGGCCTGCTTGCCTAAAGTCAACAAAAGCCTCCTTGCCCACTTGGCTAGGTGTAGTTGCTTCTAAGGCTTTTGTTGACTCTAGGACTTCTGTCTAGGTTGTTGGATTTGTAATTCCAAATCCTTCATCTAGATATCCAACCTATGAATGGAGGGAAACCATCTATTTAAAGGAAGATGTGGAGACTCGCATCGCCCAACTGTTAATTTGTCGAGATACTCTCCCCACACCTCCCTCAGGTCATCTATACCATGACCTTCCCATTGCTCCATCTTTTTGATAGCTATCTAATAGACTTTGGGAACTCTTCTACATCCAAAACCACTAGTCTGGCTTATTCTTTGACCAACTCTACTTTGTCTTTGTCGGCCCGTTCCTGTAGCTCCTTAATAATCTGAAGGCGGTCCTCTTTGATTAGGGTGCCTTGGCCCTCCATTCTTGCTTGGATTTCCCTGATCCTAGCCAAGTCATCCTGTAATTACATAGTTACTTGCTCCTTCCTAGCCACTATCATCTCCTTCATATTTTTAATTTGCATATTTATTTCTCTGTTGGCCTTCTAGAGTTCCTACTTTTTCCTTTGCATCTTGTCCTCCATCATCCTCTTGCACATCTCTTCCTGCAGATGTACGAGCTCGATTCTCACCATATAGATAATAACATCCTTTTCCTTGATGAAATCCTATAGCTTAGTCATTTCTTTCAACCCATTTAACCCATCGAATAGGTTAAATGGTAAACTTGAAGTTGTAGAGCTATTGTTGTTACCAGAATGTCATGAAACACATCAATAGACATTGATAATGAGTATATGATTGGTAAACTTGAATTTGTAGAGACATTATTATTTTGTGAACACATTGGTACACCTTGTATATCTTGTAAGAACGTGTATCCTTGCATGTAAACCTTAGTTCTATGAAGATGATCTAGCCTCAAAACCCAAAAAATTTAAAAAAAGGCTATATAAATAATAAATCTCTAATGGGTAACAAATATATGAGATTCTCTTTGAATCAAATGTAGTAGAAAACTTGACATCAAAATATAGTTAAAGGCACCCATAAAGCAAAAGTTAAGATATAAACTTGTGGTGACCATACCTAGTCCTAAAACTAGTCTTGAAGATATCCTCTTGTTTTCAAGTCTTGATGTGCTGACAATGACTAGATCGTAGGTCATCTTTGGAAAAAACCTTTTCTTTTGCCATTTTACTAAGAAGATCTTCTATGTGAGGTATAGGATATTTTATTTTTAATGGTCTATCTCTTTAATCTTCCATAATACACAGATAAATCATATGTGTCATCCTTTTTTTATTGAAAGATAATTGGTGCATGGTTAGGCCCTATGATACTTTTCTTGATAAGATCATCTAGTTGTAATTTTAACTTAGAATATTCTTAATTGGTAAAGCTTTAATATATGCTAAAGTGATCCTAAAATAGTTTCAACCACATGATTTCAAGGTCTACCATGAGGTAATGCATGTAAATCATCAAGAAATACATTTTTAAAATTCTCTAATAGTTTATTCTCATATGGGGAATGCTCTTGTTCTTATTGTATTTCCTTAGCCACCATGTCATGTAGCCTTGCTCTTCTTGGATTTCCTTAGCCCCATGACTAAAATAATCTTGTAGCCCAGCCTTGTTCCTCTAACTTCATTCATTCGTGAAATATGTGTTGCATTACATATCTTTCAGAAAATCAACATTACCATGAGATTTATTAAGAGTTACACTTCTAGCTTAACAATAGCTAACACGATATGCTTATGAACAATAATTGTGTCATGTATAAATGTTCAAAATTTTTGCCTATGAAAATCTCCTTTGGACAACACATCCAATAAAAAATCAATAGATTCCAACAATCCAACTCCAAAAGTCCACCTGTATAACCCTTTTTAGAACTACCCACAATCTCAATGCAAGGATTTCTAAGGTTTGATGCTGATTTTAGATTCAATTTCTATGTAATCTTGGGAGATATGAAAGTATCACAATTGCCATAATCTATCAGAGACCTTAGTTTATGATTCATTAATGTTTTTTTAGCCCTTATATGAGAGTCTTGCATATTGTATACAATGAAGTCATTGGTTAAGCAATTTCTCGCTACATGTAAGCCGTAGTTCTATGTAGATGATACAAAGTCACAACCCAAAAATAAAAAACATCTATATAAAATAAGATTTCTACTATAGGTAACAACTATATGAGATTCCCATGGAATTGAATGTAGTAGAAAACTTGACATCCAAGTATAGTTAAAGGCACCCATCAAAGCAAAAAGCTAAGACCGTAAAGTTTAAACTTGTATAGTGACCATACCCAGTCCTAAAACTAGTCTTGAAGATATCCTCTTGTTTTGAAGTCGTAATCTACTGGCAATAGCTAGATCCAAGGTTTGTTTTGTAAAAAACTTTTCTTTAGACATTTCACTTAGGAGATCTTATATGTGATGTATAGGATATTTTATTCTTAATAGTCCATCTCTTTAATCTTCCATAATCCACACAAAAAAGAAAGGTGTCATCTTTCCTTTTATGAAATAAAATCGGTGCACCCCAAGGCAAAACGGCTAGGCTTTATAATCCTTTTCTTAAAGGCAATGTTTAGGCTCAACCCGGATTTAGAGTCCAAAATCACTAGAAACTATACAAATGCAGGGATTTATAACTAACACGTACAAATTTCATCCCTTACTATTTAAGGTAACGTCCAATTCCGACCGGGATCTATGAATTTCAGCCGAGAAAAACACACAGGGCTTATGTGAGCACTGGTTCCGCAAACTCTTTCTGCATGCCTGTGTTTGTAGGCTTTGTGTCGATGCAGTGAGGTTTCCCCATTAGAGAATGAGGACCTCTTTAATCGATTGACACCAGTTTGGTAACATCACCTATTACGTGGATATCTTCAAATTGTTTTTCCAAGGTATATCTATGATGAATTTTAGATCGCATATTCTTTGCATTTACCTTCTCATCCTACTTCCTATGACTTGAAAGCCATTACAAAAATTTAGTACTCACTCAAGTATATATTCACAATGATGTCTAAAGGTAACAAGATCGTATATGATTTAAAAGTGACATTGATAAAATTCTATTTACAACACCCATATGAAAGAAATTTTTTTAATATGTAAATGAAGTTAGTTATATTGCCACTTTTTTAAAGGGAGAATACATATATACATATTTATAGAAATAAAACTGAGTACATCCAGTAGTTAAACCCCTTAAAAATATAAGTTGCGACCAACATGAAAGTTAACCCAACTTAAAAACCAACCCTTCGATGACATAAAACAACGTGCTTTTAGGATAAATTATGTATTATGGAAGGACATCCCTTCAGGATCTTCTCCATCTCATTGCTATTAGCCATGTCCCTTGAACTTTAAGATTGGATTCCATGAGCATCCTATACCCATGCCAAGACTTGTGATTGTCATCAGCCAGTTCGTTCTTATCACCCAGCTAGTTGAGTTGTTCCTCAATTTGAAATGGTAATAAAGGTTGGACCCTTTAGAAGTAGTCACCAATATCTCAGTATTATTATTAGAAGCCCCCATAGACCTAAAAAATGTTTCCTTGTCTACATTGTACTATTGAAAGTAATTTGATCAATTCTACTAATTAGTGTTTGTATTGTATTTAAAAACTCCGATAAAAGAAATACACAATTCAAAACTTTAAAATCATCAAAACTCCCTACCTGTCCTTGAAAAGATGTGTAATATCTTTGAGCAATTTATTCATCGAAAATTTCCACATTGGAGGGAAGAATACATGTATAAATTTTCATGTCTAGGGTAAAGTGCATGACATGATAAAACAAATCATCTTTCCATTTATATAATACAAAACCAAAAGGTCAAATAATAGAGTTAGGTGTTCCATCTACTAACCAATGTCAGAGCTTCATGTGATCTCTCTCTGACAGAAGACTGCCACCATAGGTGGCTACATGCATGCTTGTTAGGGGCAAGGCAAAGAAGGCATTTTGGAAGGCACAATGGACGACAAGTGTGAAAGCCGGATTGAGATCCGAAGAGTTGTGGCCTTTTAGCCTTTTGGCGATCTATGTATTTGGCAGATTAGTTATCATGCAGCGTGTTCTGTAGGAACCGCAAGATTCAGTATTTTGTCATGTGTTTTGGCAGTTTGTAGTAGATGAAGTTTCAGTTTCTGTTTTGTTTTTCCTTCATGATGATGTAGCCTTGTTTTGGATTGATGAAGAAGCAGAATTTTCGGTGTCTTTGCAATTCATGTTTTGTCACATTCATTGTCTTTGTTCATGAAGAATGTTAGTGATGATTCTCTTCTCTTTGGCACGCGAGTAAACACTGGCGATCACGGTGATAGTGGTGTGATACCATGGTCGAATTCATCATCTTCTGTGCATGGGTGACGTTTCGTATCTCCAACAGAATTCAGCGTGAAATCAGATAGTCAGCCTGGAGAGGTCACAGCAACCCACTCGCATTTACAATTTGAGGTCAAATTCATCAAGATATGGAGAGGAATATTGGAATGTTTGGGCTCAAGGTGCAGCAAGTGATGACACAGAAGGGGCAGACCAGAATGCATATGTAGAAGACTTGGAAGATGTGGAAGAATATGATGGTTCAGACGGAGAAGATCGTCGAATTAGGCAGTTTATTGGAGGAGCATTTATCCATGGAGCTTTGCGGTCAAGAAGAAGACTGCAATTTGATCCTTTAGGAGCACCAAGACAGTTGCGGGTGCGCATTCCATTGGCATTCTCAACGACATCTTCGGTGACACCACAAGTGTCATCAAATTTGTCATCTTCAGTTTCAACACCAGCAAGTCCAGCGTCTCCGAGAATGGCGGCAGCTCAGGCAAGGCAAGACCTCCGAGTCAGATTCAAGACCTTTTCAGGAACGTCTAAAGAAGACCCTGATTGCCATATAGCTCAATTTGAGAGGAAATGGCAGGCCAGTCAATTTGACGGAGTGTACGATGCCCAGACCAAGAGAATGCAATTTGAAGCCACCTTGGAAGGCAAGGCTATGCAGTGGTTGAATAATTATGGAGCAGCACATTTTGCTGACTACAATGCATTGAAAGTGGCATTTCTGAATAGATTCCGGAAGGAGAAGACTCCTTTTGAGGTACTCACAAAGCTGAAAGAAATTCAGCAAAAGAAGATGTTTGTCGAGGATTATGCCCAAAAATTCAACAGGTATCTGAATCGGTTAACTGCTCAAGAAAGACCGACAGATGAAATGCTGGCTGGATATTTCATGAATGGATTGAGGAAAGAATTGCGACATGCAGTTGCAGGAGTAGATATTGCAGGAGGAATGGATGACTTAATTGAAACAGCTACAAGGGCTGAGAAAAGGTTTGGAGTGGCTTCTTTGAGAAAGTCTTCTAGGAGAGATACAAAGAAGAAGTCTAGGAGAAGCAAGAGGTCAAAAAGTGATGACAGTGATGATGACTCTGGTGATGATTCAGAGGAGTCAGAAACAGATGAATCTGAGGATGAGGAAAACTCTGAAAATGACAGTGATCAAGAATCAGACAGTGAGTCAAAGAAAAAGTACCGCAAGAAGAAGCGGAAGGAGGAAGAAAAGAAATCCAAATCGGATGAAAAGGAGGCTGAAACCAAAATGGAGAAGTTGTTGGCTAAGAAATTGAAGGAATTAGGAGTCACAAAGAAAGTCAACAAGAAGAAAGATCAGTGTGAAATTTGTGAGAAATTCCACAAGACAAAGGATTGCTGGTATAACCCGAATTACAGGGGACCGGTTCCACCAAGAGTCCAACAAGTCATGGCAGAAGCTAGTGGAGTTGTTCCTGAGCAGCAAAGTCCTCAGCAAAATGTAGGTTGGTCAAATCCCATGAATAATTGGCGACCTCAGGGAAGGCAGTTTCGTCCTCGGTTTAATCCAAATTTTCGTCCTCGATGGCAGGGTGGTAGACCACCTTGGGGACCAAATTGGCAGCAGACACAGTCACAACCAAATTGGCAACAAGGTTGGCAAAATAATCAACAGGGATGGCAGCAACAACAGCCGAATTGGCAGCAACCTACACAAAGCTGGAATCAGCAGAGTTGGAATTCACCACCGTGGATGCAGCAAAATGCAGCACAACAGTTACCTCAGTTGACAGCACCAGTGACAACTCAGCCAAGCACTGAGAATGTGCCAACAACAAATGTAGTGAACATTGTGATGGCTGAAGAAACATTAAAAGGAGTGGAAGTACTGGAATGCATGCCGGAATGCGATTGTTCGGATTGCAACAAATTAAAGGTAGATGCAATGGCTGTCACCAGATCAAAAGCACGATTGAAAGCTCCCATAGATTGGGAAGAGCAGAAGGATGTGCGGAATGAAGTAAGCAAAGCAGTTTTGAAAGAGCAGAAGAAGCTTACCCATAAGGAAGCAGAAGAGGAAGACTCTGATAAAGTTCTTGGGAATGGCAAGTCAGAGGATTTGTTTGAGCGTCTTATGATGACACCAATGCATTTCACACTGGATCAGCTACTTTCTTTGGTTCCGATTTTCAGAGACAAATTTTACTCAGCAACAAAGGGTTTGTCAAGCAAGCAAGGCATAAAGACATTGGAGGATAGTGTGGATGCATATCAAGTGGATCCGGAAGATGTTGACTTCACAATTCCGACTGTCAAAGTTCATTGGAATGAACAGGTATATCAGGATGTACTGCTTGATGGCGGTTCAGGAGTTAATATATTGGCAGAGTCAGAATTCCTCAAAATGAAACATGTTAAGTTCGAACCAGCACCGTTTCAGGTTAGGATGGCAGATCAGAGACGTGTGCAGCCAATCGGAATGTTGAGGAAGCAAGTAATTAGAGTGCAAGACTTGAGTTTTCAAGTAAATTTTGTTGTCATCAGAATGAAGGAAGAAGACAGTTCTTATGTCATGCTATTAGGCAGACCTTGGTTCAAGACAGCTAGGCTGAAACAAGATTGGGAGAAGAATGAGATTGTGATCAAGAAGGGAGGAAAAGTGGCAAAAGTGCCAATGATTTCTAAAGTGACAGTTCCAAACTCCATAAGACCAATGTTGGTTCAGACTCTCAATTTGGCATCAGAGGTGGAAGATGAAGAGGAGACTGAATTCTTTGATGCCAATCCAACAGTCATTCCAATTTTTGAGGTTGATGTGGTAGATATTGTCAGTAGATATGTTGATCGGAATGCAAAGCAGAAGGCTCATTTGGATACTGGACAGCAAAGTTCAGAAGTGTTTAAAAAATCAGAGGAGGATGTTCAAGAAGAAGATTTGACACCACAAGAGGCAATAGATAGAGCTGAATCTTTGTATGATAAGTTAGAAAGCAGCATATCAAGGGTCCAGGAGGATGACCTGCAAGAATTGAATCTAGGCACAAAGGAGCGGCCTAGGATGGTCAGAGTGAGTGTCAATTTAGATGACAAGTTCAAGGAGGAACTGAAGGCATTACTCATTGAATTCATAGATTGTTTTGCATGGGACTATTCAGATTTGAAGGGAATGGATCCAAATGTGTACAAACATCAGATCAATTTGAAAGAAGATGCAAAACCAGTAATTCAGCAGAGATACAGAATGAATCCAAATTATGCACAGCAAGTCAAGGCTGAATTGGATAAATTGTTGGCAGTAGGATTCATTATACCAGTTGATCAGGCAGAATGGTTGTCACCAATAGTAGTCGTACCTAAGAAGTCAGGTAAGATCCGGGTATGTGTCGACTACTACAGGAAGCTGAATGCAGCGACAATTGCAGATCCTTTTCCATTACCTTTCATGGATTCAGTATTGGATGATGTAGCTGGGCATGAGATGTACAGTTTCTTGGATGGTTTTTCCGGCTATAATCAGATAAGTGTCGCACAGAAGGACATAATGAAGACAGCATTCATTACAGAATGGGGAGCTTATGCTTACACAGTGATGAGCTTTGGACTAAGAAATGGTCCACCATCATTTTCCAAAGCAGCAAACAAAACTTTTGAGCCTCATTTGACGACATTCATGCGGATTTTCATGGATGACTTCTCGGTGTTTGGTCAGAAGGATAAGCACCTGGAATATTTGAGGAAATGTTTAGAGAGATGCAGAATGTTCAGGATGGCACTTAATCCATACAAATGTGCAATTGCAGTTCAAAGAGGCAAACTATTGGGACATATTATTTCAAAGGAAGGCATGTCGATTGACAGGGATAAAGTCAGTGCCATTCAGAAGGCTGCAGCTCCGACTGACGTGAAAGGAGTCTTGAGAGTTGTTGGCCAGGTTAAATGGCACAGCCGATATTTGAGATATTTGGCGGATGTGATAGCGCCTTTGACACATTTGACAAAAAAGGATGTGGAATTCACGTGGGGAGCAGCACAGCAGAAGTCATTTCAGTTGCTGAAGAAAATGCTGGTGGTAGCACCAATATTGCAACCGCCGGATTGGGAATTGTCATTCCATGTTTTTGTGGATGCTTCTGATAGTGCAGTAGGAGCTGTTTTAATGCAGGAAAAAGTTAAGGGATGGTACCGACCAGTGTACTATGCAAGTCGGATGTTGAAGCCAGCAGAAAAGAACTACACAGTGACAGAGCGAGAGGCATTGGGAATGATATTTGCTTTGGATAAGCTAAGGCATTATTTGCTGGGCAATAAAGTGATTTTTCATGTGGATCACCAAGCCTTAGTCTTTTTGGAGAAGAAGCCAAAGCTGGAAGGCAGATTGGCCAGATGGATGTTGTTGCTTCAGGAGTTTGACTACATTATAATTCATACTCCAGGAAATCAGCATGCAGTAGCGGATTATTTGAGTCGGTTAGAACACTGGGAGGAATCACCAGGAGTGTCAGATGATTTGCCAGATGCAGAGTTACTTCAGGTTGTTGGAGAAGTTTATGACAACTGGTATGACCAAATGGTGCAATTTTTGACAGATGGAATTTTGCCATCAGTGATGTCAACAGACCAGAAGAAAAAGTTTGCTTTGAGAAGCAGACCATTCTTAATTATTGCTGGATCACTGTACAGAAGAGGAGCAGATCAGATTATAAGGCGGTGTGTTCCAGATGAGGAGCAACAGTTAGTCTTACAAGAAGCACATTTGGGTGCAGCAGGAGGTCATTTCTCGGGTGAAATTACAGGCAGAAAGGTCATGCAAGCAGGATTATGGTGGCCATTTTTGCTCAGGGATGCATATAAGTATGCACAATCATGCATTCAATGTCAGAGAATGGGTCAACCTACACAGTCAGATAGAATGCAAGATCATCCAGTTTTGCCTTTGGAGCCTTTTCAGAAATGGGGACTAGATTTTGTTGGTCCAATTAAGCCTAAAGGAAGAAGGACAGGAGCCAGATACATATTGGTGGCGACAGATTATGCGACAAAATGGGCAGAAGCAATTCCGCTGAGGGATAATAAAGCTGCAAGTGTGGCTAGATTTTTGTACAAGCACATCATGACTAGGTTTGGATGCCCTATTGAATTGGTGTCTGACCAGGGAGTGCATTTCCTGAATTCAGTTATTGAAGAGTTGACTTCCAAGCATATGATTATGCATAAGAAGTCTACACCATATCATCCACAGGCGAATGGGCAGGCGGAAAGCACAAATAAAGTTCTTGTCAGAATTCTGAAGAAAATTGTGTCAGAAAATAGGTGAGATTGGGATGACAAGTTGGATTCCGCATTGTGGTCATTCCGTACAGCTTATAAAGTGGCAACAGGATTGACTCCTTTTCAGCTTGTGTATGGTTTGGAGGCAGTTGTCCCAATGGAATATATTATTCCTAGTTTGCGGATTGCGGTTAAGCATCGACTCAGTCCAGAGGAATCAGTACTTCATAGACAGAGGCAGTTTTGCTGAAGCTGGAAGAAGACAGATTGGTGAGTGCTTACATGAATCAAGTAATGCAGAACAGGAGGCAGGCCTGGATTGGCAGGCAGATTAAATTCAAGATTTTTCAGAAAGGAGATTGGGTGATGATGTACAATTCGAAATTGGGCCAGCATCCTGGTAAGCTGAAGCTGCGGTATTTCGGGCCGTATCAGATTGTCGAAGAGATGGGTCAAGGAACATTCCGATTACAGGATGTTTTTGGAACAATGGTGCAGAAGCCTGTAAATGGATTCAGGTTGAAGAAATTTTATGGCAAAGTGCCTGAGATCCCGAGATGGATGTTAAATAAAGCAAGTGATGTGGGAGTTAAGTGTGTGAATGTTGAGATGGAGCACAGGGGTGTGTCAGGTAGTCATGAAATTTTGCCTGACAAGAAGGCACCTGAGAAGGAGAAGCAGCTGACAAAATTCTGCGTTGATGACAAATTTCAGAGTCATGGCAGAATGCAGAATTTGAATTTTCAGAAGGCAGAATTGCAGGCATTCACTGCAGAAATCTGGAAGCAAGCGACCAACGCTTTGCAGGATCATTTGTCTAAGCCAACGCAAAAATTTAAGGCATGGTTTGAAGCGGCGGGGGCCACTGCAATAAGAAAGGAAAATGCTGAGTTGCGCCGTGAAGTGGAAGAACTGCGGAGAGTCTTGGAGGCGGATCATAGTCGAGGTCCAGCAGTGTCATTCATTGAAGGCAGAGCAGATGTCAAGCCAAGCGGACATTTAAAGATTTCATCGATTCTGCACAGTATGGCTACAAGTCCGCAGAAGGATTTCCAGGAGGAGGAGCAGAAAAGTTTGGATGATGCTGATAAAGGCACAGGGGAGCTGGATAAAGACGAGAAGCCAGAGGAGAAGACAGACAAGGAGGCAGTGAAGATTTCGGAGAAGGCACTAGATGCGGATGCGGATCAAGGGACTGCGGGTAACGAGTCCGCCTAGCGCTCCACCGGACAGTGCCAGGTGTTAGGGGCAAGGCAAAGAAGGCATTTTGGAAGGCACAATGGACGACAAGTGTGAAAGCCGGATTGAGATCCGAAGAGTTGTGGCCTTTTAGCCTTTTGGCGATCTATGTATTTGGCGGATTAGTTATCATGCAGCGTGTTCTGTAGGAACCGCAAGATTCAGTATTTTGTCATGTGTTTTGGCAGTTTGTAGTAGATGAAGTTTCAGTTTCTGTTTTGTTTTTCCTTCATGATGATGTAGCCTTGTTTTGGATTGATGAAGAAGCAGAATTTTCGGTGTCTTTGCAATTCATGTTTTGTCACATTCATTGTCTTTGTTCATGAAGAATGTTAGTGATGATTCTCTTCTCTTTGGCACGCGAGTAAACAATGCTGCATGGCCTGTGTGTCTAGAAGGAAGCCCTCACAAGTCAACACTGCTCACATGTCAAGACTCCAGACCGCCACCCACCCACTAGCAAGACAAATAAGTACCTCAAATAAGGCCGGATCCACACAGTTCGATGGCTGAGCAATAGGTTCTTTTTTTCAACCCTTATTAAAGGCAACGTTTAGGCTCAACCGGGATTTCGAGTCCAAAATCACTAGAAATCATACAAATGCAGGGATTTATAACTAACACGTACAAATTTCATCCCTCACTATTTAAGGTAACGTCCGATTCCGCGACCGGGATCTATGAATTTCAACCGAGAAAAACACACAAGGCTTATGTGAACACTGGTTCCACAAACTCTTTCTGCATGCATGTGTTTGTAGGCTTTGTATCGTTGCAGTGAGGTTTCCCCAGTAGAGAATGAGGACCTCTCTAATCGATTGACACCAGTTTGGTAACATCACCTATTACATGGATATCTTCAAAATGTTTTTCCAAGCTATAACTATGATGAATTTTAGATGGCATATTCTTTGCATTTACCTTCTCATCCTACTTCCTATGACTTGAAACACCATTACAAAAAACAAAAATTTAGTACTCAGCCTAGTATATATTCACAATGATGTCTAAAGGTAACAAGATCGTATATGATTTAAAAGTGACATTCATAAAATTCTATTGAAAGAACATTTTTTAATATGTAAATGAAGTTAGTTATATTGCCACTTTTTTAAAGGGAGAATACATATATACATATTTATAGAAATAAAACTGAGTACATCCAGTAGTTCAACCCCTTAAAAATATAAGTTGCGACCAACATGAAAGTTAACCCAACTAAAAAACCAACCCTTTGATGACATAAAACAACGTGCTTTTAGGATAAATTATGTATTATGGAAGGACATCCCTTCAGGATCTTCTTCATCTCATTGCTATTAGCCATGTCCCTTGAATTTTAAGATTGGATTCCATGAGCATCCTATACCCATGCCAAGACTTGTGATTGTCATCAGCCAGTTCCTTCTTATCACCCAGCTAGTTGAGTTGTTCCTCAATTTGAAATGGTAATAAAGGTTGGACCCTTTAGAAGTAGTCACCAATATCTCAGTATTATTATTAGAGGCCCCCATAGACCTAAAAAATGTTTCCTTGTCTACATTGTACTATTGAAAGTAATTTGATCAATTCTACTAATTAGTGTTTGTATTGTATTTAAAAACTCCGATAAAAGAAATACACAATTCAAAACTTTAAAATCATCAAAATGCTATCCGATACCACTCCCTACCTGTCCTTGAAAAGACGTGTAATCTTTTTGAGCAAATTTTTCGTTGAAAATTCCCACATTGGAGGGAAGAATACATGTATAAAGTGCATGACATGATAAAGTAAATCATCTTTCCATTTATATGATACAAAATCAAAAGGTTAAATAATAGAGTTACGTGTTCCATCTATTATAACCAATGTCAGAGCTTCATGTGATCTCTCTCTTTATCTCTCATTGACACACACACACACACACACACATAAACACATACAAAAGCAATCATTTAGGGTCTTTTCCTACCTAGTCTCTTATACACACGTATGGTCCTTTGCTACCTTTCAACTGCCTGCCTTTTATTTTCTAGGTTATCTTGACATCATATATATCTTTTTGGTCTCATGGACCCTTTTTGTTCTCATATAGACGTTGGCAACATATTTGTTTCTTTCTCTCTCTCTATTTGACTCTTTTGTGTCTTTTATAGATGTTCACATCATATTTCTTTCTTTTTTCTCTCTTTCATAGATGTTGATTAATAACTCTCTCTCTCTCTCTCTCTCAAAAATAAAATCACACCTTACACATGCAACAATGACTCGCTAATCAGTCAAACCATGAGTCATTCTTGCATTAATAAGAATGATCATACTTTGTGAGGCCATTTTGACACCTTGAACACAAAAATGATGTGCAATGGTGAGAGTTAATTAATCAAACCAAGTAATACATTAAAAAACACACGTGATCATACTTTTTGAGACCATTATGATGTATTTTTGTGCTGCACTTTGTTTCCATCATGAATTGAATATTATTTATTAAAACAGTACCAATATTCATAATATTGAGTATAAAAACGTTGAACTTTAATTTGTAAAGCTACTATTATTACTTGAACACTTTCATAAACATTGAACACAGTTGATATGTATTGAACACATTTCTTAAACACTTCGACACTACACACTAAACACAATTGATACATATTAAACACATTTCTTAAACACTTTGATACACATTGCACACAAAAATATGCACACTTTGATACACATTGCACACTTTGATACACATTGCACACAAAAATATGCATCGAACAGGTTAAATGGTAAACTTGAAGTTGTAGAGCTATTGTTGTTACCAGAATGTCGTGAAACACATCAATAGACATTGATAATGAGTATATGATTGGTAAACTTTAATTTGTAGAGATATTATTATTTTGTGAACACATTGGTACACCTTGTATATCTTGTAAGAATGTGTATCCTTGCATGTAAACCTTAGTTCTATGAAGATGATATAGACTCAAAACCCAAAAAATTTAAAAAAAGGCTATATAAATAATAAATCTCTTATGGGTAACAAATATATGAGATTCTCTTTGAATCAAATGTAGTAGAAAACTTGACATCAAAATATAGTTAAAGGCACCCATGGAAGCAGAAGTTAAGATATAAACTTGTGGTGACCATACCTAGTCCTAAAACTAGTCTTGAAGATATCCTCTTGTTTTCAAGTCTTGATGTGCTGACAATGTCATAGGTCATCGTTGAAAAAAAACTTTTCTTTTGCCATTTTACTAAGAAGATCTTCTATGTGAGGTATAGGATATTTTATTTTTAATGGTCTATCTCTTTAATCTTCCATAATCCACAGATAAATCATATGTGTCATCCTTTTTTTATTGAAAGATAATTGGTGCACGGTTAGGCCCTATGATACTTTTCTTGATAAGATCATCTAGTTGTAATTTTAACTTAGAATATTCTTAATTGGTAAAGCTTTAATATATGCTAAAGTGATCCTAAAATAGTTTCAACCACATGATCTCAAGGTCTACCATGAGGTAATGTATGTAAATCCTCAAGAAATACATTTTTAAAATTCTCTAATAGTTTATTCTCATATGGGGAATGCTCTTGTTCTTATTGTATTTCCTTAGCCACCATGTCATGTAGCCTTGCTCTTCTTGGATTTCCTTAGCCCCATGACTAACATAATCTTGTAGCCCAGCCTTGTTCCTCTAACTTGATTCATTCGTGAAATATGTGTTGCATTACATATCTTTTAAGAAAAGCAACATTACCATGAGATTTATTAAGAGTTACACTTCTAGCTTAACAATAGCTAACACCATATGCTTTCATGAACAATAATTGTGTCATGTATAAATGTTCAAAAATTTTGCCTATGAAAATCTCCTTTGCACAACACATCCAATAAAAAATCAATAGATTCCAACAATCCAACTCCAAAAGTCCACCTGTATAACCCTTCTTAGAACTACCCACAATCTCAATGCAAGGATTTCTAAGGTTTGATGCTGATTTTAGATTCAATTTCTATGTAATCTGGGGAGATATGAAAGTATCACAATTGCCATAATCTATCAGAGACCTTAGTTTATGATTCATTAATGTTTTTTTAGCTCTTATATGAGAGTCTTGCATATTGTATACAATGAAGTCATTGGTTAAGCAATTTCTCGCTACATGTAAGCCGTAGTTCTATGTAGATGACACAAAGTCACAACCCAAAAATAAAAAACATCTATATAAAATAAGATTTCTACTATAGGTAACAACTATATGAGATTCCCATGGAATTGAATGTAGTAGAAAACTTGACATCAAAGTATAGTTAAAGGCACCCATCAAAGCAGAAAGCTAAGACCGTAAAGTTTAAACTTGTATAGTGACCATACCCAATCCTAAAACTAGTCTTGAAGATATCCTCTTGTTTTGAAGTCGTAATCTACTCGCAATAGCTAGATCCAAGGTTTGTTTTGTAAAAAACTTTTCTTTAGACATTTTACTTAGGAGATCTTATATGTGATGTATAGGATATTTTATTCTTAATGGTCCATCTCTTTAATCTTCCATAATCCACACAAAAATGAAAGGTGTCATCTTTCCTTTTATGAAATAAAATCGGTGCACCCCAAGGCAAAACGGCTAGGCTTTATAATCCTTTTCTTGATAATATCATCTAGTTGTAATTTTAACTTAGCATATTCTTAAACATTAAATTGGTAAAGCTTTTATATATGCTAAACCGCTCCTAAAATAATTTCAATCACATTGAATTAAAGGTCTAGAATGAGATAATGTAGGTAAATCATCAAGAAATACATTTGTAAACTTCTCTAAGAGTTTCTTCTCATATGGGGGGGTTTCTTGTTCTTATTGGATTTCCTTAGCCATGACTAACATAGTCATGTAGCCATGTTCTTCTTAGATTTCCTTAGCCATGACTAACATAGTCTTGCAGCAGCAGCCCATACTTATTCGTCTAGCTAGATTCATTCTTGAAATATGTATTACATTACATATCTTTTAATAAAACCAGCATTACCATGATATTTCTTAAGAGTTACAATTCTAGCTTGACAATAACTAACACCCTATTCTCATGAACAATAATTGTGTCATGCACATAATGTCCCAAATTTAGGCTATGAAAACACATCCAATATAAAATCAATAGATTCCAACAATCCAACTCCAAGCACTAGCCACAATCTCAATGAGATGATTTCTAAGGTTTGATGTTGATTGTAGATTCAATTTCTATGTAATCTTAGGAGATATGAAAGTATGATAATTGCCAGAATCCACAAAAAATCTTAGCTTATGATTCATTAACATTTCTTTAACCCTTAGATGAGAATCTTGTGTATTATATACAATGAAGTCATTGTTTGAGAATGGGAGTGAGATTATGAAAATCTGATGAGGGTTGGTCATTAAGATCGAGCTCCCTCCGAGAGTGTTTCTAACTCTTATAAGTATAATACTCTTGAAGTAAAATTTTGTTATTTCAACATATTTTAACTGCTTGAGTGAGAAAAAATAATAAAGAGTGAGAATAAGTTGTGTGAATATAGTGATTCATAAAGTCAGAACACATTATTTCCTATAAGAGCTTCCACCTTCTTCAAGTTTACTTCAACCATCATCTTGCATGTGAGCATCCATGGACACACCACCAAGGTCTCTCTTTTACAAATTGTGACTTCCTGAAAGAAAGGAGTATCTAGATTACCCTTGGATTAGCTTTGTGTTAGCCTAGATTAGGTTGATTAGCCTAAGTTTAGAGAGAAGAGAGAGTAATTGACTTGTATATTGATGATGATCAAAAGGTACCCCAAATACGGCATATGTGACACATATACATGACCACCTCTTTCACACTATCATTAGTTTTATCCATGGGCATCATCCATTGGCCTTGTGCCTATTATTCATATGAGATGATTTCACTTTGTTACAAACCGTCCCCACCCAAAAGGTTTCATCCTTGAAACCATTGATATGTACAATTACAATCCTCATGGATGGAGTATATGTCAATGGACTCATGTCAAACTTGAAGCTCATATTGACACCATGTATGAGAGACCAAAATTGCATGTATATGGCTGTAAACTGCTAAATAAGTCCTCAAAACAATCCATAACATCCACCCTGTAATGGCATGGAAACCTTGAGTAGCTTCCAATTTCTAAGGGTGTAGGGTTGTCCACAGTGGCAAGTTAATTCACTATTCATCATGACCCTCGTTAGTCTTCCAAAATGTATCCAACAACCCTTAAAATCCTTTCAATGTAGAGACGAGGTACCAAGAAGATTGCAAATCTAATATGAAGCAAGCTCAAGAAAGAATGAAACATTATGTTAATGCTTATCGAATGCCATTAGAGTTGCTTATCAATTGGCACTTCCCTTAACCTCAAAGATTCATGATGTATTCCATGTGTCACATCTCAAATCTTATCTTGGGTTGGAGGTATTTGTGCAAGATGAATTACCTCTAGTAAATGAGGAGGGGATGATTGAGTATATGCCATAAGAACTTTTGCGTACAAGAGAGAGAGTTCTTTGTAGCCATACATAGTGGAGTACTGGTCAAATGGTAAGGGCTACCTAAGGCAGAATCTTCTTGGTACCTCGTCTCTACATTGGAAGGATTTGATTTTGGAAGACTAACGAGGGTCATGAATAGTGAATTAACTTGCTGGAAATTCTTGTAAATTCACTGTGGACAGCCCTACACCCTTACAAATTGGATACATAATGATTGGAAGCTACTGAAGGTTTTCATGCCATTACGAGGTAGATGTTATGGCTTGTTTTGAGGGCTTATTTAGCAGTTCACAGCCATATACATGCAATTTTGGTCTCCCATACATGGTGTCAATATGAGCTTCAAGTTTGACATGAGTCCATTGACATATACTCCATCGATGAGGATTGTAATTGTACATATCAATGGTTTCAAGGATGAAACCTTTTGGGTGGGGACAGTTTGTAACAAAGTGAAATCATCTCATATCAATAATAGGCACAAGGCCAATGGACGATGCCCATGGATAAAACTTATGATAGTGTGAAAGGGGTGGTCATGTATATGTGTCACATATGCCATATTTGGGGTACCTTTTGATCATCATCAATACACAAGTCAATTACTCTCTCTTCTCTCTAAACTTAGGCTAACCAACCTAATGTAGGCTAATACAAAGCTAATCCAAGGCTAATCTAGATACTCCTTTCTTTCAAGAAGTCACAATTTGTAAAAGAGAGACCTTGGTGGTGTGTCCATGGATGCTCATATGCAAGATGATGGTTGGAGTAAACTTGAAGGTAGAAGCTCTTATAGACAATAATGTGTTCTAAGACTTTATGAGTCACTATATCCACACACCTTATTCTCACTCTTTATTATTTTTTTCTCACTCTCAAGCAGTTAAAATATGTTGAAATAAGAGAAGACACAAAAGTTTACTTCAAGAGTATTATACTTATAAGAGTTAGAAACACTCTCGGAGGGATCTCAATCTTCATGACACCAACCCTCATCAGATTTTCATAATTTCACTCCCATTCTCAAACAATGACTTCATTGTATACAATACACAAGATTCTCATATAAGGGTCAAAGAAATGTTAATGTTGGAATCTATTGATTTTATATTGGAATCTATTGATTTTATATTGGAATCTATTGATTTTATATTGGATGTGTTGTCCTAAGGAGATTTTCATAACCTAATTTTGGGACATTATGTACATGACACAATTATTGTTCATGAGAATAGGGTGTTAGTTATTGTCAAGCTAGAATTGTAACTCTTAAGAAATATCATGGTAATGTTGGTTGTTTATTAAAAGATATGTAATGTAACACATATTTCAAGAATGAATCTAGCTAGAAGAATAAGTATGGGCTGCAAGACTATGTTAGTCATGGCTAAGGAAATCTAAGAAGAACATGTAAAAGATATGTAATGTAACACATATTTCAAGAATGAATCTAGCTAGAAGAATAAGTATGGGCTGCAAGACTATGTTAGTCATGGCTAAGGAAATTTAAGAAGAACATGGCTACATGACTATGTTAGTCATGGATAAGGAAATCCAATAAGAACAAGAAAACCCCCCATACGAGAAGAAACTCTTAGAGAAGTTTACAAATGTATTTCTTGATGATTTACCTACATTACCTCATTCTAGACCTTTAATTCAATCTAATTGAAATTATTTTAGGAGTCATTCAGCATATATAAAAGCTTTACCAATTTAATGTTTAAGAATATACTAAGTTAAAATTACAACTAGATGATATTATCAAGAAAAGGATTATAAAGCCTAGCCGTTTTGCCTTGGGGTGCACCGATTTTATTTCATAAAAGGAAAGATGACACCTTTCTTTTTTGTGTGAATTATGGAAGATTAAAGAGAAAGACCATTAAGAATAAAATATCCTATACATCACATATAAGATCTCCTAAGTAAAATGGCTAAAGGAAAGTTTTTTACAAAACAAACCTTGGATCTAGCTATTGTCAGTAGATCAGGACTTTAAAACAAGGGGATATCTTCAAGACTAGTTTTAGGACTGGGTATGGTCACTACAAGTTTACGGTCTTGACTTTCTGCTTTGATGGGTGCCTTTAACTATACTTTGATGTCAGGTTTTCTCCTATATTCAATTCCATGGGAATTTCATATAGTTGCTACCCATAGTAGAAATCTTATTTTATATAGATTTTTTTTTTATTTTTTGGGTTGTGACTTTGTATCATCTACATAGAACTACGGCTTTCATGTAGCGAGAAATTGCTTAACCAATGACTTCATTGTATACAATATGCAAGACTCTTATATAAGGGCTGAAGAAATGTTAATGAATCATAAACTAAGGTCTCTGATAGATTATGGCAATTGTGATACTACTTTCATATCTCCCAAGATTACATATAAATTGAATCTAAAATCAGCATCAAACCTTAGAAATCCTTGCATTGAGATTGTGGCTAGTTCTAAGAAGGGTTATATAGGTGGTCTTTTGGAGTTGGATTGTTGGAATCTATTGATTTTATATTGGATGTGTTGTCCTAAGGAGATTTTCATAGCAAAAATTTTAAACATTTATACATGACACAATTATTGTTCATGAGCATACGGTGTTAGCTATTGTTAAGCTAGAAGTGGAACTCATGGTAATGTTGATTTTCTTAAAAGATATGTAATGCAACACATATTTCATGAATGAATCGAGTTAGAGGAACAAGGATAAGCTACAAGATTATGTTGGTCATGGCTAAGGAAATCCAAGAAGAGCAAGGCTACATGACTATGTTAGTCATGGCTAAGGAAATACAATAAGAACAAGAGCATTCCCCATATGAGAATAAACTATTAGAGAATTTTAAAAATGAATTTCTTGATGATTTACCTACATTACCTCATGCTAGACCTTGAAATCATGTGGTTGAAACTATTTTAAGATCTGTTTAGCATATATAAAAGCTTTACCAATTAAGAATATTCTAAGTTAAAATTACAACTAGATGATCTTATCAAGAAAAGTATCATAAGGCCTAACCTTTTCTCCTTGGGGTGCACCAATTATCTTTCAATAAAAAGAGGATGACTCATATGATTTATGTGTGGATTATGGAAGATTAAAGAGATAGACCATTAAAAATAAAATATCCTATACCTCACATAGAAGATCTTTTTAGTAAAATGGCTAAAGAAAAGTTTTTTCTCAAGGAAGACCTACGATCTAGTTATTGTCAGCACATCAAGACTTGAAAACAAGAGGATATCTTTAAGACTAGTTTTAGGACTAGGTATGGTCACCACAAGTTTATGTCTTAACTTCTGCTTTCATGGGTGCCTTTAACTATATTTTGATGTCAAGTTTTCTACTACATTTAATTCAAAGAGAATCTCATATATTCGTTACCCATAAGAAATTTCTTATTTTATATAGCCTTTTTTTAAATTTTTTGGGTTGTGACTCTATATCATCTTCATAGAACTAAGGTTTAAATGCAAGGATACACATTCTTACAAGATATACAAGGTGTACCAATGTGTTCACAAAATAATAATATCTCTACAAATTCAAGTTTACCAATCATATACTCATTAGCAATGTCTATTGATGTGTTTCATGATATTCTGGTAACAACAATAGCTCTACAACTTCAAGTTTACCATTTAACGTGTTCGATGCATATTTTTGTGTGCAATGTGTATCAAAGTGTTTAAGAAATGTGTTCAATATGTATGAACCATGTTTAGTGTGTATCGAAGTGTTTAAGAAATGTGTTTAATACATATCAACTGTGTTCAATGTTTATGAAAGTGTTCAAGTAATAATAGTAGCTTTACAAATTAAAGTTCAACGTTTTTATACTCAATATTATGAATAATGTTACTGTTTTTATAAAAAATATTTAATTCATGATGGAAACAAAGTGCAGCACAAAAATACGTCTAAATGGTCTCAAAAAGTTTGATCACGTGTGTTTTTTAATGTATTACTTGGTTTGATTAATCAACTATCACCATTGCACATCATTTTTGTGTTCAAGGTGTCAAAATGGCCTCACAAAGTATGATCATTTTTTTAAATGCAAGAATGACTCATGGTTTGATAGTCATTGTTGCACGTGTAAGGTGTGATTTTTTTTAAGAGAGAGAGAGAGAGAGAGAGTTATTATCAACATCTATGAAAGAGAGAAAAAAGAAAGAAATATGATGTGAACAT
Source organism: Cibotium barometz (assembly GCF_041138505.1). Classification (NCBI taxonomy): domain Eukaryota; kingdom Viridiplantae; phylum Streptophyta; class Polypodiopsida; order Cyatheales; family Cibotiaceae; genus Cibotium; species Cibotium barometz. Next base: position 32,751,387 of record NC_141068.1, read on the forward strand.
CTATAAAAGACACAAAAGAGTCAAAAAGAGAGACAGAAAGAAAGAAATATGTTGCCAATGTCTATATAAGAACAAAAAGGTCCATGAGACCAAAAAGATATATATGATGTCAAGATAACCTTTAAAAAAAAACAAGCAGCCGAAAGGTAGCAAAGGACCATACGTGTGTATAATAGACTAGGTAGGAAAAGATCCTAAATTATTGCTTTTGTATGTGTTGATGTCTGTGTGTGTGTGTGTGTGTAAATGAGAGATAAAGAGAGAGATCACATGAAGCTCTGACATTGGTTAGTAGATGGAACACGTAACTCTATTATTTAACCTTTTGATTTTATATTATATAAATGGAAAGATGATTTATTTTATCATGTCATGCACTTTACCCTAGACATGATAATTTATACATATATTCTTCCCTCCGATGTGGAAATTTTCGATGAATAAAGTGCTCAAAGAGATTACACATCTTTTCAAGGACAGGTAGGGAGTGGTATCGAATAGCATTTTGATGATTTTAAGGTTTTCAATTGTGTTTTTCTTTTATCGAAATTTTTAAATACGATACAAACACTGATTAGTAGAATTGATCAAATTACTTCCAATAGTACAATGTAGATAAGGAAACATTTTTTGAGTCTATGGGGGCTTCTAATAATAATACTGAGATATTGGTGCATACTTCTAAACGGTCCAACCTTTATTACCATTTAAAATTGAGGAACAACTCAACTAGCTGGGTGATAAGAAGGAACTGGCTGATGACAATCACAAGTCCTGGCATGGGTATAGGATGCTCATGGAATCCAATCTTAAAATTCAAGGGACATGGCTAATAGCAATGAGAGGGAGAAGATCCTGAAGGGATGTCCTTCCATAATACATAATTTATCCTAAAAGCACGTTGTTTTATGTCCTTGAAGGGTTGGTTTTTTAGTTGGGTTAGCTTTCATGTTGGTCGCAACTTATATTTTTAAGGAGTTGAACTACTCGATGTACTCAGTTTTGTTTCTATATATATATATTTATAGAAATAAAACTGAGTACATCCAATAGTTCAACCCCTTTAAAAAAGTGGCAATATAACTAACTGCATTTACATATTAAAAAATGTTCTTTCATATGGGTTGTAAATAGAATTTTATCAATGTCACTTTTGAATCATATACGATCTTGTTACCTTTAGACATCATTGTGAATATATACTAGGCTCAGTACTAAATTTTTGTAATGGCTTTCAAGTCATAGGATGTAGGATGAGAAGGTAAATGCAAAGAATATGCCATCTAAAATTTAACATAGATATAGCTTGGAAAAACATTTTGAAGATATCCACGTAATAGGCGATGTTTACAAACACATGTATGCAGAAAGAGTTTGCGGAACCAGTGCTCACATAAGCTCAATGTGTTTTTCTCGGCTGAAATTCATAGATCCTGGTCGGAATCGGACGTTACCTTTAATAGTAAGGGATGAAATCTGTACGTGTTAGTTATAAATCCCTGCATTTGTATGATTTTCTAGTGATTTTGGACTCTAAATCCCGGTTGAGCCTAAACGTTGCCTTTAATAAGGGTTGAAAAAAAAGCGTTGCCTTTAACTATAAGGGTTGAAAAAAAGAATCTATTGCTCAGCCGTCGGACCGTGTGGATCCGGCCTTATCTGAGGTACTGATTTGTCTTGCTAGTGGGTGATCTGTCTTGCTAGTGGGTGGCCGGTCTGGAGTCTGGACATGTGAGCAGTGTTGACTTGTGAGGGCTTCCTTCTAGACACACAGGCCATGCAGCATGCATGTAGCCGCCTGTGGCAGTCTTCTGTCAGAGACTGAGAGCAGGTATTCGAATAATGGATCGTCAGGAAGAGTTGACCTGTGAAGACGAGCTTAGGAGGGTGGTGGCACGGGGCTTGGAGCTGGCAGGAAGCCTGCAAGAAAAGGTGGAATCAGTGCCCACGGGCAGCCTGCTGGGCGATGATGACCGAATCCAGATGCGGTCCGTTTTACTCCAGGGCTCGCTTGAGATTGTGGAGCATATGAACCGCTTTATCGAGCTGTTAAAGAGTAATAGTACTTCGGTATTAGGGGACCAGAGTCATGAGAACTTGCAAGGTGCAGCACTAGGCTCTGCCAGCAGTCGATTAGTTCGGAAGCGTAGGAAACCTGTGTGGAAGCAGACTGTGCGCATTCCAGTGGGCTACACAGAGCACTTGGACCGCTATATTTGGCGGAAGTATGGCGAAAAGAACATCCAGGGCATCAAATACAAGAGGTAAGTAAATATGGTGAATATATATTGTTCGAATCTCATGCAAACAGCTGCTCGCCATGGTCTGCACGTTTATCTAAGATTTAAGCGGATTTTTCAATAGTTCTGGTTCGTAAATCTCGCCTATAATTTTACAGTAGTTCTGTTATGCAGTGGGCTATCTAAAGAGATATAAGCAAATAGCGCCCCACATACATCTCATTGCATACAACATATGCATAGACGCATGCATGGAGCTCTTTACATAGAGCCATATACAAATTTATTTACATGGTGCTCATACAAAGAGAATTAAGGGAAGATCTAGGCAAAGCTCTATGCCGGGATGTAATGCATAAGCTCGACATAGAGAGGTATGTGCAAAGAGCTATTATATATAAGATCTATGCATACTTGCATAAGCTGCTCGACTCTATGCATGATAGCATACATCATATGCATAATAGATTTTGTATCAGCTCTATGCATATTATGCAGAAGTTGAGTTCTATGCATAGGGCTTACACGAGATCTATCTAAGTGATTTTGCTATCCTTTTTTTTACATGAAGATGTGGTTTTTTGTTTTGTTTTCTAGGGATCTTCAAAACTACTTCGTAGTTGATATTATAAAAATAATAATATTTCTTTTACACAAAGGTAGGTAGAAAAACTATTTTATTACGAGTTTAACCAAGTTTGATTTCTCTCCCTTTATGTACGGTGCTCAACACATTAGCCCCTTTTTTCTTGAGGTAAGACTAATTGCTCTATCCTCATTTTTTAAATATTTTCATGCTTATCTTACACCCTTGAAACATATTATTTTTAATTAGGATTTATGCTTGCGTAGAGGTTCTTATTCTTGGGCATACATAGACCTAGAGTCTTGCATATAGCTCTAATGCCTTAAATAAAGCTCTTGATGCATGCATTACATCTCTCGTGCAAACTTATCCCTTACATAAGAGAGATTTTCATGCATGCATCAAGAGCCCTAATGCATTAGATTTGTTATGCAACCTTATCCTTACATAAGAGAGAACTTAATGCATTCATCAAGAGCTCCAATCCATAATAGCTCTCTAATGCATGCATGAGATTTTTATGCATCCAAAAGAGATGATCTCTTTCTCTACAATAGCTCTTATGCACTAAGATATATCTATCAGTACAATAGCTCTTATGCAATAAGAGACCTTATCTATCAGTACAATAGCTCTTATGCAATAAGAGACCTTATGCTTTATCGAGCTGTCAAAGAGTAGTAGTACTTTGGGACCAGAGTAATGGCCAGTTGCAGGTGAAAAAGAACATCCAGGGCATCAAATACAAGAGGTAAGTAAATATGGTGAATATATATTGTTCGAATCTCATGCAAACAGCTGCGAGCCATGGTCTGCACATTTATCTAGGATTTTAAGTGGATTTTTCAATAGTTCTGATTCCTAAATCTTGCCTATAATTTTGCAGGAGCTACTTCAGATGCGCTCACAAAGGCTGCCTGGCCTTGAAGCAGGTGCAAAAATGCGAGGATGGTGAAGGTTTCGACGTCACGTACATCGACGCGCACACGTGCGCCCAAAGCATTCACATGCAGGAGCTCAACTTAGCATCTTTCCCATTGATTCATAATAATATTCATAATAATCAGAGAGGAGTACCTCAGTCCCTCCCCCTCGCTGACCACATTTTTAATCAACTGTCTGCATTGCCTTTGCTCAATATTTCCGGCCCACCTCTTCAACATTTATATGCCGCGCCCACCACCTCTTCGACATTTATACCACCCATAATTGATCCCTATATTAGCAACACATGTAATTGATCCCCGATCGCACCACCACCTGATCGTGCCTCCTGCACAATTTGTAACCAGCAATTATACTAATCTGTTGACGAAGAGGACGAGCAACGCCAGCTCCTCATTTCTCATTTCTAATCATCAGATTACTCTAGTGCCTACTACAGCAGAGACAGTACATGTGAACCACACAAGCTTAATCCCATGCCCGTTTGTGAATCCTTTTGCGTCCCTCGAAGGAGGCGTCTAATGAACTAGAGACGACACGCCTAATTAATGTAATATTGCTCTACTTAGTACTAAGTTTACATATGTTTTGCTAGACTCAAACGCTGTGTGGGGCTAATTCCTCCCCCTCACGTCTTCGCATTTTTCTAGAGCTTCTTGCTGCATCCCTGCGAGTCTGATTTGTTTGTGCACCCTCACATGTTCCCCAAGCATCTCGGTTTGTGTACATGTACACATTTTCTGTCTAGGTGGCTGGGTGTGCGCGCTCTTTGGTTTGGGGTATTGAGGGGTTTTGTTCGGCTATCTAGCCACCGGTGACATCGCATATAGTATTGAGCTAGGCTACCATAAGCCTTGAATGACACTGGTTTTATCATGCTACATTTGAATTTGTATAGCCAACATTGTTATTAACAAAGATTAAATATGAGAACTGTCATTAGCTAGGGCCTTAGTGAGCCCACTAGGCTAGTGATATTTTAAGTACATTTTTAATTTAAAATAGCTTAGCAATGCTTCTTGTGAGAAACGGTGGCGTTGTAAATGTTGTGAAGCGACCGTGGTATAGATGCTTGTTGCAACCTAGATTCTGGTCAAGAATAATCTCTTATGTCAAGTCATTCGAATATTTTATTCGCAGGCTTCCGTTCTCTAGTTTCCTTCGTTGCACGCATTTATGGAGGCCAACAACAATCTCAGCATCAGCAACAACAAATGGATGCTACACACTACAAGACCATCATCTTTATTGTTGGTCCTGTGTCCTCGTGAAACCAAGGCACACGACGGTGAAACCATCATTTCTATTTGTTTTGGTTATTGTTTCTACTGTGTGTTTCTTACTAGAGAATACTTATTATTTGATTTGTTTTGTAGTTTCTTGTCCTCTTAAGATCCTTGTCATAAGTTTACTAGGATTTATATGTTTCTTTGTGTATGCTTAATCTTGTTTTTTAAAATTTTACTTTGTTTTTCTTTTGTTTATATGGATATAGATGAGCTTTACGCATGTATGTAACTATGTGTATCTATGTTATGCATAAGAGCTATATATTGTATAGCTGGTCGTCTGTCCTCTAGTGAAACTATCATTTCTATTTGTTTTGGTTATTGGTTCTACTGTGTGTTTCTTACTAGAGAACACTTATTATTTGATTTATTTTGTAGCTTCTTGTCCTCCAAAAGATCCTTGTGGTAAGTTTACTATGATTTATATGTTTCTTTTTGTATGGTTAATCCTATTTTTTAAATTTATTTTGTTTTTCTTTTGTTTATATGGATATTGATGAGCTCTACGCGTAGAGCTCTCTCTACGTATCTATGTTATGCATAAGAGCTATATATGGTATAGCTTATTCATAGATGTGCATAGATGAATATAGACGATCTTTATGCACATGCATATATTTTTCCTTTCTTTCTATTTTTGTTCTTTTTCTATAAATATAGATGAGCTTTATGCATAGAGCTACGCATACACATAAGAGCGCCTACATGCATATAGCTTATTCATAGAGCTATGCATAAGATTATGCGTACACATATCTTCTTTACTTCTTTCTTTTCTTCTTCTTTTTGTATGACTATAGATGAGCTTTATGCATATAGCTTATTCATAGAGCTATGCATAAGATGTATATATATATATATATATATATATATATATATATATATATATATATGTGCACAAGATATCTACTAGCATAGAGCTAGTATGTGTAATATACATAATAGCTCGATGCATAAGCCTCATGCATGCAGTTTTATGCATAAGGCATATACATAGAGCTCTATGCTATGCAGTGGGCTATCTAAAGAGATATATGCAAATAGCGTCCCACATACATCTCATTGCATATGCATAGACACATGCATGGGGCTCTTTTCATAGAGCCATATACAAATTTATATACATGGAGCTCATACAAAGAGAACTAAGGGAAGATCTAGGCATAGCTCTATGCCTAGATGTAATGCATAAGCTCAACACATATAGCGTAATGCATAGAGAGGTATGTGAAAAGAGCTATTATATATAAGATCTATGCATATTTGCATAAGCTGCTCGACTCTATGCATGATACCATACATCATATGCATAATAGATTTTGTATCAGCTCTATGCATATTATGCATAAGTTGAGTTCTATGCATAGGGCTTACACGCGATCTATCTTAGTGATTTTGCTATCCTTTTTTTTACATACAGATGTGGTTTTTTGTTTTGTTTTCGAGGGATCTTCAAAAATACTTCGGGATTTGGTTAGTTGATATTTAAAAATTAATAATATTTCTTTTACACAGAGGTAGGTAGAAAAACTATTTTATTATGAGTTTAACCAATTTTGATTTCTCTCCCTTTATGTGATTGCTTGCACGGTGTTCAACACACTAGCCCCTTTTTTCTTGAGGTGAGACTAATTGCTCTACCCTCATTTTTAAATTATTTTCATGCTTATCTTACACCCTTGAGACATATTATTTTTAATTAGGATTTATGTAGTTTATGTTTGCATAGAGGTTCTTATTCTTGGGCATACATAGAGCTAGAGTCTTGCTAGCTCTAATGCTTTCAATAAAGCTCTTGATGCATGCATTAGATCTCTTATGCAAACTTATCCCTTACATAAGAGAGCTCTTCATGCATACATCAAGAGCTCTAATGCATTAGATCTATCATGCAAAGTTATCCTTACATAAGAGAGACCTTAATGCATTCATCAAGAGCTCCAATGCATAAAAGCTCTCTAATGCATGCATGAGATTTCTATGCATCCAAAAGAGATGATCTCTTTCTCTATAATATCTCTTATGCACTAAGATTTCTCTATCAATACAATAGCTCTTAGGCAATAAGAGAGCTTATGTGTCAACTAAGAGATTGATATGCATGCATAGGATCTACATGCATGCCTAATAGCTATATATCCATTACTTGTGTTCTCTTTTCTTTTGTAGGTCTTCTTTGAAAGAGATCAATCTATTACCCTATGTTATCATACAATATAAATCACTATGGTATTAGTTTTATATTAATTCCACTAACTTACCCACTTGGGAGTATGTTTAATTAGTAATTCAAGCATTTTATGCTCTCGTGGAGCTTTTAATAATGCAGACATATATGTCTACCATATGTAGTAAAACTCTTTTGCATTCTTGCATTATCTATACTTAAGAGGGCCCTCAATGCATGTACTAAGGGCTCTAATGCATGTATAGAATCTCTCTAATGTATGCATAAGAGCATGTGCATGTATAAGAGCTATAATATGGATGCCAATAGTTGGAGTGCAAGCATAAGGATATCTTATCCTTTGAGGTATCCCCTCTAATGTTGCATAAGAGCATTAGAGAACTCTATTGCCTACAGTGGCCACTTCGAGCTGTGAATCCGAGTACAAGGCAGCTTTTACAGCTACAATTGAGTGTGTGTGGCTCAGACGTCTGATGGGCTGATTTGGACAGTATTGGACAGTCGCCTAGCACTATGATTTTCACTCACAGCCAGAGCGCATTAGCAGTTGCCAAAAACCCAATGTTTCATGCTCGCACCAAGCACATTGAGGTGCATTACCACTTTGTCAGGGAAAGACTCTCTATAAACAGAGATCAGCTTGGTTTATGTGCCTACACATGACAACATGGCAGATTTATTCACGAAAGGCTCTTGTGAAAAGTTTAAAGCTTTTTGTAAAGCTTTGGGCTTACTGCCTTTTCAGGATTGATCAGCCATACCCTGTACATGTTCACATCATCACTCCAGGGGGGATTTGTAGCATTATATGGTAGTGATGTGTGTGAACACACTTAGGACTGCCAGGGCACTTTTTCCCTCACTAGGAGGTTTTTTTCCCCGTGCGTATGTACACCCTCTTATCTACTCATTTTGGAATGTGTACTTATCTTTTGTATCGGGCACACATTTTTTCATTCTATTCTAGTGAGTTTGTGTACTCTAAAGCTTCTCTATCTTGTGTGTGTGCATTGTTAAAACCCTAACCCTAATTCTAACAATAAGTTCACAAACATGTCCGTAGCTTTAGCATCTTCAAACCCTTTGACCAGACAATAATTCCACTATTACACCTTCTTAGTAGACCCAAAAAGAATGTAAACTATTTAGATCTATGCATAGGCATGTCTCACACACTCACATCAACTTTCATGTGAATAAACCCAAAGGAAGGCCTCCAAAAGTCAATAAGATCCATTGGGCCTTATGGAGTTCAAAACTGCAAGAGTGGCCAACTAGGCGATTTTCACCCCTGCAAACACCTATCTCCTGATGTCAAAATCTTATGAGATTTGGTGTGATTAGAGAACACTATATGGAAATACTCCACACCAAATCTTGTGGCTTATATCACTTCAAGTAGAGAGAAATTAGGGATGGAACCAAGACACTTTGGCCGTGCTAAAATTTCAGAAAACAAGCAACAATACCAAACCTAGACCCTATCTTCTCTACTTAACCAATCATAGAACTTGTATTTTCATAGATGCCACTCTCCAAACCCTTTTCCCCTATTACATATAACCTCTGGTTGCACTTCTTCCCATACCACTACTCTGCACAACCACTAGTGCATTGTCCCAACCACGAGTGCATGCCGGTAGGCATTCACCAGGACCTCCCAATGCATACTGGGTGCGGTGCTACCTAAGCACACCAATAGCTACCGACATGCAATGGAAGCTCCCAATGCATGTCGGGTGCTACCTAAGCATGGCAAAAGCTATCGACATCCACTGAGACTTCCCAATGCATACCCGGTGCTACCTAAGCATGTTGGTAGCTACCAGCAAGCACTTGAAGCTCTCAATGTATGTGAGGTGCTACTTAAACATGCCAATAGTTACTAAAATGCATGGGGAGCTCTTGCTGCATGCCATGCTCTTGCGTGCTACTAACGTTTGCTAGTAGCTACCAGCATGCACGTGGAGCTCCCATTGCATGCTCGATATTGCTTAAGCATGCCGGTACAATGTGAGCATGCATGAGGGGTCATAGCTAAGCATATCGGTACAACTTGAGCATGCTGGTAGATACCTAATCATGCCAGGTGCTCTCCAGGCATATGCCAATAGAGTTATTAATGCATGACAGTAGCTTCTAATGCATGCTTTAATAGTAATTAGAAACACATATCACTTAAGCATGCTAGTAGGTACCAACATGCACTAAGACCTCCCAAAACATGCCATGTGCTACACCTAAGCACGATGATACCTCTACCAGTAAGCGTTTGTAGCACCCGAGAACTAATGGCATGCACTGGTGGTTCCCAATGCATTCCAGGTGCTACCTACGCATGCCCATAGCTACTACTGACATGCATTGGGAGCTCTCGGTGCATGCCATTAGCTCTTGGATGCTAATAATGCTTGTCGATAGCTACCGTGTCATGAAAACAGGATTTAGTGGGAATCTAGAGAGCTTGACCATTCGGGCAAGACTTGTGCATATACATACATAACCTCCTAAGCACATATATACTTATGCTATATGTGCATGCATAAAAAGGAATAAAAAAGCAATAAGGATACTCTAAAGAGCAATGTGTGTATATGCTTGTAGAAAAGATTTAGCTCATGTATATGCATAAGATTATGCTTGTGCATAAACATACATAGCCTCATAAGCACATACATACATACGCTTATACTTATGCTATATGTGCAAAAGCATAAAAAGTAATACAAATCAATCATAGCCTCATAAGCCAATACATACATAAGCTTATGCTGATGTTATATGTGAATGTATAGAAAACAATACATGTACTTCAATATGCATGAAAAAAATAATAAACCAAAAATTTACATGAAAAGAGGACTTACGATCATTTAGGTCGAAGCTTCTTCTTTCAGTGCTCCTCTATAGCCACAACTTTGCCTTTGCCACTTGTTGGAGGTGCATCTCTGACTCTTTCCGATCCTCGTATGGTCAAGGGAGCTTCCCTTGTGATTGGCCTCTCTCTCATCATCATGTCTATTGATGCTTGAATCTCTTCGATAGTGGCATCGTGCATAGCTGTCAATGAATCTCTTCGATAGTGGCATCGTGCATAGCTGTCAATGAATCTCTGAATGTGTCTATTGATGCTTGAATCTCTTCGATAGTGGCATCGTGCATAGCTGTCAATGAATCTCTGAATGTGTCCCCATCAAACCCTAAGTCTTGCAAGATTTGGGTCAAAAGAACAAGCAAAAGTTTCTTTCTTGGGTCCATGTGAGAAAGAGTATTGGTGGCAAAATAATATGCAAAAGAGAAGGGAGACAAACTCTTGGCAAGAAAGAGGGAAACCCTAGGCAAATAGGATACAACACTTAGGCAAGCATAATACAACAAGAGCAAAGAAAAGCACAGCAAATAGAGAACTGCGATTATCAAATTCAAGTGGTGGGCTCTTTTGGGCGGGTTTTTTTCATGAAATGAGCAACGTTCAACGTCACAAAATTACAAAAATTTGAAGTGACTTTAAACGTCACTATTTTGAGTGACATTTAAAGTCACTACAATTTGAAAAAAATAATCTACATGTAATAAAAAATTTGATGTTAAATGTCACTGAACTTTAGTGACGTAAAACATCACAAAAAGGAAAAAAATTGAATCTCTTATAGCTTGCTGAAAAAGTACTTTGCCAGTGATGTTATTAGTGACGTAAATAGTATGATGTTAAACGCCAGTAAAAACGTCATTTTGTCTTGACGTTTACATCTCCCGTCCTATGGAGAAACAAATTCCCAGATTCTTTTGTTATTTGAGTACATGGTTGGGTGTGATGTTAGGAAAGCGATGTTAAGCATTGCGTTTTCTTGTAGTGATTGCATGCTACTTACCGCTCGACTAATGGAATCATGAGGATCATAGTAGCTGATTCACTGGAATGGCAACATGCGGAGCATCAATGGCCAGAGTTTAAAGATGAGCCTCATCACTCACGTCTTGGCTTGGGCATGGATGGTGTTAACCCATTTGGGTTCAAGTCCACATCACGGTCTACTTAAAGAGCATGGACGTCTAAAAGGAGACTTCTCTAAAATGTATGCAAAATTTAATCTAGACAATTATTGATAAAACTCCTATATGTTACAACATGATGGACAATTATTGCTTTTTTTCAACATCGGTATAAGCCTCCATATAAGAATCTATATAAGTGCTAATATAAGAATCGATATAATTGCCGATATACACTTGTATCAATGTTACATAAAGTGACAAAAAAATACAACCAATAAATACTTCAATATCCATGTAATGTTACAGTGCATAGGTATAAGTATTAAGAAATAAACCTAATACATAGGGCTTACACATTAGGCCCAATGCGTTGGGTCTTATGTCTTCTTCTACTAGTAATTTATGAGCTTATTTTTAATCTTGTATCCTTTTCTCTCATTAAAACACATGTGTTTTTTATGTACTTATATATACCATAATACATACATACATACATCTCTATATCTCTCTATATATGTCTATGTATGTATGTGTGTATGTATATATTCATACATACATGCAATAAAATGTTTCTTATGCAAGTAGGAGTAGTAGACAAGATATTTAATGCATGCATAAATGGGTTTAATGTATGCATAAGAGCTAAATACATGCACAAATCTATGCGTGTATAAGAGCTCTAATAGAAAATTTATGTAAGCATAAAATGCACAAAAAAAATTCTCACAAAAAGAGGTTTTGGCATTAGTATAAAAATGAGAATGTGGTGATGCTTACCTCACAAAACAAGAGGGCGTCATGGCTTTATCTCTATGAACACTTATAAAAGAAAACATTAAAAGAACAAATCAAGAAATATGCAAGATATAGCTATTAGGCATGCATAAAGCTCTAACACATGCATAGAACTATTAGGCATACAACTTTTATGTAGCATTCGTGAAGATATCTCAATGCAATAGAGTTCTCTAATGCTCTTATGCAACATTAGAGGGGATATCTCAAATCATAAGAGATCCTTATGCATGCACTCCAACTATTGGCATCCATATTATAGCTCTTATACATGTGCATGCTCTTATGCATGCATTAAAGAGCAACTATACATGCATAAGAAACCTTAGTACATGCATTAAGGGCCCTCCTAAGTATAGATAATGCAAGCATGTATAAGAGTTTTACTACATGTGGTAGAGATATATGTCTGCATTAAAAGCTCCATGAGAGCATAAAGTGCTTGAACTACTAATTAAACATACTCCCAAGTGGGTAAGTGAGTGCAACTAATACAAAACTAATACGATAGTGATTTATACCGTATGATAAGATAGGGTCATATATTGATCTCTTTCAAGGAAGACCTACATAAAAAAAAGGAACACTAGTAATGGATATATAGCTATTAGGCATGCATATAGATCTCTTAGTTTGACACATAAGGTCTCTTATTGCATAAGAGCTACTGTACTGATAGATATATCTTACTGCATAGGAGCTATTGTAGAGAAAGAGATCATCTCTTTTGGATGCATAAAAATCTCATGCATGCATTAGAGAACTTTTATGCATTGGAGCTCTTGATGAATGCATTAAGTTCTCTCTTATGTAAGGATAAGTTTGCTTATGCATTAGAGCTCTTGATGCATGCATGAAAATCTCTCTTAAGTAAGGGATAAGTTTGCATGAGAGATGTAATGCATGCATCAAGAGCTTTATTTAAGGCATTAGAGCTATATGCAAGACTCTAGCTCTATGTTTGCCCAAGAAAAAGAACCTCTATGCAAACATAAACTGCATCAATCCTAATTAAAAATAATATGTTTCAAGGGTGTAAGATAAGCATGAAAATATTTAAAAAATGAGGATAGAGCGATTAGTCTTACCTCAAGAAAAAAGGGCCTAATGTGTTGAGCACCATGCAAGCAATCACATAAAGGGAGAGAAATCAAACTTGGTTAAACTCGTAATAAAATAGTTTTTCTACCTACCTTTGTGTAAAAGAAATATTATTATTTTTAAAATATCAACTAACCAAATCCCGAAGTAGTTTTGAAGATCCCTAGAAAACAAAACAAGAAACCACATCTTCATGTAAAAAAAAGGATAGCAAAATCACTAAGATAGATCTCGTGTAAGCCCTATGCATAGAATTCAACTTATGCATAATATGCATGGAGCTGATACAAAATCTATTATGTATATGATGTATGCGATCATGCATAGAGTTGAGCAGCTTATGCAAATATGCATAGATCTTATATATAATAGCTCTTTGCACATACCTCTCTATGCATTACGTTGTATGTGTCGAGCTTATGCATTACATCCATGCATAGAGCCTTGCCTAGATCTTCCCTTAATTCTCTTTGTATGAGCTCCATGTATATAGCATATGTTGTATGCAATGAGATGTATGTGGGGCACTATTTGCATATATCTCTTTAGATAGCCCACTGCATAGCATAGAGCTCTATGCATATGCCTTATGCATAAAACTGCATGCATGAGGCTTATGCATAGAGAAGCATTGCTAAGCTATTTTAAATTAAAAATGTACTTAAAATATCACTAGCCTAGTGGGCTCACTAAGGTCCTAGCTAATGACAGTTCTCATATTTAATCTTTGTGAATAACAATGTTGGCTATACAAATTCAAATGTAGCATGATAAAACCAGTGTCATTCAAGGCTTATGGTAGCCTAGCTCAATACTATATGCGATGTCACCGGTGGCTAGATAGCTGAACAAACCCCCTCAATACCCCAAACCAAAGAGCGCAGCCACCTAGACAGAAAATGTGTACATGTACACAAACCGAGATGCTTGGGGAACATATGAGGGTGCACAAACAAATCAGATTCGTAGGGATGCAGCAAGAAGCTCTCAAAAAATGTGAAGACGTGAGGGGGAGGAATTATCCCCACAAAACGTTTGAGTCTAGGAAAACATATGTAAACTTAGTACTAAGTAGAGTAATATTACATTAATTAGGCGTGTCGTGTCTAGTTCATTAGACGCCTCCTTCGAGGGACGCAAAAGGATTCACAAACGGGCATGGGATTAAGCTTGTGTGGTTCACATGTATTGTTTCTGCTGTAGTAGGCACTAGAGTATTCTGATGAGTAGAAATGAGAAATGAAGAGCTGGCGTTGGTCGTCGTCGTCAACAGATTAGTATAATTGCTGGTTACAAATTGTGCAGGAGGCACGATCAGGTGGTGGTGCGATCGGGGATCATTTAATGTGTTGCTAATATAGGGATCAATTACGGGTGGTATAAATGTTGAAGAGTGGGCGGCATATAAATGTTGAAGAGGTGGGCCGGAAATATTGAGCAAAGGCAATGCAGACAGTTGATTAAAAATGTGGTCAGCGAGGGGGCGGGCCTCAGGTACTCCTCTCTGATTATTATTAATATTATTATGAATCAATGGAAAAGATGCTAAGTTGAGCTGCTGCATGTGAATGCTTTGGGCGCACGTGTGCGCGTCGATGTACGTGACGTCAAAACCTTCAGGGGTAACACCGTCCTCGCATTTTTGCACCTGCTTCAAGGCCAGGCAGGCTTTGTGAGCGCATCTGAAGTAGCTCCTGCAAAATTATAGGCAAGATTTAGGAATCAGAACTATTGAAAAATCAACTTAAAATCTTAGATAAATGTGCAGACCATGGCGAGCAGTTGTTTGCATGAGATTTGAACAATATATATTCACCATATTTACTTACCTCTTGTGTTTGATGCCCTGGATGTTCTTTTCGCCATACTTCCGCCAAATATAGCGGTCCAAGTGCTCTGTGTAGCCCACTGGAACGCGCACAGTCTGCTTCCACACAGGTTTCCTACGCTTCCTAACTAATCGACTGCTGGCAGAGCCTAGTGCTGCACCTTGCAAGTTCTCATGACGAGCACCGGCTTCCAAATTCTCGACTACCACAATTTGCTTCTCGCAATTTTTCACCTGCAACTGGCCATTACTCTGGTCCCCTAATACCGAAGTACTACTACTCTTTAACAGCTCGATAAAGCGGTTCATATGCTCCACAATCTCAAACGAGCCCTGGAGTAAACCGGACCGCATCTGGATTCGCTCATCATCGAGCAGGCTGGCCGTGGGCACTGATTCCACCTTTTCTTGCAGGCTTACGGGGCTTATATAAGCACTGGTTCCGCAAACTCTTTTTGCATGCATGTGTTTGTAGGCTTTGTGTCGGTGCAGTGAGGTTTCCCCAGTAGAGAATGAGGACCTCTTTAATCGATTGACACCAGTTTGGTAACATCACCTATTACGTGGATATCTTCAAAATGTTTTTCCAAGCTATATCTATGATGAACTTTAGATGGCATATTCTTTACATTTACCTTCTCATCCTACTTCCTATGACTTGAAAGCCATTACAAAAATTTAGTACTCAGCCTAGTATATATTCACAATGATGTCTAAAGGTAACAAGATTGTATATGATTTAAAAGTGACATTGATAAAATTCTATTTAGTACTCAGCCTAGTATATATTCACAATGATGTCTAAAGGTAACAAGATTGTATATGACATTGATAAAATTCTATTTACAACCCATATGAAAGAACATTTTTTAATATGTAAATGAAGTTAGTTATATTGCCACTTTTCTAAAGGGAGAATACATACATATATATTTATACAAATAAAACTGAGTACATCCAGGAGTTCAACCCCTTAAAAATACAAGTTGCGACTAACATGAAAGCGAACCCAACTGAAAAACCAACCTTTCGATGACATAAAACAACGTGCTTTTTTAGGATAAATTATGTATTATGGAAGGACATCCCTTTAGGATCTTCTCCCTCTCATTGCCATTAGCAATGTCCCTTGAGAGTTGTGATTGTCATCATGAGCCAGTTCCTTCTTATCACCTAGCTAGTTGAGTTGTTCCTCAATTTTAAATGGCAATAAAGGTTGGACCCTTTAGAAGTATGCACCAATATCTCAGAATTATTATTAGAAGCCCCCATAGACCCAAAAAATGTTTCTTTATCTACATTGTACTATTGGAAGTAATTTGATGAATTCTACTAATTAGTGTTTTATCATATTTAAAAATTCCGATAAAAGAAATACACAATTGAAAACTTTAAAATCATCAAAATGCTATCCGCCAATACCACTCCTTACCTATCCTTGAAAAGATGTGTAATCTCTTTCAACAATTTATTCATGTATTGGAGGGAAGAATACATGTATAAATTTTCATGTCTAGGGTAAAAAGCATGACATGATAAAATAAATCATCTTTCCATTTATATAATACAAAACCAAAAGGTCAAATAATAGAGTTAGGTGTTCCATCTACTAACCAATGTCAGAGCTTCATGTGATCTCTCTCTTTATCTCTCATTGACACACACACACACACACACACACATAAACACATACAAAAGCAATCGTTTAGGGTCTTTTCCTACCTAGTCTATTATACACACGTATGGCTCTTTGCTACCTTTCAGCTGCCTATCTTTTATTTTTTAGGTTATCTTGACATCATATATATCTTCTTGGTCTCGTGGACCCTTTTTGTTCTTATATAAATGTTGGCAACATATTTGTTTCTTTCTCTCTCTCTTTTTGACTCTTTTGTGTCTTTTATAGATGTTCACATCATATTTCTTTCTTTTTACTCTCTTTCATAGACGTTGATAATAACTCTCTCTCTCTCTCTCTCTCTCTCTCTCTCTCTTACAAAAATAAAATCACACCTTACACTACAACAGAATTAGAACATAGCCACACAAACTAGAGAGAGATGGAAGTGAGAGAGGGACCATGGGCAAATTTGTGATCTAGCGGGGTTTACGCGGCTATATGCGCGGATATATGTGTATCTATATGCATGCCTATAACCGCATCTATACTGATATAGACATGCTTACTAACCCTTTACTTACCCTTTTGTTGGTTTTGTAGGTCTTCTTATATTCTCTTTCAACATCACTGAAAAGGGGTAAGTGCTTTCCTCTCTTTCTTATCTTTTTATCCTCTCTTTCCTCTATTTGTATCTACCAAAAAGAGGGGTTTTATTTTGTAGGTCCTCTATGGATAGAGCTTAATCTATGAATAGAGCTCTATTCGTAGAGCTTAATCTATGCATTAAGCTCTATTCGTAGAGCTTAATGCAGAGATTAAGCTCTATGCATGCATTCATAATACATAGAGATCTATGCATAGATTACGCTCTATGCATCGACCTCTATGTATGCATTAAGCTCTATGTACATAGCTTAATATTTTTGATTTTGTATGTATGCATCAGGTTCTTAGGGATTTTGTATGTATGCGCATTACTAATCCTTTACTCACCCTTTTGTTGGTTTTGTAGGTCTTCTAATCTTCTCTTTTAACATTACCAAAAAGAGGTAAGTGCTTTCCTATCTTTTCTGTCTTTCTTATCTTTTTATCCTCTTTTTTCTCTATTTTTATCTACCAAAAAGAGGGGTTTTATTTTGTAAGTCCTCTATGCATAGAGCTTAATCTATGAATAGAGCTCTAATCATAGAGCTTAATCTATGCATTAAACTCTATTCATAGAGCTTAATGCATAGATTAAGATCTATGTATGCATTCATAATGCATAGAGATCTATGTATAGATTACGCTCTATGCATAGACCTCTATGCATGCATTATTAGGCTCTATGCATAGAGCTTAATGCATGCATAGAGCTTACTCTATGCATGCATTAAGCTCTATGCATGCATGCTGCTTAATGCATAGTGCCGGGGTACGGTTTAGTATAGGCTGGCGTGGCTCTTGCATAGTGCTTTATGCATAGGCCTCATATGCATAGTGCTTTATGCATAGGCCTCATATGCATAGCTGCATAAGGACTCATGCATAGCTTTATGCATATGCTTTATGCATAAGGCCTCATGCATGCTTTATGCACAAGGCCTCATGCATGCTTTATGCATAAGCTTTAGCATAGCTTGCATAAGGCTTGTATAGCGGCATAGTTTGCATAAGGCTTGCATAGCTTGCATAAGCTTTTGTATGTATGCATTACTAATCCTTTCCTCACCCTTTTTTTGTATGAGATCGTCTAATCCTCTCTTTCATCATCACAAAAAAGAGGTAAGTGATTTTCTATCTTTTTTCTCTTTCCTCTATTTTTATTGCACCTTTGGGTGCTAGGGATTTATTTTGTAGGTTTGCGCATAAGCTATATGCAATATCTTTACGCATGCTTTATGCATAAGCCTCATGCATAGCTTTATCCATAAGGTCTCATGTATATATTTATGCATAGGCTTTATGCATAAGGCCTCATGCATGCTTTATGCATAAGGCCTCATGCATAGTTTTATGCTTAAGGCCTTATGCATAATGATTTATTCATAAGCTTTATGCATAAGCCCTCATGCATAAAGCATTAGGCTTAAAGTTTTATTATGCAAGGGCCTCATGCATAAAGTATTATGCTTAAAGCTTTATGTATAAGGCCTCATGCATGCTTTATGTATAAGCTTTAGTATAGCTTGCATTATGTTTAAAGCATGCATAAGGCCTCATGCATGCTTTATGCATAAGCTTTAGCATAACTTGATTTAATTTTTCTTTATGCATAATGCTCATACATGCTTTATGGATAAGCTATGCTTTATGCATAATACTTTATACATAAGCCTCATGCATAGCTTTATGCATAAGGCCTCATGCATAAGGCCTAATACATAGCTTTATGAACAAGGCCTCATGCATAGCTTTATGCATAGGCTTTATGCATACGGCCTCATGCATGCCTTATTTATAAGCTTTATGCATAAGGCCTCATGCATAGTTTTATGCTTAAGGCCTTATGCGTAGTAGTGCTTTATGCATAAGCCTTATGCATAATGCTTTATGCATAAGGCCTCATGCATAAAGCGTTATGCTTAAAGCTTTATCATGCATAAGGCCTAATGCATAAAGCATTATGCCTAAGGCTTTATGCATAAGGCCTCATGCATAATTTATGCATAAGCTTTAGCATAGCTTGCATAAGGCTTAGGACTTGCAAGGGGCTTGCATAGCGGCATAGCTTGCATAATCTTTTGTATGTATACATTACTAATCTACTCCTCACCCTTTTGTTGGTTTTGTAGGTCCTCTAATCCTCTCTTTCAACAACACAAAAAAGAGATAAGTGCTTTCATATCTTCCCTCTATTATTATTGCACCCTTGGGTGCTGGGGATTTGTTTTGTAGGTTTGCGCATAAGGTTTATGATGAATAATTCTCATGCATGCATTATGCATAAGGCCTCATGCATAATGCTTTATGCAAGGCTTACATAAAACGGCTTGCATAAGGCTTGCATAATGCATAGTGCTTTAATAACAAGTCCGCCGCCCACAGCCCAACAGGGTCCCTTGCCAGGCACTTTACCCCTACCAAGCACACTTCACCTGCCTTTACATTCACCCCTCATCGTTCAGCCCCAGTTAGTGCTACAACATCTCCTACACCTCCACCTTCAGGAGATGTGACACCTCATAGTTATCATGTCTTTCATGAGAGTGGAAGTAATTGTCATAGGGAGAGTAGTCATGGAGATAGTGGCACTCGTATCTAATGCCACACTAGCACTAAGAGTGGAGGTAGAGGAGATGGAGGATGCCTAGGGTAGTGCTTTGGGGGTGGGGATAGTTCTTTAGAGTCATCACAACATCATGGTGATATATCATATTATGATATCATAGATTTGGGTGGCATAGTTGATGACTCTCGTGGAGAGGAGATGGAGGATGCCTAGGGTAGTGCTTTGGGGGTGGGGATAGTTCTTTAGAGTCATCACAACATCATGGTGATATATCATATTATGATATCATAGATTTGGGTGGCATAGTTGATGACTCTCGTGGTGGGAAGGAGGTGTTAAACTACTTGCATGCCAAGTAGTTTTTACACACTATAAAGACTACTTTATACATTTTAAGCAGTAAAGAGAGAGCCTAGTGGTTAATTGCATTAAAGCTATCCACAAAAAGTATCCTAATCCTCACAACCAAAGGTTTAACAATAGATGGCATGACACAAGATCAAAGACATACTTAAGAATAGGAGGTCTCTAGTAAAAGGAGATATGCAAAGGAGGAGAAAGCCCGAATAGATGTCGATCAAAATGGACATAGTAAGCCATCTATTACTCATAAGGGTGAGTGTAAGAGAGCCAAGAAGGAGCTCTTAGAAGAAGTAGTGAACCAGCAACAAAGAGAGGTGCGAATGAATATACAAATGGAGCGATATGGATCGTCGCACTTCGGATTTGGATGTCGTGCATCATGGGAGGCGGAGTTTGTATGTATAGTGCAACTTTATGTCTTTTCTTTGTATTCTCTCTATTTGAGTTGTGTTATAATGTTTGTCTTGTGATGTAGCGTGACATTGTGGGTAGAGCTACCATCGTTTTGCCACAGTAGAGGAGATACATGAGATTACCTTCATGAAGGGATCATCTCCACCGCCGACGAATAATACAATCGAGCAAGGAGAACACCATTGCAAGTAATATTTTTTATTTTTATTTACAAAACATGTTTCGACCTTTATAATACTTTCTATTTTTATTTATATATATCTTAACTTTGTGTAGGCATAAGATGGACAAGAAGGAAGACAAGATGACTCGGAGAGTGATGACTCCTCCAAGTAGTCGCCCGCTAGTTTTTCTTCATGTATAGTTTTGGTTTATGCAACTATGTTTCTTTTTCAAGCCTCATGTGCCTACCATCATGTATGGACAACTTTGTGTAGGCACAAGGTGGACAAGATGACTCAGAGAGTGATGACTCCTCCAAGTAGTCGCCCACTAGTTTTTCTTCATGTATAGTTTTGGTTTATGTAACTATGTTTTTTTTTCAAGCCTCATGTGCCTACCATCATGTATGGACAACTTCTTGGATATAAGATAAAAATTTTCATCTTCTTTATATATCTATGTTTTTATTCAAGCCTTATGTGGCTAAGATCGTGTATGGATAATTTTTTGGATATAAAATGTAGTTTCTCATCTTCTTTAATCAATATTTGAAGTGTGTTCACAAATCTTTTTGTGCATATCTATCTTTAATTTAAGTTTTTATGTTGATATCTTTGCTGATCTTTATTCGTCTATGTACAAGTAAGAAAAACCTTAAACCATAGAGCTACTTGTGCAAAAAATGCAGCTACATGTACAGATACATTTGTACAGGTAGCTCTTTGGAAATTTTTTTAAATTCCAGAGTGCGTCTATAATGGAGGCTATAAGCACGTCTATATGCGTGTCTATAAGAACCTCTATACTAATATAGACTCGCTTATAGACATGCATATAGATGCACATATGGACGCGCATATAGATGCATGTCGATAGATGTGATTTTAGACACGCTTATAAACATGCCCATAATATTTTAAACCACGTTGTCAAAATGTGCCTATAAACGCGTCTATGGTCGCTTTTCCTTGTAGTGTTACACATGCAACAATGACTCACTAATCAATCAAACCATGAGTTATGCTTGCATTAATAAAAATGATCATACTTTGTGATGCCATTTTGACACCTTGAACACAAAAATGACGTGCAATGGTGACTGTTGATTAATCAAATCAAGTAATATATTAAAAAACACAGGTGATCATACTTTTTGAGACCATTTCGACATATTTTTGTGCTGCACTTTGTTTCCATCATGAATTAAATATTATTTATAAAAACAATAACATTATTCATAATATTGAGTATAAAAACGTTGAACTTTAATTTGTAAAGCTACTATTATTACTTGAACACTTTCATAAACACTGATGAACACGGATAATATGTATTGAACATATTTTTTAAACACTTCGATACACACTAAACACAGTTGATATGTATTGAACACATTTCTTAAACACTTTGATACACATTGCATAGAAAAATATGCATCGAATACCTTAAATGGTAAACTTGAAGTTGTACAGCTATTGTTGTTACCAGAATATCGTGACACACATCAATAGACATTGATAATGAGTATACAATTGGTAAACTTGAATTTGTACAGATACTATTATTTTGTGAACACATTGGTACACCTTGTATATCTTGTAAGAAGGTGTATCCTTGCATATAAGCCTTAGTTCTATAAAGATGATACAGAGTCACAACCCAAAAAATAATAAAAAAAAGCTATATAAAATAAGAAATCTCTTATGGGTAACTAATATATGAGATTCTCTTTGAATCAAATAAAGTAGAAAACTTGACATGAAAATATAGTTAAAGGCACCCATGAAAGCAGAAGTTAAGACCATAAAGTTGCGGTGACCATACCTAATCCTAAAACTAGTCTTGAAGATATCCTCTTGTTTTTAAGTCTTGATGTGCTGACAATAACTAGATCGTAGGTCTACTTGAAAAAAAACTTTTCTTTAGCGGTTTGAATAAGAAGATCTTCTATGTGAGGTATAGGATATTTTGTTTTTAATGGTCTATCTCTTTAATCTTCCACAATCCACACATAAATCATAGGTGTCATCCTTTTTTTTATGAAATATAATTGGTGCACCCCAAGGAGAAAGGGCTAGGCCTTATGATACTTTTCTTGATAAGATCATCTAGTTGTAATTTTAACTTAGAATATTCTTAAACATTAAATTGGTAAAGCTTTTATATATGCTAAACTGCTCCTAATATAGTTTCAACCACATGATTTCAAGATCTAGCATGACATAATGTATGAAAAATTTAATCGAGATGGCTCAACAAGCAAGCATGTGCATTAAGGCCTTCTAGCTGGGAACAATATTACAAAATTCATGAACAAGCTAAGCACCTAAGGCATCAAGATAGGGCCAGAGCACCTCCTCTTAAGGAGGCGCAGCCGGATAGGGAAGAGGCCCCTCCCTCCGATGATCCAAAGTAGTACATGATGACAACAACGGGAACTTCTGACTCCTAGAGTTGATAAAGGATGAAAAAGCTCATTCAAACAACGACACTGCTAGTGCCCCTCGCTACAACGGAGTCACCTAGAGACGAAAACAAGCAACAAGAAGGGAAGGACTGCTAAGGAGGGGACTAGTAGGAAAACATAGGAAATGGAAAGCCATTAACTTAAGGAGGACTTGGTCAATATTAGAAAGTCTATCTTATCACACAGGGAGAGTGGAGCAACACCACGAGGAAGCTACCACCACCGAAAATTTATAGATTGAACTAGCACAATCAGACCTCTCTACAACAAGCTTTGCAAACTTCATAGAGTCCACCCGACACAAACTGGGTGTAGGAGCTCTCAACTACCTCCAATGCAGCATGATGGTAGATGGGTTGAAGGAAATGATCAAGCTATAGGACATCATCAAGGAAAAGGATGTTGCTATCTAGAGAACCTAAAGGAGGTATAGGAAGAGTATCTCCATAAATGAACAATTGCGATGTGAGTACTTACATCTACAGACAGATGGTTCCCCACCATTCACAAGGTGGAAATCTGGATGAAAGATTTGGAAATCTGAATCTAACCCAGACAGGAGACCAAGACTCAACAAAAGCCTTAGAAACAACTACACCCAACCAAAGTGGGCAAGGAGGCTTTTGTTGAGTTTGGGCAAGTAGGCCTAGAGTTAACAAAAGCCTTGGAAGTAGATGCACCCACCCAAGTGGAGAAGGAGGCCAACAACAACAGTGAGGCATGGCGGGCTCACTTTGAGTAAATCCTCTGTATCACATGCATTCAAGGTCTATTTTTAAAATCCCTTATCTATGAATTTTTTATGAATAAAACATACACTTTCCCTATTCAACCTCTGAATACCCCCTTTAAATGGTACCCTTTTGTATGCTAGAAAAACCCAATGCTAACCTGAGGAAAAGAAAAGACCAAATCGAGGCCATGAGAAAGGCGTATAGAGGAAGTGCGAACAAAGGACAAGATGCTAGAGGACTTTCAAGGCTGGGCAAAAAGGGAAAAAGGGCAAAAGGAGAACCTTCATAAGAGAATCTAAGAAGAAATGGAACAAAAGAGCATGGGCATCTAGAAGGAGACTTCTCTAAAATGTATGCAGAATTTAATCGAGACGGCTCAACAAGTGGGCATGTGCCTTAAGGCCATTCAACCGGGACCAAAATTGCAAAATTCATAAACCAACTAAGCGCCTAAGGTGGCAAGATAGGGCTGGAGCAGCTCTCAAGGAGGCACAGCCAGATAGGGAAGTGGTCCCTCCCTCGGATCTAGAGTAGTACATGGAAGCAATGGGAACTTGTGACTCCCGAATTTGGGTGAGAAGGCAACAACTCATTCAAAGAGAGACACTGATAGTGTCCCTTGCTACTACAACAGAGTCACCTAGAGAAGAAGAGAGGAAACAAGAACGGAAGGACTGCTAAGGAGGGGACCAAAAGGGCAACATAGGAAATGGGAAGCCAGTAGCTTAAGCAGGAGGACCTAGTCAATATTAACAAGTCTATCCTATCACACAAAGACTGGAGTAGCACCACCAGGAAGCTACCACCACCGCAAACTTGTAGATTGAACTAGCACAATCAGACCTCTTTAAAACCAACTTTGCAAACTTTATAGAGTCCAGCAACACAAACTAGGTGTAGAAGCTCTCAACTACCTCCAACGCTGCATGATGGCAGATGGGTTGAAAGAAATGACTAAGCTATAGGATTTCATCAAGGAAAAGGATGTTATTATCTATATGGTGAGAATCGAGCTCGTACATCTGCAGGAAGAGATGTGCAAGAGGATGATGGAGGACAAGATGCAAAGGAAAAAGTAGGAACTCTAGAAGGCCAACAGAGAAATAAATATGCAAATTAAAAATATGAAGGAGATGATAGTGGCTAGGAAGGAGCAAGTAACTATGTAATTACAGGATGACTTGGCTAGGATCAGGGAAATCCAAGCAAGAATGGAGGGCCAAGGCACCCTAATCAGAGAGGACCGCCTTCAGATTATTAAGGAGCTACAGGAACGGGCCGACAAAGACAAAGTAGAGTTGGTCAAAGAATAAGCCAGACTAGTGGTTTTGGATGTAGAAGAGTTCCCAAAGTCTATTAGATAGCTATCAAAAAGATGGAGCAATGGGAAGGTCATGGTATAGATGACCTGAGGGAGGTGTGGGGAGAGTATCTCGACAAATTAACAGTTGGCGATGCGAGTCTCCATATCTTCCTTTAAATAGATGGTTTCCCACCATTCATAGGTTGGATATCTAGATGAAGGATTTGGAATTACAAATCCAACAACCTAGACAGAAGTCCTAGAGTCAACAAAAGCCTTAGAAGCAACTACACCTAGCCAAGTGGGCAAGGAGGCTTTTGTTGACTTTAAGCAAGCAGGCCTAGAGTCAATGAAAGCCTTGGAAGTAGCTGCACCCACCCAAGTGAGCAAGGAGGCCGACAACAATGAGGCTCAAGGGGCTCACTTTGAGTAAACCCTTTGTATCAGGTGCATTTAAGGTCTATTTTTAAAATCCCTTATCTGTGAATTTTTTATGAATAAAACATACCATTTTTCTATTCAACTTGTGAATACCCCCTTTAAATGGAACCCGTTTATATGATAGAAATGTGTAAAAGAGGGGTTTTAAAAATCCTTTTTTGCTAAACCCATACGGTATGCTTATATATATTCTAGAAAAGTCAAAACAGAGAATAGTACATGGTTGAACAAGTCAAAGCCAACTACATAAGTGGATAGAGCATTGAAATACCTTCTTTTAGAGCTAAAGACCATATAATTTAGATTTTGAGAACCCATTCAAAAGTCTTTTGAGTAATTGAGATGATGCCGAAGGCCAAACTCAACAAGGGGAATTGCAAGGGAGCTCTTGAATATGAAGTGGGCACATCAGATGCAAGACAAGAAGCAAATTAGAATGCTCAAGGAGCTATGCAAGAAGAAATCAGTGGTAATATCAATGAAGGCGTGCATCAAGAGGTAAATGTTTCACAAATACCTAAAGGAGAAAACATGAACATGAACAACATGATGTATCTCATGCAAACTATGATTGAAAGGCTAGACCAAAGATTTCAGTTCATGGTGGAAAAGCTTGACTCTATGAGCAAGAAGTTGCATGATGAAATCTCAAGCTTGAGGCAAGATACGGATAAAGGTAAAGAAGTTTATGGCAGACTTATGTTGCAACCATATGCACCAAACACTTTTTAACTGATGGGCCACAAGCTTATGGAGCATTTACGGGACCTTAACATGCAAATACATTGCATACTCCTCAAGCTAGTATGAAAATGCATTGCATACTCCTCAAGCTAGTATGCACCATGTTGATGGGAATCGTGGGTCTCTTATTGGAAAGAAAAAGATTCCTCCATCAATGAAGCATCAAGGTGGAACAATTAATCTTGGTATGCCTATGCATGGTCCTATGAATGGGCTTTCATCATTGCAAGGGAGAAATGTTGAAAAAAGTAAAGGCATAGTTTTGGAAGAATCAAGGGTGAATGGAAATTGGAATCACCCACACATGAGTGGTCATCAGTTTGATGAGATGGATCATCATACTTTACACATGAGTGGTCATCATACTTCACACATGAGTGGTCATAACTTTGATGAGATGGGTCATCATTTTAATTGGATGGAACCTATTCATGGTAGAACTCATCACTTCAATGAGTTTGGGGGCAATCATGTTAGACCAATTGAGCGTAGACCGCCTGTTCATCATCAAGGTGGTGTGATGAATATGAGTTTAAGGGAGTGAAGGACAAGTTGACTTTTACTAAGTTCAAGGGTGAAGGCTCAACCAATGAGGAGTTCAAAGAATGGATTGATAAGATGGATCTTTACTTTGAACTTAGTCCTCGTAGTGATAGGGACAAGGTTTTGTTTCCTACTTTGCATCTAGAAGGTTGTGTCCATGCATGGTGGAGGCACTTGAATGCTCATGGATATTTGATCACTACTTGGATAGTTTTCAAGAATGAGACGAGGAGAACATTTGTTTCATCCCTTGATAGATCAAGGATGGTGGAGAAATGGGATGATCTCACTCAAATAGGCAATGTCAAGGATTATGTGCACAAGTTCATGAAGTTTTCACTTTATGTGGAATGATTGAGTGAGGAGAAAAATTTGAGAAAGTTTATCAAAGGGCTACAAAACAACATCAAGGTAGATATGGATTCTTAAAGGCCCGAAACCATCAAGGAGGCCATGCTTCTTGCGAAGATCTATAAGGCAAACAAAGTATACACATGCTAGTGGAGCAAGGCATAATTTTAGGGCTGATTTAACTTTAGGCAAATCTTCAAGTGGAGTTTCTTATCACAGGGGTCCTTGTATATTCAACTTTAGGCAAATGGAAAAGGTGGAAGGGGAACTTTCAGATTTGGTAACTCATTTCCTCGACCTCCTCCAAATGGTGATGGGAAACAAGTTGATACGAAAGCATCTAACAAGAGCAAGATTATCGAGGAAGATCATATTAATGATTTGAAGGACAAGGTTTTGTGCTTCAAGTGTGGTGACAAATGGAACAAGGATCATTGGAAGTTTTATAAGGCCAAAAATATGACCCTAAGTATTATTCTCACACCAAACCTTTCCATGAAGATATTAAAGAGGATGTGGATGAATATAAGGAGTATTTTGAAGATGCCAACAATGAATTCGAAGATGTAGAAAAGGATGGTGAATTCCCTCTTGACCCGGGTGGATCAAAGAAGGGATATGCTGACTATGATGACGGGTTACCATTGCCTATGTGTGATTATCATGATAAGGGCAATATGGCTACCCTATGCAAGATCTCAACAAGTGATGCCTATGCCAGTTGCAAAGGAGCAAATACATTTAGGTTGAAGGCGTGCATTAATGGAAGGGTGGCACATATTTTGAGTGAGAGTGGAAGCACACATAGCTTTTTTCAACACCAAATACATGTTCAGTCTCAAATTATAGACTATAGATTTATCTTTATGTGGAAATAGGTTCAAGTGGCTAATTGAGCAAAGATGGATTGCATAATGGTATGCAAAGATGTGAGGTGAATTCTCACAAATGATTACACTTGCAAGGCTGACTTACTTGTATTGAATATGGGTCCCATTGAAATTGTTGTGGGATGTGATTGTTTGGTAACTCTTAGGTTGTTTCACATCAGTTTACAACAAGGGTATATGAGTTTCATGGATGTAAACCATGAGGTTACATTTACCGAAACTCATGTGCCAAGTATCAAGATAATGTAACACAACTCAAGAGGGAGTGAAAGAAAATGGGATGCATATATGTTTTATAGCTTTGCAAAGAAGAAAGCAATGAGAAAAAGGGAGAGTTTTTGCATAAAGGTATGAAGTAATTGTTAAAGGAGTATGAGGATGTGTTCCAAATGCCAAAGTGCTTGCTGAAAGGGAGGGGATCATGGGATAGATCTTGATCTGCATACCAAGCCCATTAACAAACCACCTTATAGATTGTTAAAAGTGGAGAAGGATAAAGTGGCAAAGCAACTGCAAGAGCTTATGGACATAGGATGGGTTACTTCTACTAGCCAATCACCTTTTGCATCACTCGTACTCCTTGTCAAGAAGAAGGATGGCACTTTTTGCATGTGTGTGGACTATAAGGATTTGAATAAATCTACAATCAAGAATATATTCCCTAATCCATGAATTGATGAGTTGAAAAAGGTGCATGTTTCTTCTTCACTTAAAATTGATTTGAGATGAGGCTATCACCGATTTAAAATCAAGGAAGGTGATGAGTACAAAACAGAGAATTTCAGACTGAGAGAGTTCTCTACCAATATTTGGTTATGCCGTTTAGGTTGTGAAATGCACCAAAAATTTCAAGCCTTGATGAACAATGTGCTTGGACCTTTCCTCTAAAAATGGGTACTTGTGTTCTTTCATAATATATTGATATATAGCAAAGGGGTGAAGGCGCACTAAGTGCATG
The DNA here is from genome assembly GCF_041138505.1 of Cibotium barometz. Taxonomy (NCBI): domain Eukaryota; kingdom Viridiplantae; phylum Streptophyta; class Polypodiopsida; order Cyatheales; family Cibotiaceae; genus Cibotium; species Cibotium barometz. The sequence goes on from NC_141068.1 coordinate 32,780,557, forward strand.
TAAGGACTGTATTTGATGCTTTGCAATCCAATAACTTGTATGCAAAGGAGAGAAAATGTACATTTATGGCACAAAAAGGTGAGTGTCTTGGACACATAGTGAGCAAGGAAGGAATTATGGTGGATCCTAAGAAGGTTCAGTGTGTTAAGGAATTGGCCCATGCCTACAAAGACCACTAAACTAAGGTGATTCTTGGGCTTGTCATCATTTTATAGAAGGTTTAAGAGCTATGCTCATATTAGTGCTCCTCTTACTGATGACATGCTTAAGAAACAAGCTTTCTTTTGGGATCCTATAGACGATAAGAGCTTCTAAGATCTCAAGGAGATGCTCACATTAGCCCGTATACTTGTATGCTTAGACTTCATGAAGCCATTTGTGGTTCAAGCCGATGCATGTGGAAGAGGCATCGGGGTCGTTTTGTTCAAAGAACATGGAGTGATCGAATTTGAGAGCCAAAAGCTTGATGAGGAAGAAATGGTTATGCATTTCTATGATTAAGAGATGTTGCCAATACTTCATGCAATAAAGAAGTGGCATCATTACTTGTATTGGAGTCATTTCTTTGTAAAGAGTGATCATAGAGTGCTTCAATACTTCTTGTCTCAACCTAGACTCTCTCCTAAGAAAAGAAGGTGCCAGTATAGGTGGCTACATTGCAAAAATTATGATCTCAACCTAGACTCTCTCCTAAGAAAAGAAGGTGCCAGTAGGTGGCTACATTGCAAAATTATGATCTCAAAATCTATTCCGTTCATGAAAGGGAAAGAGAATGTTGTGTACATAAAGATTGGATTTTGGATATCCAAGAAGACTACCTATTGGATATCCAAGAAGAGTACCTATTGGATGAGTAAGTGGCACCAATGTAGCAAAAATTACAGCAAGCCTCCCTAGATGATTTCCTACATTTTGAACTTCATAATGGACTTATCTACTACCTTGTTTCCTACATCAAGCTACAAGAAGAGATGTGTTCTTCATTATTGGGGCACATGGGGATGTTTAAAACCTTCAAGAAGGTGCGGAGGAGTTTTTCTTGGAAAGAAATGTGAAAAGATGTGTATATTTTTGTGACAAGTGCTTGCCTTGTCAACAAAACAAGGATCCCACACATAAGCCCAGTGGCTTGCTTCAGCCTTTGCCTTTGCCTATTCTCGATGGCAAATGGACACACATCTCTGTGGATCTTATCACATGGCTTCCTCCTACAAGGAGGGTATGGGACATTATATATGTGGTGGTAGATTGCTTCCTTCCAAGGTCAAATATTCAACATCTATGGTTGGAAAACAATTTGTGGATAATGTGTTCAAGTTGCATGGAGTGCGATAACAAATTGTTAGTGACTGAGATGTGAAGTTTATGAGTTCATTTTGGAGGACATTGTTTGAGATCATGGGGAATCTTGACACCTAGCACCACCTATCACCCTGAAACCCATGGACAAAACAAGAGGGTGAACAAGTGGGTGGAAACTTACTAAAGGCATTATTGACATGATACGCAAGGTGTTTGGGATGAGTAGTTTTTGCTTGGCGAGATAGCTCACGCATCATGAGAGCATTGGAATGCCACCTTTTGAGGCACACTATGGGTACAAAGTGAATATTCCAATGATGGTTCAAAAGCAACAAGGGGTGAATCCTAATGCAAAAAAGGAGATGGAATAGCTGGATACACTCTTGCAACAATGCAAAGCCAATATGAAGCAAGCTCAAGAAAGAATGAAACATTATGTTAATGCTTATATCGAAGGCCATTAGAGTTGCTTATCAATTGGCACTTCCCTTAACCTCAAAGATTCATGATGTATTCCATGTGTTACATTTCAAATCTTATCTTGGGTTGGAGGTATTTGTGCAAGATGAATTACCTCTAGTGAATGAGGAGGGGATGATTGAGTATGTGCCAGAAGAAATTTTGCGTACAAGAGAGAGTTCTTTGTAATCGTACATAGTGGAGTACTTGGTCAAATAGTAAGCGCTACCTAAGCCAGAATCTTCTTGGTACCTCGTCTTTACATTGAAAGGATTTTAAGGGTTGTTGGATACATTTTGGAAGACTAACGAGGGTCATGATGAATAGTGAATTAACTTGCCACTTTGGACAACCCTACACCCTTAGAAATTGGAAGCTACTCAAGGTTTCCATGCCATTACAGGGTAGATGTTATGGATTGTTTTGAGGACTTATTTAGCAGTTTACAGCCATATACATGCAATTTTGGTCTCTCATACATGGTGTCAATATGAGCTTCAAGTTTGACATGAGTCCATTGACATATACTCCATCCATGAGGATTGTAATTGTACATATCAATGGTTTCAAGGACGAAACCTTTTGGGTGGGGACGGTTTGTAACAAAGTGAAATCATCTCATATGAATAATAGGCACAAGGCCAATGGATGATGCCCATGGATAAAACTAATGATAGTGTGAAAGGGGTGGTCATGTATATGTGTCACATATGCCGTATTTGGGGTACCTTTTGATCATCATCAATATACAAGTCAATTACTCTCTCTTCTCTCTAAACTTAGGCTAATCAACCTAATCTAGGCTAACACAAAGCTAATCCAAGGGTAATCTGGATACTCCTTTCTTTCAGGAAGTCACAATTTGTAAAAGAGAGACCTTGGTGGTGTGTCCATGGATGCTCACATGCAAGATGATGGTTGAAGTAAACTTGAAGGTGGAAGCTCTTATAGGAAATAATGTGATCTGACTTTATGAGTCACTATATTCACACACCTTATTCTCACTCTTTATTATTTTTTCTCACTCAAGCAGTTAAAATATGTTGAAATAACAAAAGTTTACTTCAAGAGTATTATACTTATAAGAGTTAGAAACACTCTCGGAGGGAGCTCGATCTTAATGACCAACCCTCATCAGATTTTCATAATCTCACTCCCATTCTCAAACAATGACTTCATTGTATACAATACACAAGATTCTCATCTAAGGGTTAAAGAAATGTTAATGAATCATAAGCTAAGATTTTTTATGGATTCTGGCAATTATCATACTTTCATATCTCCTAAGATTACATATCATTGAATCTACAATCAACATCAAACCTTACAAATCATCTCATTGAGATTGTGGCTAGTGCTTGGAGTTGGATTGTTGGAATCTATTGATTTTATATTGGATGTGTTTTCATAGCCTAAATTTGGGACATTATGTACATGACACAATTATTGTTCATGAGAATAGGGTGTTAGTTATTCTCAAGCTAGAATTGTAACTCTTAAGAAATATCATGGTAATGTTGGTTTTATTAAAAGATGTGTAATGTAATACATATTACAAGAATGAATCTAGCTAGAGGAATAAGGATGGGCTACTGCAAGACTATGTTAGTCATGGCTAAGGAAATCTAAGAAGAACATGGCTACATGACTATGTTAGTCATGGCTAAGGAAATCCAATAAGAACAGGAAAACCCCCCATACGAGAAGAAACTCTTAGAGAAGTTTACAAATATATTTCTTGATGATTTACCTACATTATCTCATTCTAGACCTTTAATTCAATGAGATTGAAATTATTTTAGGAGCGGTTTAGCATATATAAAAGCTTTACCAATTTAATGTTTAAGAATATGCTAAGTTAAAATTACAACTAGATGATATTATCAAGAAAAGGATTATAAAGCCTAGCCGTTTTGCCTTGGGGTGCACCGATTTTATTTCATAAAAGGAAAGATGACACCTTTCTTTTTTGTGTGGATTATGGAAGATTAAAGAGATGGACTATTAAGAATAAAATATCCTATACATCACATATAAGATCTCCTAAGTGAAATGTCTAAAGAAAAGTTTTTTACAAAACAAACCTTGGATCTAGCTATTGCCAGTAGATTACGACTTCAAAACAAGAGGATATCTTCAAGACTAGTTTTAGGACTGGGTATGGTCACTATACAAGTTTAAACTTTACGGTCTTAGCTTTTTGCTTTGATGGGTGCCTTTAACTATACTTGGATGTCAAGTTTTCTACTACATTCAATTCCATGGGAATCTCATATAGTTGTTACCTATAGTAGAAATCTTATTTTATATAGATGTTTTTTATTTTTGGGTTGTGACTTTGTATCATCTACATAGAACTACGGCTTACATGTAGCGAGAAATTGCTTAACCAATGACTTCATTGTATACAATATGCAAGACTCTCATATAAGGGCTAAAAAAACATTAATGAATCATAAACTAAGGTCTCTGATAGATTATGGCAATTGTGATACTTTCATATCTCCCAAGATTACATAGAAATTGAATCTAAAATCAGCATCAAACCTTAGAAATCCTTGCATTGAGATTGTGGGTAGTTCTAAGAAGGGTTATACAGGTGGACTTTTGGAGTTGGATTGTTGGAATCTATTGATTTTTTATTGGATGTGTTGTCCAAAGGAGATTTTCATAGGCAAAAATTTTGAACATTTATACATGACACAATTATTGTTCATAAGCATATCGTGTTAGCTATTGTTAAGCTAGAAGTGTAACTCTTAATAAATCTCATGGTAATGTTGATTTTCTGAAAGATATGTAATGCAACACATATTTCACGAATGAATGAAGTTAGAGGAACAAGGCTGGGCTACAAGATTATGTTAGTCATGGGGCTAAGGAAATCCAAGAAGAGCAAGGCTACATGACATGGTGGCTAAGGAAATACAATAAGAACAAGAGCATTCCCCATATGAGAATAAACTATTAGAGAATTTTAAAAATGTATTTCTTGATGATTTACATACATTACCTCATGGTAGACCTTGAAATCATGTGGTTGAAACTATTTTAGGATCACTTTAGCATATATTAAAGCTTTACCAATTAAGAATATTCTAAGTTAAAATTACAACTAGATGATCTTATCAAGAAAAGTATCATAGGGCCTAACCATGCACCAATTATCTTTCAATAAAAAAAGGATGACACATATGATTTATCTATGGATTATGGAAGATTAAAGAGATAGACCATTAAAAATAAAATATCCTATACCTCACATAGAAGATCTTCTTAGTAAAATGGCAAAAGAAAAGGTTTTTTTCAAAGATGACCTAAGATCTAGTCATTGTCAGCACATCAAGACTTGAAAACAAGAAGATATCTTCAAGACTAGTTTTAGGACTAGGTATGGTCACCACAAGTTTATATCTTAACTTTTGCTTTTATGGGTGCCTATAACTATATTTTGATGTCAAGTTTTCTACTACATTTGATTCAAAGAGAATCTCATATATTTGTTACCCATTAGAGATTTATTATTTATATAGCCTTTTTTTAAATTTTTTAGGTTTTGAGGCTAGATCATCTTCATAGAACTAAGGTTTACATGCAAGGATACACGTTCTTACAAGATATACAAGGTGTACCAATGTGTTCACAAAATAATAATATCTCTACAAATTCAAGTTTACCAATCATATACTCATTTTCAATGTCTATTGATGTGTTTCATGACATTCTGGTAACAACAATAGCTCTACAACTTCAAGTTTACCATTTAACCTATTCGATGCATATTTTTGTGTGCAATGTGTATCAAAGTGTTTAAGAAATGTGTTTAATATGTATCAATTGTGTTTAGTGTGTAGTATCGAAGTGTTTAAGAAATGTGTTCAATACATATCAACTGTGTTCAATGTTTATGAAAGTGTTCAAGTAATAATAGTAGCTTTACAAATTAAAGTTCAACGTTTTTATACTCAATATTATGAATAATGGTACTGTTTTAATAAATAATATTCAATTCATAATGGAAACAAAGTGCAGCACAAAAATACATCATAATGGTCTCAAAAAGTATGATCACGTGTGTTTTTTAATGTATTACTTGGTTTGATTAATTAACTCTCACCATTGCACGTCATTTTTGTGTTCAAGGTGTCAAAATGGCCTCACAAAGTATGATCATTCTTATTAATGCAAGAATGACTCATGGTTTGATTGATTAGCGAGTCATTGTTGCATGTGTAAGGTGTGATTTTATTTTTGAGAGAGAGAGAGAGAGAGAGAGAGAGAGAGAGTTATTAATCAACATCTATGAAAGAGAGAAAAAAGAAAGAAATATGATGTGAACATCTATAAAAGACACAAAAGAGTCAAATAGAGAGAGAGAAAGAAACAAATATGTTGCCAACATCTATATGAGAACAAAAAGGGTCCATGAGACCAAAAAGAAATATATGATGTCAAGATAACCTAGAAAATAAAAGACAGGCAGTCGAAAGGTAGCAAAGGACCATACGTGTGTATAAGAGACTAGGTAGGAAAAGACCCTAAATGATTGCTTTTGTATGTGTTTATGTATGTGTGTGTGTGTGTGTGTGTCAATGAGAGATAAAGAGAGAGATCACATGAAGCTCTGACATTGGTTAGTAGATGGAACACGTAACTCTATTATTTAACCTTTTGATTTTGTATCATATAAATGGAAAGATGATTTACTTTATCATGTCATGCACTTTACCCTAGACATGAAAATTTATATATGTATTCTTCCGTCCAATGTGGGAATTTTCAATGAAAAATTTGCTCAAAAAGATTACACATCTTTTCAAGGAGATGTAGGGAGTGGTATCGGATAGCATTTTGATGATTTTAAAGTTTTCAATTGTGTATTTCTTTTATCAAAATTTTTAAATACGTCACAAACACTGATTAGTAGAATTGATCAAATTACTTTCAAAAGTACAATGTAGACAAGGAAACATTTTTTAGGTCTATGGGGGCTTCTAATAATAATACTGAGATATTGGTGACTACTTCTAAAGGGTCCAGCCTAAACGTTGCCTTTAATAATGGTTGAAAAAAAAGCATTGCCTTTAACTATAAGGGTTGAAAAAAGAATCTATTGCTCAGCCGTCGGACCGTGTGGATCCGGCCTTATCTGAGGTACTGATTTGTCTTGCTAGTGGGTGGCCGGTCTGGAGTCTCTGGACATGTGAGCAGTGTTGACTTGTGAGGGCTTCCTTCTAGACACACAGGCCATGCAGCATGCATGTAGCCGCCTGTGGCAGTCTTCTGTCAGAGACTGAGAGTAGGTATTCGAATAATGGATCGTCAGGAAGAGTTGACCTGTGAAGACGAGCTTAGGCGGGTGGTGGCACGGGGCTTGGAGCTGGCAGGAAGCCTGCAAGAAAAGGTGGAATCAGTGCCCACGGGCAGCCTGCTGGGCGATGATGACCGAATCCAGATGCGGTCCGTTTTACTCCAGGGCTCGCTTGAGATTGTGGAGCATATGAACCGCTTTATCGAGCTGTTAAAGAGTAATTGCGAGAAGCAAATTGTGGTAGTCCAGAATTTGGAAGCCGGTGCTCGTCATGAGAACTTGCAAGGTGCAGCACTAGGCTCTGCCAGCAGTCTGTGCGCATTCCAGTGGGCTACACAGAGCACTTGGACCGCTATATTTGGCGGAAAAGAACATCCAGGGCATCAAATACAAGAGGTCAGTAAATATGGTGAATATATATTGTTCGAATCTCATGCAAACAGCTGCTCGCCATGGTCTGCACATTTATCTAAGATTTTAAGTGGATTTTTCAATAGTTCTGATTCGTAAATCTCGCCTATAATTTTGCAGGAGCTACCTGGCCTTGAAGGTGTTACCCCTGAAGGTTTCGACGTCACGTACATCGACGCGCACACGTGCGCCTAAAGCATTCACATGCAGCAGCTCAACTTAGCATCTTTCCCATTGATTCATAATAATATTAATAATAATCAGAGAGGCAGGCCACATTTTTAATCAACTGTCTGCATTGCCTTTGCTCAATATTTCCGGCCCATCTCTTCAACATTTATACCACCCGTAATTGATCCGCGATCGCACCGGCACCTGATCGTGCCTCCTGCACAATTTGTAACCAGCAATTATACTAATCTGTTGACGACGACGACCAAAGCTAGCTCTTCATTTCTCAATTCTAATCATCAGAATACTCTAGCGCCTACTACAGCAGAGACAGTACATGTGAACCACACAAGCTTAATCCCATGCCCGTTTGTGAATCCTTTTGCGTCCCTCGAAGAAGGCGTCTAATGAACTAGAGACGACACGCCTAATTAATGTAATATTGCTCATATCTTTTGCTAGACTCAAACGCTGTGTGGGGCTAATTCCTCCCCCTCACGTCTTCGCATTTTTCCACAGCTTCTTGCTGCATCCGTACGAATCTGATTTGTTTGTGCACGCTCACATGTTCCCAAAGCATCTTGGTTTGTGTACATGTACACATTTTCTGTCTAGGTGGCTGGGTGTGCGCGCTCTTTGGTTTGGGGTATTGAGGGGGTTTGTTCAGCTATCTAGCCACCGGTGACATCGCATATAGTATTGAGCTAGGCTACCATAAGCCTTGAATGACACTGGTTTTATCATGCTACATTTGAATTTGTATAGCCAACATTGTTATTAACAAAGATTAAATATGAGAACTGTCATTAGCTAGGGCCTTAGTGAGCCCACTAGGCTAGTGATATTTTAAGTACATTTTTAATTTTTAAAATAGCTTAGAAAGGCTAGACCAAAGATTTCAGTTCATGGTGAAAAAGCTTGACTCTATGAGCAAGGAGTTTCATGATGAAATCTCAAGCTTGAGGCAAGATACGGATAAAGGTAAAGAAGTTTACGGTGGACCTATGTTGCAACCATATGCACCAAACAATTTTCCACCGATGGGGCCACCAGCTTATGGAGCATTTACGGGACCTCAACTTTCAAATACATTGCATACTCCTCGAGCTAGTATGCACCATGTTGATGGGAATCATGGGTCTATTATTGGAAAGGAAAAGATTCCTCCATCATTGAAGCATCAAGGTGGAACAAGTAAGCCTGGTATGCCTATGCATGGTCCTATGAATGGGGTTTCATCATTGCAAGGGAGAAATGTGGAAAAGAGTAAAGGCATAGTTTTGGAAGAATCAAGGGTGAATGGAAATTGGAATCACCCACACATGATTGGTCATCACTTTGATGAGATGGATCATCATCCTTCACACATGAGTGGTCATAACTTGAAAGAATGAAGGGTGAATAAAAATTGAAATCACCCACACATGAGTGGTCATCACTTTGATGAGATGTATCATCATCCTTCACACATGAGTGGTCATAACTTTGATGAGATGGATCATCATTTTAATTGGATGGAACCTAATCATGGTAGACCTCATCATCCTTCACACATGAGTGGTCATAACTTTGATGAGATGGGTCATCATTTTAATGGATGGAACCTAATCATGGTAGACCTCATCACTTCAATGAGTTTGGGGGCAATCATGCTAGACCGATTGAGCATAGACCGCATGTTCATCATTGAGGTGGATGAAGATGAATTTAAGGGAGTGAAGGACAAGTTGACTTTTACTAAGTTTTCAAGGGTGAAGGCTCAACCAATGAGGAGTTTAAAGATGGATCTTTACTTTGAACAAAGTCCTCGTAGTGATAGGGACAAGGTTTTGTTTCTTACTTTGCATCTAGAAGGTCATGTCCATGCATAGTGGCAGCACTTGAATGCTCATGGATATTTGATGAATGAGATGAGGAGAACCTTTGTTTCATCCCTTAATAGATCAAGGATAGTGGAGAAATGGGATAATCTCACTCAAATAGGCAATGTCAAGGATTGTGTGGACAAGTTCATGAAGTTTTCACTTCATGTGGAATGCTTGAGTGAGGAGTAAAAATTGAGGAAATTTATCAAAGGGCTACAAAACAACATCAAGGTAGATGTGGATTCTTAAAGGCCCGAAACCATCAAGGAGGCCATGCCTGCGAAGATCTATAAGGCAAACAAAGTATACACATGCTAGTGGAGCAAGGCATGAATTGGCTGATATTGGCACTTTAACTTTAGGCAAATCTTCAAGTAGAGTTTCTTATCACAGGAGTCCTCGTACATTCAACTTTAGGTAAATTTTCTGTGGAGAAGGTGGAAGGGAAAATTTTAGATTTAGTAACTCGTTTCCTCGACCTCCTCCAAATGGTGATGGGAAGCAAGTTGATACAAAAGCATCTAACAAGAGAAAGATTATCAAGGAAGATCATATTAATGATTTGAAGGCCAAGGTTTTGTGCTTCACGTGCGGTGACAAATGGAACAAGGATCATTGGAAGTTTTGTAAGGCCAAAATATGACCCTAAGAATTATTCTCACCAAACCTTTCCATGAAGATATTAAAGAAGATGTGGATGAATATGACGAGTATTTTGAAGATGCCAACAATGAATTTGAAGATGTAGAAAAGGATGTTGAATTCCCTCTTGACCCGAGTGGATCAAAGAAGGGATATGTTGACTATGATGATGGGTTACCATTGCCTATGTGCGACTATCATGATAAGGGCAATATGGCTACCCTATGAAAGATCTCAAGTGATGCCTATGCCGGTTGCAAAGAAGCAAATGCATTTAGGTTAAAGGCGTGCATTAATGGAAGGGTGGCACATATTTTGAGTGATAGTGATGTTGAGAGAGGGAGAGAGATGAGATAAGAGACACCACATATGCTCCACAAGAATGAATCATATTAGTCACAAGTCACATATATATAGGCAAGACCTAGAGTGAGTTAGGGCTAGCTATATATAGCTCCAACACCCCCACTCAAATAAAGGTCTCCAATTGTGAGTAAAAAAACCCTTGGAAGCACAAGGGAAAAACCCGAGCTCCTACATATAAATGTACAATGCCACCTTAAAGTCCATGTGCAATGTGCTTCTATATACAAAGTACAAAGAATAAATGTGCATGATGTGAAGTGTCCTAAAGTCTATAGGTTATGTACAAGTCTAGACAAAATTGACATCATGTGAGATGTGCTAATCTCCAAAAAGAGAAGCCGCCTCAACTCCAAGTTCTGATCGCAAAAGTGTAAACGGAGCTTCATGGAGTCCTTTGGTGAGAATGTCTGCAATCATTTGATCAGTTGGACAATGTTCTACCATTATTGCTCCTTTCCTTACTTCATGTCGAACATAGTGATAATGAACTACAATATGCTTTGGAGTTTCTATGTTGCATGTAGTCCTTGGCCAGACTAATAGCACTTTGGTTGTCACATCTAAGAGGAGTGCTTGAGGAAGGAGAATGACCAATACTCGTAAGCAATTGTCGAAGACAAACCAATTCACGAGCTGCTAAAGATGCAGCTACATATTCAGACTCTGTAGTAGAAACTGCAATACAGTGTTGTTTCTTTCTAGCCCAAGATACCAAACAACCATTGATAAAGAAGCAATTACCACTGGTGGATCGCATGGACAAGTTAGAGCTTGCCCAATTAGCATCTGAATAACCCAAAAGATAAAGAGAAGTTGATGAAGATATGTCTTCTTGACGGCGATATACAAGTCCAAAATCTGCAGTGCCCTTCAAGTACTTCAAAACACATTTAGCTTGAGACGAATGTCTTGTAGATGGAGAGGACAAGTATTGTTCTAACAGATTTGCTGCAAACAGAATATTAGGACGAGTGCTCATTCCCACAAATTGAAGATAACCAACAAGATTAGGGTTAATTTAAAGCTAATGATTCAGCCTTAATATTTGCAAAAGTACTCCTGGTAGAGCTTGCAAGACAAGGAGTGTTTGCTGAATGTGCAGTAGCCAATCCAAACTTTTGAACAATATCTTGTATAAACTTTGTTTCACGAAGAAGCAAAATACCATTGTGACGATACCTTTGAACTTGAATACCAAGGCATGAATGGATGTCGCCACAAGATCCACCATATCAAAGGCTGAGAATAAAACCTTTTTTACTTGTTGCATGAAACATAGATTATTAGACACAAGTATAGTGTCATCAACATAAAGGGCCAATATCACAAAATGCTTATCCACATTGCGCTTGATATAAAGATTTGGATCAGAGAAGCAAGAAACCAACCCTTGAGATGTGAGAAATTGAATCAATCTTGATGTACCATGATCGTGAAGCTTGTTTTAGTCCATAGAAAGCACGGTGGAGTTGGCATACAAGATGTTCCTTTCCGGGAGCTGTAAATCCTTCAGGTTGCTCCATATATATTTCCTCCTTTAAGTCTCCATTAAGAAAAGCCCTCTTAACATCCATTTGATGTATTTTCAAATCAAACTGAGTTGCAACAGCTAGTACTACTCGAATGCTTGTACTATGAACTATGGGTGAAAAAGTGTCATGATAGTCAATCCTTGCAATTTGTGAGTATCCCTTTGCAACTAAATGAGCTTTGAATTTATGAAGGGATCCATCTGCCTTGTTTTTATCTTGTAAACCTACTTACATTTGATAGGAGTACGATTAGAAGGTAGATTGGTAAGAACCTATGTAGCTTTCGAGATCAAAGACTAATGGCTTCCTTCCATTGTTCTTTTTGTGGAGAGGACATAGCTTCTGCATAAGGTGAAGAATCTTCACAAACAGCCAATACGTGATTAAAGGTTTTAAGATCATCATCATATACATGATTTGCACCGTGCTCAAGTTCAATAGGAAGATTAACATAGATATCAAGATCTGTAGCAGTCTCCTTTGAAACCGTAGGGTGAACATCAATAGACTTGTCTCCAGTATCCATGAAAAGAGTGTTGTCATCATGCAAATCATTGTGCAAAAGTAGAAAAGGAAAGGAAGTGAGTAATGTTTTTATATCATCAGCATCATCTGTGGACCACGAACCTCCCATCAATTGCTCATTGAATATAGCATCTCGACTAACAATTGCCTTTTGAGAACTTGGATCGTAAAACTTGTAACCCTTTGAGTTGTCAGAATAACCAATAAAAATAATCTTCAAACTTGAAGGTTCTAGCTTGTGTCGTGTCTCTTTTGGGGCATGAATATAAGCAATACACCCAAAGACTTTGAAATGTGCAATAGAAGGAGTTTGGCCTGTGTAAGCTGTGATTGGAATCTTACCAGAAGGTTCAGTAGTTGGAAAATGATTTTGAACAAAAACAGCTGTCAATACTGCTTCTGCCCAAAAAGAGCGAGATAATACAGAATGAATAAGCATGCATCTGATTGCATTCAAAATTATACAATTATTTTGCTCTGTAACTCCATTCTGTTGGGGGGAATATGGAATGGTATACACATGGTGGATGCCATGGTTGATGCAATGATCATGAAATAAGTTGGAAATATATTCACCACCATTATCACCTCGAAGAATTTTGACTCTTTGACCAGTGTGATTCTCCACAGATATTTGGTACCTCTTAAATGTGTCCAATGCTTCTAATTTATGTCGTAGCAAAAAGACATTTGTATACCATGAATAGTCATCAATAAAAGTAATGAAGTAACGGTAGCAAGACTTGGATGGAGGAAAGGGTCCACAAATATCAGTATGAATGAGATCCAAAAGATTATTTGAATGAATATTTGTAGACATTGGAAATGGCTTATGATGATGTTTTCCCAGAGCACAATATTCACATATCCCCATATGCGGGTGAAATTTGAGGTCCATACCTCTCACAAGATCATGACGATGAATATCAAGAAGCTTTGAGAAATTTGAGTGAGCAAACTGATGATGCCATAGCTTACAATCTAGATCTCCTAGAGCTGTAACAACATTTGCAACATCCTCATTCAATGAAAGTTCAAAGAGATTACCATGTCGAGGAGCAACCGCAATAGTGGTGCCATTCTTTTTGATGCGACACTTTGTATTATCAAATCCAACAAATAGACCAAGATCCACAAGCCGCAGAATAGAAAGTAAGTTTCTTTGTAAATCAGGAACATGTAAAACTCCTTGCAGTATTTTGGTTGAGGAAGAAGTTCCCAAATACAAGTCGCCAATACCCATTACTTGGCAAGTTGTATTATCAGCAAGATAAACCACTTTCTTGATAGGAATTCGATGATAATTGTGTAACCATTGCAATTGATATGTCATGTTCCCAGTAGCACCAGAATCAACAATAAAGAGAGAACCATCACGAACATGTAGTACCTTTTCTCGAGAGACATTATAATGAACCAAATTAGCCTCTTCATGAACATTGTCTTCATCAGGATTTTGTCGAGTAGCATAAGCTTGATTTCGAGCTTCATCATAACGCCTCTTGAAGCATCGACTGAATGAATGCCTTGTGCTCCCACAATATTCACATGTTGCAGAAGAGGAAGAACCCTTTGATAAACGAGGTTGCTTATTTGTAATGGACGTCTCCAGAGACAGCAAAGGCTGTCTCTGATTATGTGTACTCTTGGGCAATCATGACCGTTTAATGAGTTACCGACGTCTGACGATCATAACGTTGAGAATATTCAATTAAAGAAATACATGTATGCTCAAAGTCAATTCCATTCTTGTTAGATAATATAGTGACAATATTATCATACAAAGGATCCTTCACCGTATCATCAAGAAGGTGTGTAATCAATTGAGTTCGAGGAATAGGATCCCCTGCAGAGGCAGAACGCTGATTCATAATACCTTTGAATGATTTAATGTGACTAGACATGGATGTACCTACCTGGAATTGAAGCTTGCCTAGAAGATTACAGAGATACAGAATCTCTGTAACAGTTTTCTTCTCAAACATAGTGATAAGATAGTCCCATATAGCATATAAAAGATAGTCCCATATAGCATATGACATGGATAACAGATAAACATCTAGCATGAGTGAATCGTTAAGGGCAGAAATTATATACCGATGAGCAGCCTTATCACAACGAGACGAATCCAGTGTGCATAGAACAATTTCTGCCGATTCGTCTCCTTCCAAAATTAATAGCATCTTGTATTTCCAACCAGGAAATCCTTGGCCTTAGAAAAGAGGAATAGAACGTTGCTCAGAAGGAAATTCGTTAACAAGTATGGTGTTTGACATGTCAGGTTGTGAGAACACGTACAAGATAAGATCGCAAAACTTGCAGACCATGTACGAGATATGAGAAACGTAGCCAAAAATAGGCATGCACTAGATGACGAGCATAAAGTGATCATGTAAAGAATAGAACGTGAACCAAAATTAAAACTCTAAAAATGGAGACCCATGTCTCATGCACATAAGCAAACTTAGAGGTCCATAAAAAACAAAAATAATAATAAGAAAAAGCACCGCGTTAAGAAAAAGCACCATGTTATGACGCAACTTGCATGGCAAGTTTTGTATCTAATTGTAGCTTGTACAGCAAGCATCCGTCTGAAGCTTTCACAAAAAGCTTTGACGATCAACTTGTGCTTACGACTCAGAGACAACTACCTGTTTGCTCTCACAAAGAACTTGTTTTACTATTTTAGATGCAATTTGCCTAAACTGTCCTAACTTTTTACTTAGAACTCGGATTGACAAACCATTTTGATAGGATTCACCAACATTACCATCTACGTTTTGGTTTTAAGGACACGATCAAGAAACAATTCTAATTACAACAATTGGAGCTATAAAATCATGTAGGCAACACATAATCAAAGAACGAATCAACCCTACACAAAACTGTTACGAAAGATCAATCTTGTAAGAAATGAAATCATAATCATAAATTGAACAAGAAGACGTAGATGCTTCCCGTATGCTAGAATTGCTCTGATACCATGTTGAGAGAGGGAGAGAGACGAGACAAGAGACACCACATATGCTCCACAAGAATGAATCATATTAGTCACAAGTCACATATATATAGGCAAGACCTAGAGTGAGTTAGGGCTAGCTATATATCGCTCGAATAAGTGGAAGCACACATAAATTTTTTCAACACCAAATACATGTTCAGTCTCAAATTATAGACTATAGATTTATCTTTATGTGGAAATAGCTTCAAGTGGCTAATTGAGCAAAGATGGATTTCATAATGGTATGCAAAGATGTGAGATCGATTCTCACAAATGATTACACTTGCAAGGCTGATTTACTTGTATTGGATATAGGTCCCATTGAAATTGTTGTGAGATGTGATTGTTTGGTAACTCTTAGGTTGTTTCACATCAGTTTACAACAAGGGTATATGAGTTTCATGGATGTAAACCATGAGGTTACATTTACCGGAACTCATGTGCCAAGTATCAAGATAATGCAACACAACTCAAGAGGGAGCTAAAGAAAATGGGATGCATATATGTTTTATAGCTTTGCAAAGAAGAAAGCAATGAGAAAAAGGGGGAGTTTTTGCATAAAGGTATGAAGTAATTGTTAAAGGAGTA
This sequence comes from Cibotium barometz, assembly GCF_041138505.1. Taxonomy (NCBI): domain Eukaryota; kingdom Viridiplantae; phylum Streptophyta; class Polypodiopsida; order Cyatheales; family Cibotiaceae; genus Cibotium; species Cibotium barometz. The sequence continues at coordinate 32,796,730 of NC_141068.1, forward strand.
TGAGGATGTGTTCCAAATGCCAAAGTGCTTGCTGAAAGGGAGGGGATCATGGGATAGATCTTGATCTGCATACCAAGCCCATTAACAAACCACCTTATAGATTGTTAAAAGTGGAGAAGGATAAAGTGGCAAAGCAACTGCAAGAGCTTATGGACATAGGATGGGTTACTTCTAGCCAATCACCTTTTGCAATCACCTTTTACATCACTCGTACTCCTTGTCAAGAAGAAGGATGGCACTTTTCGTATGTGTGGACTATAGGGATTTGAATAAATATACAATCAAGAATATATTCCCTATTTCACGAATTGATGAGTTGAAAGAGGTGCATGTTTCTTCTCCACTTGAGATTGATTTGAGATCTGGGTATCACCGATTTAAAATCAAGAAAGGTGATGAGTACAAAATAGAGAATTTCACACTGAGAGAGTTCTCTACCAGTATTTGGTTATGCCGTTTAGGTTGTGAAATGCACCAAAAATTTCAAGCCTTGATGAACAAGGTGCTTGGACCTTTCCTCTACAATTGGGTACTTATATTCTTTGATAGTATATTGATATATAGCAAAGGGGTGAAGGCGCACTAAGTGCATGTAAGGACTATATTTGATGCTTTACGATCCAATAACTTGTATGCAAAGGAGAGAAAATGTACATTTATGGCACAAAAGGTTGAGTGTCTTCTTGGGCACATAGTGAGCAAAGAAGGAATTAAGGTGGATCTTAAGAAGTTTCAGTGTGTTAAGAATTGACCCATGCCTACAAAGACCACTCAATTAAGGTGATTCTTGGGCTTGTCATCATTCTATAGGAGGTTTATTAAGAGCTATGCTCATATTACCACTCCTCTTACTGACTGACAAGTTTAAGAAAGAAGCTTTCTTTTAGGATGCTATAGACGATAAGAGCTTCTAAGAGCTCAAGGAGATGCTCACATTAGCCCATATACTTGTATGCTTAGACTTCATGAAGCCATTTGTGGTTCAAGCTGATGCATGTGGAAGAGGCATTGGGGTCGTTTTGTTCCAAGAACATGGAGTGATCGCATTTGAGAGTCGAAAGATTGATGAGAAAGAAATGGGTATGCATTTCTATGATCAAGTGATGTTGGCAATACTTCATGAAATAAAGAAATGGCATCATTACTTGTATTGGATTCATTTCTTTGTAAAGAGTGATCATAGAGTGCTTCAATACTTCTAGTCTCAACCTAGACTCTCTCCTAAGAAAAGAAGGTGCCACTAGGTGGCTACATTGCAAAATTACGATTTCAAAATCTCTTACATTCATGAAAGGAAAAGAACATGTTGTGTACATAAAGATTGGATTTTGGATATCCAAGAAGAGTACCTATTGGATGAGGAAGTGGCGCCAATGTAGCAAAAATTACAGCAAGCCTCCTAGGATGATTTCCTACATTTTGAACTTCCTAATGGACTTATCTACTACATAGGAAAAGTCCACCTTGTTTCTACAACAAGCTACAAGAAGAGAGTGTTAGAAGAGATGTGTTGTTCTACATTATTGGGGCACATGGGGATGTTTAAAACCTTCAAGAAGGTGCGGAGGAGTTTTTCATGGAAAGGAATGTTAAAAGATGTGTATATTTTTGTGACAAGTTGCTTGCCTTGTAAACAAAACAAGGATCCAACACATAAGCCCGGTGGCTTGCTTCAGCCTTTGCCTATTCCCGATGGCAAATGGACACACATCTCTATGGATTTTATCACATGGCTTTCTCATAGAAGGAGGGTATGGAACATTATATATGTGGTGGTAGACTTCTTGACAAAAGCCACATATTTTATTCCTTCCAAGGTCAAATATTCAACATCTATGGTTGCAAAACATTTTGTGGATAATGTGTTCAAGTTGCATGGAGTGCCATAACAAATTGTTAGTGACCGAGATGTGAAGTTTATGAGTTCATTTTGGAGGACATTGTTTAAGATCATGGGGAATCCTGACACCTAGCACCACCTATCACCCCGAAACCCATGGACAAACCAAGAGGGTGAACAAGTGGGTGGAAACTTATTATTGAAGGCACTATTGACATAATATGCAAGGTGTTTGGGATGAGCAGTTTCTGCTTGGCGAGATAGCTCACGCATCATGAGAGCATTGGAATGCCACCTTTTAAGGCACACTATGGGTACAAAGTGAATATTCCAACATGGTTCAAAAGCAACAAGGGGTGATTCCTAATGCAAAAGAGGAGATGGAATAGCTGGATACACTCTTGCAACAATGCAAAGCTAATATGAAGCAAGCTCAAGAAAGAATGAAACATTATGTTAATGCTTATCGAATGCCATTAGAGTTGCTTATCAATTGGCACTTCCCTTAATCTCAAAGATTCATGATGTATTCCATGTGTCACATCTCAAATCTTATCTTGGGTTGGAGGTATTTGTGCAAGATGAATTACCTCTAGTAAATGAGGAGGGGATGATTGAGTATGTGCCACAAGAACTTTTGCGTACAAGAGAGAGAGTTCTTTGTAGCCATACATACTGGAGTACTTGGTCAAATGGTAAGGGCTACCTAAGGCAGAATCTTCTTGGTACCTCATCTCTACATTGGAAGGATTTGATTTTGGAATACTAACGAGGGTCATGAATAGTGAATTAACTTTCTTGTAAATTCATTGTGGACAGCCCTACACCCTTAGAAATTGGATACATAATGATTGGAAGCTACTGAAGGTTTCCATGCCATTACGAGGTAGATGTTATGGTTTGTTTTGAGGGCTTATTTAGCAGTTCACAGCCATATACATGCAATTTTGGTCTCCCATACATGGTGTCAATATGAGCTTCAAGTTTGACATGAGTCCATTGACATATACTCCATCGATGAGGATTGTGATTGTACATATCAATGGTTTCAAGGATGCAACCTTTTCGGTGGGGACGGTTTGTAACAAAGTGAAATCATCTCATATCAATAATACGCACAAGGCCAATGGACGATGCCCATGGATAAAACTTATGATAGTGCGAAAGGGGTGGTCATGTATATGTGTCACATATGCCATATTTGGGGTACCTTTTGATCATCATCAATATACAAGTCAATTACTCTCTCTTCTCTCTAAACTTAGGCTAACCAACCTAATGTAGGCTAATACAAAGCTAATCCAAGGCTAATCTAGATACTACTTTCTTTCAAGAAGTCACAATTTGTAAAAGAGAGACCTTGGTGGTGTGTCCATGGATGCTCATATGCAAGATGATGGTTGGAGTAAACTTGAAGGTAGAAGCTCTTATAGCCAATAATGTGTTCTAAGACTTTATGAGTCACTATATCCACACACCTTATTCTCACTCTTTATTATTTTTTTCTCTCTCAAGCAGTTAAAATATGTTGAAATAAAAGAAGACACAAAAGTTTACTTCAAGAGTATTATACTTATAAGAGTTAGAAACACTCTCGGAGGGATCTCAATCTTCATGACACCAACCCTCATCAGATTTTCATAATTTCACTCCCATTCTCAAACAATGACTTCATTGTATACAATACACAAGATTCTCATATAAGGGTTAAAGAAAAAGTAATGAATCATAAACTAAGATTTTTTATGGATTCTGGCAATTATCATACTTTCATATCTCCTAAGATTACATAGAAATTGAATCTAAAATCAACATAAAACCTTAGAAATCGTCTCATTGAGATTGTGGCTAGTGCTAAGAAGGTTATACAAGTGGACTTTTGGAGTTGGATTGTTGGAATCTATTGATTTTATATTGGATGTGTTGTCCTAAGGAGATTTTCATAGCCTAATTTTGGGACATTATGTACATGACACAATTATTGTTCATGAGAATAGGGTGTTACTTATTGTCAAGCTAGAATTGTAACTCTTAAGAAATATCATGGTAATGTTGGTTGTTTATTAAAATTTATGTAATGTAACACATATTTCAAGAATGAATCTAGCTAGAAGAATAAGTATGGGCTGCAAGACTATGTTAGTCATGGCTAAGGAAATCTAAGAAGAACATGGCTACATGACTATGTTAGTCATGGATAAGGAAATCCAATAAGAACAAGAAAACCCCCCATACGAGAAGAAACTCTTAGAGAAGTTTACAAATGTATTTCTTGATGATTTACCTACATTACCTCATTCTAGACCTTTAATTCAATCTAATTGAAATTATTTTAGGAGTCATTCAGCATATATAAAAGCTTTACCAATTTAATGTTTAAGAATATACTAAGTTAAAATTACAACTAGATGATATTATCAAGAAAAGGATTATAAAGCCTAGCCGTTTTGCCTTGGGGTGCACCGATCTTATTTCATAAAAGGAAAGATGACACCTTTCTTTTTTGTGTGGATTATGGAAGATTAAAGAGAAAGACCATTAAGAATAAAATATCCTATACATCACATATAAGATCTCCTAAGTAAAATGGCTAAAGGAAAGTTTTTTACAAAACAAACCTTGGATCTAGCTATTGTCAGTAGATCAGGACTTTAAAACAAGGGGATATCTTCAAGACTAGTTTTAGGACTGGGTATGGTCACTACAAGTTTACGGTCTTGACTTTCTGCTTTGATGGGAGCCTTTAACTATACTTTGATGTCAGGTTTTCTACTACATTAAATTCCATGGGAATCTCATATAGTTGCTACCCATAGTAGAAATCTTATTTTATATAGATTTTTTTTGTTTTTTGGGTTGTGACTTTGTATCATCTACATAGAACTACGGCTTACATGTAGCGAGAAATTGCTTAACCAATGACTTCATTGTATACAATATGCAAGACTCTTATATAAGGGCTAAAGAAACGTTAATGAATCATAAACTAAGGTCTCTAATAGATTATGGCAATTGTGATACTACTTTCATATCTCCCAAGATTACATATAAATTGAATCTAAAATCAGCATCAAACCTTAGAAATCCTTGCATTGAGATTGTGGCTAGTTCTAAGAAGGGTTATATAGGTGGACTTTTGGAGTTGGATTGTTGGAATCTATTGATTTTATATTGGATGAGTTGTCCTAAGGAGATTTTCATAGCAGAAATTTTAAACATTTATACATGACACAATTATTGTTGATGAGCATACGGTGTTAGCTATTGTTAAGCTAGAAGTGTAACTCATGGCAATGTTGATTTTCTTAAAAGATATGTAATGCAACACATATTTCACGAATGAATCGAGTTAGAGGAACAAGGATAGGCTACAAGATTATGTTGGTCGTGGGGCTAAGGAAATACAATAAGAACAAGAGCATTCCCCATATGAGAATAAACTATTAGAGAATTTTAAAAATGTATTTCTTGATGATTTACCTACATTACCTCATGCTAGACCTTGAAATCATGTGGTTGAGACTATTTTAAGATCTGTTTAGCATATATAAAAGCTTTACCAATTAAGAATACTCTAAGTTAAAATTACAACTAGATGATCTTATCAAGAAAAGTATCATAAGGCCTAACCCTTTCTCCTTGGGGTGCACCAATTATCTTTCAATAAAAAGAGGATGACTCATATGATTTATGTGTGGATTATGGAAGATTAAAGAGATAGACCATTAAAAATAAAATATCCTATACCTCACATAGAAGATCTTCTTAGTAAAATGGCTAAAGAAAAGTTTTTTTTCAAGGAAGACCTACGATCTAGTTATTGTCAGCACATCAAGACTTGAAAACAAGAGGATATCTTCAAGACTAGTTTTAGGACTAGGTATGGTCACCACAAGTTTATGTCTTAACTTCTGCTTTCATGGGTGCCTTTAACTATATTTTAATGTCAAGTTTTCTACTACATTTAATTCAAAGAGAATCTCATATATTTGTTACCCATAAGAAATTTCTTATTTTATATAGCCTTTTTTTTATTTTTTTGGGTTGTGACTCTATATCATCTTCATAGAACTAAGGTTTAAATGCAAGGATACACATTCTTACAAGATATACAAGGTGTAGCAATGTGTTCACAAAATAATAATATCTCTACAAATTCAAGTTTACCAATCATATACTCATTAGCAATGTCTATTGATGTGTTTCATGATATTCTGGTAACAACAATAGCTCTACAACTTCAAGTTTACCATTTAACGTGTTCGATGCATATTTTTGTGTGCAATGTGTATCAAAGTGTTTAAGAAATGTGTTCAATATGTATGAACCATGTTTAGTGTGTATCGAAGTGTTTAAGAAATGTGTTTAATACATATCAACTGTGTTCAGTGTTTATGAAAGTGTTCAAGTAATAATAGTAGCTTTACAAATTAAAGTTCAACGTTTTTATACTCAATATTATGAATAATGTTACTGTTTTTATAAAAAATATTTAATTCATGATGGAAACAAAGTGCAGCACAAAAATACGTCTAAATGGTCTCAAAAAGTATGATCACGTGTGTTTTTTAATGTATTACTTGGTTTGATTAATCAACTGTCACCATTGCACATCATTTTTGTGTTCAAGGTGTCAAAATGGCCTCACAAAGTATGATCATTTTTTTAAATGCAAGAATGACTCATGGTTTGATAGTCATTGTTGCACGTGTAAGGTGTGATTTTTTTTTTTTGAGAGAGAGAGAGAGAGAGAGAGAGAGAGAGAGAGAGAGAGAGAGAGAGAGTTATTATCAACATCTATGAAAGAGAGAAAAAAGAAAGAAATATGATGTGAACATCTATAAAAGACACAAAAGAGTCAAAAAGAGAGACAGAAAGAAAGAAATATGTTGCCAATGTCTATATAAGAACAAAAAGGTCCATGAGACCAAAAAGATATATATGATGTCAAGATAACCTTTAAAAAAAAACAAGCAGCCGAAAGGTAGCAAAGGACCATACGTGTGTATAATAGACTAGGTAGGAAAAGATCCTAAATTATTGCTTTTGTATGTGTTGATGTCTGTGTGTGTGTGTGTGTGTGTAAATGAGAGATAAAGAGAGAGATCACATGAAGCTCTGACATTGGTTAGTAGATGGAACACGTAACTCTATTATTTAACCTTTTGATTTTATATTATATAAATGGAAAGATGATTTATTTTATCATGTCATGCACTTTACCCTAGACATGATAATTTATACATGTATTCTTCCCTCCGATGTGGAAATTTTTGATGAATAAAGTGCTCAAAGAGATTACACATCTTTTCAAGGACAGGTAGGGAGTGGTATCGAATAGCATTTTGATGATTTTAAGGTTTTCAATTGTGTATTTCTTTTATCGAAATTTTTAAATACGATACAAACACTGATTAGTAGAATTGATCAAATTACTTCCAATAGTACAATGTAGATAAGGAAACATTTTTTGAGTCTATGGGGGCTTCTAATAATAATACTGAGATATTGGTGCATACTTCTAAACGGTCCAACCTTTATTACCATTTGAAATTGAGGAACAACTCAACTAGCTGGGTGATAAGAAGGAACTGGCTGATGACAATCACAAGTCCTGGCATGGGTATAGGATGCTCATGGAATCCAATCTTAAAATTCAAGGGACATGGCTAATAGCAATGAGAGGGAGAAGATCCTGAAGGGATGTCCTTCCATAATACATAATTTATCCTAAAAGCACGTTGTTTTATGTCCTTGAAGGGTTGGTTTTTTAGTTGGGTTAGCTTTCATGTTGGTCGCAACTTATATTTTTAAGGAGTTGAACTACTCGATGTACTCAGTTTTATTTCTATATATATATATATTTATAGAAATAAAACTGAGTACATCCAATAGTTCAACCCCTTTAAAAAAGTGGCAATATAACTAACTGCATTTACATATTAAAAAATGTTCTTTCATATGGGTTGTAAATAGAATTTTATCAATGTCACTTTTGAATCATATACGATCTTGTTACCTTTAGACATCATTGTGAATATATACAAGGCTCAGTACTAAATTTTTGTAATGGCTTTCAAGTCATAGGATGTAGGATGAGAAGGTAAATGCAAAGAATATGCCATCTAAAATTCAACATAGATATAGCTTGGAAAAACATTTTGAAGATATCCACGTAATAGGCGATGTTTACAAACACATGTATGCAGAAAGAGTTTGCGGAACCAGTGCTCACATAAGCTCAATGTGTTTTTCTCGGCTGAAATTCATAGATCCTGGTCGGAATCGGACGTTACCTTTAATAGTAAGGGATGAAATCTGTACGTGTTAGTTATAAATCCCTGCATTTGTATGATTTTCTAGTGATTTTGGACTCTAAATCCCGGTTGAGCCTAAACGTTGCCTTTAATAAGGGTTGAAAAAAAAGCGTTGCCTTTAACTATAAGGGTTGAAAAAAAGAATCTATTGCTCAGCCGTCGGACCGTGTGGATCCGGCCTTATCTGAGGTACTGATTTGTCTTGCTAGTGGGTGATCTGTCTTGCTAGTGGGTGGCCGGTCTGGAGTCTGGACATGTGAGCAGTGTTGACTTGTGAGGGCTTCCTTCTAGACACACAGGCCATGCAGCATGCATGTAGCCGCCTGTGGCAGTCTTCTGTCAGAGACTGAGAGCAGGTATTCGAATAATGGATCGTCAGGAAGAGTTGACCTGTGAAGACGAGCTTAGGAGGGTGGTGGCACGGGGCTTGGAGCTGGCAGGAAGCCTGCAAGAAAAGGTGGAATCAGTGCCCACGGGCAGCCTGCTGGGCGATGATGACCGAATCCAGATGCGGTCCGTTTTACTCCAGGGCTCGCTTGAGATTGTGGAGCATATGAACCGCTTTATCGAGCTGTTAAAGAGTAATAGTACTTCGGTATTAGGGGACCAGAGTCATGAGAACTTGCAAGGTGCAGCACTAGGCTCTGCCAGCAGTCGATTAGTTCGGAAGCGTAGGAAACCTGTGTGGAAGCAGACTGTGCGCATTCCAGTGGGCTACACAGAGCACTTGGACCGCTATATTTGGCGGAAGTATGGCGAAAAGAACATCCAGGGCATCAAATACAAGAGGTAAGTAAATATGGTGAATATATATTGTTCGAATCTCATGCAAACAGCTGCTCGCCATGGTCTGCACGTTTATCTAAGATTTAAGCGGATTTTTCAATAGTTCTGGTTCGTAAATCTCGCCTATAATTTTACAGTAGTTCTGTTATGCAGTGGGCTATCTAAAGAGATATAAGCAAATAGCGCCCCACATACATCTCATTGCATACAACATATGCATAGACGCATGCATGGAGCTCTTTACATAGAGCCATATACAAATTTATTTACATGGTGCTCATACAAAGAGAATTAAGGGAAGATCTAGGCAAAGCTCTATGCCGGGATGTAATGCATAAGCTCGACATAGAGAGGTATGTGCAAAGAGCTATTATATATAAGATCTATGCATACTTGCATAAGCTGCTCGACTCTATGCATGATAGCATACATCATATGCATAATAGATTTTGTATCAGCTCTATGCATATTATGCAGAAGTTGAGTTCTATGCATAGGGCTTACACGAGATCTATCTAAGTGATTTTGCTATCCTTTTTTTTACATGAAGATGTGGTTTTTTGTTTTGTTTTCTAGGGATCTTCAAAACTACTTCGTAGTTGATATTATAAAAATAATAATATTTCTTTTACACAAAGGTAGGTAGAAAAACTATTTTATTACGAGTTTAACCAAGTTTGATTTCTCTCCCTTTATGTACGGTGCTCAACACATTAGCCCCTTTTTTCGTGAGGTAAGACTAATTGCTCTATCCTCATTTTTTAAATATTTTCATGCTTATCTTACACCCTTGAAACATATTATTTTTAATTAGGATTTATGCTTGCGTAGAGGTTCTTATTCTTGGGCATACATAGACCTAGAGTCTTGCATATAGCTCTAATGCCTTAAATAAAGCTCTTGATGCATGCATTACATCTCTCGTGCAAACTTATCCCTTACATAAGAGAGATTTTCATGCATGCATCAAGAGCCCTAATGCATTAGATTTGTTATGCAACCTTATCCTTACATAAGAGAGAACTTAATGCATTCATCAAGAGCTCCAATCCATAATAGCTCTCTAATGCATGCATGAGATTTTTATGCATCCAAAAGAGATGATCTCTTTCTCTACAATAGCTCTTATGCACTAAGATATATCTATCAGTACAATAGCTCTTATGCAATAAGAGACCTTATCTATCAGTACAATAGCTCTTATGCAATAAGAGACCTTATGCTTTATCGAGCTGTCAAAGAGTAGTAGTACTTTGGGACCAGAGTAATGGCCAGTTGCAGGTGAAAAAGAACATCCAGGGCATCAAATACAAGAGGTAAGTAAATATGGTGAATATATATTGTTCGAATCTCATGCAAACAGCTGCGAGCCATGGTCTGCACATTTATCTAGGATTTTAAGTGGATTTTTCAATAGTTCTGATTCCTAAATCTTGCCTATAATTTTGCAGGAGCTACTTCAGATGCGCTCACAAAGGCTGCCTGGCCTTGAAGCAGGTGCAAAAATGCGAGGATGGTGAAGGTTTCGACGTCACGTACATCGACGCGCACACGTGCGCCCAAAGCATTCACATGCAGGAGCTCAACTTAGCATCTTTCCCATTGATTCATAATAATATTCATAATAATCAGAGAGGAGTACCTCAGTCCCTCCCCCTCGCTGACCACATTTTTAATCAACTGTCTGCATTGCCTTTGCTCAATATTTCCGGCCCACCTCTTCAACATTTATATGCCGCGCCCACCACCTCTTCGACATTTATACCACCCATAATTGATCCCTATATTAGCAACACATGTAAATGATCCCCGATCGCACCACCACCTGATCGTGCCTCCTGCACAATTTGTAACCAGCAATTATACTAATCTGTTGACGAAGAGGACGAGCAACGCCAGCTCCTCATTTCTCATTTCTAATCATCAGATTACTCTAGTGCCTACTACAGCAGAGACAGTACATGTGAACCACACAAGCTTAATCCCATGCCCGTTTGTGAATCCTTTTGCGTCCCTCGAAGGAGGCGTCTAATGAACTAGAGACGACACGCCTAATTAATGTAATATTGCTCTACTTAGTACTAAGTTTACATATGTTTTGCTAGACTCAAACGCTGTGTGGGGCTAATTCCTCCCCCTCACGTCTTCGCATTTTTCTAGAGCTTCTTGCTGCATCCCTGCGAGTCTGATTTGTTTGTGCACCCTCACATGTTCCCCAAGCATCTCGGTTTGTGTACATGTACACATTTTCTGTCTAGGTGGCTGGGTGTGCGCGCTCTTTGGTTTGGGGTATTGAGGGGTTTTGTTCGGCTATCTAGCCACCGGTGACATCGCATATAGTATTGAGCTAGGCTACCATAAGCCTTGAATGACACTGGTTTTATCATGCTACATTTGAATTTGTATAGCCAACATTGTTATTAACAAAGATTAAATATGAGAACTGTCATTAGCTAGGGCCTTAGTGAGCCCACTAGGCTAGTGATATTTTAAGTACATTTTTAATTTAAAATAGCTTAGCAATGCTTCTTGTGAGAAACGGTGGCGTTGTAAATGTTGTGAAGCGACCGTGGTATAGATGCTTGTTGCAACCTAGATTCTGGTCAAGAATAATCTCTTATGTCAAGTCATTCGAATATTTTATTCGCAGGCTTCCGTTCTCTAGTTTCCTTCGTTGCACGCATTTATGGAGGCCAACAACAATCTCAGCATCAGCAACAACAAATGGATGCTACACACTACAAGACCATCATCTTTATTGTTGGTCCTGTGTCCTCGTGAAACCAAGGCACACGACGGTGAAACCATCATTTCTATTTGTTTTGGTTATTGTTTCTACTGTGTGTTTCTTACTAGAGAATACTTATTATTTGATTTGTTTTGTAGTTTCTTGTCCTCTTAAGATCCTTGTCATAAGTTTACTAGGATTTATATGTTTCTTTGTGTATGCTTAATCTTGTTTTTTAAAATTTTACTTTGTTTTTCTTTTGTTTATATGGATATAGATGAGCTTTACGCATGTATGTAACTATGTGTATCTATGTTATGCATAAGAGCTATATATTGTATAGCTGGTCGTCTGTCCTCTAGTGAAACTATCATTTCTATTTGTTTTGGTTATTGGTTCTACTGTGTGTTTCTTACTAGAGAACACTTATTATTTGATTTATTTTGTAGCTTCTTGTCCTCCAAAAGATCCTTGTGGTAAGTTTACTATGATTTATATGTTTCTTTTTGTATGGTTAATCCTATTTTTTAAATTTATTTTGTTTTTCTTTTGTTTATATGGATATTGATGAGCTCTACGCGTAGAGCTCTCTCTACGTATCTATGTTATGCATAAGAGCTATATATGGTATAGCTTATTCATAGATGTGCATAGATGAATATAGACGATCTTTATGCACATGCATATATTTTTCCTTTCTTTCTATTTTTGTTCTTTTTCTATAAATATAGATGAGCTTTATGCATAGAGCTACGCATACACATAAGAGCGCCTACATGCATATAGCTTATTCATAGAGCTATGCATAAGATTATGCGTACACATATCTTCTTTACTTCTTTCTTTTCTTCTTCTTTTTGTATGACTATAGATGAGCTTTATGCATATAGCTTATTCATAGAGCTATGCATAAGATGTATATATATATATATATATATATGTGCACAAGATATCTACTAGCATAGAGCTAGTATGCGTAATATACATAATAGCTCTATGCATAAGCCTCATGCATGCAGTTTTATGCATAAGGCATATACATAGAGCTCTATGCTATGCAGTGGGCTATCTAAAGAGATATATGCAAATAGCGTCCCACATACATCTCATTGCATATGCATAGACACATGCATGGGGCTCTTTTCATAGAGCCATATACAAATTTATATACATGGAGCTCATACAAAGAGAATTAAGGGAAGATCTAGGCATAGCTCTATGCCTAGATGTAATGCATAAGCTCAACACATATAGCGTAATGCATAGAGAGGTATGTGCAAAGAGCTATTATATAAAAGATCTATGCATATTTGCATAAGCTGCTCGACTCTATGCATGATACCATACATCATATGCATAATAGATTTTGTATAAGCTCTATGCATATTATGCATAAGTTGAGTTCTATGCATAGGGCTTACACGCGATCTATCTTAGTGATTTTGCTATCCTTTTTTTTACATACAGATGTGGTTTTTGTTGGAAATATCACACAAATCCATTCAAAGGTTAAAAGGGGCTGTATTACCTTGACAACTTTACTCAAGAAGCATCTTCAAATGGGCGCCTATTTCAAAATAGCCTAGAGGGCATCTTGTTCATTTATGGCAAACCCACATGGGGGGGAGATGGCATCTTATGCTTGTAAGACATCATAGGTGATGTCATGAGGTCATGTACTACATGATAGTAGCTTCTAATGCATGCTTTAATAGTAAATAGAAACACATATCACTTAAGCATGCCAGTAGGTACCAACATGCACTAAGACCTCCCAAAACATGCCATGTGCTACACCTAAGCACGATGATACCTACCAGCAAGCGTTTGTAGCACCCGAGAACTAATGGCATGCGTTGGTGGTTCCCAATGCATTCCAGGTGCTATACCTACGCATGCCCATAGCTACTACTGATATGCATTGGGAGCTCTCGGTGCATGCCATTAGCTCCCGGATGCTAATAATGCTTGTCGGTAGCTACCGTGTCATGAAAACAGGATTTACTGGGAATCTAGAGACCATTCGGGCATATACATACATAACCTCCTAAGCACATATGCATATACATACATAACCTCCTAAGCACATATATACTTATGCTATATGTGCATGCATAAAAAGGAATAAAAAAGCAATAAGGATACTCTAAAGAGCAATGTGTGTATATGCTTGTAGAAAAGATTCAGCTCATGTATATGCATAAGATTATGCTTGTGCATAAACATACATAGCCTCATAAGCACATACATACATACGCTTATACTTACATAGGGCTTACACATTAGGCCCAATGCGTTGGGTCTTATGTCTTCTTCTACTTGTAATTTATGACCTTTTTTGAAATCTTGTACCCTTTTCTCTCATTAAAACACATGTGTTTTTTCATGTACTTTTATATACCATAATACATACATACATACATCTCTATATCTCTCTATATATGTCTATGTATGTATGTGTGTATGTATATATTCATACATACATGCAATAAAATGTTTCTTATGCAAGTAGGAGTAGTAGACAAGAGATTTAATGCATGCATAAATGGGTTTAATGTATGCATAAGAGCTAAATACATGCACAAATCTATGCGTGTATAAGAGCTCTAATAAAAATTTTATGTAAGCATAAAATGCACACAAAAAATTTCTCACAAAAAGAGGTTTTGGCATTAGTATAAAAATGAGAATGTGGTGATGCTTACCTCACAAAACAAGAGGGCGTCATGGCTTTATCTCTATGAAGGAACACTTATAAAAGAAAACATTAAAAGAACAAATCAAGAAATATGCAAGATATAGCTATTAGGCATGCATAAAGCTCTAACACATGCATAGAGCTATTAGGCATGCATGTAGCTCTAACACATGCATAGAGCTATTAGGCATGCACTCTAACACATGCATAGAGCTATTAGGCACACAAGATATTAGGCATGCATAAAGCTCTAACACATGCATAGAGCTATTAGGCATACAACTTTTATGTAGCATTCGTGAAGATTTCTCAATGCAATAGAGTTCTCTAATGCTCTTATGCAACATTAGAGGGGATATCTCAAATCATAAGAGATCCTTATGCATGCACTCCAACTATTGGCATCCATATTATAGCTCTTATACATGTGCATGCTCTTATGCATGCATTAAAGAGCATCTATACATGCATTAGAGACCTTAGTCCATGCATTAAGGGCCCTCCTAAGTATAGATACTGCAAGCATGCATAAGAGTTTTACTACATGTGGTAGAGATATATGTCTGCATTAAAAGCTCCATGAGAGCATAAAGTGCTTGAACTACTAATTAAACATACTTCCAAGTGGGTAAGTGAGTGCAACTAATACAAAACTAATACGATAGTGATTTATACCGTATGATAAGATAGGGTCATTATTGATCTCTTTCAAGGAAGACCTAAAAAAAAAAGGAACACTAGTAATGGATATATAGCTATTAGGCATGCATATAGATCTCTTAGTTTGACACATAAGGTCACTTATTGCATAAGAGCTACTGTACTGATAGATAT
Organism: Cibotium barometz; assembly: GCF_041138505.1. NCBI lineage: Eukaryota > Viridiplantae > Streptophyta > Polypodiopsida > Cyatheales > Cibotiaceae > Cibotium > Cibotium barometz. The sequence goes on from NC_141068.1 coordinate 32,811,933, forward strand.
ATCTTAGTGCATAAGAGCTATTGTAGAGAAAGAGATCATCTCTTTTTTGGATGCATAAAAATGTCATGCATGCATTAGAGCTCTTGATGAATGCATTAAGTTCTCTCTTATGTAAGGATAAGTTTGCTTATGCATTAGAGCTCTTGATGCATGCATGAAAATCTCTCTTAAGTAAGGAATAAGTTTGCAGGAGAGATGTAATGCATGCATCAAGAGCTTTATTTAAGGCATTAGAGCTATATGCAAGACTCTAGCTCTATGTTTGCCCAAGAAAAAGAACCTCTATGCAAACATAAACTGCATCAATCCTAATTAAAAATAATATGTTTCAAAGGTGTAAGATAAGCATGAAAATATTTAAAAAATGAGGATAGAGCGATTAGTCTTACCTCAAGAAAAAAGGGCCTAATGTGTTGAGCATCGTGCAAGCAATCACATAAAGGGAGAGAAATCAAACTTGGTTAAACTCGTAATAAAATAGTTTTTCTACCTACCTTTGTGTAAAAGAAATATTATTATTTTTAAAATATCAACTAACCAAATCTCGAAGTAGTTTTGAAGATCCCTAGAAAACAAAACAAGAAACCACATCTTCATGTAAAAAAAAGGATAGCAAAATCACTAAGATAGATCTCGTGTAAGCCCTATGCATAGAACTCAACTTATGCATAATATGCATAGAGCTGATACAAAATCTATTATGCATATGATGTATGCAATCATGCATAGAGTTGAGCAGCTTATGCAAATATGCATAGATCTTATATATAATAGCTCTTCGCACATACCTCTCTATGCATTACGTTGTATGTGTCGAGCTTATGCATTACATCCATGCATAGAGCCTTGCCTAGATCTTCCATTAATTCTCTTTGTATGAGCTCCATGTATATAAATTTGTATATGGCTCTATGTAAAGAGCTCCATGCATGTGTCTATGCATATGTTGTATGCAATGAGATGTATGTGGGGCACTATTTGCATATATCTCTTTAGATAGCCCACTGCATAGCATAGAGCTCTATGCATATGCCTTATGCATAAAACTGCATGCATGAGGCTTATGCATAGAGAAGCATTGCTAAGCTATTTTAAATTAAAAATGTACTTTAAATATCACTAGCCTAGTGGGCTCACTAAGGTCCTAGCTAATGACAGTTCTCGTATTTAATCTTTGTGAATAACAATGTTGGCTATACAAATTCAAATGTAGCATGATAAAACCAGTGTCATTCAAGGCTTATGGTAGCCTAGCTCAATACTATATGCGATGTCACCGGTGGCTAGATAGCTGAACAAACCCCCTCAATACCCCAAACCAAAGAGCGCAGCCACCTAGACAGAAAATGTGTACATGTACACAAACCGAGATGCTTGGGGAACATATGAGGGTGCACAAACAAATCAGATTCGTAGGGATGCAGCAAGAAGCTCTCGAAAAATGTGAAGACGTGAGGGGGAGGAATTATCCCCACAAAACGTTTGAGTCTAGGAAAACATATGTAAACTTAGTACTAAGTAGAGTAATATTACATTAATTAGGCGTGTCGTGTCTAGTTCATTAGACGCCTCCTTCGAGGGACGCAAAAGGATTCACAAACGGGCATGGGATTAAGCTTGTGTGGTTCACATGTATTGTTTCTGCTGTAGTAGGCACTAGAGTATTCTGATGAGTAGAAATGAGAAATGAAGAGCTGGCGTTGGTCGTCGTCGTCAACAGATTAGTATAATTGCTGGTTACAAATTGTGCAGGAGGCACGATCAGGTGGTGGTGCGATCGGGGATCATTTAATGTGTTGCTAATATAGGGATCAATTACGGGTGGTATAAATGTTGAAGAGTGGGCGGCATATAAATGTTGAAGAGGTGGGCCGGAAATATTGAGCAAAGGCAATGCAGACAGTTGATTAAAAATGTGGTCAGCGAGGGGGCGGGCCTCAGGTACTCCTCTCTGATTATTATTAATATTATTATGAATCAATGGAAAAGATGCTAAGTTGAGCTGCTGCATGTGAATGCTTTGGGCGCACGTGTGCGCGTCGATGTACGTGACGTCAAAACCTTCAGGGGTAACACCGTCCTCGCATTTTTGCACCTGCTTCAAGGCCAGGCAGGCTTTGTGAGCGCATCTGAAGTAGCTCCTGCAAAATTATAGGCAAGATTTAGGAATCAGAACTATTGAAAAATCAACTTAAAATCTTAGATAAATGTGCAGACCATGGCGAGCAGTTGTTTGCATGAGATTTGAACAATATATATTCACCATATTTACTTACCTCTTGTGTTTGATGCCCTGGATGTTCTTTTCGCCATACTTCCGCCAAATATAGCGGTCCAAGTGCTCTGTGTAGCCCACTGGAACGCGCACAGTCTGCTTCCACACAGGTTTCCTACGCTTCCTAACTAATCGACTGCTGGCAGAGCCTAGTGCTGCACCTTGCAAGTTCTCATGACGAGCACCGGCTTCCAAATTCTCGACTACCACAATTTGCTTCTCGCAATTTTTCACCTGCAACTGGCCATTACTCTGGTCCCCTAATACCGAAGTACTACTACTCTTTAACAGCTCGATAAAGCGGTTCATATGCTCCACAATCTCAAACGAGCCCTGGAGTAAACCGGACCGCATCTGGATTCGCTCATCATCGAGCAGGCTGGCCGTGGGCACTGATTCCACCTTTTCTTGCAGGCTTACGGGGCTTATATAAGCACTGGTTCCGCAAACTCTTTTTGCATGCATGTGTTTGTAGGCTTTGTGTCGGTGCAGTGAGGTTTCCCCAGTAGAGAATGAGGACCTCTTTAATCGATTGACACCAGTTTGGTAACATCACCTATTACGTGGATATCTTCAAAATGTTTTTCCAAGCTATATCTATGATGAACTTTAGATGGCATATTCTTTACATTTACCTTCTCATCCTACTTCCTATGACTTGAAAGCCATTACAAAAATTTAGTACTCAGCCTAGTATATATTCACAATGATGTCTAAAGGTAACAAGATTGTATATGATTTAAAAGTGACATTGATAAAATTCTATTTAGTACTCAGCCTAGTATATATTCACAATGATGTCTAAAGGTAACAAGATTGTATATGACATTGATAAAATTCTATTTACAACCCATATGAAAGAACATTTTTTAATATGTAAATGAAGTTAGTTATATTGCCACTTTTCTAAAGGGAGAATACATACATATATATTTATACAAATAAAACTGAGTACATCCAGGAGTTCAACCCCTTAAAAATACAAGTTGCGACTAACATGAAAGCGAACCCAACTGAAAAACCAACCTTTCGATGACATAAAACAACGTGCTTTTTTAGGATAAATTATGTATTATGGAAGGACATCCCTTTAGGATCTTCTCCCTCTCATTGCCATTAGCAATGTCCCTTGAGAGTTGTGATTGTCATCATGAGCCAGTTCCTTCTTATCACCTAGCTAGTTGAGTTGTTCCTCAATTTTAAATGGCAATAAAGGTTGGACCCTTTAGAAGTATGCACCAATATCTCAGAATTATTATTAGAAGCCCCCATAGACCCAAAAAATGTTTCTTTATCTACATTGTACTATTGGAAGTAATTTGATGAATTCTACTAGTTAGTGTTTTATCATATTTAAAAATTTCGATAAAAGAAATACACAATTGAAAACTTTAAAATCATCAAAATGCTATCCGCCAATACCACTCCTTACCTATCCTTGAAAAGATGTGTAATCTCTTTCAACAATTTATTCATGTATTGGAGGGAAGAATACATGTATAAATTTTCATGTCTAGGGTAAAAAGCATGACATGATAAAATAAATCATCTTTCCATTTATATAATACAAAACCAAAAGGTCAAATAATAGAGTTAGGTGTTCCATCTACTAACCAATGTCAGAGCTTCATGTGATCTCTCTCTTTATCTCTCATTGACACACACACACACACACACACACATAAACACATACAAAAGCAATCGTTTAGGGTCTTTTCCTACCTAGTCTATTATACACACGTATGGCTCTTTGCTACCTTTCAGCTGCCTATCTTTTATTTTTTAGGTTATCTTGACATCATATATATCTTCTTGGTCTCGTGGACCCTTTTTGTTCTTATATAAATGTTGGCAACATATTTGTTTCTTTCTCTCTCTCTTTTTGACTCTTTTGTGTCTTTTATAGATGTTCACATCATATTTCTTTCTTTTTACTCTCTTTCATAGACGTTGATAATAACTCTCTCTCTCTCTCTCTCTCTCTCTCTCTCTCTCTCTCTCTCTCTCTTACAAAAATAAAATCACACCTTACACTACAACAGAATTAGAACATAGCCACACAAACTAGAGAGAGATGGAAGTGAGAGAGGGACCATGGGCAAATTTGTGATCTGGCGGGGTTTACGCGGCTATATGCGCGGATATATGTGTATCTATATGCATGCCTATAACCGCATCTATACTGATATAGACATGCTTACTAACCCTTTACTTACCCTTTTGTTGGTTTTGTAGGTCTTCTTATATTCTCTTTCAACATCACTGAAAAGGGGTAAGTGCTTTCCTCTCTTTCTTATCTTTTTATCCTCTCTTTCCTCTATTTGTATCTACCAAAAAGAGGGGTTTTATTTTGTAGGTCCTCTATGGATAGAGCTTAATCTATGAATAGAGCTCTATTCGTAGAGCTTAATCTATGCATTAAGCTCTATTCGTAGAGCTTAATGCAGAGATTAAGCTCTATGCATGCATTCATAATACATAGAGATCTATGCATAGATTACGCTCTATGCATCGACCTCTATGTATGCATTAAGCTCTATGTACATAGCTTAATATTTTTGATTTTGTATGTATGCATCAGGTTCTTAGGGATTTTGTATGTATGCGCATTACTAATCCTTTACTCACCCTTTTGTTGGTTTTGTAGGTCTTCTAATCTTCTCTTTTAACATTACCAAAAAGAGGTAAGTGCTTTCCTATCTTTTCTGTCTTTCTTATCTTTTTATCCTCTTTTTTCTCTATTTTTATCTACCAAAAAGAGGGGTTTTATTTTGTAAGTCCTCTATGCATAGAGCTTAATCTATGAATAGAGCTCTAATCATAGAGCTTAATCTATGCATTAAACTCTATTCATAGAGCTTAATGCATAGATTAAGATCTATGTATGCATTCATAATGCATAGAGATCTATGTATAGATTACGCTCTATGCATAGACCTCTATGCATGCATTATTAGGCTCTATGCATAGAGCTTAATGCATGCATAGAGCTTACTCTATGCATGCATTAAGCTCTATGCATGCATGCTGCTTAATGCATAGTGCCGGGGTACGGTTTAGTATAGGCTGGCGTGGCTCTTGCATAGTGCTTTATGCATAGGCCTCATATGCATAGTGCTTTATGCATAGGCCTCATATGCATAGCTGCATAAGGACTCATGCATAGCTTTATGCATATGCTTTATGCATAAGGCCTCATGCATGCTTTATGCACAAGGCCTCATGCATGCTTTATGCATAAGCTTTAGCATAGCTTGCATAAGGCTTGTATAGCGGCATAGTTTGCATAAGGCTTGCATAGCTTGCATAAGCTTTTGTATGTATGCATTACTAATCCTTTCCTCACCCTTTTTTTGTATGAGATCGTCTAATCCTCTCTTTCATCATCACAAAAAAGAGGTAAGTGATTTTCTATCTTTTCTCTCTTTCCTCTATTTTTATTGCACCTTTGGGTGCTAGGGATTTATTTTGTAGGTTTGCGCATAAGCTATATGCAATATCTTTACGCATGCTTTATGCATAAGCCTCATGCATAGCTTTATCCATAAGGTCTCATGTATATATTTATGCATAGGCTTTATGCATAAGGCCTCATGCATGCTTTATGCATAAGGCCTCATGCATAGTTTTATGCTTAAGGCCTTATGCATAATGATTTATTCATAAGCTTTATGCATAAGCCCTCATGCATAAAGCATTAGGCTTAAAGTTTTATTATGCAAGGGCCTCATGCATAAAGTATTATGCTTAAAGCTTTATGTATAAGGCCTCATGCATGCTTTATGTATAAGCTTTAGTATAGCTTGCATTATGTTTAAAGCATGCATAAGGCCTCATGCATGCTTTATGCATAAGCTTTAGCATAACTTGATTTAATTTTTCTTTATGCATAATGCTCATACATGCTTTATGGATAAGCTATGCTTTATGCATAATACTTTATACATAAGCCTCATGCATAGCTTTATGCATAAGGCCTCATGCATAAGGCCTAATACATAGCTTTATGAACAAGGCCTCATGCATAGTTTTATGCTTAAGGCCTTATGCGTAGTAGTGCTTTATGCATAAGCCTTATGCATAATGCTTTATGCATAAGGCCTCATGCATAAAGCGTTATGCTTAAAGCTTTATCATGCATAAGGCCTAATGCATAAAGCATTATGCCTAAGGCTTTATGCATAAGGCCTCATGCATAATTTATGCATAAGCTTTAGCATAGCTTGCATAAGGCTTAGGACTTGCAAGGGGCTTGCATAGCGGCATAGCTTGCATAATCTTTTGTATGTATACATTACTAATCTACTCCTCACCCTTTTGTTGGTTTTGTAGGTCCTCTAATCCTCTCTTTCAACAACACAAAAAAGAGATAAGTGCTTTCATATCTTCCCTCTATTATTATTGCACCCTTGGGTGCTGGGGATTTGTTTTGTAGGTTTGCGCATAAGGTTTATGATGAATAATTCTCATGCATGCATTATGCATAAGGCCTCATGCATAATGCTTTATGCAAGGCTTACATAAAACGGCTTGCATAAGGCTTGCATAATGCATAGTGCTTTAATAACAAGTCCGCCGCCCACAGCCCAACAGGGTCCCTTGCCAGGCACTTTACCCCTACCAGGCACACTTCACCTGCCTTTACATTCACCCCTCATCGTTCAGCCCCAGTTAGTGCTACAACATCTCCTACACCTCCACCTTCAGGAGATGTGACACCTCATAGTTATCATGTCTTTCATGAGAGTGGAAGTAATTGTCATAGGGAGAGTAGTCATGGAGATAGTGGCACTCGTATCTAATGCCACACTAGCACTAAGAGTGGAGGTAGAGGAGATGGAGGATGCCTAGGGTAGTGCTTTGGGGGTGGGGATAGTTCTTTAGAGTCATCACAACATCATGGTGATATATCATATTATGATATCATAGATTTGGGTGGCATAGTTGATGACTCTCGTGGAGAGGAGATGGAGGATGCCTAGGGTAGTGCTTTGGGGGTGGGGATAGTTCTTTAGAGTCATCACAACATCATGGTGATATATCATATTATGATATCATAGATTTGGGTGGCATAGTTGATGACTCTCGTGGTGGGAAGGAGGTGTTAAACTACTTGCATGCCAAGTAGTTTTTACACACTATAAAGACTACTTTATACATTTTAAGCAGTGAAGAGAGAGCCTAGTGGTTAATTGCATTAAAGCTATCCACAAAAAGTATCCTAATCCTCACAACCAAAGGTTTAACAATAGATGGCATGACACAAGATCAAAGACATACTTAAGAATAGGAGGTCTCTAGTAAAAGGAGATATGCAAAGGAGGAGAAAGCCCGAATAGATGTCGATCAAAATGGACATAGTAAGCCATCTATTACTCATAAGGGTGAGTGTAAGAGAGCCAAGAAGGAGCTCTTAGAAGAAGTAGTGAACCAGCAACAAAGAGAGGTGCGAATGAATATACAAATGGAGCGATATGGATCGTCGCACTTCGGATTTGGATGTCGTGCATCATGGGAGGCGGAGTTTGTATGTATAGTGCAACTTTATGTCTTTTCTTTGTATTCTCTCTATTTGAGTTGTGTTATAATGTTTGTCTTGTGATGTAGCGTGACATTGTGGGTAGAGCTACCATCGTTTTGCCACAGTAGAGGAGATACATGAGATTACCTTCATGAAGGGATCATCTCCACCGCCGACGAATAATACAATCGAGCAAGGAGAACACCATTGCAAGTAATATTTTTTATTTTTATTTACAAAACATGTTTCGACCTTTATAATACTTTCTATTTTTATTTATATATATCTTAACTTTGTGTAGGCATAAGATGGACAAGAAGGAAGACAAGATGACTCGGAGAGTGATGACTCCTCCAAGTAGTCGCCCGCTAGTTTTTCTTCATGTATAGTTTTGGTTTATGCAACTATGTTTCTTTTTCAAGCCTCATGTGCCTACCATCATGTATGGACAACTTTGTGTAGGCACAAGGTGGACAAGATGACTCAGAGAGTGATGACTCCTCCAAGTAGTCGCCCACTAGTTTTTCTTCATGTATAGTTTTGGTTTATGTAACTATGTTTTTTTTTCAAGCCTCATGTGCCTACCATCATGTATGGACAACTTCTTGGATATAAGATAAAAATTTTCATCTTCTTTATATATCTATGTTTTTATTCAAGCCTTATGTGGCTAAGATCGTGTATGGATAATTTTTTGGATATAAAATGTAGTTTCTCATCTTCTTTAATCAATATTTGAAGTGTGTTCACAAATCTTTTTGTGCATATCTATCTTTAATTTAAGTTTTTATGTTGATATCTTTGCTGATCTTTATTCGTCTATGTACAAGTAAGAAAAACCTTAAACCATAGAGCTACTTGTGCAAAAAATGCAGCTACATGTACAGATACATTTGTACAGGTAGCTCTTTGGAAATTTTTTTAAATTCCAGAGTGCGTCTATAATGGAGGCTATAAGCACGTCTATATGCGTGTCTATAAGAACCTCTATACTAATATAGACTCGCTTATAGACATGCATATAGATGCACATATAGACGCGCATATAGATGCATGTCGATAGATGTGATTTTAGACACGCTTATAAACATGCCCATAATATTTTAAACCACGTTGTCAAAATGTGCCTATAAACGCGTCTATGGTCGCTTTTCCTTGTAGTGTTACACATGCAACAATGACTCACTAATCAATCAAACCATGAGTTATGCTTGCATTAATAAAAATGATCATACTTTGTGATGCCATTTTGACACCTTGAATACAAAAATGACGTGCAATGGTGACTGTTGATTAATCAAATCAAGTAATATATTAAAAAACACAGGTGATCATACTTTTTGAGACCATTTCGACATATTTTTGTGCTGCACTTTGTTTCCATCATGAATTAAATATTATTTATAAAAACAATAACATTATTCATAATATTGAGTATAAAAACGTTGAACTTTAATTTGTAAAGCTACTATTATTACTTGAACACTTTCATAAACACTGATGAACACGGATAATATGTATTGAACATATTTTTTAAACACTTCGATACACACTAAACACAGTTGATATGTATTGAACACATTTCTTAAACACTTTGATACACATTGCATAGAAAAATATGCATCGAATACCTTAAATGGTAAACTTGAAGTTGTACAGCTATTGTTGTTACCAGAATATCGTGACACACATCAATAGACATTGATAATGAGTATACAATTGGTAAACTTGAATTTGTACAGATACTATTATTTTGTGAACACATTGGTACACCTTGTATATCTTGTAAGAAGGTGTATCCTTGCATATAAGCCTTAGTTCTATAAAGATGATACAGAGTCACAACCCAAAAAATAATAAAAAAAAGCTATATAAAATAAGAAATCTCTTATGGGTAACTAATATATGAGATTCTCTTTGAATCAAATAAAGTAGAAAACTTGACATGAAAATATAGTTAAAGGCACCCATGAAAGCAGAAGTTAAGACCATAAAGTTGCGGTGACCATACCTAATCCTAAAACTAGTCTTGAAGATATCCTCTTGTTTTTAAGTCTTGATGTGCTGACAATAACTAGATCGTAGGTCTACTTGAAAAAAAACTTTTCTTTAGCGGTTTGAATAAGAAGATCTTCTATGTGAGGTATAGGATATTTTGTTTTTAATGGTCTATCTCTTTAATCTTCCACAATCCACACATAAATCATAGGTGTCATCCTTTTTTTTATGAAATATAATTGGTGCACCCCAAGGAGAAAGGGCTAGGCCTTATGATACTTTTCTTGATAAGATCATCTAGTTGTAATTTTAACTTAGAATATTCTTAAACATTAAATTGGTAAAGCTTTTATATATGCTAAACTGCTCCTAATATAGTTTCAACCACATGATTTCAAGATCTAGCATGACATAATGTATGAAAAATTTAATCGAGATGGCTCAACAAGCAAGCATGTGCATTAAGGCCTTCTAGCTGGGAACAATATTACAAAATTCATGAACAAGCTAAGCACCTAAGGCATCAAGATAGGGCCAGAGCACCTCCTCTTAAGGAGGCGCAGCCGGATAGGGAAGAGGCCCCTCCCTCCGATGATCCAAAGTAGTACATGATGACAACAACGGGAACTTCTGACTCCTAGAGTTGATAAAGGATGAAAAAGCTCATTCAAACAACGACACTGCTAGTGCCCCTCGCTACAACGGAGTCACCTAGAGACGAAAACAAGCAACAAGAAGAGAAGGACTGCTAAGGAGGGGACTAGTAGGAAAACATAGGAAATGGAAAGCCATTAACTTAAGGAGGACTTGGTCAATATTAGAAAGTCTATCTTATCACACAGGGAGAGTGGAGCAACACCACGAGGAAGCTACCACCACCGAAAATTTATAGATTGAACTAGCACAATCAGACCTCTCTACAACAAGCTTTGCAAACTTCATAGAGTCCACCCGACACAAACTGGGTGTAGGAGCTCTCAACTACCTCCAATGCAGCATGATGGTAGATGGGTTGAAGGAAATGATCAAGCTATAGGACATCATCAAGGAAAAGGATGTTGCTATCTAGAGAACCTAAAGGAGGTATAGGAAGAGTATCTCCATAAATGAACAATTGCGATGTGAGTACTTACATCTACAGACAGATGGCTCCCCACCATTCACAAGGTGGAAATCTGGATGAAAGATTTGGAAATCTGAATCTAACCCAGACAGGAGACCAAGACTCAACAAAAGCCTTAGAAACAACTACACCCAACCAAAGTGGGCAAGGAGGCTTTTGTTGAGTTTGGGCAAGTAGGCCTAGAGTTAACAAAAGCCTTGGAAGTAGATGCACCCACCCAAGTGGAGAAGGAGGCCAACAACAACAGTGAGGCATGGCGGGCTCACTTTGAGTAAATCCTCTGTATCACATGCATTCAAGGTCTATTTTTAAAATCCCTTATCTATGAATTTTTTATGAATAAAACATACACTTTCCCTATTCAACCTCTGAATACCCCCTTTAAATGGTACCCTTTTGTATGCTAGAAAAACCCAATGCTAACCTGAGGAAAAGAAAAGACCAAATCGAGGCCATGAGAAAGGCGTATAGAGGAAGTGCGAACAAAGGACAAGATGCTAGAGGACTTTCAAGGCTGGGCAAAAAGGGAAAAAGGGCAAAAGGAGAACCTTCATAAGAGAATCTAAGAAGAAATGGAACAAAAGAGCATGGGCATCTAGAAGGAGACTTCTCTAAAATGTATGCAGAATTTAATCGAGACGGCTCAACAAGTGGGCATGTGCCTTAAGGCCATTCAACCGGGACCAAAATTGCAAAATTCATAAACCAACTAAGCGCCTAAGGTGGCAAGATAGGGCTGGAGCAGCTCTCAAGGAGGCACAGCCAGATAGGGAAGTGGTCCCTCCCTCGGATCTAGAGTAGTACATGGAAGCAATGGGAACTTGTGACTCCCGAATTTGGGTGAGAAGGCAACAACTCATTCAAAGAGAGACACTGATAGTGTCCCTTGCTACTACAACAGAGTCACCTAGAGAAGAAGAGAGGAAACAAGAACGGAAGGACTGCTAAGGAGGGGACCAAAAGGGCAACATAGGAAATGGGAAGCCAGTAGCTTAAGCAGGAGGACCTAGTCAATATTAACAAGTCTATCCTATCACACAAAGACTGGAGTAGCACCACCAGGAAGCTACCACCACCGCAAACTTGTAGATTGAACTAGCACAATCAGACCTCTTTAAAACCAACTTTGCAAACTTTATAGAGTCCAGCAACACAAACTAGGTGTAGAAGCTCTCAACTACCTCCAACGCTGCATGATGGCAGATGGGTTGAAAGAAATGACTAAGCTATAGGATTTCATCAAGGAAAAGGATGTTATTATCTATATGGTGAGAATCGAGCTCGTACATCTGCAGGAAGAGATGTGCAAGAGGATGATGGAGGACAAGATGCAAAGGAAAAAGTAGGAACTCTAGAAGGCCAACAGAGAAATAAATATGCAAATTAAAAATATGAAGGAGATGATAGTGGCTAGGAAGGAGCAAGTAACTATGTAATTACAGGATGACTTGGCTAGGATCAGGGAAATCCAAGCAAGAATGGAGGGCCAAGGCACCCTAATCAGAGAGGACCGCCTTCAGATTATTAAGGAGCTACAGGAACGGGCCGACAAAGACAAAGTAGAGTTGGTCAAAGAATAAGCCAGACTAGTGGTTCTGGATGTAGAAGAGTTCCCAAAGTCTATTAGATAGCTATCAAAAAGATGGAGCAATGGGAAGGTCATGGTATAGATGACCTGAGGGAGGTGTGGGGAGAGTATCTCGACAAATTAACAGTTGGCGATGCGAGTCTCCATATCTTCCTTTAAATAGATGGTTTCCCACCATTCATAGGTTGGATATCTAGATGAAGGATTTGGAATTACAAATCCAACAACCTAGACAGAAGTCCTAGAGTCAACAAAAGCCTTAGAAGCAACTACACCTAGCCAAGTGGGCAAGGAGGCTTTTGTTGACTTTAGGCAAGCAGGCCTAGAGTCAATGAAAGCCTTGGAAGTAGCTGCACCCACCCAAGTGAGCAAGGAGGCCGACAACAATGAGGCTCAAGGGGCTCACTTTGAGTAAACCCTTTGTATCAGGTGCATTTAAGGTCTATTTTTAAAATCCCTTATCTGTGAATTTTTTATGAATAAAACATACCATTTTTCTATTCAACTTGTGAATACCCCCTTTAAATGGAACCCGTTTATATGATAGAAATGTGTAAAAGAGGGATTTTAAAAATCCTTTTTTGCTAAACCCATACGGTATGCTTATATATATTCTAGAAAAGTCAAAACAGAGAATAGTACATGGTTGAACAAGTCAAAGCCAACTACATAAGTGGATAGAGCATTGAAATACCTTCTTTTAGAGCTAAAGACCATATAATTTAGATTTTGAGAACCCATTCAAAAGTCTTTTGAGTAATTGAGATGATGCCGAAGGCCAAACTCAACAAGGGGAATTGCAAGGGAGCTCTTGAATATGAAGTGGGCACATCAGATGCAAGACAAGAAGCAAATTAGAATGCTCAAGGAGCTATGCAAGAAGAAATTAGTGGTAATATCAATGAAGGCGTGCATCAAGAGGTAAATGTTTCACAAATACCTAAAGGAGAAAACATGAACATGAACAACATGATGTATCTCATGCAAACTATGATTGAAAGGCTAGACCAAAGATTTCAGTTCATGGTGGAAAAGCTTGACTCTATGAGCAAGAAGTTGCATGATGAAATCTCAAGCTTGAGGCAAGATACGGATAAAGGTAAAGAAGTTTATGGCAGACTTATGTTGCAACCATATGCACCAAACACTTTTTAACTGATGGGCCACAAGCTTATGGAGCATTTACGGGACCTTAACATGCAAATACATTGCATACTCCTCAAGCTAGTATGAAAATGCATTGCATACTCCTCAAGCTAGTATGCACCATGTTGATGGGAATCGTGGGTCTCTTATTGGAAAGAAAAAGATTCCTCCATCAATGAAGCATCAAGGTGGAACAATTAATCTTGGTATGCCTATGCATGGTCCTATGAATGGGCTTTCATCATTGCAAGGGAGAAATGTTGAAAAAAGTAAAGGCATAGTTTTGGAAGAATCAAGGGTGAATGGAAATTGGAATCACCCACACATGAGTGGTCATCAGTTTGATGAGATGGATCATCATACTTTACACATGAGTGGTCATCATACTTCACACATGAGTGGTCATAACTTTGATGAGATGGGTCATCATTTTAATTGGATGGAACCTATTCATGGTAGAACTCATCACTTCAATGAGTTTGGGGGCAATCATGTTAGACCAATTGAGCGTAGACCGCCTGTTCATCATCAAGGTGGTGTGATGAAGATGAGTTTAAGGGAGTGAAGGACAAGTTGACTTTTACTAAGTTCAAGGGTGAAGGCTCAACCAATGAGGAGTTCAAAGAATGGATTGATAAGATGGATCTTTACTTTGAACTTAGTCCTCGTAGTGATAGGGACAAGGTTTTGTTTCCTACTTTGCATCTAGAAGGTTGTGTCCATGCATGGTGGAGGCACTTAAATGCTCATGGATATTTGATCACTACTTGGATAGTTTTCAAGAATGAGACGAGGAGAACATTTGTTTCATCCCTTGATAGATCAAGGATGGTGGAGAAATGGGATGATCTCACTCAAATAGGCAATGTCAAGGATTATGTGCACAAGTTCATGAAGTTTTCACTTTATGTGGAATGATTGAGTGAGGAGAAAAATTTGAGAAAGTTTATCAAAGGGCTACAAAACAACATCAAGGTAGATATGGATTCTTAAAGGCCCGAAACCATCAAGGAGGCCATGCTTCTTGCGAAGATCTATAAGGCAAACAAAGTATACACATGCTAGTGGAGCAAGGCATAATTTTAGGGCTGATTTAACTTTAGGCAAATCTTCAAGTGGAGTTTCTTATCACAGGGGTCCTTGTATATTCAACTTTAGGCAAATGGAAAAGGTGGAAGGGGAACTTTCAGATTTGGTAACTCATTTCCTCGACCTCCTCCAAATGGTGATGGGAAACAAGTTGATACGAAAGCATCTAACAAGAGCAAGATTATCGAGGAAGATCATATTAATGATTTGAAGGACAAGGTTTTGTGCTTCAAGTGTGGTGACAAATGGAACAAGGATCATTGGAAGTTTTATAAGGCCAAAAATATGACCCTAAGTATTATTCTCACACCAAACCTTTCCATGAAGATATTAAAGAGGATGTGGATGAATATAAGGAGTATTTTGAAGATGCCAACAATGAATTCGAAGATGTAGAAAAGGATGGTGAATTCCCTCTTGACCCGGGTGGATCAAAGAAGGGATATGCTGACTATGATGACGGGTTACCATTGCCTATGTGTGATTATCATGATAAGGGCAATATGGCTACCCTATGCAAGATCTCAACAAGTGATGCCTATGCCAGTTGCAAAGGAGCAAATACATTTAGGTTGAAGGCGTGCATTAATGGAAGGGTGGCACATATTTTGAGTGAGAGTGGAAGCACACATAGCTTTTTTCAACACCAAATACATGTTCAGTCTCAAATTATAGACTATAGATTTATCTTTATGTGGAAATAGGTTCAAGTGGCTAATTGAGCAAAGATGGATTGCATAATGGTATGCAAAGATGTGAGGTGAATTCTCACAAATGATTACACTTGCAAGGCTGACTTACTTGTATTGAATATGGGTCCCATTGAAATTGTTGTGGGATGTGATTGTTTGGTAACTCTTAGGTTGTTTCACATCAGTTTACAACAAGGGTATATGAGTTTCATGGATGTAAACCATGAGGTTACATTTACCGAAACTCATGTGCCAAGTATCAAGATAATGTAACACAACTCAAGAGGGAGTGAAAGAAAATGGGATGCATATATGTTTTATAGCTTTGCAAAGAAGAAAGCAATGAGAAAAAGGGAGAGTTTTTGCATAAAGGTATGAAGTAATTGTTAAAGGAGTATGAGGATGTGTTCCAAATGCCAAAGTGCTTGCTGAAAGGGAGGGGATCATGGGATAGATCTTGATCTGCATACCAAGCCCATTAACAAACCACCTTATAGATTGTTAAAAGTGGAGAAGGATGAAGTGGCAAAGCAACTGCAAGAGCTTATGGACATAGGATGGGTTACTTCTACTAGCCAATCACCTTTTGCATCACTCGTACTCCTTGTCAAGAAGAAGGATGGCACTTTTTGCATGTGTGTGGACTATAAGGATTTGAATAAATCTACAATCAAGAATATATTCCCTAATCCATGAATTGATGAGTTGAAAAAGGTGCATGTTTCTTCTTCACTTAAAATTGATTTGAGATGAGGCTATCACCGATTTAAAATCAAGGAAGGTGATGAGTACAAAACAGAGAATTTCAGACTGAGAGAGTTCTCTACCAATATTTGGTTATGCCGTTTAGGTTGTGAAATGCACCAAAAATTTCAAGCCTTGATGAACAATGTGCTTGGACCTTTCCTCTAAAAATGGGTACTTGTGTTCTTTCATAATATATTGATATATAGCAAAGGGGTGAAGGCGCACTAAGTGCATGTAAGGACTGTATTTGATGCTTTGCAATCCAATAACTTGTATGCAAAGGAGAGAAAATGTACATTTATGGCACAAAAAGGTGAGTGTCTTGGACACATAGTGAGCAAGGAAGGAATTATGGTGGATCCTAAGAAGGTTCAGTGTGTTAAGGAATTGGCCCATGCCTACAAAGACCACTAAACTAAGGTGATTCTTGGGCTTGTCATCATTTTATAGAAGGTTTAAGAGCTATGCTCATATTAGTGCTCCTCTTACTGATGACATGCTTAAGAAACAAGCTTTCTTTTGGGATCCTATAGACGATAAGAGCTTCTAAGATCTCAAGGAGATGCTCACATTAGCCCGTATACTTGTATGCTTAGACTTCATGAAGCCATTTGTGGTTCAAGCCGATGCATGTGGAAGAGGCATCGGGGTCGTTTTGTTCAAAGAACATGGAGTGATCGAATTTGAGAGCCAAAAGCTTGATGAGGAAGAAATGGTTATGCATTTCTATGATTAAGAGATGTTGCCAATACTTCATGCAATAAAGAAGTGGCATCATTACTTGTATTGGAGTCATTTCTTTGTAAAGAGTGATCATAGAGTGCTTCAATACTTCTTGTCTCAACCTAGACTCTCTCCTAAGAAAAGAAGGTGCCAGTATAGGTGGCTACATTGCAAAAATTATGATCTCAACCTAGACTCTCTCCTAAGAAAAGAAGGTGCCAGTAGGTGGCTACATTGCAAAATTATGATCTCAAAATCTATTCCGTTCATGAAAGGGAAAGAGAATGTTGTGTACATAAAGATTGGATTTTGGATATCCAAGAAGACTACCTATTGGATATCCAAGAAGAGTACCTATTGGATGAGTAAGTGGCACCAATGTAGCAAAAATTACAGCAAGCCTCCCTAGATGATTTCCTACATTTTGAACTTCATAATGGACTTATCTACTACCTTGTTTCCTACATCAAGCTACAAGAAGAGATGTGTTCTTCATTATTGGGGCACATGGGGATGTTTAAAACCTTCAAGAAGGTGCGGAGGAGTTTTTCTTGGAAAGAAATGTGAAAAGATGTGTATATTTTTGTGACAAGTGCTTGCCTTGTCAACAAAACAAGGATCCCACACATAAGCCCGGTGGCTTGCTTCAGCCTTTGCCTTTGCCTATTCTCGATGGCAAATGGACACACATCTCTGTGGATCTTATCACATGGCTTCCTCCTACAAGGAGGGTATGGGACATTATATATGTGGTGGTAGATTGCTTCCTTCCAAGGTCAAATATTCAACATCTATGGTTGGAAAACAATTTGTGGATAATGTGTTCAAGTTGCATGGAGTGCGATAACAAATTGTTAGTGACTGAGATGTGAAGTTTATGAGTTCATTTTGGAGGACATTGTTTGAGATTATGGGGAATCTTGACACCTAGCACCACCTATCACCCTGAAACCCATGGACAAAACAAGAGGGTGAACAAGTGGGTGGAAACTTACTAAAGGCATTATTGACATGATACGCAAGGTGTTTGGGATGAGTAGTTTTTGCTTGGCGAGATAGCTCACGCATCATGAGAGCATTGGAATGCCACCTTTTGAGGCACACTATGGGTACAAAGTGAATATTCCAATGATGGTTCAAAAGCAACAAGGGGTGAATCCTAATGCAAAAAAGGAGATGGAATAGCTGGATACACTCTTGCAACAATGCAAAGCCAATATGAAGCAAGCTCAAGAAAGAATGAAACATTATGTTAATGCTTATATCGAAGGCCATTAGAGTTGCTTATCAATTGGCACTTCCCTTAACCTCAAAGATTCATGATGTATTCCATGTGTTACATTTCAAATCTTATCTTGGGTTGGAGGTATTTGTGCAAGATGAATTACCTCTAGTGAATGAGGAGGGGATGATTGAGTATGTGCCAGAAGAAATTTTGCGTACAAGAGAGAGTTCTTTGTAATCGTACATAGTGGAGTACTTGGTCAAATAGTAAGCGCTACCTAAGCCAGAATCTTCTTGGTACCTCGTCTTTACATTGAAAGGATTTTAAGGGTTGTTGGATACATTTTGGAAGACTAACGAGGGTCATGATGAATAGTGAATTAACTTGCCACTTTGGACAACCCTACACCCTTAGAAATTGGAAGCTACTCAAGGTTTCCATGCCATTACAGGGTAGATGTTATGGATTGTTTTGAGGACTTATTTAGCAGTTTACAGCCATATACATGCAATTTTGGTCTCTCATACATGGTGTCAATATGAGCTTCAAGTTTGACATGAGTCCATTGACATATACTCCATCCATGAGGATTGTAATTGTACATATCAATGGTTTCAAGGACGAAACCTTTTGGGTGGGGACGGTTTGTAACAAAGTGAAATCATCTCATATGAATAATAGGCACAAGGCCAATGGATGATGCCCATGGATAAAACTAATGATAGTGTGAAAGGGGTGGTCATGTATATGTGTCACATATGCCGTATTTGGGGTACCTTTTGATCATCATCAATATACAAGTCAATTACTCTCTCTTCTCTCTAAACTTAGGCTAATCAACCTAATCTAGGCTAACACAAAGCTAATCCAAGGGTAATCTGGATACTCCTTTCTTTCAGGAAGTCACAATTTGTAAAAGAGAGACCTTGGTGGTGTGTCCATGGATGCTCACATGCAAGATGATGGTTGAAGTAAACTTGAAGGTGGAAGCTCTTATAGGAAATAATGTGATCTGACTTTATGAGTCACTATATTCACACACCTTATTCTCACTCTTTATTATTTTTTCTCACTCAAGCAGTTAAAATATGTTGAAATAACAAAAGTTTACTTCAAGAGTATTATACTTATAAGAGTTAGAAACACTCTCGGAGGGAGCTCGATCTTAATGACCAACCCTCATCAGATTTTCATAATCTCACTCCCATTCTCAAACAATGACTTCATTGTATACAATACACAAGATTCTCATCTAAGGGTTAAAGAAATGTTAATGAATCATAAGCTAAGATTTTTTATGGATTCTGGCAATTATCATACTTTCATATCTCCTAAGATTACATATCATTGAATCTACAATCAACATCAAACCTTACAAATCATCTCATTGAGATTGTGGCTAGTGCTTGGAGTTGGATTGTTGGAATCTATTGATTTTATATTGGATGTGTTTTCATAGCCTAAATTTGGGACATTATGTACATGACACAATTATTGTTCATGAGAATAGGGTGTTAGTTATTCTCAAGCTAGAATTGTAACTCTTAAGAAATATCATGGTAATGTTGGTTTTATTAAAAGATGTGTAATGTAATACATATTACAAGAATGAATCTAGCTAGAGGAATAAGGATGGGCTACTGCAAGACTATGTTAGTCATGGCTAAGGAAATCTAAGAAGAACATGGCTACATGACTATGTTAGTCATGGCTAAGGAAATCCAATAAGAACAGGAAAACCCCCCATACGAGAAGAAACTCTTAGAGAAGTTTACAAATATATTTCTTGATGATTTACCTACATTATCTCATTCTAGACCTTTAATTCAATGAGATTGAAATTATTTTAGGAGCGGTTTAGCATATATAAAAGCTTTACCAATTTAATGTTTAAGAATATGCTAAGTTAAAATTACAACTAGATGATATTATCAAGAAAAGGATTATAAAGCCTAGCCGTTTTGCCTTGGGGTGCACCGATTTTATTTCATAAAAGGAAAGATGACACCTTTCTTTTTTGTGTGGATTATGGAAGATTAAAGAGATGGACTATTAAGAATAAAATATCCTATACATCACATATAAGATCTCCTAAGTGAAATGTCTAAAGAAAAGTTTTTTACAAAACAAACCTTGGATCTAGCTATTGCCAGTAGATTACGACTTCAAAACAAGAGGATATCTTCAAGACTAGTTTTAGGACTGGGTATGGTCACTATACAAGTTTAAACTTTACGGTCTTAGCTTTTTGCTTTGATGGGTGCCTTTAACTATACTTGGATGTCAAGTTTTCTACTACATTCAATTCCATGGGAATCTCATATAGTTGTTACCTATAGTAGAAATCTTATTTTATATAGATGTTTTTTATTTTTGGGTTGTGACTTTGTATCATCTACATAGAACTACGGCTTACATGTAGCGAGAAATTGCTTAACCAATGACTTCATTGTATACAATATGCAAGACTCTCATATAAGGGCTAAAAAAACATTAATGAATCATAAACTAAGGTCTCTGATAGATTATGGCAATTGTGATACTTTCATATCTCCCAAGATTACATAGAAATTGAATCTAAAATCAGCATCAAACCTTAGAAATCCTTGCATTGAGATTGTGGGTAGTTCTAAGAAGGGTTATACAGGTGGACTTTTGGAGTTGGATTGTTGGAATCTATTGATTTTTTATTGGATGTGTTGTCCAAAGGAGATTTTCATAGGCAAAAATTTTGAACATTTATACATGACACAATTATTGTTCATAAGCATATCGTGTTAGCTATTGTTAAGCTAGAAGTGTAACTCTTAATAAATCTCATGGTAATGTTGATTTTCTGAAAGATATGTAATGCAACACATATTTCACGAATGAATGAAGTTAGAGGAACAAGGCTGGGCTACAAGATTATGTTAGTCATGGGGCTAAGGAAATCCAAGAAGAGCAAGGCTACATGACATGGTGGCTAAGGAAATACAATAAGAACAAGAGCATTCCCCATATGAGAATAAACTATTAGAGAATTTTAAAAATGTATTTCTTGATGATTTACATACATTACCTCATGGTAGACCTTGAAATCATGTGGTTGAAACTATTTTAGGATCACTTTAGCATATATTAAAGCTTTACCAATTAAGAATATTCTAAGTTAAAATTACAACTAGATGATCTTATCAAGAAAAGTATCATAGGGCCTAACCATGCACCAATTATCTTTCAATAAAAAAAGGATGACACATATGATTTATCTATGGATTATGGAAGATTAAAGAGATAGACCATTAAAAATAAAATATCCTATACCTCACATAGAAGATCTTCTTAGTAAAATGGCAAAAGAAAAGGTTTTTTTCAAAGATGACCTAAGATCTAGTCATTGTCAGCACATCAAGACTTGAAAACAAGAAGATATCTTCAAGACTAGTTTTAGGACTAGGTATGGTCACCACAAGTTTATATCTTAACTTTTGCTTTTATGGGTGCCTATAACTATATTTTGATGTCAAGTTTTCTACTACATTTGATTCAAAGAGAATCTCATATATTTGTTACCCATTAGAGATTTATTATTTATATAGCCTTTTTTTAAATTTTTTAGGTTTTGAGGCTAGATCATCTTCATAGAACTAAGGTTTACATGCAAGGATACACATTCTTACAAGATATACAAGGTGTACCAATGTGTTCACAAAATAATAATATCTCTACAAATTCAAGTTTACCAATCATATACTCATTATCAATGTCTATTGATGTGTTTCATGACATTCTGGTAACAACAATAGCTCTACAACTTCAAGTTTACCATTTAACCTATTCGATGCATATTTTTGTGTGCAATGTGTATCAAAGTGTTTAAGAAATGTGTTTAATATGTATCAACTGTGTTTAGTGTGTAGTATCGAAGTGTTTAAGAAATGTGTTCAATACATATCAACTGTGTTCAATGTTTATGAAAGTGTTCAAGTAATAATAGTAGCTTTACAAATTAAAGTTCAACGTTTTTATACTCAATATTATGAATAATGGTACTGTTTTAATAAATAATATTCAATTCATAATGGAAACAAAGTGCAGCACAAAAATACATCATAATGGTCTCAAAAAGTATGATCACGTGTGTTTTTTAATGTATTACTTGGTTTGATTAATTAACTCTCACCATTGCACGTCATTTTTGTGTTCAAGGTGTCAAAATGGCCTCACAAAGTATGATCATTCTTATTAATGCAAGAATGACTCATGGTTTGATTGATTAGCGAGTCATTGTTGCATGTGTAAGGTGTGATTTTATTTTTGAGAGAGAGAGAGAGAGAGAGAGAGTTATTAATCAACATCTATGAAAGAGAGAAAAAAGAAAGAAATATGATGTGAACATCTATAAAAGACACAAAAGAGTCAAATAGAGAGAGAGAAAGAAACAAATATGTTGCCAACATCTATATGAGAACAAAAAGGGTCCATGAGACCAAAAAGAAATATATGATGTCAAGATAACCTAGAAAATAAAAGACAGGCAGTCGAAAGGTAGCAAAGGACCATACGTGTGTATAAGAGACTAGGTAGGAAAAGACCCTAAATGATTGCTTTTGTATGTGTTTATGTATGTGTGTGTGTGTGTGTGTGTCAATGAGAGATAAAGAGAGAGATCACATGAAGCTCTGACATTGGTTAGTAGATGGAACACGTAACTCTATTATTTAACCTTTTGATTTTGTATCATATAAATGGAAAGATGATTTACTTTATCATGTCATGCACTTTACCCTAGACATGAAAATTTATATATGTATTCTTCCGTCCAATGTGGGAATTTTCAATGAAAAATTTGCTCAAAAAGATTACACATCTTTTCAAGGAGATGTAGGGAGTGGTATCGGATAGCATTTTGATGATTTTAAAGTTTTCAATTGTGTATTTCTTTTATCAAAATTTTTAAATACGTCACAAACACTGATTAGTAGAATTGATCAAATTACTTTCAAAAGTACAATGTAGACAAGGAAACATTTTTTAGGTCTATGGGGGCTTCTAATAATAATACTGAGATATTGGTGACTACTTCTAAAGGGTCCAGCCTAAACGTTGCCTTTAATAATGGTTGAAAAAAAAGCATTGCCTTTAACTATAAGGGTTGAAAAAAGAATCTATTGCTCAGCCGTCGGACCGTGTGGATCCGGCCTTATCTGAGGTACTGATTTGTCTTGCTAGTGGGTGGCCGGTCTGGAGTCTCTGGACATGTGAGCAGTGTTGACTTGTGAGGGCTTCCTTCTAGACACACAGGCCATGCAGCATGCATGTAGCCGCCTGTGGCAGTCTTCTGTCAGAGACTGAGAGTAGGTATTCGAATAATGGATCGTCAGGAAGAGTTGACCTGTGAAGACGAGCTTAGGCGGGTGGTGGCACGGGGCTTGGAGCTGGCAGGAAGCCTGCAAGAAAAGGTGGAATCAGTGCCCACGGGCAGCCTGCTGGGCGATGATGACCGAATCCAGATGCGGTCCGTTTTACTCCAGGGCTCGCTTGAGATTGTGGAGCATATGAACCGCTTTATCGAGCTGTTAAAGAGTAATTGCGAGAAGCAAATTGTGGTAGTCCAGAATTTGGAAGCCGGTGCTCGTCATGAGAACTTGCAAGGTGCAGCACTAGGCTCTGCCAGCAGTCTGTGCGCATTCCAGTGGGCTACACAGAGCACTTGGACCGCTATATTTGGCGGAAAAGAACATCCAGGGCATCAAATACAAGAGGTCAGTAAATATGGTGAATATATATTGTTCGAATCTCATGCAAACAGCTGCTCGCCATGGTCTGCACATTTATCTAAGATTTTAAGTGGATTTTTCAATAGTTCTGATTCGTAAATCTCGCCTATAATTTTGCAGGAGCTACCTGGCCTTGAAGGTGTTACCCCTGAAGGTTTCGACGTCACGTACATCGACGCGCACACGTGCGCCTAAAGCATTCACATGCAGCAGCTCAACTTAGCATCTTTCCCATTGATTCATAATAATATTAATAATAATCAGAGAGGCAGGCCACATTTTTAATCAACTGTCTGCATTGCCTTTGCTCAATATTTCCGGCCCATCTCTTCAACATTTATACCACCCGTAATTGATCCGCGATCGCACCGGCACCTGATCGTGCCTCCTGCACAATTTGTAACCAGCAATTATACTAATCTGTTGACGACGACGACCAAAGCTAGCTCTTCATTTCTCAATTCTAATCATCAGAATACTCTAGCGCCTACTACAGCAGAGACAGTACATGTGAACCACACAAGCTTAATCCCATGCCCGTTTGTGAATCCTTTTGCGTCCCTCGAAGAAGGCGTCTAATGAACTAGAGACGACACGCCTAATTAATGTAATATTGCTCATATCTTTTGCTAGACTCAAACGCTGTGTGGGGCTAATTCCTCCCCCTCACGTCTTCGCATTTTTCCACAGCTTCTTGCTGCATCCGTACGAATCTGATTTGTTTGTGCACGCTCACATGTTCCCAAAGCATCTTGGTTTGTGTACATGTACACATTTTCTGTCTAGGTGGCTGGGTGTGCGCGCTCTTTGGTTTGGGGTATTGAGGGGGTTTGTTCAGCTATCTAGCCACCGGTGACATCGCATATAGTATTGAGCTAGGCTACCATAAGCCTTGAATGACACTGGTTTTATCATGCTACATTTGAATTTGTATAGCCAACATTGTTATTAATAAGATTAAATATGAGAACTGTCATTAGCTAGGGCCTTAGTGAGCCCACTAGGCTAGTGATATTTTAAGTACATTTTTAATTTTTAAAATAGCTTAGAAAGGCTAGACCAAAGATTTCAGTTCATGGTGAAAAAGCTTGACTCTATGAGCAAGGAGTTTCATGATGAAATCTCAAGCTTGAGGCAAGATACGGATAAAGGTAAAGAAGTTTACGGTGGACCTATGTTGCAACCATATGCACCAAACAATTTTCCACCGATGGGGCCACCAGCTTATGGAGCATTTACGGGACCTCAACTTTCAAATACATTGCATACTCCTCGAGCTAGTATGCACCATGTTGATGGGAATCATGGGTCTATTATTGGAAAGGAAAAGATTCCTCCATCATTGAAGCATCAAGGTGGAACAAGTAAGCCTGGTATGCCTATGCATGGTCCTATGAATGGGGTTTCATCATTGCAAGGGAGAAATGTGGAAAAGAGTAAAGGCATAGTTTTGGAAGAATCAAGGGTGAATGGAAATTGGAATCACCCACACATGATTGGTCATCACTTTGATGAGATGGATCATCATCCTTCACACATGAGTGGTCATAACTTGAAAGAATGAAGGGTGAATAAAAATTGAAATCACCCACACATGAGTGGTCATCACTTTGATGAGATGTATCATCATCCTTCACACATGAGTGGTCATAACTTTGATGAGATGGATCATCATTTTAATTGGATGGAACCTAATCATGGTAGACCTCATCATCCTTCACACATGAGTGGTCATAACTTTGATGAGATGGGTCATCATTTTAATGGATGGAACCTAATCATGGTAGACCTCATCACTTCAATGAGTTTGGGGGCAATCATGCTAGACCGATTGAGCATAGACCGCATGTTCATCATTGAGGTGGATGAAGATGAATTTAAGGGAGTGAAGGACAAGTTGACTTTTACTAAGTTTTCAAGGGTGAAGGCTCAACCAATGAGGAGTTTAAAGATGGATCTTTACTTTGAACAAAGTCCTCGTAGTGATAGGGACAAGGTTTTGTTTCTTACTTTGCATCTAGAAGGTCATGTCCATGCATAGTGGCAGCACTTGAATGCTCATGGATATTTGATGAATGAGATGAGGAGAACCTTTGTTTCATCCCTTAATAGATCAAGGATAGTGGAGAAATGGGATAATCTCACTCAAATAGGCAATGTCAAGGATTGTGTGGACAAGTTCATGAAGTTTTCACTTCATGTGGAATGCTTGAGTGAGGAGTAAAAATTGAGGAAATTTATCAAAGGGCTACAAAACAACATCAAGGTAGATGTGGATTCTTAAAGGCCCGAAACCATCAAGGAGGCCATGCCTGCGAAGATCTATAAGGCAAACAAAGTATACACATGCTAGTGGAGCAAGGCATGAATTGGCTGATATTGGCACTTTAACTTTAGGCAAATCTTCAAGTAGAGTTTCTTATCACAGGAGTCCTCGTACATTCAACTTTAGGTAAATTTTCTGTGGAGAAGGTGGAAGGAAAAATTTTAGATTTAGTAACTCGTTTCCTCGACCTCCTCCAAATGGTGATGGGAAGCAAGTTGATACAAAAGCATCTAACAAGAGAAAGATTATCAAGGAAGATCATATTAATGATTTGAAGGCCAAGGTTTTGTGCTTCACGTGCGGTGACAAATGGAACAAGGATCATTGGAAGTTTTGTAAGGCCAAAATATGACCCTAAGAATTATTCTCACCAAACCTTTCCATGAAGATATTAAAGAAGATGTGGATGAATATGACGAGTATTTTGAAGATGCCAACAATGAATTTGAAGATGTAGAAAAGGATGTTGAATTCCCTCTTGACCCGAGTGGATCAAAGAAGGGATATGTTGACTATGATGATGGGTTACCATTGCCTATGTGCGACTATCATGATAAGGGCAATATGGCTACCCTATGAAAGATCTCAAGTGATGCCTATGCCGGTTGCAAAGAAGCAAATGCATTTAGGTTAAAGGCGTGCATTAATGGAAGGGTGGCACATATTTTGAGTGATAGTGATGTTGAGAGAGGGAGAGAGATGAGATAAGAGACACCACATATGCTCCACAAGAATGAATCATATTAGTCACAAGTCACATATATATAGGCAAGACCTAGAGTGAGTTAGGGCTAGCTATATATAGCTCCAACACCCCCACTCAAATAAAGGTCTCCAATTGTGAGTAAAAAAACCCTTGGAAGCACAAGGGAAAAACCCGAGCTCCTACATATAAATGTACAATGCCACCTTAAAGTCCATGTGCAATGTGCTTCTATATACAAAGTACAAAGAATAAATGTGCATGATGTGAAGTGTCCTAAAGTCTATAGGTTATGTACAAGTCTAGACAAAATTGACATTATGTGAGATGTGCTAATCTCCAAAAAGAGAAGCCGCCTCAACTCCAAGTTCTGATCGCAAAAGTGTAAACGGAGCTTCATGGAGTCCTTTGGTGAGAATGTCTGCAATCATTTGATCAGTTGGACAATGTTCTGCCATTATTGCTCCTTTCCTTACTTCATGTCGAACATAGTGATAATGAACTACAATATGCTTTGGAGTTTCTATGTTGCATGTAGTCCTTGGCCAGACTAATAGCACTTTGGTTGTCACATCTAAGAGGAGTGCTTGAGGAAGGAGAATGACCAATACTCGTAAGCAATTGTCGAAGACAAACCAATTCACGAGCTGCTAAAGATGCAGCTACATATTCAGACTCTGTAGTAGAAACTGCAATACAGTGTTGTTTCTTTCTAGCCCAAGATACCAAACAACCATTGATAAAGAAGCAATTACCACTGGTGGATCGCATGGACAAGTTAGAGCTTGCCCAATTAGCATCTGAATAACCCAAAAGATAAAGAGAAGTTGATGAAGATATGTCTTCTTGACGGCGATATACAAGTCCAAAATCTGCAGTGCCCTTCAAGTACTTCAAAACACATTTAGCTTGAGACGAATGTCTTGTAGATGGAGAGGACAAGTATTGTTCTAACAGATTTGCTGCAAACAGAATATTAGGACGAGTGCTCATTCCCACAAATTGAAGATAACCAACAAGATTAGGGTTAATTTAAAGCTAATGATTCAGCCTTAATATTTGCAAAAGTACTCCTGGTAGAGCTTGCAAGACAAGGAGTGTTTGCTGAATGTGCAGTAGCCAATCCAAACTTTTGAACAATATCTTGTATAAACTTTGTTTCACGAAGAAGCAAAATACCATTGTGACGATACCTTTGAACTTGAATACCAAGGCATGAATGGATGTCGCCACAAGATCCACCATATCAAAGGCTGAGAATAAAACCTTTTTTACTTGTTGCATGAAACATAGATTATTAGACACAAGTATAGTGTCATCAACATAAAGGGCCAATATCACAAAATGCTTATCCACATTGCGCTTGATATAAAGATTTGGATCAGAGAAGCAAGAAACCAACCCTTGAGATGTGAGAAATTGAATCAATCTTGATGTACCATGATCGTGAAGCTTGTTTTAGTCCATAGAAAGCACGGTGGAGTTGGCATACAAGATGTTCCTTTCCGGGAGCTGTAAATCCTTCAGGTTGCTCCATATATATTTCCTCCTTTAAGTCTCCATTAAGAAAAGCCCTCTTAACATCCATTTGATGTATTTTCAAATCAAACTGAGTTGCAACAGCTAGTACTACTCGAATGCTTGTACTATGAACTATGGGTGAAAAAGTGTCATGATAGTCAATCCTTGCAATTTGTGAGTATCCCTTTGCAACTAAATGAGCTTTGAATTTATGAAGGGATCCATCTGCCTTGTTTTTATCTTGTAAACCTACTTACATTTGATAGGAGTACGATTAGAAGGTAGATTGGTAAGAACCTATGTAGCTTTCGAGATCAAAGACTACTGGCTTCCTTCCATTGTTCTTTTTGTGGAGAGGACATAGCTTCTGCATAAGGTGAAGAATCTTCACAAACAGCCAATACGTGATTAAAGGTTTTAAGATCATCATCATATACATGATTTGCACCGTGCTCAAGTTCAATAGGAAGATTAACATAGATATCAAGATCTGTAGCAGTCTCCTTTGAAACCGTAGGGTGAACATCAATAGACTTGTCTCCAGTATCCATGAAAAGAGTGTTGTCATCATGCAAATCATTGTGCAAAAGTAGAAAAGGAAAGGAAGTGAGTAATGTTTTTATATCATCAGCATCATCTGTGGACCACGAACCTCCCATCAATTGCTCATTGAATATAGCATCTCGACTAACAATTACCTTTTGAGAACTTGGATCGTAAAACTTGTAACCCTTTGAGTTGTCAGAATAACCAATAAAAATAATCTTCAAACTTGAAGGTTCTAGCTTGTGTCGTGTCTCTTTTGGGGCATGAATATAAGCAATACACCCAAAGACTTTGAAATGTGCAATAGAAGGAGTTTGGCCTGTGTAAGCTGTGATTGGAATCTTACCAGAAGGTTCAGTAGTTGGAAAATGATTTTGAACAAAAACAGCTGTCAATACTGCTTCTGCCCAAAAAGAGCGAGATAATATAGAATGAATAAGCATGCATCTGATTGCATTCAAAATTATACAATTATTTTGCTCTGTAACTCCATTCTGTTGGGGGGAATATGGAATGGTATACACATGGTGGATGCCATGGTTGATGCAATGATCATGAAATAAGTTGGAAATATATTCACCACCATTATCACCTCGAAGAATTTTGACTCTTTGACCAGTGTGATTCTCCACAGATATTTGGTACCTCTTAAATGTGTCCAATGCTTCTAATTTATGTCGTAGCAAAAAGACATTTGTATACCATGAATAGTCATCAATAAAAGTAATGAAGTAACGGTAGCAAGACTTGGATGGAGGAAAGGGTCCACAAATATCAGTATGAATGAGATCCAAAAGATTATTTGAATGAATATTTGTAGACATTGGAAATGGCTTATGATGATGTTTTCCCAGAGCACAATATTCACATATCCCCATATGCGGGTGAAATTTGAGGTCCATACCTCTCACAAGATCATGACGATGAATATCAAGAAGCTTTGAGAAATTTGAGTGAGCAAACTGATGATGCCATAGCTTACAATCTAGATCTCCTAGAGCTGTAACAACATTTGCAACATCCTCATTCAATGAAAGTTCAAAGAGATTACCATGTCGAGGAGCAACCGCAATAGTGGTGCCATTCTTTTTTATGCGACACTTTGTATTATCAAATCCAACAAATAGACCAAGATCCACAAGCCGCAGAATAGAAAGTAAGTTTCTTTGTAAATCAGGAACATGTAAAACTCCTTGCAGTATTTTGGTTGAGGAAGAAGTTCCCAAATACAAGTCGCCAATACCCATTACTTGGCAAGTTGTATTATCAGCAAGATAAACCACTTTCTTGATAGGAATTCGATGATAATTGTGTAACCATTGCAATTGATATGTCATGTTCCCAGTAGCACCAGAATCAACAATAAAGAGAGAACCATCACGAACATGTAGTACCTTTTCTCGAGAGACATTATAATGAACCAAATTAGCCTCTTCATGAACATTGTCTTCATCAGGATTTTGTCGAGTAGCATAAGCTTGATTTCGAGCTTCATCATAACGCCTCTTGAAGCATCGACTGAATGAATGCCTTGTGCTCCCACAATATTCACATGTTGCAGAAGAGGAAGAACCCTTTGATAAACGAGGTTGCTTATTTGTAATGGACGTCTCTAGAGACAGCAAAGGCTGTCTCTGATTATGTGTACTCTTGGGCAATCATGACCGTTTAATGAGTTACCGACGTCTGACGATCATAACGTTGAGAATATTCAATTAAAGAAATACATGTATGCTCAAAGTCAATTCCATTCTTGTTAGATAATATAGTGACAATATTATCATACAAAGGATCCTTCACCGTATCATCAAGAAGGTGTGTAATCAATTGAGTTCGAGGAATAGGATCCCCTGCAGAGGCAGAACGCTGATTCATAATACCTTTGAATGATTTAATGTGACTAGACATGGATGTACCTACCTGGAATTGAAGCTTGCCTAGAAGATTACAGAGATACAGAATCTCTGTAACAGTTTTCTTCTCAAACATAGTGATAAGATAGTCCCATATAGCATATAAAAGATAGTCCCATATAGCATATGACATGGATAACAGATAAACATCTAGCATGAGTGAATCGTTAAGGGCAGAAATTATATACCGATGAGCAGCCTTATCACAACGAGACGAATCCAGTGTGCATAGAACAATTTCTGCCGATTCGTCTCCTTCCAAAATTAATAGCATCTTGTATTTCCAACCAGGAAATCCTTGGCCTTAGAAAAGAGGAATAGAACGTTGCTCAGAAGGAAATTCGTTAACAAGTATGGTGTTTGACATGTCAGGTTGTGAGAACACGTACAAGATAAGATCGCAAAACTTGCAGACCATGTACGAGATATGAGAAACGTAGCCAAAAATAGGCATGCACTAGATGACGAGCATAAAGTGATCATGTAAAGAATAGAACGTGAACCAAAATTAAAACTCTAAAAATGGAGACCCATGTCTCATGCACATAAGCAAACTTAGAGGTCCATAAAAAACAAAAATAATAATAAGAAAAAGCACCGCGTTAAGAAAAAGCACCATGTTATGACGCAACTTGCATGGCAAGTTTTGTATCTAATTGTAGCTTGTACAGCAAGCATCCGTCTGAAGCTTTCACAAAAAGCTTTGACGATCAACTTGTGCTTACGACTCAGAGACAACTACCTGTTTGCTCTCACAAAGAACTTGTTTTACTATTTTAGATGCAATTTGCCTAAACTGTCCTAACTTTTTACTCAGAACTCGGATTGACAAACCATTTTGATAGGATTCACCAACATTACCATCTACGTTTTGGTTTTAAGGACACGATCAAGAAACAATTCTAATTACAACAATTGGAGCTATAAAATCATGTAGGCAACACATAATCAAAGAACGAATCAACCCTACACAAAACTGTTACGAAAGATCAATCTTGTAAGAAATGAAATCATAATCATAAATTGAACAAGAAGACGTAGATGCTTCCCGTATGCTAGAATTGCTCTGATACCATGTTGAGAGAGGGAGAGAGACGAGACAAGAGACACCACATATGCTCCACAAGAATGAATCATATTAGTCACAAGTCACATATATATAGGCAAGACCTAGAGTGAGTTAGGGCTAGCTATATATCGCTCGAATAAGTGGAAGCACACATAAATTTTTTCAACACCAAATACATGTTCAGTCTCAAATTATAGACTATAGATTTATCTTTATGTGGAAATAGCTTCAAGTGGCTAATTGAGCAAAGATGGATTTCATAATGGTATGCAAAGATGTGAGATCGATTCTCACAAATGATTACACTTGCAAGGCTGATTTACTGGTATTGGATATAGGTCCCATTGAAATTGTTGTGAGATGTGATTGTTTGGTAACTCTTAGGTTGTTTCACATCAGTTTACAACAAGGGTATATGAGTTTCATGGATGTAAACCATGAGGTTACATTTACCGGAACTCATGTGCCAAGTATCAAGATAATGCAACACAACTCAAGAGGGAGCTAAAGAAAATGGGATGCATATATGTTTTATAGCTTTGCAAAGAAGAAAGCAATGAGAAAAAGGGGGAGTTTTTGCATAAAGGTATGAAGTAATTGTTAAAGGAGTATGAGGATGTGTTCCAAATGCCAAAGTGCTTGCTGAAAGGGAGGGGATCATGGGATAGATCTTGATCTGCATACCAAGCCCATTAACAAACCACCTTATAGATTGTTAAAAGTGGAGAAGGATAAAGTGGCAAAGCAACTGCAAGAGCTTATGGACATAGGATGGGTTACTTCTAGCCAATCACCTTTTGCAATCACCTTTTACATCACTCGTACTCCTTGTCAAGAAGAAGGATGGCACTTTTCGTATGTGTGGACTATAGGGATTTGAATAAATATACAATCAAGAATATATTCCCTATTTCACGAATTGATGAGTTGAAAGAGGTGCATGTTTCTTCTCCACTTGAGATTGATTTGAGATCTGGGTATCACCGATTTAAAATCAAGAAAGGTGATGAGTACAAAATAGAGAATTTCACACTGAGAGAGTTCTCTACCAGTATTTGGTTATGCCGTTTAGGTTGTGAAATGCACCAAAAATTTCAAGCCTTGATGAACAAGGTGCTTGGACCTTTCCTCTACAATTGGGTACTTATATTCTTTGATAGTATATTGATATATAGCAAAGGGGTGAAGGCGCACTAAGTGCATGTAAGGACTATATTTGATGCTTTACGATCCAATAACTTGTATGCAAAGGAGAGAAAATGTACATTTATGGCACAAAAGGTTGAGTGTCTTCTTGGGCACATAGTGAGCAAAGAAGGAATTATGGTGGATCTTAAGAAGTTTCAGTGTGTTAAGAATTGACCCATGCCTACAAAGACCACTCAATTAAGGTGATTCTTGGGCTTGTCATCATTCTATAGGAGGTTTATTAAGAGCTATGCTCATATTACCACTCCTCTTACTGACTGACAAGTTTAAGAAAGAAGCTTTCTTTTAGGATGCTATAGACGATAAGAGCTTCTAAGAGCTCAAGGAGATGCTCACATTAGCCCATATACTTGTATGCTTAGACTTCATGAAGCCATTTGTGGTTCAAGCTGATGCATGTGGAAGAGGCATTGGGGTCGTTTTGTTCCAAGAACATGGAGTGATCGCATTTGAGAGTCGAAAGATTGATGAGAAAGAAATGGGTATGCATTTCTATGATCAAGTGATGTTGGCAATACTTCATGAAATAAAGAAATGGCATCATTACTTGTATTGGATTCATTTCTTTGTAAAGAGTGATCATAGAGTGCTTCAATACTTCTAGTCTCAACCTAGACTCTCTCCTAAGAAAAGAAGGTGCCACTAGGTGGCTACATTGCAAAATTACGATTTCAAAATCTCTTACATTCATGAAAGGAAAAGAACATGTTGTGTACATAAAGATTGGATTTTGGATATCCAAGAAGAGTACCTATTGGATGAGGAAGTGGCGCCAATGTAGCAAAAATTACAGCAAGCCTCCTAGGATGATTTCCTACATTTTGAACTTCCTAATGGACTTATCTACTACATAGGAAAAGTCCACCTTGTTTCTACAACAAGCTACAAGAAGAGAGTGTTAGAAGAGATGTGTTGTTCTACATTATTGGGGCACATGGGGATGTTTAAAACCTTCAAGAAGGTGCGGAGGAGTTTTTCATGGAAAGGAATGTTAAAAGATGTGTATATTTTTGTGACAAGTTGCTTGCCTTGTAAACAAAACAAGGATCCAACACATAAGCCCGGTGGCTTGCTTCAGCCTTTGCCTATTCCCGATGGCAAATGGACACACATCTCTATGGATTTTATCACATGGCTTTCTCATAGAAGGAGGGTATGGAACATTATATATGTGGTGGTAGACTTCTTGACAAAAGCCACATATTTTATTCCTTCCAAGGTCAAATATTCAACATCTATGGTTGCAAAACATTTTGTGGATAATGTGTTCAAGTTGCATGGACTGCCATAACAAATTGTTAGTGACCGAGATGTGAAGTTTATGAGTTCATTTTGGAGGACATTGTTTAAGATCATGGGGAATCCTGACACCTAGCACCACCTATCACCCCGAAACCCATGGACAAACCAAGAGGGTGAACAAGTGGGTGGAAACTTATTATTGAAGGCACTATTGACATAATATGCAAGGTGTTTGGGATGAGCAGTTTCTGCTTGGCGAGATAGCTCACGCATCATGAGAGCATTGGAATGCCACCTTTTAAGGCACACTATGGGTACAAAGTGAATATTCCAACATGGTTCAAAAGCAACAAGGGGTGATTCCTAATGCAAAAGAGGAGATGGAATAGCTGGATACACTCTTGCAACAATGCAAAGCTAATATGAAGCAAGCTCAAGAAAGAATGAAACATTATGTTAATGCTTATCGAATGCCATTAGAGTTGCTTATCAATTGGCACTTCCCTTAATCTCAAAGATTCATGATGTATTCCATGTGTCACATCTCAAATCTTATCTTGGGTTGGAGGTATTTGTGCAAGATGAATTACCTCTAGTAAATGAGGAGGGGATGATTGAGTATGTGCCACAAGAACTTTTGCGTACAAGAGAGAGAGTTCTTTGTAGCCATACATACTGGAGTACTTGGTCAAATGGTAAGGGCTACCTAAGGCAGAATCTTCTTGGTACCTCATCTCTACATTGGAAGGATTTGATTTTGGAATACTAACGAGGGTCATGAATAGTGAATTAACTTTCTTGTAAATTCATTGTGGACAGCCCTACACCCTTAGAAATTGGATACATAATGATTGGAAGCTACTGAAGGTTTCCATGCCATTACGAGGTAGATGTTATGGTTTGTTTTGAGGGCTTATTTAGCAGTTCACAGCCATATACATGCAATTTTGGTCTCCCATACATGGTGTCAATATGAGCTTCAAGTTTGACATGAGTCCATTGACATATACTCCATCGATGAGGATTGTGATTGTACATATCAATGGTTTCAAGGATGCAACCTTTTCGGTGGGGACGGTTTGTAACAAAGTGAAATCATCTCATATCAATAATACGCACAAGGCCAATGGACGATGCCCATGGATAAAACTTATGATAGTGCGAAAGGGGTGGTCATGTATATGTGTCACATATGCCATATTTGGGGTACCTTTTGATCATCATCAATATACAAGTCAATTACTCTCTCTTCTCTCTAAACTTAGGCTAACCAACCTAATGTAGGCTAATACAAAGCTAATCCAAGGCTAATCTAGATACTACTTTCTTTCAAGAAGTCACAATTTGTAAAAGAGAGACCTTGGTGGTGTGTCCATGGATGCTCATATGCAAGATGATGGTTGGAGTAAACTTGAAGGTAGAAGCTCTTATAGCCAATAATGTGTTCTAAGACTTTATGAGTCACTATATCCACACACCTTATTCTCACTCTTTATTATTTTTTTCTCTCTCAAGCAGTTAAAATATGTTGAAATAAAAGAAGACACAAAAGTTTACTTCAAGAGTATTATACTTATAAGAGTTAGAAACACTCTCGGAGGGATCTCAATCTTCATGACACCAACCCTCATCAGATTTTCATAATTTCACTCCCATTCTCAAACAATGACTTCATTGTATACAATACACAAGATTCTCATATAAGGGTTAAAGAAAAAGTAATGAATCATAAACTAAGATTTTTTATGGATTCTGGCAATTATCATACTTTCATATCTCCTAAGATTACATAGAAATTGAATCTAAAATCAACATAAAACCTTAGAAATCGTCTCATTGAGATTGTGGCTAGTGCTAAGAAGGTTATACAAGTGGACTTTTGGAGTTGGATTGTTGGAATCTATTGATTTTATATTGGATGTGTTGTCCTAAGGAGATTTTCATAGCCTAATTTTGGGACATTATGTACATGACACAATTATTGTTCATGAGAATAGGGTGTTACTTATTGTCAAGCTAGAATTGTAACTCTTAAGAAATATCATGGTAATGTTGGTTGTTTATTAAAATTTATGTAATGTAACACATATTTCAAGAATGAATCTAGCTAGAAGAATAAGTATGGGCTGCAAGACTATGTTAGTCATGGCTAAGGAAATCTAAGAAGAACATGGCTACATGACTATGTTAGTCATGGATAAGGAAATCCAATAAGAACAAGAAAACCCCCCATACGAGAAGAAACTCTTAGAGAAGTTTACAAATGTATTTCTTGATGATTTACCTACATTACCTCATTCTAGACCTTTAATTCAATCTAATTGAAATTATTTTAGGAGTCATTCAGCATATATAAAAGCTTTACCAATTTAATGTTTAAGAATATACTAAGTTAAAATTACAACTAGATGATATTATCAAGAAAAGGATTATAAAGCCTAGCCGTTTTGCCTTGGGGTGCACCGATCTTATTTCATAAAAGGAAAGATGACACCTTTCTTTTTTGTGTGGATTATGGAAGATTAAAGAGAAAGACCATTAAGAATAAAATATCCTATACATCACATATAAGATCTCCTAAGTAAAATGGCTAAAGGAAAGTTTTTTACAAAACAAACCTTGGATCTAGCTATTGTCAGTAGATCAGGACTTTAAAACAAGGGGATATCTTCAAGACTAGTTTTAGGACTGGGTATGGTCACTACAAGTTTACGGTCTTGACTTTCTGCTTTGATGGGAGCCTTTAACTATACTTTGATGTCAGGTTTTCTACTACATTAAATTCCATGGGAATCTCATATAGTTGCTACCCATAGTAGAAATCTTATTTTATATAGATTTTTTTTGTTTTTTGGGTTGTGACTTTGTATCATCTACATAGAACTACGGCTTACATGTAGCGAGAAATTGCTTAACCAATGACTTCATTGTATACAATATGCAAGACTCTTATATAAGGGCTAAAGAAACGTTAATGAATCATAAACTAAGGTCTCTAATAGATTATGGCAATTGTGATACTACTTTCATATCTCCCAAGATTACATATAAATTGAATCTAAAATCAGCATCAAACCTTAGAAATCCTTGCATTGAGATTGTGGCTAGTTCTAAGAAGGGTTATATAGGTGGACTTTTGGAGTTGGATTGTTGGAATCTATTGATTTTATATTGGATGAGTTGTCCTAAGGAGATTTTCATAGCAGAAATTTTAAACATTTATACATGACACAATTATTGTTGATGAGCATACGGTGTTAGCTATTGTTAAGCTAGAAGTGTAACTCATGGCAATGTTGATTTTCTTAAAAGATATGTAATGCAACACATATTTCACGAATGAATCGAGTTAGAGGAACAAGGATAGGCTACAAGATTATGTTGGTCGTGGGGCTAAGGAAATACAATAAGAACAAGAGCATTCCCCATATGAGAATAAACTATTAGAGAATTTTAAAAATGTATTTCTTGATGATTTACCTACATTACCTCATGCTAGACCTTGAAATCATGTGGTTGAGACTATTTTAAGATCTGTTTAGCATATATAAAAGCTTTACCAATTAAGAATACTCTAAGTTAAAATTACAACTAGATGATCTTATCAAGAAAAGTATCATAAGGCCTAACCCTTTCTCCTTGGGGTGCACCAATTATCTTTCAATAAAAAGAGGATGACTCATATGATTTATGTGTGGATTATGGAAGATTAAAGAGATAGACCATTAAAAATAAAATATCCTATACCTCACATAGAAGATCTTCTTAGTAAAATGGCTAAAGAAAAGTTTTTTTTCAAGGAAGACCTACGATCTAGTTATTGTCAGCACATCAAGACTTGAAAACAAGAGGATATCTTCAAGACTAGTTTTAGGACTAGGTATGGTCACCACAAGTTTATGTCTTAACTTCTGCTTTCATGGGTGCCTTTAACTATATTTTAATGTCAAGTTTTCTACTACATTTAATTCAAAGAGAATCTCATATATTTGTTACCCATAAGAAATTTCTTATTTTATATAGCCTTTTTTTTATTTTTTTGGGTTGTGACTCTATATCATCTTCATAGAACTAAGGTTTAAATGCAAGGATACACATTCTTACAAGATATACAAGGTGTAGCAATGTGTTCACAAAATAATAATATCTCTACAAATTCAAGTTTACCAATCATATACTCATTAGCAATGTCTATTGATGTGTTTCATGATATTCTGGTAACAACAATAGCTCTACAACTTCAAGTTTACCATTTAACGTGTTCGATGCATATTTTTGTGTGCAATGTGTATCAAAGTGTTTAAGAAATGTGTTCAATATGTATGAACCATGTTTAGTGTGTATCGAAGTGTTTAAGAAATGTGTTTAATACATATCAACTGTGTTCAGTGTTTATGAAAGTGTTCAAGTAATAATAGTAGCTTTACAAATTAAAGTTCAACGTTTTTATACTCAATATTATGAATAATGTTACTGTTTTTATAAAAAATATTTAATTCATGATGGAAACAAAGTGCAGCACAAAAATACGTCTAAATGGTCTCAAAAAGTATGATCACGTGTGTTTTTTAATGTATTACTTGGTTTGATTAATCAACTGTCACCATTGCACATCATTTTTGTGTTCAAGGTGTCAAAATGGCCTCACAAAGTATGATCATTTTTTTAAATGCAAGAATGACTCATGGTTTGATAGTCATTGTTGCACGTGTAAGGTGTGATTTTTTTTGAGAGAGAGAGAGAGAGAGAGAGAGAGAGAGAGAGTTATTATCAACATCTATGAAAGAGAGAAAAAAGAAAGAAATATGATGTGAACATCTATAAAAGACACAAAAGAGTCAAAAAGAGAGACAGAAAGAAAGAAATATGTTGCCAATGTCTATATAAGAACAAAAAGGTCCATGAGACCAAAAAGATATATATGATGTCAAGATAACCTTTAAAAAAAAACAAGCAGCCGAAAGGTAGCAAAGGACCATACGTGTGTATAATAGACTAGGTAGGAAAAGATCCTAAATTATTGCTTTTGTATGTGTTGATGTCTGTGTGTGTGTGTGTGTGTGTAAATGAGAGATAAAGAGAGAGATCACATGAAGCTCTGACATTGGTTAGTAGATGGAACACGTAACTCTATTATTTAACCTTTTGATTTTATATTATATAAATGGAAAGATGATTTATTTTATCATGTCATGCACTTTACCCTAGACATGATAATTTATACATGTATTCTTCCCTCCGATGTGGAAATTTTTGATGAATAAAGTGCTCAAAGAGATTACACATCTTTTCAAGGACAGGTAGGGAGTGGTATCGAATAGCATTTTGATGATTTTAAGGTTTTCAATTGTGTATTTCTTTTATCGAAATTTTTAAATACGATACAAACACTGATTAGTAGAATTGATCAAATTACTTCCAATAGTACAATGTAGATAAGGAAACATTTTTTGAGTCTATGGGGGCTTCTAATAATAATACTGAGATATTGGTGCATACTTCTAAACGGTCCAACCTTTATTACCATTTGAAATTGAGGAACAACTCAACTAGCTGGGTGATAAGAAGGAACTGGCTGATGACAATCACAAGTCCTGGCATGGGTATAGGATGCTCATGGAATCCAATCTTAAAATTCAAGGGACATGGCTAATAGCAATGAGAGGGAGAAGATCCTGAAGGGATGTCCTTCCATAATACATAATTTATCCTAAAAGCACGTTGTTTTATGTCCTTGAAGGGTTGGTTTTTTAGTTGGGTTAGCTTTCATGTTGGTCGCAACTTATATTTTTAAGGAGTTGAACTACTCGATGTACTCAGTTTTATTTCTATATATATATATATTTATAGAAATAAAACTGAGTACATCCAATAGTTCAACCCCTTTAAAAAAGTGGCAATATAACTAACTGCATTTACATATTAAAAAATGTTCTTTCATATGGGTTGTAAATAGAATTTTATCAATGTCACTTTTGAATCATATACGATCTTGTTACCTTTAGACATCATTGTGAATATATACAAGGCTCAGTACTAAATTTTTGTAATGGCTTTCAAGTCATAGGATGTAGGATGAGAAGGTAAATGCAAAGAATATGCCATCTAAAATTCAACATAGATATAGCTTGGAAAAACATTTTGAAGATATCCACGTAATAGACGATGTTTACAAACACATGTATGCAGAAAGAGTTTGCGGAACCAGTGCTCACATAAGCTCAATGTGTTTTTCTCGGCTGAAATTCATAGATCCTGGTCGGAATCGGACGTTACCTTTAATAGTAAGGGATGAAATCTGTACGTGTTAGTTATAAATCCCTGCATTTGTATGATTTTCTAGTGATTTTGGACTCTAAATCCCGGTTGAGCCTAAACGTTGCCTT
Organism: Cibotium barometz; assembly: GCF_041138505.1. Taxonomy (NCBI): domain Eukaryota; kingdom Viridiplantae; phylum Streptophyta; class Polypodiopsida; order Cyatheales; family Cibotiaceae; genus Cibotium; species Cibotium barometz. The sequence continues at coordinate 32,852,737 of NC_141068.1, forward strand.
TAATAAGGGTTGAAAAAAAAGCGTTGCCTTTAACTATAAGGGTTGAAAAAAAGAATCTATTGCTCAGCCGTCGGACCTTTTGGATCCGGCCTTATCGGAGGTACTGATTTGTCTTGCTAGTGGGTGGCCGGTCTGGAGTCTGGACATGTGAGCAGTGTTGACTTGTGAGGGCTTCCTTCTAGACACACAGGCCATGCAGCATGCATGTAGCCGCCTGTGGCAGTCTTCTGTCAGAGACTGAGAGCAGGTATTCGAATAATGGATCGTCAGGAAGAGTTGACCTGTGAAGACGAGCTTAGGAGGGTGGTGGCACGGGGCTTGGAGCTGGCAGGAAGCCTGCAAGAAAAGGTGGAATCAGTGCCCACGGGCAGCCTGCTGGGCGATGATGACCGAATCCAGATGCGGTCCGTTTTACTCCAGGGCTCGCTTGAGATTGTGGAGCATATGAACCGCTTTATCGAGCTGTTAAAGAGTAATAGTACTTCGGTATTAGGGGACCAGAGTCATGAGAACTTGCAAGGTGCAGCACTAGGCTCTGCCAGCAGTCGATTAGTTCGGAAGCGTAGGAAACCTGTGTGGAAGCAGACTGTGCGCATTCCAGTGGGCTACACAGAGCACTTGGACCGCTATATTTGGCGGAAGTATGGCGAAAAGAACATCCAGGGCATCAAATACAAGAGGTAAGTAAATATGGTGAATATATATTGTTCGAATCTCATGCAAACAGCTGCTCGCCATGGTCTGCACGTTTATCTAAGATTTAAGCGGATTTTTCAATAGTTCTGGTTCGTAAATCTCGCCTATAATTTTACAGTAGTTCTGTTATGCAGTGGGCTATCTAAAGAGATATAAGCAAATAGCGCCCCACATACATCTCATTGCATACAACATATGCATAGACGCATGCATGGAGCTCTTTACATAGAGCCATATACAAATTTATTTACATGGTGCTCATACAAAGAGAATTAAGGGAAGATCTAGGCAAAGCTCTATGCCGGGATGTAATGCATAAGCTCGACATAGAGAGGTATGTGCAAAGAGCTATTATATATAAGATCTATGCATACTTGCATAAGCTGCTCGACTCTATGCATGATAGCATACATCATATGCATAATAGATTTTGTATCAGCTCTATGCATATTATGCAGAAGTTGAGTTCTATGCATAGGGCTTACACGAGATCTATCTAAGTGATTTTGCTATCCTTTTTTTTACATGAAGATGTGGTTTTTTGTTTTGTTTTCTAGGGATCTTCAAAACTACTTCGTAGTTGATATTATAAAAATAATAATATTTCTTTTACACAAAGGTAGGTAGAAAAACTATTTTATTACGAGTTTAACCAAGTTTGATTTCTCTCCCTTTATGTACGGTGCTCAACACATTAGCCCCTTTTTTCGTGAGGTAAGACTAATTGCTCTATCCTCATTTTTTAAATATTTTCATGCTTATCTTACACCCTTGAAACATATTATTTTTAATTAGGATTTATGCTTGCGTAGAGGTTCTTATTCTTGGGCATACATAGACCTAGAGTCTTGCATATAGCTCTAATGCCTTAAATAAAGCTCTTGATGCATGCATTACATCTCTCGTGCAAACTTATCCCTTACATAAGAGAGATTTTCATGCATGCATCAAGAGCCCTAATGCATTAGATTTGTTATGCAACCTTATCCTTACATAAGAGAGAACTTAATGCATTCATCAAGAGCTCCAATCCATAATAGCTCTCTAATGCATGCATGAGATTTTTATGCATCCAAAAGAGATGATCTCTTTCTCTACAATAGCTCTTATGCACTAAGATATATCTATCAGTACAATAGCTCTTATGCAATAAGAGACCTTATCTATCAGTACAATAGCTCTTATGCAATAAGAGACCTTATGCTTTATCGAGCTGTCAAAGAGTAGTAGTACTTTGGGACCAGAGTAATGGCCAGTTGCAGGTGAAAAAGAACATCCAGGGCATCAAATACAAGAGGTAAGTAAATATGGTGAATATATATTGTTCGAATCTCATGCAAACAGCTGCGAGCCATGGTCTGCACATTTATCTAGGATTTTAAGTGGATTTTTCAATAGTTCTGATTCCTAAATCTTGCCTATAATTTTGCAGGAGCTACTTCAGATGCGCTCACAAAGGCTGCCTGGCCTTGAAGCAGGTGCAAAAATGCGAGGATGGTGAAGGTTTCGACGTCACGTACATCGACGCGCACACGTGCGCCCAAAGCATTCACATGCAGGAGCTCAACTTAGCATCTTTCCCATTGATTCATAATAATATTCATAATAATCAGAGAGGAGTACCTCAGTCCCTCCCCCTCGCTGACCACATTTTTAATCAACTGTCTGCATTGCCTTTGCTCAATATTTCCGGCCCACCTCTTCAACATTTATATGCCGCGCCCACCACCTCTTCGACATTTATACCACCCATAATTGATCCCTATATTAGCAACACATGTAAATGATCCCCGATCGCACCACCACCTGATCGTGCCTCCTGCACAATTTGTAACCAGCAATTATACTAATCTGTTGACGAAGAGGACGAGCAACGCCAGCTCCTCATTTCTCATTTCTAATCATCAGATTACTCTAGTGCCTACTACAGCAGAGACAGTACATGTGAACCACACAAGCTTAATCCCATGCCCGTTTGTGAATCCTTTTGCGTCCCTCGAAGGAGGCGTCTAATGAACTAGAGACGACACGCCTAATTAATGTAATATTGCTCTACTTAGTACTAAGTTTACATATGTTTTGCTAGACTCAAACGCTGTGTGGGGCTAATTCCTCCCCCTCACGTCTTCGCATTTTTCTAGAGCTTCTTGCTGCATCCCTGCGAGTCTGATTTGTTTGTGCACCCTCACATGTTCCCCAAGCATCTCGGTTTGTGTACATGTACACATTTTCTGTCTAGGTGGCTGGGTGTGCGCGCTCTTTGGTTTGGGGTATTGAGGGGTTTTGTTCGGCTATCTAGCCACCGGTGACATCGCATATAGTATTGAGCTAGGCTACCATAAGCCTTGAATGACACTGGTTTTATCATGCTACATTTGAATTTGTATAGCCAACATTGTTATTAACAAAGATTAAATATGAGAACTGTCATTAGCTAGGGCCTTAGTGAGCCCACTAGGCTAGTGATATTTTAAGTACATTTTTAATTTAAAATAGCTTAGCAATGCTTCTTGTGAGAAACGGTGGCGTTGTAAATGTTGTGAAGCGACCGTGGTATAGATGCTTGTTGCAACCTAGATTCTGGTCAAGAATAATCTCTTATGTCAAGTCATTCGAATATTTTATTCGCAGGCTTCCGTTCTCTAGTTTCCTTCGTTGCACGCATTTATGGAGGCCAACAACAATCTCAGCATCAGCAACAACAAATGGATGCTACACACTACAAGACCATCATCTTTATTGTTGGTCCTGTGTCCTCGTGAAACCAAGGCACACGACGGTGAAACCATCATTTCTATTTGTTTTGGTTATTGTTTCTACTGTGTGTTTCTTACTAGAGAATACTTATTATTTGATTTGTTTTGTAGTTTCTTGTCCTCTTAAGATCCTTGTCATAAGTTTACTAGGATTTATATGTTTCTTTGTGTATGCTTAATCTTGTTTTTTAAAATTTTACTTTGTTTTTCTTTTGTTTATATGGATATAGATGAGCTTTACGCATGTATGTAACTATGTGTATCTATGTTATGCATAAGAGCTATATATTGTATAGCTGGTCGTCTGTCCTCTAGTGAAACTATCATTTCTATTTGTTTTGGTTATTGGTTCTACTGTGTGTTTCTTACTAGAGAACACTTATTATTTGATTTATTTTGTAGCTTCTTGTCCTCCAAAAGATCCTTGTGGTAAGTTTACTATGATTTATATGTTTCTTTTTGTATGGTTAATCCTATTTTTTAAATTTATTTTGTTTTTCTTTTGTTTATATGGATATTGATGAGCTCTACGCGTAGAGCTCTCTCTACGTATCTATGTTATGCATAAGAGCTATATATGGTATAGCTTATTCATAGATGTGCATAGATGAATATAGACGATCTTTATGCACATGCATATATTTTTCCTTTCTTTCTATTTTTGTTCTTTTTCTATAAATATAGATGAGCTTTATGCATAGAGCTACGCATACACATAAGAGCGCCTACATGCATATAGCTTATTCATAGAGCTATGCATAAGATTATGCGTACACATATCTTCTTTACTTCTTTCTTTTCTTCTTCTTTTTGTATGACTATAGATGAGCTTTATGCATATAGCTTATTCATAGAGCTATGCATAAGATGTATATATATATATATATATATATGTGCACAAGATATCTACTAGCATAGAGCTAGTATGCGTAATATACATAATAGCTCTATGCATAAGCCTCATGCATGCAGTTTTATGCATAAGGCATATACATAGAGCTCTATGCTATGCAGTGGGCTATCTAAAGAGATATATGCAAATAGCGTCCCACATACATCTCATTGCATATGCATAGACACATGCATGGGGCTCTTTTCATAGAGCCATATACAAATTTATATACATGGAGCTCATACAAAGAGAATTAAGGGAAGATCTAGGCATAGCTCTATGCCTAGATGTAATGCATAAGCTCAACACATATAGCGTAATGCATAGAGAGGTATGTGCAAAGAGCTATTATATAAAAGATCTATGCATATTTGCATAAGCTGCTCGACTCTATGCATGATACCATACATCATATGCATAATAGATTTTGTATAAGCTCTATGCATATTATGCATAAGTTGAGTTCTATGCATAGGGCTTACACGCGATCTATCTTAGTGATTTTGCTATCCTTTTTTTTACATACAGATGTGGTTTTTGTTGGAAATATCACACAAATCCATTCAAAGGTTAAAAGGGGCTGTATTACCTTGACAACTTTACTCAAGAAGCATCTTCAAATGGGCGCCTATTTCAAAATAGCCTAGAGGGCATCTTGTTCATTTATGGCAAACCCACATGGGGGGGAGATGGCATCTTATGCTTGTAAGACATCATAGGTGATGTCATGAGGTCATGTACTACTTGCCTATATAAGAGGCCCTTGCTAATGAAGAGAACAAATCGAGTTTCTATGTTTATGCCTAAACCATGTTTCATTAGCATCTCCTAATTCACTCATAATCTTGCTTCTAGCCATGACCTAACCATGTCCATAGCCATGTTTGATCCTCCTTAGCTTTGCTAATCCACTCACTAACCCAACAATTGGTATCAGAGCTTAGGTTAACATTATCCAAATCTCACTCATTAGGGCTTAATTAGCACCTCATTAGCTTAAGCCTCTCTTATCCCCTCCACTTATCTAGCCTGAAATATAGGCAATCCATGGAGCATCAAGATCCCATCGCCCTCTTCAAGACTCATCACAAGCGCTTAGCTAGGCGTTCTTAACACAAAGATGAAGCTGCTGATGGGCAGAATTAGCCAAAGAGTGCCCGGAGTAAACGACATTGCTGCAGAGACCTGCGCCTTTTTATTTGGGGAAAAACGTTGCTCCATCACCATCACTTTGCCAATCATTAATTCCTCAGAGCCTCAAGGGTTTTGATAGGCTACAAACATGCCTATCTGGTCAGTTTTGCATATGGTTTCGTGGTTTGGTGGCTATAGGACTGACATAGCTTCTGGAGCTTCATCTCCTAATAGTGAATGAATGAGTGGTTATTCCACTTAATCACCAATGTTTTGTGCTTAAATTGGTCTCAAATCACTGATATTGAAAGTGCTTAAAGCATTAGGTGCATGGATCTAGGCCTCTACTTCTTTCAAGTACTCCAAGTGACCCAATTTTTAGAAATTATTTTGAAAGCATTTATCACATTGGTCACCATATACTTGATGATATTACTATATTGTGATGATGTTATTGTTTACATCATTTTTTGAATCACAATGGCTGAACCATCTGATGCTGAATCATCAAATATTCAACATTTGAAGCCTAAGAAGAAAAGTAGAAAGCCGAGGAGACGGGTAAGAAACAATGTCTACAACCCAAGAGCAAACAATGTTTCAAGAGGATATGATTGGTCTGAGTTTTTCATAAAAAAAATTCATCTATTTGGTGAAGGTATCTAATCTTGTAAAAGCATTAGACACTGCCCTTGAGTGATACTCAAGTGGTAAGACCTTGCTTTATCATCATGTCTACATCCTCATTTCATGTTGATAAGTTTAATGGGGTAGGCTTTCATACCTGGCAAGTTAGAGTAAGATTTATTCTCATGAAGAAAGGTCTTTGGGGGGTTGCTAGTGGAAAGGAGAAAAAACCTACCACTAGAGATGGTGAGCAAGGATGGGTACCTAGGGATGAGAAAGCTTTTGCCATAATTGCATTAGGTCTAAGTGACAACTACATACATCATATCTCTAATGCAAATAACTCCGCTGAAGCATGGGAAATCCTAGAGAAATTATTTGGGGCAAAAGGGAAGCATTCCAAGATAGGGCTGAAAATCCAATTTTTTAAACTTGAAATGAAGGTTCTGAGTCTTTACCTTCTCGTCTTAATTATATAAAAAGCCTAATGTCACAACTTGCAACAATAGGAGCACCAATAGATGAGGAAGATGCCATTGCAGTTTTGTTGAAAAGCATGCCTTATGATGAGTATGGACATTTAGTGTCAACTCTCATGAATCTTCCGGACCCTACTTTAGAAGCCATTGAAGCTGCACTCCTTGTGGAACACAAGAAGAAGCAAGAGAAGATAGGGGATAATTGAAGGGGCATACTTCTCCAACAACAAGTCACACTTCAAGAAGAAGAACTTCATCGACACAAAAGGAAAGAAGAAGGCTTGTGGATTCTGCGGCAAGGACAATCACATTGAAGAAAATTGTTTCTTCAAACAAAAGGCACAAAAGGCATTCCTCGCAAGTCAAGACAAAGAAGAGCTTCAAGAAGAGGCCTCCAAAGAGGCAAGTTTTATCCAAGATGAATGGGCCTTTTGAGTAAAATCAAGGGATTGCCCGTACCATGTTTAAAACCTCTCCATCCTAAATATAACTATCTCATTGTAAGCTTTACTATGGTATTCTAGCATCATCCATCAATGCTAGCAGTTTTTTGTTTTGTTTTCGAGGGATCTTCAAAAATACTTCGGGATTTGGTTAGTTGATATTTAAAAATTAATAATATTTCTTTTACACAGAGGTAGGTAGAAAAACTATTTTATTATGAGTTTAACCAATTTTGATTTCTCTCCCTTTATGTGATTGCTTGCACGGTGCTCAACACACTAGCCCCTTTTTTCTTGAGGTGAGACTAATTGCTCTACCCTCATTTTTAAAATATTTTCATGCTTATCTTACACCCTTGAGACATTATTTTTAATTAGGACTTATGTAATTTATGTTTGCATAGAGGTTCTTATTCTTGGGCATACATAGAGCTAGAGTCTTGCTAGCTCTAATGCTTTCAATAAAGCTCTTGATGCATGCATTAGATCTCTTATGCAAACTTATCCCTTACATAAGATAGCTCTTCATGCATACATCAAGAGCTCTAATGCATTAGATCTGTCATGCAAAGTTATCCTTACATAAGAGAGACCTTAATGCATTCATCAAGAGCTCCAATGCATAAAAGCTCTCTAATGCATGCATGAGATTTCTATGCATCCAAAAGAGATGATCTCTTTCTCTATAATATCTCTTATGCACTAAGATTTCTCTATCAATACAATAGCTCTTAGGCAATAAGAGAGCTTATGTGTCAACTAAGAGATTGATATGCATGCATAGGATCTACATGCATGCCTAATAGCTATATATCCATTACTTGTGTTCTTTTTTCTTTTGTAGGTCTTCTTTGAAAGAGATCAATCTATTACCCTATGTTATCATACAATATAAATCACTATGGTATTAGTTTTATATTAATTCCACTAACTTACCCACTTGGGAGTATGTTTAATTAGTAATTCAAGCATTTTATGCTATCATGGAGCTTTTAATAATGCAGACATATATGTCTACCACATGTAGTAAAACTCTTTTGCATTCTTGCATTATCTATACTTAAGAGGGCCCTCAATGCATGTACTAAGGGCTCTAATGCATGTATAGAATCTCTCTAATGCATGCATAAGAGCATGTGCATGTATAGGAGCTATAATATGGATGCCAATAGTTGGAGTGCAAGCATAAGGATCTCTTATCCTTTGAGGTATCCCCTCTAATGTTGCATAAGAGCATTAGAGAACTCTATTGCATATAGTGGCCACTTCGAGCTGTGAATCCAAGTACAAGGCAGCTTTTATAGCTACAATTGAGTGTGTGTGGCTCAGACGTCTGATGGGTTGATTTGGACAGTATTGGACAGTCGTCTAGCACTATGATTTTCACTCACAGCCAGAGTGCATTAGCAGTTGCTAGAAACCCAATGTTTCATGCTCGCACCAAGCACATTGAGGTGCATTACCATTTTGTCAGGGAAAGACTCTCTGTTAAACAGAGGTCAGCTTGGTCTATGTGCCTACATACGACAACATGGCAGATTTATTCACAAAAGGCTCTTACTTGTGAAAAGTTTAAAGCTTTTTGTAAAGCTTTGGGCTTATTGCCTTTTCAGGATTGATCAACCATACCCTGTACATGTTCACATCATCACTCTAGGGGGGATTTATAGCATTATATGGTAGTGATGTGTGTGAACACACTTAGGACTGCCAGGGCACTTTTTCCCTCACTAGGAGGTTTTTCCCCCCCGTGCATATGTACACCCTCTTATCTACTCATTTTGGGGTGTGTACTTATCTTTTGTATCGGGCACACATTTTTTCATTCTATTCTAGTGAGTTTGTGTACTCTAAAGCTTCTCTATCTTGTGTGTGTGCATTGTTAAAACCCTAACCCTAATTCCATCAATAAGTTCACAAACATGTCCATAGCTTCAGCATCTTCAAACCCTTTGACCAGAAAGTAATTCCACTATTACACCTTCTTAGTAGACCCAAAAAAAATGTAAACTATTTAGATCTATGCATAGGCATGTCTCACGTGCTCACATCAACTTTCATGTGAATAAACCCAAAGGAAGGCCTCCAAAAGATCCATTGGGCCTTATGGAGTTCAAAACTGCAAGAGTGGCCAACTAGGCGATTTTCACCCCTGCAAACACCTATCTCCTGATGTCAAAATCTTATGAGATTTGGTGTGATTAGAGAACACTATATGGAAATACTCCACACCAAATCTTGTGGCTTATATCACTTCAAGTAGAGAGAAATTAGGGATGGAACCAAGACACTTTGGCCATACTAAAATTTCAGAAAACAAGCAACAATACCAAACCTAGACCCTATCTTCTGTACTTAACCAATCATAGAACTTGTATTTTCATAGATGCCACTCTCCAAACCCTTTTTCCCTATTACATATAACCTCTGGTTGCACTTCTTCCCATACCACTACTCCGCACAACCACTAGTGCATTGTCCCAAATACGAGTGCATGCCGGTAGCTACTGGCATTCACCGGGACCTCCCAATGCGTACTGGGTGTGGTGCTACCTAAGCACGCCAATAGCTACCGGCATGCAATGGAAGCTCCCAATGCATGTCGGGTGCTACCTAAGCATGGCAAAAGCTATCGACATCCACTGAGACTTCCCAATGCATACCCGGTGCTACCTAAGCATGTTGGTAGCTACCAGCAAGCACTCGAAGCTCTCAATGTATGTGAGGTGCTACTTAAACATGCCAATAGTTACTAAAATGCATTGGGAGCTCTTGCTGTTGGCTGGTAGCTACCAGCATGCACGTGGTGCTCCCAATGCATGCTCAGTCTTGCCTAAGCATGCCGGTACAACGTGAGCATGCATGAGGGGTCATAGCTAAGCATATCGGTACAACCTGAGCATGCTGGTAGATACCTAAGCATGCCAGGTGCTCTCCAAGCATATGCCAATAGAGTTATTAATGCATGATAGTAGCTTCTAATGCATGCTTTAATAGTAAATAGAAACACATATCACTTAAGCATGCCAGTAGGTACCAACATGCACTAAGACCTCCCAAAACATGCCATGTGCTACACCTAAGCACGATGATACCTACCAGCAAGCGTTTGTAGCACCCGAGAATTAATGGCATGCGTTGGTGGTTCCCAATGCATTCCAGGTGCTATACCTACGCATGCCCATAGCTACTACTGATATGCATTGGGAGCTCTCGGTGCATGCCATTAGCTCCCGGATGCTAATAATGCTTGTCGGTAGCTACCGTGTCATGAAAACAGGATTTACTGGGAATCTAGAGACCATTCGGGCATATACATACATAACCTCCTAAGCACATATGCATATACATACATAACCTCCTAAGCACATATATACTTATGCTATATGTGCATGCATAAAAAGGAATAAAAAAGCAATAAGGATACTCTAAAGAGCAATGTGTGTATATGCTTGTAGAAAAGATTCAGCTCATGTATATGCATAAGATTATGCTTGTGCATAAACATACATAGCCTCATAAGCACATACATACATACGCTTATACTTACATAGGGCTTACACATTAGGCCCAATGCGTTGGGTCTTATGTCTTCTTCTACTTGTAATTTATGACCTTTTTTGAAATCTTGTACCCTTTTCTCTCATTAAAACACATGTGTTTTTTCATGTACTTTTATATACCATAATACATACATACATACATCTCTATATCTCTCTATATATGTCTATGTATGTATGTGTGTATGTATATATTCATACATACATGCAATAAAATGTTTCTTATGCAAGTAGGAGTAGTAGACAAGAGATTTAATGCATGCATAAATGGGTTTAATGTATGCATAAGAGCTAAATACATGCACAAATCTATGCGTGTATAAGAGCTCTAATAAAAATTTTATGTAAGCATAAAATGCACACAAAAAATTTCTCACAAAAAGAGGTTTTGGCATTAGTATAAAAATGAGAATGTGGTGATGCTTACCTCACAAAACAAGAGGGCGTCATGGCTTTATCTCTATGAAGGAACACTTATAAAAGAAAACATTAAAAGAACAAATCAAGAAATATGCAAGATATAGCTATTAGGCATGCATAAAGCTCTAACACATGCATAGAGCTATTAGGCATGCATGTAGCTCTAACACATGCATAGAGCTATTAGGCATGCACTCTAACACATGCATAGAGCTATTAGGCACACAAGATATTAGGCATGCATAAAGCTCTAACACATGCATAGAGCTATTAGGCATACAACTTTTATGTAGCATTCGTGAAGATTTCTCAATGCAATAGAGTTCTCTAATGCTCTTATGCAACATTAGAGGGGATATCTCAAATCATAAGAGATCCTTATGCATGCACTCCAACTATTGGCATCCATATTATAGCTCTTATACATGTGCATGCTCTTATGCATGCATTAAAGAGCATCTATACATGCATTAGAGACCTTAGTCCATGCATTAAGGGCCCTCCTAAGTATAGATACTGCAAGCATGCATAAGAGTTTTACTACATGTGGTAGAGATATATGTCTGCATTAAAAGCTCCATGAGAGCATAAAGTGCTTGAACTACTAATTAAACATACTTCCAAGTGGGTAAGTGAGTGCAACTAATACAAAACTAATACGATAGTGATTTATACCGTATGATAAGATAGGGTCATTATTGATCTCTTTCAAGGAAGACCTAAAAAAAAAAGGAACACTAGTAATGGATATATAGCTATTAGGCATGCATATAGATCTCTTAGTTTGACACATAAGGTCACTTATTGCATAAGAGCTACTGTACTGATAGATATATCTTAGTGCATAAGAGCTATTGTAGAGAAAGAGATCATCTCTTTTTTGGATGCATAAAAATGTCATGCATGCATTAGAGAGCTTTTATGCATTAGAGCTCTTGATGAATGCATTAAGTTCTCTCTTATGTAAGGATAAGTTTGCTTATGCATTAGAGCTCTTGATGCATGCATGAAAATCTCTCTTAAGTAAGGGATAAGTTTGCAGGAGAGATGTAATGCATGCATCAAGAGCTTTATTTAAGGCATTAGAGCTATATGCAAGACTCTAGCTCTATGTTTGCCCAAGAAAAAGAACCTCTATGCAAACATAAACTGCATCAATCCTAATTAAAAATAATATGTTTCAAAGGTGTAAGATAAGCATGAAAATATTTAAAAAATGAGGATAGAGCGATTAGTCTTACCTCAAGAAAAAAGGGCCTAATGTGTTGAGCATCGTGCAAGCAATCACATAAAGGGAGAGAAATCAAACTTGGTTAAACTCGTAATAAAATAGTTTTTCTACCTACCTTTGTGTAAAAGAAATATTATTATTTTTAAAATATCAACTAACCAAATCTCGAAGTAGTTTTGAAGATCCCTAGAAAACAAAACAAGAAACCACATCTTCATGTAAAAAAAAGGATAGCAAAATCACTAAGATAGATCTCGTGTAAGCCCTATGCATAGAACTCAACTTATGCATAATATGCATAGAGCTGATACAAAATCTATTATGCATATGATGTATGCAATCATGCATAGAGTTGAGCAGCTTATGCAAATATGCATAGATCTTATATATAATAGCTCTTTGCACATACCTCTCTATGCATTACGTTGTATGTGTCGAGCTTATGCATTACATCCATGCATAGAGCCTTGCCTAGATCTTCCATTAATTCTCTTTGTATGAGCTCCATGTATATAAATTTGTATATGGCTCTATGTAAAGAGCTCCATGCATGTGTCTATGCATATGTTGTATGCAATGAGATGTATGTGGGGCACTATTTGCATATATCTCTTTAGATAGCCCACTGCATAGCATAGAGCTCTATGCATATGCCTTATGCATAAAACTGCATGCATGAGGCTTATGCATAGAGAAGCATTGCTAAGCTATTTTAAATTAAAAATGTACTTTAAATATCACTAGCCTAGTGGGCTCACTAAGGTCCTAGCTAATGACAGTTCTCGTATTTAATCTTTGTGAATAACAATGTTGGCTATACAAATTCAAATGTAGCATGATAAAACCAGTGTCATTCAAGGCTTATGGTAGCCTAGCTCAATACTATATGCGATGTCACCGGTGGCTAGATAGCTGAACAAACCCCCTCAATACCCCAAACCAAAGAGCGCAGCCACCTAGACAGAAAATGTGTACATGTACACAAACCGAGATGCTTGGGGAACATATGAGGGTGCACAAACAAATCAGATTCGTAGGGATGCAGCAAGAAGCTCTCGAAAAATGTGAAGACGTGAGGGGGAGGAATTATCCCCACAAAACGTTTGAGTCTAGGAAAACATATGTAAACTTAGTACTAAGTAGAGTAATATTACATTAATTAGGCGTGTCGTGTCTAGTTCATTAGACGCCTCCTTCGAGGGACGCAAAAGGATTCACAAACGGGCATGGGATTAAGCTTGTGTGGTTCACATGTATTGTTTCTGCTGTAGTAGGCACTAGAGTATTCTGATGATTAGAAATGAGAAATGAAGAGCTGGCGTTGGTCGTCGTCGTCAACAGATTAGTATAATTGCTGGTTACAAATTGTGCAGGAGGCACGATCAGGTGGTGGTGCGATCGGGGATCATTTAATGTGTTGCTAATATAGGGATCAATTACGGGTGGTATAAATGTTGAAGAGTGGGCGGCATATAAATGTTGAAGAGGTGGGCCGGAAATATTGAGCAAAGGCAATGCAGACAGTTGATTAAAAATGTGGTCAGCGAGGGGGAGGGCTTCAGGTACTCCTCTCTGATTATTATTAATATTATTATGAATCAATGGAAAAGATGCTAAGTTGAGCTGCTGCATGTGAATGCTTTGGGCGCACGTGTGCGCGTCGATGTACGTGACGTCAAAACCTTCAGGGGTAACACCGTCCTCGCATTTTTGCACCTGCTTCAAGGCCAGGCAGGCTTTGTGAGCGCATCTGAAGTAGCTCCTGCAAAATTATAGGCAAGATTTAGGAATCAGAACTATTGAAAAATCAACTTAAAATCTTAGATAAATGTGCAGACCATGGCGAGCAGTTGTTTGCATGAGATTTGAACAATATATATTCACCATATTTACTTACCTCTTGTGTTTGATGCCCTGGATGTTCTTTTCGCCATACTTCCGCCAAATATAGCGGTCCAAGTGCTCTGTGTAGCCCACTGGAACGCGCACAGTCTGCTTCCACACAGGTTTCCTACGCTTCCTAACTAATCGACTGCTGGCAGAGCCTAGTGCTGCACCTTGCAAGTTCTCATGACGAGCACCGGCTTCCAAATTCTCGACTACCACAATTTGCTTCTCGCAATTTTTCACCTGCAACTGGCCATTACTCTGGTCCCCTAATACCGAAGTACTACTACTCTTTAACAGCTCGATAAAGCGGTTCATATGCTCCACAATCTCAAACGAGCCCTGGAGTAAACCGGACCGCATCTGGATTCGCTCATCATCGAGCAGGCTGCCCGTGGGCACTGATTCCACCTTTTCTTGCAGGCTTCCTGCCAGCTCCAGGCCCCGTGCCACCACCCGCCTAAGCTCGTCTTCACAGGTCAACTCTTCCTGACGATCCATTATTCGAATACCTACTCTCAGTCTCTGACAGAAGACTGCCACAGGCGGCTACATGCATGCTGCATGGCCTGTGTGTCTAGAAGGAAGCCCTCACAAGTGCTCACATGTCCAGAGACTCCAGACCGGCCACCCACTAGCAAGACAAATCAGTACCTCAGATAAGGCCGGATCCACACGGTCCGACGGCTGAGCAATAGATTGTTTTTTTCAACCCTTATAGTTAAAGGCAATGCTTTTTTTTCAACCCTTATTAAAGGCAACGTTTAGGCTCAACCGGGATTTAGAGTCCAAAATCACTAGAAATCATACAAATGCAGGGATTTATAACTAACATGTTGATGACACGGAAGCGGTATAGCTGTATATGCCTTTATAGAGTGTCACACTTCCACACACCGATACAAACACACCCAGAACACCAGACCCAAGAGCATAAACAAAACTTTATTTTAGCACAAGCCTTCGTCTCTACAAAGTTGGACATCTATTACATCCTCAGAACCATGTTCATCTAGTGCCCATTCACAATCAGCCCACTCCAGCTCCAAATCACAATAAAACAGGCCACTTCTCTTCCTGGCTTCCCCTGGCAACAAATACAACACACACACTGGCATTCTACACTTAGAGACAATAATACAAACAAGAACAACCACCTCTCTCCTTTGCAGTAGCAGCAGCAACCCAATGAGGCAGCACCATCACACTTTGTGCTTAGAGGCGGCACCTTCAACAAAAAACTCGCTCTCTGCTGCATCTCTGTGGTCGGCACCATCAAGCATCACCTGGTTGTCACCATCCTGTATTCGACCCTACCATGAGAAAAGGCCCATGCCTCAGCTCGCATCATGTACACTCTATCCATGTGTGTAGCCCTCTGTATCACCTGCTGGCTGCACATCACCACCTTGTCATCAAAATCAGCACTCTATTTACCCTTTTTCCACATTACTTCCAAGATGTTCCTCTGGCTATGAACATTCGCTGCATCTCTGTTAGCAGGTGCGCCAAACACAACACCACCTCCAAAACTCCCTGTTTCTACCAGAGGCGGTTCCCAGCAAGTCGCTAGCCCACAGTCGACAGTCGACCTTCTCCCACTTCTTTTTTTATTAGACTTTGCCAGCTCCAAGCCCTGTGCCACCACCTGCCTAAGCTCGTCTTCACAGGTCAACTCTTCCTCACGATCCATTATTCGAATACCTACTCTCAGTCTCTGACAGAAGACTGCCACCACATACGGCTACATGCATGCTGCATGGCCTGTGTGTCTAGAAGCCCTCACAAGTCAACATTGCTCACATGTCCAGACTCCAGACCGTCGGCCTTATCTGTGTACCTCAGATAAGGCCGGATCCACACGGTCCGACGGCTGAGCAATAGATTCTTTTTTTCAACCCTTATAGTTAAAGGCAACGCTTTTTTTTCAACCCTTATTAAAGGCAACGTCTAGGCTCAAGCAGGATTTAGAGTCCAAATCCACTAGAAATCATACAAATGCAGGGATTTATAACTAACACGTACAAATGTCATCCCTTACTGTTTAAAGTAACGTCCAATTCCGACCGGGATCTATGAATTTAAGCCAAGAAAAACACACGGGGCTTATGTGAGCACTGGTTCCGCAAACTCTTTCTGCATGCATGTGTTTGTAGGCTTTGTGTCGAGTGAGGTTTCCCCAGTAGAGAATGAGGACCTCTTTAATCCATTGACACCAGTTTGGTAACATCACCTATTACGTGGATATCTTCAAAATATTTTTCCAAGTTATATCTATGATGAATTTTAGATGGCATATTCTTTGCATTTACCTTCTCATCCTACTTCCTATGACTTGAAAGCCATTACAAAAATTTAGTACTCAGCCTAGTATATATTCATAATGATGTCTAAAGGTAACAAGATTGTATATGATTTAAAAGTGACATTGATAAAATTCTATTTACAACCCATATGAAAGAACATTTTTTAATATGTAAATGAAGTTAGTTATATTGCCACTTTTTCAAAGGGAGAATACATACATATATATTTATAGAAATAAAACTGAGTACATCCAGTAGTTCAACCCCTTAAAAATACAAGTTGCGACCAACATGAAAGCGAACCCAACTGAGAAACCAACCCTTCGATGACATAAAACAACATGCTTTTTTAGGATAAATTATGTATTATGGAAGGACATCCCTTCAGGATCTTCTCCCTCTCATTGCCATTAGCCATGTCCCTTGAATTTCAAGATTGGATTTCGTGAGCATCCTATACCCATGCCAAGAGTTGTGATTGTCATCATTAGCCAGTTCCTTCTTATCACCCAGCTAGTTGAGTTGTTCCTCAATTTTAAATGGCAATAAAGGTTGGACCCTTTAGAAGTATGCACCAATATCTCAGTATTATTATTAGAAGCCCCCATAGACCCAAAAAATGTTTCTTTATCTACATTGTACTATTGGAAGTAATTTGATGAATTCTACTAATTAGTGTTTGTATCATATTTAAAAATTCCGATAAAAGAAATACACAATTGAAAACTTTAAAATCATCAAAATGTTGTCCGATACCACTCCTTACCTATCCTTGAAAAGATGTGTAATCTCTTTCAGCAATTTATTCATCAAAAATTTCCACATTGGAGGGAAGAATACATGTATAAATTTTCATGTCTAGGGTAAAAAGCATGACATGATAAAATAAATCATCTTTCCATTTATATAATACAAAACCAAAAGGTCAAATAATAGAGTTAGGTGTTCCATCTACTAACCAATGTCAGAGCTTCATGTGATCTCTCTCTTTATCTCTCATTGACACACACACACACACACACACACATAAACACATACAAAAGATCGTTTAGGGTCTTTTCCTACCTAGTCTATTATACACACGTATGGCTCTTTGCTACCTTTCAGCTGCCTATCTTTTATTTTTTAGGTTATCTTGACATCATATATATCTTCTTGGTCTCGTGGACCCTTTTTGTTCTTATATAGATGTTGGCAACATATTTGTTTCTTTCTCTCTCTCTTTTTGACTCTTTTGTGTCTTTTATAGATGTTCACATCATATTTCTTTCTTTTTACTCTCTTTCATAGACGTTGATAATAACTCTCTCTCTCTCTCTTTCTCTCTCTCTCTCTCTCTCTTACAAAAATAAAATCACATCTTACACTACAACAGAATGAGAACATAGCCACGCAAACTAGAGAGAGATGGAAGTGAGAGAGGGACCATGGGCAAATTTGTGATATGGCGGGGTATACGCGGCTATATGCGCGGATATATGTGTATCTATATGCACGCCTATAACCGCATCTATACTGATATAGACATGCTTACTAACCCTTTACCTACCCTTTTGTTGGTTTTTTTAGGTCTTCTAATATTCTCTTTCAACATCACTGAAAAGGGGTAAGTGCTTTTCTCTCTTTCTTATCTTTTTATCCTCTCTTTCCTTTATTTTTATCTACCAAAAAGAGGGGTTTTATTTTGTAGGTCCTCTATGGATAGAGCTTAATCTATAAATAGAGCTCTATTCGTAGAGCTTAATCTATGCATTAAGCTCTATTCGTAGAGCTTAATGCATAGATTAAGCTCTATGTATGCATTCATAATACATAGAGATCTATGCATAGATTACGCTCTATGCATCGATCTCTATGTATGCATTAAGCTCTATGAATAGAGCCTAATGCATGCATAGAGCTTAATATTTTTGATTTTGTATGTATGCATCAGGTTCTTAGGGATTTTGTATGTATGCGCATTACTAATCCTTTCCTCACCCTTTTGTTGGTTTTGTACGTCTTCTAATCTTCTCTTTCAACATTACCAAAAAGAGGTAAGTGCTTTCCTATCTTTTATGTCTTTCTTATCTTTTTATTCTCTTTTTTCTCTATTTTTATCTACCAAAAAGAGGGGTTTTATTTTGTAAGTCCTCTCTGCATAGAGCTTAATCTATGAATAGAGCTCTAATCATAGAGCTTAATCTATGCATTAAACTCTATTCATAGAGCTTAATGCATAGATTAAGATCTATGTATGCATTCATAATGCATAGATTTCTATGTATAGATTACACTCTATGCATAGACCTCTATGCATGCATTATTAGGCTCTATGCATAGAGCTTAATGCATGCATAGAGCTTAATCTATGCATGCATTAAGCTCTATTCATGCATGCTGCTTAATGCATAGTGCCGGGGTATGGTTTAGTTTAGGCTCGTGTGGCTCTTGCATAGTGCTTTATGCATAGGCCTCATATGCATAGTGCTTTATGCATAAGGCCTCATGCATAGCTTTATGCATATGCTTTATGCATACGGCCTCATGCATGCTTTATACATAAGGCCTCATGCATAGCTTTATGCACAAGGCCTCATGCATGCTTTATGCATAAGCTTTAGCATAGCTTGCATAAGGCTTGTATAGCGGCATAGTTTGCATAAGGCTTGCATAGCTTGCATAAGCTTTTGTATGTGTGCATTACTAATCCTTTCCTCACCCTTTTTTTGTATGAGGTCGTCTAATCCTCTCTTTCATCATCATAAAAAAGAGGTAAGTGATTTTCTATCTTTTCTCTCTTTCCTCTATTTTTATTGCACCTTTGGGTGCTAGGGATTTATTTTGTAGGTTTGCGCATAAGCTATATGCAATATCTTTATGCATGCTTTATGCATAAGCCTCATGCATAGCTTTATCCATAAGGCCTCATGTATATATTTATGCATAGGCTTTATGCATAAGGCCTCATACATAGTTTTATGCTTAAGGCCTTATGCATAGTGCTTTATGCATAAGCCTTATGCATAATGATTTATTCATAAGCTTTATGCATAAGGCCTCATGCATAAAGCATTATGCTTAAAGTTTTATTATGCAAAGGCCTCATGCATAAAGTATTATGCTTAAAGCTTTATGTATAAGGCCTCATGCATGCTTTATGCATAAGCTTTAGCATAGCTTGCATTATGTTTAAAGCATGCATAAGGCCTCATGCATGCTTTATGCATAAGCTTTAGCATAACTTGATTTAATTTTTCTTTATGCATAATTCTCATGCATGCTTTATGGATAAGCTATGCTTTATGCATAATACTTTATACATAAGCCTCATGCATAGCTTTATGCATAAGGCCTCATGCATAAGGCTTATGCATAAGGCCTAATACATAGCTTTATGCATAAGGCCTCATGCATAGCTTTATGCATAGGCTTTATGTGAAAAGATGCAGGGGGGAAGAGAGCTTGAGCTCTTGCAAGCACACACACACACTCACATAACCCTAATAGAGAACACACAAGGTGAGAGGCTGAAAATCTTCTTCTTCTCTACTCAACACTCAACACACCATATACAAAGATAAGAGTACACACAATATGAAAGGTACTCAACCAAATACATACACGGGTTCTCTATAGTGTGAACCCGACTAAATGAGCTGGCGCTATAACTATGCCAGTCTCTAGAGTAGCTGTCACACAGCCTGTCATCCCACTGGCCACATATCACCCAAGATCTCACCAACCATGCCAGTGGTGTAAGTGCGGGGCCTATCCCCCAGGCGGGTCATCAGTGTCCACCGCCTCACTAGAGCTCGATATCTCAACACTCCCCCTCGAGCTCAACTCCATCTCATGTACACCAAGCGAAGCCCTGAATCTGCGAAGCTTCTCTGTACCCAATGCTTTGGTGAAGATGTCAGCTACCTGATCCTCTGTGCTGACATAAACAAGGTCAAGGTCTCCTGCCAAGACCTTCTCTCTGACGAAGTGGTAGTGGACCTCTATGTGCTTCGTACGAGCATGAAAGACTGGGTTCCTGGCCAACTGTATACTGCTAAGGTTGTCACAAAAAATGACAACTTGTCTATCCACTGATAGACCCAAATCTGCAAGTAGCTTTCTCAACCAAGCTACCTCACATGCTGCCATAGCAGCTCCTCTGTACTCGGCCTCCGTACTCGATAGAGCAACCATAGGCTGCTTCTTGCTGCTCCAAGTCACAGCAGCACTCCCCAAAGAAAACATGAATCCACTGGTAGATCTTCTGTCTGAGATACTACCAACCCAATCAGCATCTGTGTACCCATGTACACATATCTCTGTCCCAGTCTCATAGAATAGTCCACAATGTAAAGTAGACTTCACATACCTCAGTATGCGTCTCACAGCATCCAAATGCAGTTTCCGTGGAACCTGCATAAACTGACTCACCAACCCAACATCATAGCTCAAATCTGGTCTGGTGATCGTCATGTAGATCAAACTTCCTACTATGCTCCTGTACATAGTAGGATCCTCCAAGATCTCTCCTGAATCTGCACTCAACTTGCCATTCTGATCCAATGGCACAGAAATAGGCTTACAGCCTGTCATACCATACTTGGACAACATGTCCAAGCCATACTGTCTCTGCAGTAATCCAATACCATGTGGTGACCTAATCACCTCAATGCCCAAGAAATATCTGAGCTCCCCCAGATCCTTCATCTCAAACTTCTGTCTAAGCAAGATCTTTACATCAAAGATCTCTGCATCATGGTCCCCCGTAATGATCAAGTCATCTACATAGATGACAACAAGCACAACTCCTCTATCACCATGTCTCACATACAGCGAGAAATCTGCATTGGCTACATGAAAGCCAATAGTGACAAGATATTCAGAAATCTTGTCAGACCATGCTCTTGGTGCTTGCTTTAAGCCATACAAGGCTTTCTTCAACCTGCAAACATGCTCGGGGTGACCCACATCCTCATAACCAGGTGGCTGCAACATATACACCTCTTCTTGCAAATCCCCATGCAAGAATGCATTCTTTACATCCATCTGATGTAAAGACCATTGCTTTGATGCAGCCACTGCTATCACAACTCTCATCGTTGCCATCTTGGCAACTGGGCTGAAAGTTTTCTCATAATCAATCCCATATGTCTGCGCATATCCTTTGGCTACCAATCTAGCCTTGTACCTGTTTATGCTTCCATCATTGTTATGTTTAACTTTGTACACCCACTTGCATCCAATGGCTTTCTTGCCTTCAGGCAATTGCACTAAATCCCAAGTTTCATTTCCATATAGTGCATCCATCTCCTCATCCATAGCTTTCTCCCAACACACATTTCCAATAGCCTCATCAATGCATGTGGGCTCAACAACCTGCACAACCTTTGCCATATATGCATAGTGATGTGCCACATAACCATCATATGTAAATCTCTGCACAGGGTTCTTCACTCTCCCTGATCTTCGCAGCTTTTCATTCATGGCCTCCATAGCCTTCTTTACACCAGGTGTTCTCATAGCTGGGATCCCAAGCTCCTCATCAAGGCTCATATCTGAGCCACTAGACTCTCCATCAACATGAGAATGCCCTGCAGAAATGTCAGGCATACCAAGGGGCTCAACCACTTTCTCTTTTCCTTTACGTGATGTACTAATCACATTTGCAGGGCTGGTATTATGACGCAGCCTGCCACTCCATGGTCTATCAACAGACCCACTAGATGAGGACTCTCCTGGTCCACTCAAAGACTGTGATTGCTGACCTGCATTTTGTGCAACCACACTTCCACTCACATCAGCCCCAACAGCATCTTTTTCAGCAGCATACCAGCTGCTCATCTCATCAAACACAACATCCCTGCTTACCCTCAACTCACGTGTAGCAGGGTTATAACACCTGTATCCCTTTTGCTCAAGGGAATATCCAATAAACACACATTTTTCAGCTTTCGGATCCAGCTTAGTTCTCAGCTCATCTGGCACATGCACATATGCAATGCATCCAAAGACTTTCAGATGAGACAAATCTGGTTTTCTGCCAGTAAACCTCTCCTCTGGAGTTACATCATGTATGGCTGCAGTTGGAGTCCTGTTCATGATGTATACTGCTGTAGAAACAGCCTCAGCCCAATAGCAATGCGGCATATTCTTCTCTTCCATCAATGCTCGCGCAATCTCAGCAATGTGCCTGTTTTTCCGCTCAGCAACTCCATTTTGCTGCGGAGTGTATCTGCATGTGAACTGTCTCCGAATACCATTCTTCTTCAAAAATTCAGAGAACTCATTGGAGAAGTATTCTCCCCCTCCATCTGACCTTAGGCACTTAACATATTTCCCTGTTTGCTTTTCAACCAAAACTCTGAAATTCTGAAAGTGAGTGAACACCTCACTCTTCTCCTTCATGAAATATACCCACACTTTTCTTGTGTGGTCATCAATGAAAGTGACATAGTACCTGCAGCCTCCCATAGAAACGGTCTTTGTAGGACCCCATACATCTGAATGCACAACATCTAGTGCATTTCTGCTCACATATCTGTTACGTGGAAACACATGCTTTGTTTGCTTCCCAAATTGGCATGCTTCACAGATTTTCTGCATACCTTCCACTTTAAATTTTGGCAGCCCTGTCACAATTCCTTTTGTCTGCATAGACTTCAATCTCTGCACATTCACATGACCAATCCTTTTATGCCATATGTCTATGTCTGCAACAACTCCTGAACCATTTGCAAACATTGCAGCACTCATTTCAGGCATGTCTACATCCAACGTAAACATTCTGCCCACTCTGTTGCCTTTTGCAACCAACCTGCACTTGTCTTTAAAATCTTCAACATAACATCCATCAGGGTTAAACCGAACCTGCAAACCCTGCTCAATCATCTGGCCAACTGAAACCAGATTCTTTGTTATGTTCGGTACATGAAGTACATCTGCAAGGTACTTCACTTTGCCATCCTGCATAGATAATGGCACATCTCCAGCGTGGGCAATTGGATGAGCAGTGTCATCCCCTGTTTCCACAAAACCTGGTCTTTCCGGGTTTTTCATCTCCTTGAACCACTCCCCATGACTCGTCATGTGGTTCGAAGCGCCTGAATCCACATACCATACATTATCTTTTTGTGCTGCATCAACATTATCAGACATAGCATTCACAACATGCTGCATAACAAACAACCTTTCATTGTCCTCATTATTTCTGCTTGAGGATGCATAGTTGTTTTGCTGCACTTTCCCATTTTGCATGTCAGCCTGCTTCTTATAACATTCTGACTGCACATGTCCAGGCTTACCACAATAATAGCATTCACGTGCATCATTATATTGCCTTTGCCAATTTCCACGGCCTCTTTGACTCCCCCTGCCTCTGAATTTGCCTCTTCCACCTGCGTGTTGTTGTTGTTGTTGATTCTGGGACTGTTGTTGTTGCTGCTGCTGCTGGCCATAATTCTGATTACCTGTTCGGCCACCTCCTTGACCGCGTCCACGGCCTCCTCTACCTCGTCCTCTTCCTGAACTCGTGTAGAAGGCCTGTTGCTCTGAACTGTTTTTGCTTTGTGACGACTGTTGGTCTTCACCCAAGTTCTTCTCTTCGATAATCAGCATAGACACCAAATCTGTAAAGTTGGGAATGTTTTCCCGAGTCTGAATAGACGTCTTAAACGCCTTGTATTGTGGCCCGAGACCACGTAGACAGACTTCCACCTTGTCATCATCATCTACTGACACACCAATAGATGCAAGGGATTCCACAATGCCCTTTATCTTCAACGCATAGTCATTCACAGACATGCTCTTTTTCTCCACAGTATGAAGTTCATTCTTCAACTGTATCTTACGTGCCTTGGTATTTGTTTCATATAGCTTTACCAAGGTGTCCCACGCCTCCTTGGGGGACTTGGCATCCTGAATGTGCCCAATCATGGTGTCCTGTATACTAATGGAAAGCCAATACATTACTTTCTTGGCTCCTTGATTCCAGTCTTTAAGCTCTTTCACATCTGCAGCAGTCCGATTTATATCCGGTATCTCCGGTGCCTCTTCATGCTCACCTTCTATGTAGTCCCAATAGCCTTTTCCCATCAGGAAATTGGTCAACCTGAACCTCCAAGCATGGAAGTTATTCTTATCCAGCTTCTCAGCCACAATCTGTGTTATGCCATCATTAGACATCTTGCTAAACACACAATTTTACCAGAAACTGCACTCTGGTTTTTCTGCACAAATGCTGTATTTTCTGCACAGCGGTACTCTAGTACTCTCAAATGTCACAACCAGTGACTTCAATGTGCATACATACACCCAATGGCAACTGTAGACCTCTTTGCAGCACCCACAGTGTCTGCACAGTCAATCTGTCTTCCTGCAGTTCGTAAAACAGAGTTCTGCAGAGAATCGATGACTTACCCGCAGTGCTCGAAATCGCCTGTTTTCTGAAAAACGGAGGTCCAGACGCGCCCGAAACGCGTTTTCGGCCCGAAAATTCAGTCCAAAGGACAGTCCAAAGGACTGTATAGTTGCCCTGTATCTTTACTCCCGCGAAGAAAGCTCCTCAATCAGAGATCGTTTGCCGGTGCCTCCCGTAGAGCTCCCGACAAGGGTGTAGTCACCAACACAATAGCGAAGAGTAGTTGAAGCTCTTACCCTCGTACCGCTTCCTGTGGTTCTCTTGCTTGCAGCTCAGCCCTTAGCACGAACCAGGCTCTGATACCATGAAAAGATGCAGGGGGGAAGAGAGCTTGAGCTCTTGCAAGCACACACACACACTCACATAACCCTAATAGAGAACACACAAGGTGAGAGGCTGAAAATCTTCTTCTTCTCTACTCAACACTCAACACACCATATACAAAGATAAGAGTACACACAATATGAAAGGTACTCAACCAAATACATACACGGGTTCTCTATAGTGTGAACCCGACTAAATGAGCTGACGCTATAACTATGCCAGTCTCTAGAGTGGCTGTCACACAGCCTGTCATCCCACTGGCCGCATATCACCCAAGATCTCACCAACCATGCCAGTGGTGTAAGTGCGGGGCCTATCCCCCAGGCAGGTCATCAGTGTCCACCGCCTCACTAGAGCTCGATATCTCAACATTATGCATAAGGCCTCATGCATGCCTTATTTATAAGCTTTATGCATAAGGCCTCATGCATAGTTTTATGCTTAAGGCCTTATGCGTAGTAGTGCTTTATGTGCATAAGCCTTATGCATAATGCTTTATGCATAAGGCCTCATGCATAAAGCGTTATGCTTAAAGCTTTATTATGCATAAGGCCTAATGCATAAAGCATTATGCCTAAAGCTTTATGCATAAGGCCTCATGCATAATTTATGCATAAGCTTTAGCATAGCTTGCATAAGGCTTAGGACTTGCAAGGGGCTTGCATAGCGGCATAGCTTGCATAATCTTTTGTATGTATACATTACAAATCTTCTCCTCACCCTTTTGTTGGTTTTGTAGGTCCTCTAATCCTCTCTTTCAACAACACAAAAAAGAGATAAGTGCTTTCATATCTTCCCTCTATTATTATTGCACCCTTGGGTGCTGGGGATTTGTTTTGTAGGTTTGCGCATAAGCTTTATGCATAATGCTTTATGAATAATTCTCATGCATGCATTATGCATAAGGCCTCATGCATAATGCTTTATGCAAGGCTTACATAAAATGGCTTGCATAAGGCTTGCATAATGCATAGTGCTTTAATATCAGGTCCGCCCCCCACAGCCCAACAGGGTCCCTTGCCAGGCACTTTACCCTTGCCAGGCACACTTCAGCTGCCTTTACATTCACTCCTCATCGTTCAGCCCCAGTTAGTGCTACAACATCTCCTACACCTCCACCTTCAGGAGATGTGACACCTCATAGTTATCATCTCTTTCATGAGAGTGGAAGTAATTGTCATAGGGAGAGTAGTCATGGAGATAGTGGCACTCGTATCTCATGCCACACTAGCACTCGTATCTCATGCCACACTAGCACTAAGAGTGGAGGTAGAGGAGATGGAGGATGCCTAGGGTAGTGCTTTGGCGGTGGGGATAGTTCTTTAGAGTCATCACAACATCATGGTGATATATCATATTATGATATCAAAGATTTGGGTGGCATAGTTGATGACTCTCATGGGAAGAAGATGTTAAACTACTTGCATGCCAAGTAGTTTTTACACACTATAAAGACTACTTTATACATTTTAAGCACTAAAGGGAGATCCTAGTGGTTAATTGCATTAAAGCTATCCACAAAAAGTATCCTAATCCTCACAACCAACGGTTTAACAATAGATGGGCATGACACAAGATCAAAGACATACTTAAGAATAGGAGGTCTCTAGTAAAAGGAGACATGCAAAGGAGGAGAAAGCCCGAATAGATGTCGGTCAAAATGGACATAGTAGGCCATCTATTGCTCATAAGGGTGAGTGTAAGAGAGCCAAGTGTCAGGCTAAAATCTGAAAGGTATTTTGGGTCAGTGTACATATGGTGCGTGTGGTGTGTGAATAAATTTTGCCCTGAATGCCCTGGCAAGTGTACAGGCCGAGTGGTTTGGTTGTGAGCTGGTTTATGCATGTGTTTTGTTTTCCGGAGCAGACGCTGGAGATCTGGAGTTTTATGGCAATTGTGTGATGTGCGGGTGGTTACTAAAAAGAGGGCACCGACTGGAAATTGATGGGCTTGGTAGTCATGATGCTGATGAAGACGGTGGGCAGCTCTTGTTTAGGAAAGATTATGGCACCGTATCTTCTGGAAAAACACAAGGAAGTGGAGAAGCCATTGAGGGTATGGCCATTATTAAGCTTTAAAAAGAATATATATATATATATAATCCACATGGCCACTTTATAAATAACCACATGGAAGGGTGCTGCCACCAGCGCAACATCTCGAAAGCACGAAGAAAGGGAAGGTGGAGAAAATGCAGGAGGAGAAGGCCGCCTTGAAAAAGACGCTCGCCTGTGTAAGAAGCCCCCTTGCGGTGGAGAAGCTGCAGATGCTGACACTCGCCTATGTAAGAAGAGGCCTTGTGTGCTTGAAGGCTGGCGGGTATTGTAGGCGCTGCAGAGATCACTTCGAGGACCACCTTGTGTGCTTGAAGGCTGGCGGGTATTGTAGGCGCTGCAGAGATCACTTCGAGGACCACCTTGTGAAGTGGCCGCCTAGAGTAGCTGGTCTTGTGTGGACAGTGAACAGGTGCAGAGAGGTGATGTGTGGAGAGCTGGATGATGCTACAGAGGCTGGCGACCTGGTGAAGTGTTTGCGAAGAGAGGTGTGAAGGCCGCCTGGTTGATGTACAACTGAAGTGGAGGCGACTGGGTGGGCACGTAAAAAGTGAAGGGGTCGCCAAGTGAAAAAGAAGACGCCTGGAGAGACTGCAGAGACCAGAGGCAAGCTGCTGGCGATAGAGAAGTTTGAGAGGCGCAGCTGGTAGTCAGGTAGAGAGGGCTGCAGAGGTGGTGGGCCTCCAGTGTGAAGCGAAGAAAGCCAGAGTGTTGGCCGCCTTATTGATACAAGATTGGCAGGTATTGTTGGCGCTGCAGAAAGAGAGGGCCGCCTAGGATAGAGGGGCGTAGTTGATTGGTGTCAAAAGGCTGGTGTGGGCCTTGTGTGTTGGTTATAGAGGGGCTGGTGACAGTACAGAAGAGGCTGCAGGTCTCTAGGTGATCGTGATAGTATGGGCTGATGATTGAAGCAGCAGAGAGGGCTGCTGTTAGGAAGGGATTGAGTGATGTGGCTTGGGCTGGATGCAGATGAAAAAGCTGCGTTGAGCAGTGGTTCGTGGTGAAGAGATTGTGCAAGGCTCTGGTGGTTGGTGAAGCTGCTGGTCACGACATACAAAGAGTGGGAGCTGCTGAGTGAAGGTTAGCTGGTGTGGGCGCCTTCTGGTGAGAGTAGCTGGTCTTGTGTGGGCGAAGATTGCAGGCAGTGCGTGGATGCTGACCAGAGAGGGAGTCTTGGGTTTTTGTGTGTGTTGGATGCAGAAGAGGTGCTGATGTGTGGGCTGGAGACAGTGGGCTCGCCTACGACATTTGGCAGGTAGCAGCTGGGGACAGAGAGTAGCCGGGCTACAGAGGAAGTGAAGAAGGGTTGCTGGTGTGGGCGCCCTCTGGAGATTACAGGTACCGGGAAACAGAGGCTTGGTTGTCAGACGCAAGGGTGTATTCCCTTGGCAGTAAATCCTGGCCAGAGTCCTGGTCTTTGGTGTATTTGCTGAGTTTGTACATGGTTGATGCTGTATATGTTTTTTGCTAAATGATCATCTGTTCGTTGTGGTTCTGAGCTGTCTTTATGGTGTGGGTGGGTGGTGCATGGTGAGAGAGTGTTCCAGCCGGTGGCTGGTGGTGCCCCGTTCGTGTGTAGTGTTTCCAAGTTTGGGAGGTGGAAGAGCTGTAGAGGCAGGGTTTTCTTTCTTTTTTTCACCTCACATCCTTCTGGTGCCCCCACTGAGGAGTTGCTCTTTCTGGTATAGTTTGACTGAGGATTGCTCAGGGATTTCTCTTACGAGGGTGTATGCCCCAGAGTGAGAGATTGAAGGAAGGTGTTTTTGGGTTTTTTTTGGGTTTGAAAGTGAAGTTTTGGGATCAAGATGATGTCTTACCCAGAGTTTTATGGTGGTCCGAATGAGGATGTGGCAGATTTCTTGGAAAGGATGGAGGTTGCATGTATAAGCAACCATATTAATGAGTCGGTACAGGTGTTACGGCTGTTGAGCATCTGTTTAAAGGGAGATGCAAGGACCTGGTACAGGGCTTATGAGGAGTCATTGAGGGTTGCTGTTCCACTCATTGAGATGACTGAGGATGGATTGAAGACAGCACTTAGCAACAGGTTCAAGAAGGTAGAAGACCCCGACAAGGTTTGGCATGAGGTGTAAGCTCTGACACAAGGTGAGTTTGAATCAATAGATGATTATATGAAGAAATTTTCTTTGCTATGGGAGACTCTATGCAGGGCTTTGGGAGAAAACCAGGTGCCGCCTGATATGATGAAGAAAAACAAGTTTGTAGCCGGGCTTAAGAGGAGTATTCACTGGAAAGTGGAATTGAAGAAGCCCAGGTCTTATGAGGATGCGGTGGAAACTGCTAAGTCAAAAGATTGGAAGCTGCAGCGGATGAATCAGCTGGGGATGATTCCAGTTGTAGCACAGCCGGAGATTCGTAGAGTGGAGGCTACACCCATGAATGAAGTGATTAAGAGGATGAAGCCCACTGAAGCCCAAGCTATGCAGATGGTACCTCAAGCTAATCAAGGAGTACCTATGGTTCCTACAGGTTCTGATGAGGGATTGCGACAGGATATGAAACAGATGGTTGATCTTATGAAGAATTTGAGCTTAAATTTAATGGGAAGTACATGTGGTGGACATGGTAGAGGCAGAGGTAATAATCATGAAGGGGGAGATGAACAAGCAGGGTATGGACGTGGTCGCGGTAGGGGCCGTCATTTCATCCCTACATGCTAGAACTGTGGTGATTTGGTCATCTGAGCACAGATTGTGATAAGCCTCAGCGAATGGGTGGTGATATGTACCCACTACCTTCACAGCTACCTGACAGGTCAAATGATTATGGTATTAATATCAGGGATCAAGCAGGTCCCAGTGGAATCACAGCTGAAGAGAAGGGAAAAACTAAGGTGATAGATGTGGTCACCCTTGAGAAGACGAAGGAGGCAGAAGCTGATGTGATGCCTTTGGGAAAACGGATGCCACAGGAAAGGGAAAGCAAGGATGCTGCAGGGCCCAGCAAGAAGAAAGGTAAAGTGAAGGAAGGAGAAGATGTGAAGGTCAAGCAGAAGCGGAGGTCTCGTAGGAAGTTTCAGGTAACTGATTTTCCACTAGGGGGTGGGCAGGATAGTTACAGTTTGCAGGAGGACATGGCTGAAAGGAAGGCTAACATTACTTTTGGTCAATTGATAGAGTTAGCTCCCAATTTGAAGCGTCAGTGGAAAAGACTTGTGAACCCGAGAAAGAAGGAGCCTGCCAGGGGGATAGTGACTGTTCTATCTATTCAGGAGTTGCCTGATATATGTCCTGTGGGGTGAATGTGTGGTATAAAGGGAAGAATTTGGGAGAAGCATACATAGATGGTGGAGCACAAATTTGTGTGATCACATTGGCAGCTGTGGAGAGGCTTGGTCTTGATTTCACTGAAGCGTCTGGATTTCGTATTTGGCTGGCAAATCATCAGAAAGTCAAATGCTTAGGTATGATTAAGGAGTTAGAATTGGAAGCTTTTGATGTGAAGGTGCTTGTGGATTGTCATGTTATGCCTGCAGGAATGGGTGCATTCCCCATCATTTTGGGAAGACCATGGCTGAGAGCGGTGAAGGCTGTGCAGGATTGGAGGAAAGGAGTCATTACTTTGTATGACAGGAGAGGAGATAAGAAGCAGTTTAATATGGATAACCAGAAGCCTGTCTCAATGATGAAGAGGAAAGTGAAGCTGATTCGAGTGATGACACGACCAGTAGCACCACTACTAGTGAGGGAACAGAGGATACTTCATCTAGTGAGGAGGATGCAGAGATGGATGCCCTGGTTATTAATGTTGCTGATAAGGTTGCTGAACAAAGAGAAGCCATACATGAGGAATGCGAGGAGGTACAAATGAATTCTGAACAAAGGTATGCATGTGATGTGAAAGAGCTTGCTTTTAAGTCTTTGGGTAATGAACCTGTGTGGGATGAGTGGGAAATAGACAGTCTACAGGATGAGGAGCCTGAGCTGGAGCTCGATGACCAGATGTGCATTAATGTTAAAAAAGCCATGACCAGAATTTAGGCTATGAAGGAAGAGAAACACCAGAAGACTTTGAATGAGGCTGCTGCTATGGATGAGTCTATGGATGTTGTAATGGATGAATTTCCTGGTGGTTTTGATGAAGATGAGCATACAGGAACTGAGGTGGATGCTTTGGCAATGGTGCCTGTTGAAGAGGAGTTTGTTTTGCCTGTGGTGGCCGATTTTGATGGTGAGGCTTCTTATGCTGATGGACAGGAAAGTGTTATGGTACAACAGGTTTTTCTGGATGAAGCTTTCATCAATTTTTACCCTCAGCAAAAGTTGCTGTACTGGTTCTCCGATATTGGTGCTGATCGTATCAGGGATATTGGAGTTGAGATGAGGCGGGATGGTGTGTATGTCAGGAGCTTTGTCTCCAGAGGTTCTGGTGATATGTTGTGGGATATGGGATGGAAAATTGTGCCTGTGGAGGATGACAGAGTTTCTTGGATCACTTGGAATAGAGATGTGTTAGTTACACTGTATGATGCTCAGAGGATAGATGGAGGGAAACGTGGTCATATGCTTTCTGCTGATCATAAATGATTCAGCAGGCTAGGGGTTGGGCAAAGTATGTCAGGCTAAAATCTGAAAGGTATTTTGGGTCAGTGTACATATGGTGCGTGTGGCGTGTGAATAAATTTTACCCTAAATGCCCTAGCAAGTGTACAGGCCGAGTGGTTTGGTTGTGAGCTGGTTTATGCACGTGTTTTGTTTTCCGGAGCAGATGCTGGAGATCTGGAGTTTTATGGCAATTGTGTGATGTGCGGGTGGTTACTAAAAAGAGGGCACCGACTGGAAATTGATGGTCTTGGTAGTCATGATGCTGATGAAGACGGCGGGCAGCTCTTGTTTAGGAAAGATTATGGCGCCGTATCTTCTGGAAAAACACAAGGAAGTGGAGAAGCCATTGAGGGTATGGCCATTATTAAGCTTTAAAAAGAATATATATATATATATAATCCACATGGCCACTTTATAAATAACCACATGGAAGGGTGCTGCCACCAGCGCAACATCTCGAAAGCACGAAGAAAGGGAAGGTGGCGAAAATGTGGGAGGAGAAGGCCGCCTTGAAAAAGATGCTCGCCTGTGTAAGAAGCCCCCTTGCGGTGGAGAAGCTGCAGATGCTGACACTCGCCTATGTAAGAAGAGGCCTTGTGTGCTTGAAGGGTGGCGGGTATTGTAGGCGCTGCAGAGATCGCTTCGAGGACCACCTTGTGAAGTGGCCGCCTAGAGTAGCTGGTCTTGTGTGGACAGTGAGACAGGTGCAGAGAGGTGATGTGTGGAGAGCTGGATGATGCTACAGAGGCTGGCGACCTGGTGAAGTGTTTGCGAAGAGAGGTGTGAAGGCTGCCTGGTTGATGTACAGCTGAAGTGGAGGCGACTGGGTGGGCACGTAAAAAGTGAAGGGGTCGCCAAGTGAAAAAGAAGACGCCTGGAGAGACTGCAGAGACCAGAGGCAAGCTGCTGGCGATAGAGAAGTTTGAGAGGCGCAGCTGGTAGTCAGGTAGAGAGGGCTGCAGAGGTGGTGGGCCTCTAGTGTGAAGCTAAGAAAGCCAGAGTGTTGGCCGCCTTATTGATACAAGATTGGCAGGTATTGTTGGCGCTGCAGAAAGAGAGGGCCGCCTAGGATAGAGGGGCGTAGTTGACTGGTGTCAAAAGGCTGGTGTGGGCCTTGTGTGTTGGTTATAGAGGGGCTGGTGACAGTACAGAAGAGGCTGCAGGTCTCTAGGTGATCGTGATAGTATGGGCTGATGATGATTGAAGCAGCAGAGAGGGCTGCTGTTAGGAAGGGATTGAGTGATGTGGCTTGGGCTGGATGTAGATGAAAAAGCTGCGTTGAGCAGTGGTTCGTGGTGAAGAGATTGTGCAAGGCTCTGGTGGTTGGTGAAGCTGCTGGTCACGACATACAAAGAGTGGGAGCTGCTGAGTGAAGGTTAGCTAGTGTGGGCGCCTTCTGGTGAGAGTAGCTGGTCTTGTGTGGGCGATGATTGCAGGTAGTGCGTGGATGCTGACCAGAGAGGGAGCCTTGGGTTTTTGTGTGTGTTGGATGCAGAAGAGGTGCTGATGTGTGGGCTGGAGACAATGGGCTCGCCTACGACATTTGGCAGGTAGCAGCTGGGGACAGAGAGTAGTCGGGCTACAGAGGAAGTGAAGAAGGGTTGCTGGTGTGGGCGCCCTCTGGAGATTACAGGTACAGGGAAACAGAGGCTTGGTTGTCAGACGCAACTTTCCAAAAATTGCCCATGATTACCAAAGCACATAATTTTAACAAAAACATCAATGCTTTTTTGCAAACCCACATATACAAAAAATAAGTGAGGTGAGGAGAATGAGACAATATGTAAAATAGTTTAGCCAATATCAATGATGGGCTACGGTTCAATCTCATCCTCAATGAGATCAGCCCTTGCCAAACTATCTACTTCAAAATCCAAACAAGTGTTTAGATCTACAAATACATTCAACCCACTACTACTTGTGCTACTCATGTGCTCATCGAAATCAGCATCACCAATGGTAGGCTCATCCTCACAGGTAATGGCCTCAATATCTGTATCTCCTATCTCATAATCATCCTCCTCTCTCGTATCATGGTCATCATCACCTCCATGGCCATGATCATCCTCCATACGCTCCATATTAAATGTACTATACATCACTTTGGAACATGGCATAATAGGTATGACATGCCACCATCTGTTATTATCCACCATTGGTTGATAGACAACCTAGTTCAAACACAAATACAATCATGTTATTTTCCTTGCATCGAAGGTATCAAATATTTAAAAGTGAGTACTTTTATATGTGTGTACAGTACTTGTTCACATATAAAAGTGAGTACTTTTATATGTGTGTACAGTACTTGTTCACATATAAAAGTGAGTACTTTTATATGTGTGTACAGTACATGTTCACATTGTTGCGGTAGTACTAGTGTGTCCTTCTTACTTTGCCAAAACTTTGTGGAATCAATAGTTACAAAGCCACTTGCATGGCGTTTGATTGTTGCATTAGGGCCTCTTTCCACCACGTCCTTAAACCACTTTACATCCAAAACATACACAAAGAAGCGTCGAAAGTCAAGCTTAATAATATCTTGGATTATGCCACAATAATCATCCATGGCTCCATTGGCTCCCTCAAAGCTAGCAATGACGTCGTAATCTTGTGTGTTTCTCTTATCATCAATCTTGTGTGTTTCTCTTATCATCAATCCATTGTGCTCGAAAATGCTTGCCCTGACACCATATAGCATTGAACATAGTGTACTACACCAAGACAAAATCAATTAAATAAGCAATCTAAATTATTGAAATCTCCTAACTTATGCATAACATTCTATATACTGACCTTGCTCATGCATCCCCTAGCATACTCCCATTCTTCCATTGTGATATGCATCCCCTCATCTTTCTCAGCTTTCTCCATTTCGTCAAGTAGCCAATCCACATGAATATCCTTTGGGAGTGCTCTTAGATACTGAGGGTATGGCACATGAGATCCGTGGTGTGTAGGAAAGAGGGCCCTTTCTTCTTGTCTTCTTGCCTGTGCATCCTCATATCTTGTCACCCATCTTTTCATCACATCACTAATAAGCATGAAATAGAGGTTGATATTATTAAGCAACTCCGTGTCTATTACTTTGTTGCGTCCTTTCCCTTGAGGCACAATAGAGGTCATCCTTAGGTCTTCATCATCTCTCCATAGTCATGGGAGAGAGCTATCCACATCAACAAGAAACTCAGAAATATATACAAGTGACTCTTGTATCAACCAACCCTTGGCCATGCTACCTTCGGGTCTTGCATTTTGTCTTACAAAACCCTTCAAGGTCTTCATGAAGCGCTCGAGGAAGAACAACCATCGTGCATGTATAGTACCGCATATAACAATCTCATCCACCAAATGCACTATAAGATGTAGTTGGCTTGTGAGAATAGAACGTGGAAATGTCTCCTCTAGTAAACAAACCACCTCCCACTGACATAACTTGAGCATTCTCAAGCGTAGTGGGATCTATTGCCTTTGAGCTCACATACCTAGAAATGAAAAAAAACACCATATTAGCAATATGAACACCTTGCATGGAGCATTGATATGCATCACATTTTGTATCATGTAAAGTGTCAGGCATTTTTCTGTAAAGATGTTTAGAGTCAGTGTACATATGGGATGCATGGTGTGCAATAAAACTTTGCCCTGAATGCCCTGGCAAATGTACAAGCTGAGTGGTTTTGTTGTGAGCTAGTATATGCACATGTTTTTTTGGGAGAAGATGCTGCAGTCTGGAAGTTTTATGGCAACAATATGGTGTGCGGGTTATTACTTAAAGGAGGGCACCGACTGAATTGGTCATGTTTGGTAAGTTGATGCTGCTGATCACGAGCTTATGGGCAACATGTTTAGAAAAAGTTATGGGGGGCTGGGTGTGATAACCCAAAGTACAAGGAAAAGAAGAGAGGAGTAGCATGGCTAACCATCATTTTAATGCTCAAAAAAAAAATGTAATACAAGTGGCCAGCAATTAAATGGCCACTTGGAAGCTTTTTTGGGCCGCCACCTCGACGTCTAGAAGGGAGGAGAGAAAGAGAGGATGGCCGCTTTGGAGGTAAAGGGTCGTCGAGTAAGAGACGGGGGGATAAGCTTGTAAAAAGTCTAGAGAGGGAAGACAAAAAAAGGACGCGTGGTGGAGTTGCTGCAGAGGCCAGCGTTGGCGAAGCTACCGTGTGTGGGAGAGCTGGCGACAGAGAGCAGAGGGCGCAGCTGTGACGGGCATCTAATGTAGCTACTGGCGTTAAGCGACAAGGGCTGGTGTTACAGGAAGCCAGGCTTGGCTGGAGTGGTGCTATGGTGGAAGCGCTGCAGCTGCGGAAGGTGAAGAAATAGCCGCCTCGTGCTTGGAGGCGTGGGAGCCATGTGTGAAGCACAGGGAGGTTGTTGCTCCAGTAGTAGCTGGAGGCAAGTGAAGGTCGCCCTTGTAGAGGCGCTTGTGCAGACATGGGCGAAGAGATCTGGTAGCTGCCAGTTGAGGCCTAGAGGGCCGTCGTGTGCCAGACGGGTGATCATAGCAGCATGGAGATAAGATGAAGTTGCTGGGGAGCTGGGGTCCAGAAACTAGAAATCACCTTGCTGCAGGCGCTTGGAAACGAGTGTGGAACAGTTATAGGTGTGCCGTGTGGTCTCCCAGGTGCTCTAAGAAGGCTAAAGTCGCGATTGCTGAGGCGTTGCAGAGAAGGTAGGATTGGCCTTGCTAGGGACGGCCTCTCTGCTGAAGGAAGGCTGGTGGGTAAGTTGGTAGAGCCGGGTTCCAGAAGAAAGACGCCTTGCTGGCGCTATAGAGACCAGAGCAGAGGCTGGCGAAGAAGCGCTATATGGCCGCCTTGTGAAAGCTATGGAGAGGCTTCTTTAAAGCCTGGCGGGTATTGTTGCTACAGACATAGACGACTGGAGTGGGCTTGAGGGGCTGGTGAGGGCGCTGACAGGTTGGCGCAACTTGTTGGCTATATATAGAATGTCTCTATATATATAGCCCTAGGATCTCCTCTATATATACTCATCTATTGTGTGTATTCCACACACTTTGGGGATTCAATCTTGTGTCTCGTGTGCTTCTCTGTCATCTCTCTCATGCTATTGCCTCCATCTCCAACATGGTATCAGAGCTGTGGCTACGCTCCACAGACGTCTCGAGCAAAGAAGCTAAGTAGTATTCCTCCTTGATATATTGTTCTTTTGTGTTGCTTAATTGTGTATTAGCCTATTGCTTATTGTTTGTCGTCAGAAATAAACGCTGTTATCACCTGTTTTGAGTGGATTATGCATGTAATTACGGCTTTGTTTGGTGCATGCATGTAATTAGCTGTATGCATGTAATTAGTCGTAGCCTCTGATTACGTTGCTCAGAGCATATTCCTAATCGCCATCTAGCAGTCCTGTGTGTGTGACTTGTTTCTATAGAGTATGCAGAGAAGGCTACATGCGTTGCAGAGAAGGCTACATGTATGTGCAGCTTGCATAGAGAGGCCCACTCGTGAGTGCATGGCTGCATGAGGCCCAATCGTGAGTGCATGGTTGCATGCGGAGGCAAGGTGCAGCAGCGATAAAGCAAGGAACAAAGGTGCAGCAGAGATAGAGCGCGAAAGAGCGCTACTTTGCAGCCCTGCAGAATTAGCACGAGCCCTGCAGAATTAGCCAGACTGCACCGTCTGATTTAGCTTTATCTTCTTAGTGCTTATTTCGCACAAAATTAGCCAGACTGCACCGTCTGATTTAGCTTTATCTTCTTAGTGCTTTTTTCGGACAAGCATGACATGTATTGGGTCGAATTCTTTGCTTTCATCATGTTTTTTGGCAGCTCTGGACAGCTCTGGATCGCTCCCCTTCGCGAACTTCCCACAATATGATTAGCGCCAGAAGCATGTAATGTAAGTGCATGCAATAAAGAGAAAGACATAACGAAAGGGGCGCCAGGGGCTTGTTTGGCTGGTCAGTTCGCTGATGTTGATGCAGATTTGCTGACGCAGATTTGCTAACGATGATTTGCCCAGGGTCTTGTTTGGCTGGTCAGTTCGCTGATGTTGATGCAGATTTGCTGACGATGGTGTACACGATGATTTGCCCAGGGGCTTGTTTGGCTGGTCAGTTCGCTGATGTTGATGCAGATTTGCTGACGATGGTGTACACGATGATTTGCTGACGATGATTTGCCCAGGGGCTTGTTTGGCTGGTCACCTGCACGTGGGAGCGGATGCCATCCCTGCTCGCAAGACTTGACTAGTTCTCAGCTGTATCATGAGTTCACCAAGCATTCTCTTTCCATTCTGTACGTTGCAGTGAGTGCCCTAGTTGCAGGTATCATGATGGATCTATACGAGAGAAAGACAGACAGCACGGATACGCTCCAGTTATGTGCGTGTCTTGTTTAATCAGGATATGGAATTCTTTGACACTTATGGAAACAATGGGGATATTGTCAGTCAAGTTTTGAACGATGTAGTCCTCATACAGTTTACCTTGAGTGAGAAGGTGGGAAATTATATACACAACATGGCAACTTTCCTAGGAGGGCTTATCGTGGGGTTTGTTGGCAGTTGGCAAATTGCTCTGGTTACTTTAGGAACTAGGCCATTTATTGTGGTTGCTGGAGGCATTTCAAATATCTTTTTACACAAGCTTGCTGAAGATACTCAAGATGCATATGCTGAAGCTGCCACAATAGCCGAACAGGCAATCGCTTATATTTAGACACTCTATACGTTCGCAAATGAAACACTTGCCAAGTATTCTTATGCAAATGCTCTTCAAGCTACACTGCGATATGGTGTGCAAATCAGTTTGGTACAAGGGCTTGGTTTAGGTTTTACATATGGACTTGCCATCTGCTCGTGTGCCCTGCAGTTGTGGTTTGGGCGCTACCTTGTGACAAGAGGCCTTGCAGATGGCAAGGCCTCTGGACTCAGTTCTCTATGAGGTGCTAAGTATGCACTTTTCTTCTATAAGTGGCTCGAATCAGGCAGCATACCTGCTAGAAAGACAGTTGCCTTGGTTGGAAGGCATGGTTCTGGCAAAAGCAGTATAATTCCTCTGGTAGAGCGTTTTTATGATCCCACATTAGGTGAAGTTCTGCTAGAGGGAGAAAATATCAAGAGTAGTTTGTGATGATGGTTACACGTTTCCTCAAAATGTCCATGATGCCATGGTGCTATTTTATGATGATTTTTCAAGCATACATATGGATTCTTTTTCGTCAAAATGTCCATGATACCATGGTGCTGTTCCCTGATGATGGTTACATGTTTTGTAGATGATGGTTGACTACGTTTCCATGGATTATATCCATGATGCTATGGTGCTGTTCCATGATGATGGTTACATGTTTCATTGATGTTGGTCATTCCAAGCTACATGTTTCGTTGATGTTGGTTCACTTGGCTAATCTATATTGGTTGATTGTGTTTCCAAGGATTTTATCCATGATGCCATGGTGTTGTTCCGTGATGATGGTTACATGTTTCATCGCTGATGGTTGACTACGTTTCCATGGATCATTGTTCCATGATGCCATGATGTTGTTCCATGATGATGGTTACATGTTTCGTAGATGATGGTTGACTACGTTTCCATGGATTGTATCCATGATGCCATGGTGTTGTTCCGTGATGATGGTTACATGTTTCGTCGATGATGGTTGACTATGTTTCCATGGATTGTATCCATGATGCCATGGTGCTGTTCCATGATGATGGTTACGTGTTTCATCGATGACGGTTGACTATGTTTCCATGGATCGTTGTTCCATGGTGATGGTTACATGTTTCGTTGATGTTGGTCATTCCAAGCTACATGTTTCGTTGATGTTGGTTCACTTGGCTAATCTATATTGGTTGATTGTGCCAAGGATTTTATCCATGATGCCATGGTGTTGTTCCGTGATGATGGTTACATGTTTCATCGATGATGGTTGACTACGTTTCCATGGATTGTATCCATGATGCCATGGTCATTGGATGCACCGTGCCTTGGCTTTGGCTCATCAGATTGACTAGGTTTATTTAAGTCTATCAATGTCTTTTGTGGTCGACAATGCAACCATGCAGGTCTAAATGGCTATAATGGTGGTCAAGTCTTGGAATTCAATCTATGGCAACTAACAAGAAATTCTGTCGAGCATATTTTCCGAGAGGTTTGATTTCTCATCCTATCAACTTATGAGGTTTATGTTCACATCATGTCATCCTGGCTACATGCTGCCTACGGATGTCAAAGGTTTGATTTCTCGTTCCGTCATCTTATGAGGTTTACTATCCTGATTGTGAATGTCCCGTCAGCTTATGAGGTTTATGTTCATGTCATGTCATCCTGATTACATGTCAAAAGTTTGATTTCTTGTCCCGTCATCTTACGAGGTTGGTTTACGTTCACGTCATCTTACGAGGTTGGTTTACGTTCACGTCATGTCATCCTGACTACATGTCAGAGGTTTGATTTCTCTTCCCATCATCAGAGGTTTGATTTCTCGTCCTATCAACTTATGAGGTTTATGTTCACATCATGTCATCCTGGCTACATGCTGCCTGCAGATGTCAAAGGTTTGATTTCTCGTTCCGTCATCTTATGAGGTTTACTATCCTGATTGTGAATATTGTCACATGTTTGATTTCTCGGCCTATCATCTTATGAGGTTTACTTTCAAGTACGTCCTGTCAGAGGTTTGCCTTTTTGTCCCGTCAGAGGTGTCT
This sequence comes from Cibotium barometz, assembly GCF_041138505.1. Classification (NCBI taxonomy): domain Eukaryota; kingdom Viridiplantae; phylum Streptophyta; class Polypodiopsida; order Cyatheales; family Cibotiaceae; genus Cibotium; species Cibotium barometz. The sequence continues at coordinate 32,893,193 of NC_141068.1, forward strand.
ACATCCTAATTATTGTTTCATGTCAGAGGTTCGCTTTTTCATCATGTCTGGTCATCCTACCGATGGACGTCAAAGGTTTGATTTCTCGTCATGTCATCTTATGAGGTTTACTTTCATATCATGTCATCCTGGAGGTTTGATCCAAGTTATAGTTGTCTCATTATCTTGACTCATAATATTGGAGGTTTGATCTTATGTCATAGATTTTTCCCATGGCAAAGATATGATTCTAGCTTTCCAATGAGTGTCATTTTCTATTTTAGTGTTTATTGACATGTCAATCTTCCAAGTCAACTTCTCCAAGTAACCAGATTCTCTTACCAAATCTAGTTCATTTAACATTGATTGGATGATCTTCCACAAGTTGACATTGCCATGCATATCCTTGCGGATGGACTATACTCCTAAGCAACCATATAATAGATATCTTTATGTCTATTTCTTTGTGTACATCTTTTCGTGTACATCTCATATTTCTATAACAAAATTATGGTTTTCCATTTGTTATGGAGACTTCTTCCATATTACAGGGTTTATGGATCAGGATTGTATTTGGATATTGTTGAGCTTCAATATAGAGAAGAGACTACAAAAATATTATTTGGCATCGTCACGAAGATAGACTCGGACCCAACCTACATGAATGGATCAAGACAACATGAAGATGGATGACGATGACTCCTTCAAAGCCTTCATGGCTATTGTACACGTAAGAGTGATGAAGTATATATGGGAGTGATGTAGCTCCTTCATGGCTATTGTATATATAGCTCCTTCATGGCTATTGTATATATGGGAGTGATGTAGCTCCTTTGAATAATACTTTGTAACTATAAAATAATTTAATATAGTGGTAGGTGTATATAGAGCTGTGGGTTTTTCCCTTGAGCCCCCAAGGGTTTTTTCATCCACAGTTAGAGACCCTTCTTTGAGTGCGGGTGTTGGCTATATATAGAATGTCTCTATATATATAGCCCTAGGATCTCCTCTATATATACTCATCTATTGTGTGTATTCCACACACTTTGGGGATTCAATCTTGTGTCTCGTGTGCTTCTCTCTCATCTCTCTCATGCTATTGCCTCCATCTCCAACACAACTGCTGTAGGCGCTGCTTCTTGGTGGATAGGTGTGCCGTGTGGTGCCTCTTCCATAGGTGCACAAGTGCTTAATTGGCTACCATACATGAAGCATATCACTCCACGCTGTTCTTTTTCGCTCTCTCCCTCATGTGTTTTAAGTGCTGCTTTCTGTAGAAAGGGTAATGAAGATCATGATGAGATACAAAGGGACATTCTGTTGGAGCCTCGTATAGAGTTTTGGAGCTCTTGTAGACTTGTATGCCGCGTGAAGTGCTGTTCATAGCAAGGGGAAGGAAGACTATGATGAGAAATCAATGTAGGGGTTCTTGAAACCTTGAATTATGTATGGCAAGGGTCTAGTGGACACGTGAACCAAGTGTGTTTCAGTTTCTTTTGAGTCGTGGGCTGCTACAGCCACAGACAAAGGAAACAAATCTATTGCAAGATTGCAAGGCAGGTGATGTTGTGTGAGCTATGAGAGGGACTGTGTGATGTGTTAATAACGGAAGTGGTGGTAGTTGTGAACTTGTCTTTGTGTGATTGCTCGCCTGCTGATGTGATCAGCAGGCTGGAGCTCGACAAGCTTCTGTCATTATTTTTTGTGTTTGTGTTTGGACAATTGTAAGTTCCCCTCTGTACTCCGCTGATTGAGTTGCAGATTAAGCAATAGAGGTGTCTTGCTTTTCCGATTTGAGCCTGTGGTGTGTGATGGTGGTGGATGGATGAGGGTACAGGAGTAGGGATATGAGGAAAGGTGTGGTCTGCTACTGATTTTCTTTCCAGCTAGAGAAGCTGGTGGTGCCCCTTGTGCTTGTGAGTGTTCCGAAGGTGGTGAGTCGGCGAGCTATAGTGGCCTTCCTTTGTTCTTGAGCTGCCTCACATCTTTCTGGTGCCCCCACTGAGGATTGCTCTGCTATTTTCTTCAGTTTATCAGGGGGTGTGCCCTAGGAATTGAGAGTTTCAGGGAAGGAGTTTTCTTGGTTTCAAGGTGAAGTTGGGGGTTATAATGATGTCTTATCCAGAGTTTTATGGTGGCCCTAATGCGGATGTGGCAGATTTCTTGGAAAGGATGGAGGTTGCATGCATAAGCAACCACATCAATGAGTCGGTACAAGTGTTGCGGCTATTGAGCATTTGCTTGAAAGGGGATGCAAGAACCTGTACAGAGCTTATGAGGAGTCATTGAGGGTTGCTGTTCCACATCTTGATATGACTAAGAATAGATTAAAGACAGCACTTAGCAATAGATTCAAGAAGGTAGAGGACCTCGACAAGGTTTGGCATGAGGTGCAAGCTCTGACACAAGGTGAGTTTGAATCATTAGATGATTATATGAAGAAATTTTCTTTGCTATGGGAGACTCTATGCAGGGCTTTAAGGGAAGACCAGATACCCCCTGACATGATGAAGAAAAACAAGTTTGTAGCCGGGCTTAAGAGGAGTATTCACTGGAAAGTGGAATTGAAGAAGCCGAGGTCTTATGAGGATGCGGTAGAAATTGCTAAATCAAAAGACTGGAAGCTACAGCGGATGAATCAGCTGGGGATGATTCCAGTTGTAGCACAGCCGGAGATTCGTAGAGTGGAGGCTACACCCATGAATGCAGTGATTGAGAGGATGAAGCCCACTGAAGCCCAAGCTACGCAGATGGTACCACAAGCTAGTCAAGGAGTACCTATGGTTCCTGCAGGCTCTAATGAGGGATTGCGATAGGATATGAAGCAGATGGTTGATCTTATGAAGAATTTGAGCTTAAATTTAATGGGAAGTATAGGTGGTGGACGTGGTAGAGGCAGAGGCAGTAATCATGAAGGGGGAGATGGACAAGCAGGGTATGGACGTGGTCGTGGTAGGGGCTGTCGTTTCATCCCTACATGCTAGAACTGTGGTGAGCTTGGTCATCTGAGTACAGATTGTGATAAGCCTCAGCGTATGGGTGGTGATATGTACCCACTACCTTCACAGCTACCTGATAGGTCAAATGATTATGGTATTGATATCAGGGATCAAGCAGGCCCTATTGGAATCACAGCTGAGGAGAAGGGGAAGACAAAGGTCATGAATGTTGTTACTCTGGAGAATGTTTAGTAGGTGAGAGAAGAAGGGGATGTGATGCCTGTTGGCAAGCGCACAACGGATGAAAGAGAAGGAAAAGGGGTGGCTGGACCCAGCCGTAAGAAGGGGAAGCAACAGGAAGGAGAAGATGTGAAAGCTAAAAGGAAACGAAAGCCTCGTAGAAGGTTCCAGGTGTCATTCTTCCCACTGTTGGGGGATGGGCAAACCAGCTATGACTTGAAATTTGATTTGGTGAACAGGAAGGCCAACATCACCTTTGGGCAGTTGGTGGAGATGGTGCCAAAATTGAGAAGGCAATGGAAGAGACTTGTGAATCCAATGGAAAAGGAGTCAGAGAAGAGGTCAGCCAAAGTACTATCTTTAGAAGAGCTTCCAGATATTTGCCCTATTGTGGAGGTGTGGAGTAAAGGTAGGAATCTTGGTCAGGCCTATATAGATGGAGGAGCTCAAATCTGTGTGATTACCCAATCATGTGTGGAGCAGTCAGGCTTGAGGGTGTCTGGGGTTTCTGGTTTTCGAATCAGGATGGCTAATCATCAAAAGGTAAAATGTCTTGGTATGATAAAGGAATTGGAAATTGAAGCTTTTAATGTCAAAGCTACTGTAGATTTTCATGTGATGCCTGTGGGTCTGGGTGCTTTTCCAATTATTCTTGAACGACCCTGGTTGCGAGTGGTGGGTGCAGTACATAGGATTGGAGGTATGGGACCATTTCTTTGCATAATAAGCAGGGTAATAAAAAATCTTTTGAGATGCATAGTAGGAGATCTTTGAATGATTTGTGGGAGAGGCCACAGGATTCAAGTGAAGAGGAAACTACCACCATTACTTCTGAATCAGAGATGGATTCATCGACCACTGCTTCTAGTGGAGAAGAGGCAGGTGTGGCTTTCCTGATATCAGAGCAAGAAGGCAATGAAGATAAAGAAGTGCATGAAGTGGGTGCTGAGGGAGAAGATACTATGGGGTCGTATGAAGTGATCGAGGAATTACTGCAGCCAAAGATAGAAGTGAAGAAGAAGCAGGAGCTGATTGAAGGAATGCTGAGTCCGGATCTCTGGAGTGGAGAAAAGGTTAGATATGTTAATATGCTGTCTCATTTTCTAGAATTGTTCATCACTTCTTGTAGGGAGATTCGAGAATTTAAAGGGCCAGATTTGAGGATTGAATTGAAAGAAGGTGTAAAAACAGTTAGGCAGAAGCTTCGCAGGATGAGACGAGAACAAATGCAGGCCCTGAGAGAGGAAGTTGATAAGCTGTTGAGTGCAGGTTTCATTACACCAGTGGATACAGCTGAGTGGGTAAGTCCTACAGTGGTGAGTCCAAAGAAGGATGGCAGGTGGCGTATATGTGTGGTTTTCAAGCCTTTGAATGCTGCTACAAAGAAGGATTCTTATCCCCTACCTTTTTTGGATGAGATCTTGGATACTGTAGCTGGATATGAAAGGTATAGTGTTTGTGATGGGTTTTTAGGTTATTTCCAGTTAAAGATTGCAGAAGAAGATCAGCGCAAGACGACTTTCATTACACCGTGGGGGTGTTTCTGCTACAAAGTTCTTCCTTTTGAATTGATGAATGGACCAGCCTACTATCAGAGAAGGGCAAATTGGGTATTATCTCCTTTTTTGAACAAGTTTGTGAAGGATTTTATTGATGATTTTTGTATATACAGCTCCAGGCAGCAAGAGCATTGTGATAGGCTGGCTACAGTTTTTCAGCGTTATGATGAGTGTGGTGGTCAATTAAATCCAAAAAAGTATTTTTTAGCTCAACCGAGGGTGAAGCTCTTGGGCCATGTTATTTCAGAGAATGGTATTGATCCAGATCCTGATAAAGTCAAGTCTCTTCTTCTTCTTCCTACACCAAAGAATACAAGGCAACTGGCTACTTTTGTGCAAAAGGTGAAGTATATGGCTCGATTTATCTCTCTATCTTCACAGTTGTTATATCCTTTGTAGCAAGTAGCAAAGCATGATCCTTTGCATTGGACGGAGGAGTGTGAGGTAGTTTTCCAAAAAGTGAAAGAGGTGTTGGGAGCAATTCCTACAATGCAGGCGCCTAATTGGGAGAACATGTATTTTATGTCAATCCTTCAGTAGGTGAAGATGCTATTGGAGCTATGTTGTTACAAAAGGGGAAAGAATCACATTATATGCAACCAGTCTACTGTGCTAGCAGGGTGAAACTTGCTAGAGAAAGGTTGTTATCAGAGGTGGAACTTGTTATGGTTAGTGTACTATATGCATGTAGGCGGTTCCGCCATTACTTGTTGCCCCGGCCCTTTGTGTTTTTGACGACGAGCTACACTTTTTTGCCTCAGTTGATAAATGGCACAAATTTATCTAAGGCTATGATGAAGTGGGTGATTGAGTTGCAGGAATTTACTTTCTCATTCTTGGTGGAAGAGAGTACCCAGGCTACCTTAGCTGATCTACTGACATATAAGGAGAGTCCTCTTCTTATAAAGGAGGAGACCATCAAGAAGCCAGTTGAGGATGCGGCTGATTTGGTGAATGCACACTTATTATATTTTGATGGTTTTTACAGGAAAAGCCATGATGCAGCCTCAGGAGGTTTGGTGCTTTATGATCCATAGGGTTGCCTTGTTTTTAAGAAGGGTGTTAAGGTGGATGCACATAGCAACAATGAAGCGGAGTATCTAACTTTGGAAGTTGGATTGCAAATATGCTTGAAGCATGGTGTACACAGGATTCGCATTCGAGGAGATGCATTGCTTGTGGTAAAACAGGTATTGGGAGTTTGGAAGTCAAAGAATATGTTACTCAAAGAAATGTGTTTTAAGATTAAAGGTTTGTTGAAGGAATTTGAAGCTTGGAGTCTAAAGCATGTGGATCGGGGTCATAATGAGGAGGCTCATGAAGCAGCCCAGGGAATGATTGGTGAAGTTTCTGTTCTTAAAGCTCATGCATCATTTTATTGTGGCAGGGAGAATTTACAGGATATTGAGGAGTTCTTGTTGACAGGGATGATTCCTAATGGTATTGAAAAATCAAAAAAATATGGTTTCATCAGGAAAGCTGCAAGGTATGTGATGGTTGGTGATGCTTTGTATTTGAAGGGAATTGATTTGATAATGCGACGGGTACCTTGGAACGAAGAAATCTACAAAATTCTTAAGGAAAACCATGAGGGAGCATGCGGTGGACATTTTGCCTCAAAGATTACCTTGCATAAGGTATTGCAGGAAGGTTATGTATGGCCAAGTATACATAAGGATGTTAATCATTGGTGCAGGTCATGCAAACAATGCCAAGCTCACAGTAGATGGATATTAAAGCCTGAAATGAGGAAGACAATTCTTGCTTATGATGTTTTTGAAAAATGGGGAATTGATGCTGTGGGACCATTGCTTATTACTAGCCGAGGGAAGTGCTACATCTTGACTACAGTTGATTACCTTTCTAGATGGGCAGAAGCAAAGGCAGTGAAACAAATTACTGCTAAGGAGGTGGCAAAGTTTGTATATCACGATATCTGTTGTAAATTTGGTGTGCCATTAGAATTGCTTTCTGATCAGGGTCCAGGTTTCAGAGCAGAGCTTATGGACTATTTGTGTACGAAGATGAAGATCAGTCGTCGCAGTTTTACCACACCTTACTATCCACAGATGTAATGGCCTGAATGAGCGTTTCAATGGTGAATTGATCAAGATTTTATCTAAGGTGACAGAGCAACAAGGCAAGAATTGGGATCTGGAGTTGCCTGCTGCCTTGTGGGCATACAGGACAGCAATTAAGACTGGTACGGGTTTCACTCCATTTCATCTTGTTTATGGGAAAGAAGCCTTATTGCCTATTGAGGTGGAGATACCAGCTGTTAAAATGTTGGAAAAGCTTTTGGAAGAGCCTAAAGATGCCCTTAAAGAGCGGCTGTTATATTTACAAGAAGCACAGCTAGACAGGGATAATGCTTTGAAGCATTATGAAAATATGCAGGCAAGGACATTGGAGAAGTTCAACAAGAAGATTAAAAGCAAAGGAATTATGAAGGATGATTTGGTATTACGTTATAATAGTAGGCTGGATAATTCCTTTCATAAGAAGTTTTAAATTAAGTGGGAGGGACCCTTCTTGGTGATGCAAGGATTTGCAAATGGTACCTATCAATTGGCAGATTTAGATGGGACTTTACAAGGGTAAATGGATACAGGCTGAAGAAGTATTATGCACGTTTGATGGTGATTGTACAGGATGCAGTGTCTGAAGATGTGATTTCAGATGAAGGATATGAAATTAGGTCTTGAAATGCTTTTTACTGCTGATCATGAATGATTCAGCAGGCTGGGGGTTGGGCAAAGTATGTCAGGCGTTTTTCTGTAAAGATGTTTTGAGTCCGTGTACATATGGGATGCATGGTGTGCATCCCATATGGTGTACATATGGGATGCATGGTGTGCAATAAAACTTTGCCCTGAATGCCCTGGCAAATGTACAGGCTGAGTGGTTTTGTTGTGAGCTGGTATATGCACGTGTTTTTTTTGGGAGAAGATGCTGGAGTCTGGAAGTTTTATGGCAACAATATGGTGTGCGGGTTATTACTAAAAGCAGGGCACCGACTGAATTGGTCATGTTTGGTAAGTTCTTGATGCTGCTGATCACGAGCTTATGGGCAACATGTTTAGAAAAAGTTATGGGCTGGGTGTGATAACCCGAAGTAAAAGGAAAGGACGAGAGGAGTAGCATGGCTAACCATCATTTTAATGCTCAAGAAAAAAAAAATTAAAATGTAATACAAGTGGCCAGCAATTAAATGGCCACTTGGAAGCTTTTTTGGGCCGCCACCTCGACGTCTAGAAGGGAGGTGAGAAAGAGAGGATGGCCGCATCGGAGGTAAAGGGTCGCCGAGTAAGAGACGGGGGACCAGCTTGTAAAAAGTCTGGAGAGGGAAGACAAAAAAAGGACGGGTGGTGGAGTTGCTGCAGAGGCCAGCATTGGCGAAGCTGCCGTGTGTGGGAGAGCTGGCGACAGAGAGCAGAGGGCGCAGCTGTGACGAGCATCTAATGTAGCTACTGGCGTTAAGCGACAAGGGCTGGTGTTACAGGAAGCTAGGCTTGGCTGGAGTGCTGCTATGGTGGAAGCGCTGCAGCTGCGGAAGGTGAAGAAATAGCCGCCTGCTGGTGCTTGGAGGCTTGGGAGCTCTGTGTGAAGCGCAGGGAGGTTGTTGCTGCAGTAGCTGGAGGCAAGTGAAGGTCGCCCTTGCAGAGGCGCTTGTGGAGACATGGGCGAAGAGATCTGGTAGCTGCCAGTTGAGGCCTAGAGGGCCGCCGTGTGCCAGACGGGTGATCATAGCAGCATGGAGATAAGATGAAGTTGCTGGGGAGCTGGGGTCCAGAAGCTAGAAATCACCTTGCTGCAGGCGCTTGGAAACGAGTGTGGAACAGTTATAGGTGTGCCGTGTGGGCTGCCAGGTGCTCTAAGAAGGCTAAAGTCCCGATTGCTGAGGCGTTGCAGAGAAGGTAGGATTGGCCTTGCTAGGGACGGCCTCTCTGCTGAATTGGGTAAGCTGGTAGAGCCGGGTTCCAGAAGAAAGACGCCTTGCTGGCGCTGTAGAGACCAGAGCAGAGGCTGGCGAAGAAGCGCTATATGGCCGCCTTGTGAAAGCTGAGGAGAGGCTTCTTTAAAGCCTGGCGGGTATTGTTGCTACAGACAGAGACGACTGGAGTGGGCTTGAGGGGCTGGTGAGGGCGCTGGGACAGGTTGGCGCAACTACTGTAGGCGCTGCTTCTTGGTGGATAGGTGTGCCGTGTGGTGCCTCTTCCATAGGTGCACAAGTGCTTAATTGGCTACCATACAGGAAGCATATCACTCCACGCTGTTCTTTTCCGCTCTCTCCCTCATGTGTTTTAAGTGCTGCTTTCTGTAGAAAGGGGAATGAAGATCATGATGAGATACAAAGGTACAGGCTATTGGAGCCTCGTATAGAGTTTTAGAGCTCTTGTAGACTTGTATGCCGCGTGAAGTGTTGTTCATAGCAAGGGGAAGGAAGACTGTGATGAGAAATCAATGTAGGGGTTCTTGAAACCTTGAATTATGTATGGCAAGGGTCTAGTGGACACGTGAACCAAGTGTGTTTCAGTTTCTTTTGAGTCGTGGGCTGCTACAGCCACCACAGACAAGGGAAACAAATCTATTGCAAGATTGGAAGGCGGGTGATGCTGTGTGAGCTATGAGAGGGAGTGTGTGATGTGTTAATAACGGAAGTGGTGGCAGTTGTGAACTTGTCTTTGTGTGATTGCTCGCCTGCTGATGTGATCAGGCTGGAGCTCGACAAGCTTCTGTCATTATTTTCTGTGTTTGTGTTTGGACAATTGTAAGTTCCCCTCTGTACTCAGCTGATTGAGTTGCAGATTAAGCAATAGAGGTGTCTTGCTTTTCCGATTTGAGCCTGTGGTGTGTGTTGGTGGTGGATGGATGAGGGTACAGGAGTAGGGATATGAGGAAAGGTGTGGTCTGTCTACTGATTTTCTTTCCAGCTAGAGAAGCTGGTGGTGCCCCTTGTGCTTGTGAGTGTTCCGAAGGTGGTGAGTCGGCGAGCTATAGTGGCCTTCCTTTGTTCTTGAGCTGCCTCACATAAAGTACCTCACAAGCTTGCCCATCTTGTAAATACAATCTTTCACGTCCTTTGATGCACTACGAGAAATGCTAGTAGGTAGTATGAACTAAACACACGAGGAATGGTTGATTAGTTTCTTCTAATTCACTCACAAATTTGAAAGGAAAAAAATATTATGCACATAAAATACTTACTTGGAGCATCTTGTACCAATCATGAGATTTCAAGCCATATAATTGCTCTACACCTCTTTTCTTTCTCTTTGTAAAGGCCCCCTTCAAACAGCTCATGCATCCCAGTGGGAGTACGAATTGTAGTAATAGCACGCTTCACCGCGACCATCTCTAGCTTTGATAACCTCCACGGTGCACGAGGTAAAAAAACACGCCCATTTGGTCTCTCTTGTGGCCAAGCTTCACGCATCCTCCCTGTGGTACGTAGATCCTCCCTTATGCCTACGGAATCTCGTGTCCCATTCAAATGTTCCCAAATGGTACATGCCACATTCTTGAAGATATGCATGGGATCAAGCAGGTGATTGATCTTGAGGTGGGACCAATATGGTAAACGATATTGGTCTACAGGAGTTCTCCACTTACCATCGGTTGATCGATGGAATGAATGCCATGACATGAGCTCTGCAATGGTTGAACATATGTTGGATGCGAGGGATTATGGGAAAATGTTGCAGAACCTTATGAGGCACATCCAAAGTTTTGAGATCTGCTCTATATCTTGCCTCTCCACAAGTAGGACACTCTCTTGCATCCTTATGTAGTCCACGAAACAAAACACAATCGTTGACGCATGCATGGATGCGCTTGTAATCTAATCCTCCAAGAGAGGTCACATGTTGCCTTGCCATATCTCTTGAGGTCGGTAATTTATTCTCACTTGGAAGCATTTTACACAATAGCCTACACGTGAAGACCATAAATGAGGAAAAGCATTTGAGTAATTGACCCGCTAGCATAGTTCACCATGTTTGCAAAATAGACTTTAAAGCTTACTTGAGTAATGCATTCAAACTTGCATTGCTCCATCCATAGATGGTTTGCAAGTTTAGTAACTCATGGGAGGCACGTAGAACAGAGAATGTGCACCCCTCAAACAGTGGAGTCGATGCTACGGTAAAAAGATCGTCCTGCTCCATGCTATCATCCCTCCCTTTGGATTGATGGACATATAAATCCCGCACCATATCATCAAACACCTCCTCCTCCACGGCTTCATGAGGTAATGGCGGAGGGCTACTATCACCATCACTCCATGCATCTGTAACGATCCCTCCTGAAGATCCCACCTCATATCGCCGACGCCTTGCCTCCTCACGACGAGCATAGGGCAACATATGCAGGTGTGGCACTACATCCTGTATCAAATTAAAACGGGATCATAACTCAAACATATGAACACCCATAGGTATCTCAATCAACCTTAACTCTTTAACACTTACCATGTTTACGGTCACATCCCATTCTCCATACTTTGAGATGTGATTGAGTGTAATCCTGCGTGCACGATACATGTTTCCTCGACATCTATCACACATACATTTGATTTTTTGCTCCAACCACATTTCGCGATGGTGGATACGAAGGGATTCATCCTCACTGGAGCTACTTGTTGAAGATGAAGACATCCTACAAATAAAGAACCCAAAAAAAATTGCTCTTATGTCTAATATTTAATCTAAAAACTTTGTGGTGCGTCTAAAACCGTGTCTATTCTGTGTGGTACGCGGTTTTAGATGTGGTTTTAGACACACTGTTAGACGCCATTTTAGACGCTCTTTTAGACGCAACATTAGACGCCATTTTAGACGCTCTTTTAGACGCTCTTTTAGACGCGATTTTCAATTTCAAACCTACTTTTAGCGTGCTTTCTTTTCTTCACATACATTTAACGGGCTTGCTTTGCTATTAACAGATTCACAGCCTAGCATCCACACATTTCTTCAAGCACCCACAATTATCTCCATGCTTACACAATCATCTCCAAGCACACAAGAGAAGAGGGTGAACAAGGAAGAGAAGAAAGAGAAGCAAAGGGTGAACAAGGAAGAGAAGAAAGAGAAACAGCTTTGAAGAAGGATAAGAAGCTTCCATACCTCTATCCAAGGTAAGTCTCTTTAGGGTTGATCTTCTTTGAAAGTTGCTCTCCTTTGATTCATCCTTTCCTCTCTTTGAAACGACTATTTTTGTACAACAACTGTGTTTTTGTGTCGGGCACGTCGGGCGCAACGCATGTCCTTTTCGTCTTTTTGAATAGTATGTCTGTCAGAACGCGTCTATAGATGCATCTGAGGAAGCGTCTAAAATCGCGTCTATAGATGCGTCTACTCTGTGCTGGAAACAGGTAGCCGCGTGTATAGACGCGCTATTAAACGCACAGATAGACGTTGTGTTTTTTTCTCTCTTTTTTTTCCCCTCTCACCTCCTCTCTTTTTCTCTTTTTCTCTCCTCTCTTTTCCTTCTTTTCCTCTTCTTTCTCCTCTCTTTTCCTTATTTTTTTCTCCTCTCTTTTCCTTCTTTTCCCCCTCTTTTCTCCTCTCTTTTCTCCTCTCTTTTCCTTCTTTTCCTCTCCTTTCTCCTCTCTTTTCCTTCTTTTCCCCCTCTTTTTTTCTCTATTCTCCTCTCTTTTTCTCTTTTTTATCCCCTCTTTTTCTCCCCTCTTTTCCTCTCCTTTCTCCTCTGTTTTATCCCCGCAGTGCATGCCTTTTCTACTCTCTTTTTCTCTCTTTTTCTCTTCTTTTTTTCTTTTTTCCAATTCATCATGTGGCCAGGAAGCGCTTCAGGCTCACCTGATCCTCGATAATCCATCTTTCGGGACTTATATAACCTTTTGGGGCCCCCTCCCAGTCCTGCGGAGTTATACGACTACATGAGACGGGTACTCTAAACACCCCTAGGAGTCGGCACTACAGACTCCAAACCACCCCAACCCCACACCTTTTGAGATTACCCCAGTGGAGTCAACACAGCCCAGCCCGCTACATAGTCGAGACCTTTCCCCCATGCTGTCCTATGTCCCTTCCCCCATGCCGTCAGGAGGTCCTTCTGCCTCGTAGAGCCGTCGGCGTACTCCCGTGCCCTCGAGACTTGGTTCTCTAGCAGCTACAAGTGGCTAGCGTAGTAGCTGGACACGACACAGTAGCAGGCGTAGTAGCAGGGAGAGCGGAGGGGGATGCATGGCACAATGCTTTTTTGGGGGGGGGTGGTGGTGGGGGCGAGAATGATTCAGATGATCAAGACGTGCCTCCTGGTGATGGCATGATCTACTATATGACATCACTCAGACAGGAGGCATCTTTATGGATGCACGGGGGAAGGACATCATGGCCTTCATGCGCTCTGTAATTGCTAACAATTACAAAGATTGCTTTATTCACTCTACAAAGATCAACCAAAGAGGTTAGCTGATGAGACCCTCGCTGCTGTTCGCTCTAGGTATCCTAACCCCCCCAATGTTCAGTTCACAGATAAATGGGCCAAGTCAAAGATTGTTTCGATACTTAGCAATAAAAGATCTTCGCTTAAGAGGCATGCACTAGCGGAGCTTGCCAGGCTCCAGGGAGGTCAACCACCAAGGGGCCTGCCCCACACCGCTCACAAGCGTGAGTGGAAGAAAGCAATGAAGTCAGCGAAGGAGAAACCCAGTCTAAAGCACGTGGAGGCACGAAGGATCCAAATGGAGCGATATGGAAGCGTGCATTTTGGAGCAGGGGGTGTTGAATCATGGGAGGCCCAGTTTGTAAGTATCGATCTCAAATTATATTGTTTATGTAGTTTATTAGGAGGTTGTTTCTTTGTACTAACCCCTCCGCAAATTGTGTCATCTTGCAGCTTGATATCATGGGCAGGTATCCTACTCCTGTCGAGACAGCCTACCACCGACACCATCGCAGAGGAGATACATGGAGGCACTTCTATAATGACGGGTTGATTACTGAGGAGCAGTATATCTGGGCTACTGGGTCCCTCGAGGTATTTGAAAATAATTAAACAATGTCAATATTATAAATAAAGATTTGATTTTTTATACATTGATATATGTTGTCCCTTGTTTATAGGACCTTGCACAAGAAGATGAGGGTGAAGACGAGGAAGAAGGAGGCACAGAAGGGAGCACAAAAGGGAGCGAGGAGTAGTGCTAGCTACTCTTTTCTGTACTTAGCCACTGGCTTGGCTTCATGCCTCTTGTATATACACTCCTCTTAGTTTTTGTACTTGAAGCCATAGGACGTGGCTTAGCTTCGTGCTATATGTACATACAAGCACTTTTTGAGCTATCAATTAATGCCTTGTAATTAAACGTTTCGGAGTTGTAATGTTTTTATTTGGAATTGTAATTAATGTCGGCTATAGACGTGCTTGCAAGAGCACCAATTAAAATGCGATTGGCTGAATTACACAATGTGGAAATGGGATTCCTATAACTACATAGCATACACAGCATTCTGTTAAAGCACACAAAATTCAAAAAAATATTCTACAGCGCGTCTATACACGCGTTTGTCTGTTCAAAATGCGTCTATTTGTGCGTCTATAAACGCGTCTACTCTGGTCTGGTTTGCGTGTATAAACGCGTCTATACAGGCATCTATTTACACATTTCTGTGTTTTTTATTTTTTCCCCGACCGTCTATATGCACATATATAGGTCCGTTTATAGGTGCGTCTATTTTCTACCTTTTAAACGCGCTTTTAGACGCGAGTCTGTAGACGCACTGATAGACGTGAAAATAGACGCGCCCGTAAGTTTTTTTTTAGTTGAGTAAACGCATCTGTGTGCGCGTCTGTAGGTGCTTTGTCTTGTTGTGCAATGTCTCTCTTTTACAAATTGTGACTTCTTGAAAGAAAGGAGTATCTAGATTAGCCTTGGATTAGCTTTGTGTTAGCCTAGATTAGGTTGATTAGCCTAAGTTTAGAGAGAAGAGAGAGTAATTGACTTGTATATTGATGATGATCAAAAGGTACCCCAAATACGGCATATGTGACACATATACATGACCACCCCTTTCACACTATCATTAGTTTTATCCATGGGCATCATCCATTGCCCTTGTGCCTATTATTCATATGAGATGATTTCACTTTGTTACAAACCGTCCCCACCCAAAAGGTTTCGTCCTTGAAACCATTGATATGTACAATTACAATCCTCATGGATGGAGTATATGTTAATGGACTCATGTCAAACTTGAAGCTCATATTGACACCATGTATGAGAAACCAAAATTGCATGTATATGGCTCTAAACTGCTAAATAAGCCCTCAAAACAAGCCATAACATCTACCCTGTAATGGCATGGAAACCTTGAGTAGCTTCCAATTTCTAAGGGTGTAGGGTTGTCCACAGTGAATTTACAAGAATTTCCAGCAAGTTAATTCACTATTCATGACCCTCGTTAGTCTTCCAAAATGTATCCAACAACCCTTAAAATCCTTTCAATGTAGAGACGAGGTACCAAGAAGATTCTGCCTTAGGTAGCCCTTACGTAAGATTACAAAGAACTCTCTCTCTTGTACGCAAAATTTCTTCTGGCACATACTCAATCATCCCCTCCTCATTTACTAGAGGTAATTCATCTTGCACAAATACCTCCAACCCAAGATAAGATTTGAGATGTGACACATGGAATACATCATGAATCTTTGAGGTTAAGGGAAGTGCAACTGATAAGCAACTCTAATGGCCTTCGATATAACCATTAAAATAATGTTTCATTCTTTCTTGAGCTTGCTTCATATTAGCTTTGCATTGTTGCAAGAGTGTATCCAGCTATTCCATCTCCTCTTTTGTATTAGGATTCACCCCTTGTTGCTTTTGAACCATCATCAAAAGGTGGCATTCCAATGCTCTCATGATGCGTGAGCTATCTGGCCAAGCAAAAACTACTCATCCAAAGCACCTTGCGTATCATGTCAATAATGCCTTTAGTAAGTTTCCACCCACTTGTTCACCCTCTTGGTTTGTCCATGGGTTTCGGGGTGATAGGTGGTGCTAGGTGTCAAGATTCCCCATGATCTCAAACAATGTCCTCCAAAATGAACTCATAAACTTCACATCTCAGTCACTAACAATTTGTTATGGCACTCCATGCAACTTGAACACATTATCCACAAATTGTTTTGCAACCATAGATGTTGAATATTTGACCTTGGAAGGAAGCAGTCTACCACCACATATATAATGTCCCATACCCTCCTTGTATGAGGAAGCCATGTGATAAGATCCATAGAGATGTGTGCCCATTTGCCATCGGGAATAGGCAAAGGCAAAGGTTGAAGCAAGCCACCGGGCTTATGTGTGGGATCCTTGTTTTGTTGACAAGGCAAGCACTTGTCACAAAAATATACACATCTTTTCACATTCCTTTCCAAGAAAAACTCCTCCCTACCTTCTTGAAGGTTTTAAACATCCCCATGTGCCCCAATAATGAAGAACAACACATCTCTTCTTGTAGCTTGATGTAGGAAACAAGGTAGTAGATAAGTCCATTATGAAGTTCAAAATGTAGGAAATCATCCTGGGAGGCTTGCTGTAATTCTTGCTACATTGGTGCCACTTACTCATCCAATAGGTACTCTTCCTGGATATCCAATAGGTACTCTTCCTGGATATCCAATAGGTACTCTTCTTGGATATCCAAAATCCAATCTTTATGTACACAACATTCTCTTTCCCTTTCATGATTGTAAGAGATTTTGAGATCATAATTTTGCAATGTAGCCACCTACTGGCACCTTCTTTTCTTAGGAGAGAGTCTAGGTTGAGACAAGAAGTATTGAAGCACTCTATGATCACTCTTTACAAAGAAATGACTCCAATCTTTATGTACACAACATTCTCTTTCCCTTTCATGATTGTAAGAGATTTTGAGATCATAATTTTGCAATGTAGCCACCTACTGGCACCTTCTTTTCTTAGGAGAGAGTCTAGGTTGAGACAAGAAGTATTGAAGCACTCTATGATCACTCTTTACAAAGAAATGACTCCAATACAAGTAATGATGCCACTTCTTTATTGCATGAAGTATTGGCAACATCTCTTAATCATAGAAATGCATAACCATTTCTTCCTCATCAATCTTTCGGCTCTCAAATGCAATCACTCCATGTTCTTTGAACAAAACGACCCCAATGCCTCTTCCACATGCATCGGCTTGAACCACAAATGGCTTCATGAAGTCTAAGCATACAAGTATACGGGCTAATGTGAGCATCTCCTTGAGATCTTAGAAGCTCTTATCGTCTATAGCATCCCAAAAGAAAGCTTGTTTCTTAAGCTTGTCATCAGTAAGAGGAGCAGTAATATGAGCATAGCTCTTAAATCTCCTATAGAATGATGACAAGCCCAAGAATCACCTTAGTTTTGTGGTCTTTGTAGGCATGGGCCAATTCCTAACACACTGAACCTTCTTAGGATCCACCATAATTCCTTCCTTGCTGCTCACTATGTGTCTAAGACACTCAGTCTTTTGTGCCATAAATGTACATTTTCTCTCCTTTGCATACAAGTTATTGGATTGCAAAGCATCAAATAGAGTCCTTACATGCACTTAGTGCGCCTTCACCCCTTTGCTATATATCAATATACTATGAAAGAATACAAGTACCCATTTTTAGAGGAAAGGTCCAAGCACATTGTTCATCAAGGCTTGAAATTTTCGGTGCATTTCACAACCTAAACGACATAACCAAATATTGGTAGAGAACTCTCTCAGTCTGAAATTCTCTGTTTTGTACTCATCACCTTCCTTGATTTTAAATTTGTGATAGCTTGATCTCAAATCAATTTTAAGTGAAGAAGTAACATGCACCTCTTTCAACTCATCAATTCATGGATTAGGGAATATATTCTTGATTGCAGATTTATTCAAATCCCTATAGTCCACACACATGCAAAAAGTGCCATCCTTCTTCTTGACAAGGAGTACGAGTGATGCAAAAGGTGATTGGCTAGTAGAAGTAGCCCATCCTATGTCCATAAGCTCTTGCAGTTGCTTTGCCACTTCATCCTTCTCCACTTTTAACAATTTATAAGGTGGTTTGTTAATGGGCTTGGTATGCATATCCCATGATCCCCTCCCTTTCAGCAAGCACTTTGGCATTTGGAACACATCCTCATACTCCTTTAACAATTACTTCATACCTTTATGCAAAAACTCTCCCTTTTTCTCATTACTTTCTTCTTTGCAAAGCTATAAAACATATATGCATCCCATTTTCTTTAGGTCCCTCTTGAGTTGTGTTGCATTATCTTGATACTTGGCACATGAGTTTCGGTAAATGTAACCTCATGATTTACATCCATGAAACTCATATACCCTTGTTGTAAACTGATGTGAAACAACCTAAGAGTTACCAAACAATCACATCCCACAACAATTTCAATGGGACCCATATTCAATACAAGTAAATCAGCCTTGCAAGTGTAATCATTTGTGAGAATTGACCTCACATCTTGGCATACCATTATGCAATCCAACTTTGCTCAATTAGCCACTTGAACCTATTTCCACATAAAGATAAATCTATAGTCTATAATTTGAGACTGAACATGTATTTGGTGTTGAAAAAAGCTATGTGTGCTTCCACTATCACTCAAAATATGTGCCACCCTTCCATTAATGCATGCCTTCAACCTAAATGTATTTGCTCCTTTGCAACCGGCATAGGCATCACTTGTTGAGATCTTGCGTAGGGTAGCCATATTGCCCTTATCATGATAATCACACATAGGCAATGGTAACCCATCATCATAATCAACATATCCCTTCTTTGATCCACCCGGGTCAAGAGGGAATTCACCATCCTTTTCTACATCTTCGAATTCATTGTTGGCATCTTCAAAATACTCCTCATATTCATCCACATCCTCTTTAATATCTTCATGGAAAGGTTTGGTGTGAGAATAATACTTAGGGTCATATTTTTGGCCTTATAAAACTTCCAATGATCCTTGTTCCATTTGTCACCACACTTGAAGCACAAAACCTTGTCCTTCAAATCATTAATATGATCTTCCCTGATAATCTTTATCTTGTTAGATGCTTTCGTATCAACTTGTTTCCCATCACCATTTGGAGGAGGTCGAGGAAACGAGTTACCAAATCTGAAAGTTCCCCTTCCACCTTTTCCATTTGCCTAAAGTTAAATATACAAGGACCCCTGTGATAAGAAACTCCACTTGAAGATTTGCCTAAAGTTAAAGTGCCAATATCAGCCCTAAAATTATGCCTTGCTCCACTAGCATGTGTATACTTTGTTTGCCTTATAGATCTTCGCAAGAAGCATGGCCTCCTTGATGGTTTTGGGCCTTTAAGAATCCATATCTACCTTGATGTTGTTTTGTAGCCCTTTGATAAACTTCCTCAATTTTTTCTCCTCACTCAAGCATTCCACATGAAGTGAAAACTTCATGAACTTGTGCACATAATCCTTGACATTGCCTATTTGAGTGAGATCATCCCATTTCTCCACCATCCTTGATCTATCAACGGATGAAACAAAGGTTCTCCTCGTCGCATTCTTGAAAACTATCCAAGTAGTGATCAAATATCCATGAGCATTCAAGTGCCTCCACCATGCATGGACACAACCTTCTAGATTCAAAGTAGGAAACAAAACCTTGTCCCTATCACTACAAGGACTAAGTTCAAAGTAAAGATCCATCTTATCAATCCATTCTTTAAACTCCTCATTGGTTGAGCCTTCACCCTTGAACTTAGTAAAAGTCAACTTGTCCTTCACTCCCTTAAACTCATCTTCATCACCACCTTGATGATGAACAGGCGGTCTATGCTCAATTGGTCTAACATGATTTCCCCCAAACTCATTGAAGTGATGAGGTCTACCATGAATAGGTTCCATCTAAATAAAATGATGACCCATCTCATCAAAGTTATGACCACTCATGTGTGAAGTATGATGATCCATCTCATCAAACTGATGACCACTCATGTGTGGGGGATTCCAATTTCCATTCACCCTTGATTCTTCCAAAACTATGCCTTTACTTTTTTCCACATTTCTCCCTTGCAATGATGAAAGCCCATTCATAGGACCATGCATAGGCATACCAAGATTACTTGTTCCACCTTGATGCTTCATTGATGGAGGAATCTTTTTCTTTCCAATAAAAGACCCACGATTCCCATCAACATGGTGCATACTAGCTTGAGGAGTATGCAATGCATTTTCATACTAGCTTGAGGAGTATGCAATGTATTTGCATGTTAAGGTCCCGTAAATGCTCCATAAGCTTGTGGCCCCATCAGTTAAAAAGTGTTTGGTGCATATGGTTGCAACATAGGTCCGCCGCCGTAGACTTCTTTACCTTTATCCGTATCTTGCCTCAAGCTTGAGATTTCATCATGCAACTTCTTGCTCATAGAGTCAAGCTTTTCCACCATGAACTGAAATCTTTGGTCTAGCCTTTCAATCATAGTTTGCATGAGATACATCATGTTGTTCATGTTCATGTTTTCTCCTTTAGGTATTTGTGAAACATTTACCTCTTGATGCACGCCTTCATTGATATTACCACTAATTTCTTCTTGCATAGCTCCTTGAGCATTCTAATTTGCTTCTTGTCTTGCATCTGATGTGCCCACTTCATATTCAAGAGCTCCCTTGCAGTTCCCCTTGTTGATTTGGCCTTCGGCATCATCTCAATTGCTCAAAAGACTTTTGAATGGGTTCTCAAAATCTAAATTCTATGGTCTTTAGCTCTAAAAGAAGGTATTTCAATGCTCTATCCACTTATGTAGTTGGCTTTGACTTGTTCAACCATGTACTATTCTCTGTTTTGACTTTTTTGGAATATATATAAGCATACCGTATGGGTTTAGCAAAAAGGAATTTTTAAAATCCTCTTTTACACATTTTTATCATATAAACGGGTGCCATTTAAAGGGGGTATTCACAAGTTGAATAGAAAAATGGTATGTTTTATTCATAAAAAATTCACAGATAAGGGATTTTAAAAATAGACCTTAAATGCACCTGATACAAAGGGTTTACTCAAAGTGAGCCCCTCGAGCCTCATTGTTGTCGGCCTCCTTGCTCACTTGGGTGGGTGCAGCTACTTCCAAGGCTTTCATTGACTCTAGGCCTGCTTGCCCAAAGTCAACAAAAGCCTCCTTGCCCACTTGGCTAGGTGTAGCTGCTTCTAAGGCTTTTGTTGACTCTAGGCCTTCTGTCTAGGTTGTTGGATTTGTAATTCCAAATCCTTCATCTAGATATCCAACGTCCTATGCAAGAGGATATCTTCAAGATTAGTTTTCGGAGTGGGTATGGTCACTACAAGTTTACGGTCTTAGCTTTCTACTTTGATGGGTGCCTTTAACTATACTTTGATGTCAAGTTTTCTACTACATTCAATTCCATGGGAATCTCATATAGTTGTTACCTATAGTAGAAATCTTATTTTATATAGATGTTTTTTATTTTTGGGTTGTGACTTTGTATCATCTACATAGAACTACGGCTTACATGTAGTGAGAAATTGCTTAACCAATGACTTCATTGTATACAATATGCAAGACTCTCATATAAGGGCTAAAAAAACGTTAATGAATCATAAACTAAGGTCTCTAATAGATTATGGCAATTGTGATACTTTCATATCTCCCAAGATTACATAGAAATTGAATCTAAAACCAGCATCAAACCTTAAAAATCCTTGCATTGAGATTGTGGCTAGTTCTAAGAAGGGTTATACAGGTGGACTTTTGTAGTTGGATTGTTGGAATCTATTGATTTTTTATTGAATGTGTTGTCCTAAGGAGATTTTCATAGGCAAAAACTTTGAACATTTATACATGACACAAGTATTGTTCATGAGCATATGGTGTTAGCTATTGTTAAGCTAGAAGTGTAACTCTTAATAAATCTCATGGTAATGTTGATTTTCTTAAAAGATATGTAATGCAACACATATTTCACGAATGAATCAAGCTAGAGGAACAAGGCTGGGCTACAAGATTATGTTAGTCATGGCTAAGGAAATCCAAGAAGAGCAAGGCTACATGACATGGTGGCTAAGGAAATACAATAGGAACAAGAGCATTCCCCATATGAGAATAAACTATTAGAGAATTTTAAAAATGTATTTCTTGATGATTTACATACATTACCTCATGCTAGACCTTGAAATCATGTGGTTGAAACTATTTTAGGATCACTTTAGCATATATTAAAGCTTTACCAATTAAGAATATTCTAAGTTAAAATTACAACTAGATGATCTTATCAAGAAAAGTATCATAAGGCCTAACCGTGCACCAATTATCTTTCAATAAAAAAAGGACGACACATTTTTATCAATGTCACTTTTAAATCATATACGATCTTGTTACCTTTAGACATCATTGTGAATATATACTAGGGTGAGTACTAAATTTTTGTAATGGCTTTCAAGTCATAGGAAGTAGGATGAGAAGGTAAATGCAAAGAATATGCCATCTAAAATTCATCATAGATATAGCTTGGAAAAACATTTGAAGATATCCACGTAATAGGTGATGTTACCAAACTGGTGTCAATCGATTAAAGAGGTCCTCATTCTCTAATGGGGAAACCTCACTGCACCGACACAAAGTCTACAAACACATGCATGCAGAAAGAGTTTGCGGAACCAGTGCTCACATAAGCCCCGTGTGTTTTTCTCGGCTGAAATTCATAGATCCAAGTCGGAATTGGACATTATCTTAAATAGTAAAGGATAAAATTTGTACGTGTTAGTTATAAATCCCTGCATTTGTATGATTTCTAGTGATTTTGGACTCTAAATCCGAGTTGAGCCTAAACGTTGCCTTTAATAAGGGTTGAAAAAAAGCATTGCCTTTAACTGAAAAAAAAGAATCTATTGCTCAGCCGTTGGACCGTGTGGATCCGGCCTTATCTGAGGTACTGATTTGTCTTGCTAGTGGGTGGCCGGTCTGGAGTCTCTGGACATGTGAGCAGTGTTGACTTGTGAGGGCTTCCTTCTAGACACACAGGCCATGCAGCATGCATGTAGCCGCCTGTGGCAGTCTTCTGTCAGAGACTGAGAGCAGGTATTCGAATAATGGATCGTCAGGAAGAGTTGACCTGTGAAGACGAGCTTAGGCGGGTGGTGGCACAGGGCTTGGAGCTGGCAGGAAGCCTGCAAGAAAAGGTGGAATCAGTGCCCACGGGCAGCCTGCTGGGCGATGATGCGGTCCGTTTTAGTCCAGGGCTCGCTTGAGATTGGCTCGTTTTATCGAGCTGTTAAAGAGCTGTTAGGCGAGAAGCAAATTGTGGTAGTCCAGAATTTGGAAGCCGGTGCTCGTCATGAGAACTTGCAAGGTGCAGCTCTGTCATGCAAACAGCTGCTCGCCATTTTAAGTGGATTTTTCAATACTTCTGATTCGTAAATCTCGCCTATAATTTTGCAGGAGCTCAACTTAGCATCTTTCCCATTGATTCATAATAATATTAATAATAATCAGAGAGGCAGGCCACATTTTTAATCAACTGTCTGCATTGCCTTTGCTCAACACATTAAATGATCCCCGATCGCACCAGCACCCGATCGTGCCTCCTGCACAATTTGTAACCAGCAATTATACTAATCTGTTGACGACGACGACAGTACATGTGAACCACACAAGCTTAATCCCATGCCCGTTTGTGAATCCTTTTGCGTCCCTCGAAGGAGACGACACGCCTAATTAATGTAATATTGCTCTACTTAGTACTAAGTTTACATATGTTTTGCTAGACTCAAACGCTGTGTGGGGCTAATTCCTCCCCCTCACGTCTTCGCATTTTTCCAGAGCTTCTTGCTGCATCCCTACGAATGTGATTTGTTTGTGCACCAAAACATGTTCCCAAAGCATCTTGGTTTGTGTCTAGGTGGCTGGGTGTGCGCGCTCTTTGGTTTGGGGTACGATGTTGAGATATCGAGCTCATCTGGTGACATTGCATATGGTATTGAGCTAGGCTACCATAAGCCTTGAATGACACTGGTTTTATCATGCTACATTTCAATTTGTATAGCCAACATTGTTATTAACAAAGATTAAATATGAGAACTGTCATTAGCTAGGGCCTTAGTGAGCCCACTAGGCTAGTGATATTTTAAGTACATTTTTAATTTAAAATAGCTTAGCAATGCTTCTTTATGCATAAGCCTCATGCATGCAGTTGTATGCATAAGGCATATCCATAGAGCTCTATGCTATGGAGTGGGCTATCTAAAGAGATATATGTAAATAGCGCCCCACATACATCTCATTGCATACAACATATGCATAGACACATGCATGGAGCTCTTTACATAGAGCCATATACAAACTTATATACATGGAGCTCATACAAATAGAATTAAGGGAAGATCTAGGCAAAGCTCTATGCCTGGATGTAATGCATAAGCTCAACACATACAATGTAATGCATAGAGAGGTATGTGCAAAGAGCTATTATATATAAGATCTATGCATATTTGCGTAAGCTGCTCAACTCTATGCATGATAGCATACATCATATGCATAATAGATTTTGTATCAGCTCTATGCATATTATGCATAAGTTGAGTTCTATGCATAGGGCTTACACGAGATCTATCTTAGTGATTTTGCTATCCTTTTTTTTACATGAAGATGTGGTTTTTTGATTTGTTTTCTAGGGATCTTCAAAACTACTTCGGGATTTGGTTAGTTGATATTTAAAAAATAATAATATTTCTTTTACACAGAGGTAGGTAGAAAAACTATTTTATTACGAGTTTAACCAAGTTTGATTTCTCTCCCTTTATGTCATTGCTTGCACGGTGCTCAACACATTAGCCCCTTTTTTCTTGAGGTAAGACGGATCGCTCTATCCTCATTTTTTAAATATTTTCATGCTTATCTTACACCCTTGAAACATATTATTTTTAATTAGGATTTATGCAGTTTATGTTTGCATAGAGGTTCTTATTCTTGGGCATACATAGAGCTAGAGTCTTGCATATAGCTCTAATGCCTAAAATAAAGCTCTTGATGCATGCATTAGATCTCTTATGCAAACTTATCCCTTACATAAGAGACATTTTCATGCATTCATCAAGAGCTCCAATGCATAAAAGCTCTCTAATGCATGCATGAGATTTTTATGCATCCAAAAGAGATGATCTCTTTCTCTACAATAGCTCTTATGCACTTTGATATTTCTATCAGTACAATAGCTCTTATGCAATAAGAGACCTTATGTGTCAACTAAGAGATCTATATGCATGCATAGGATCTACATGCATGCCTAATAGCTATATATCCATTACTCGTCTTCCTTTTTTTTTTGTAGGTCTTCCTTGAAAGAGATCAATATCTAACCCTATCTTATCATACGGTATAAATCACTATCATATTAGTTTTGTATTAACTGCACTCACTTACCCACTTTTTGGGAGTATGTTTTATTTGTAGTTCAAGCACTTTATGCTCTCATGGAGCTTTTAATGCAAACATATATCTCTACCACATGTAGTAAAACTCTTATGCATGCTTGCATTATCTATACTTAGGAGGGCCCTTAATGCATGTACTAAGGTCTCTAATGCATGTATAGAAGCTCTTTAGTGCATGCATAAGAGCTATAATATGGATGACAATAGTTGGAGTGCATGCATAAGGATCTCTTATGATTTGAGATATCCTCTCTAATGTTGCATAAGAGCATTAGAGAACTCTATTGTATTGAGATATCTTCTCGAATGCTACATAAAATTTGTATGCCTAATAGCTCTATGCATGTGTTAGAGCTTTATGCATGCCTAATAGCTATATCTTGCATATTTCTTGATTTGTTCTTTTAATGTTTTCTTTTATAAGTGTTCCTTCATATAGATAAAGCCATGACACCCTCTTGTTTTATGAGGTAAGCAGCACCACATTCTCATTTTTATACTAATGCCAAAACCTCTTTTTGTGAGATTTTTTTTTGTGCATTTTATGCTTACATAATTTTTCTATTAGAGCTCTTATACATGCATAGATCTGTGCATGTATTTAGCTCTTATGCATACATTAAATCCTTTTATGTATGCATTAAATCTCTTTCCATAATACTATTTCTTTCCCCTTTCATTCTGACTGCGCGGTTGGATTCTTTTTGTTTCCCTTCATTACAATAAATCTTCTTTTCCACACTTCTATTTCCTTTCTCGCAACAGTAGGAAACTCCTCATTTTCCATTTATAACTCTTTCCCTAATGGCGCCTCCCTCACTACTCGAGGGGGTTACTCATAAATATGTAAGCGTACCACATGGGTTCAACAAAAGGGATTTTTAAAATCTCTTTATTACACATTTCTATCATACAAAAGATTACCATTTAAAGGGGGTATTATATCGAGCTCATCTAGTGAGGCGGTGGACACTGATGACCCGCTTGGGGGATAGGCCCCACACTTACACCACTCGCATGGTTGGTGAGATCATGGGTGATATGCGGCCGATGGGATGACAGGCTGTGTGACAGCCATTCTAGAGACTGGCATAGTTATAGCGCCAGCTCATTTAGTTGGGTTCACACTATAGAGAACCCTAGTATGTATTTGGTTGAGTACCTTTTCATAAGTGTGTACTCTTATCTTTGTATATGGTGTGTTGAGTGTTGAGTGAAGAAGAAGAAGATTTCCAGCCTCTCACCTTGTGTGTTCTCTATTAGGGTTTTGTGAGTTTGTGTGTGCTTGTAAGAGCTCAAGGTCTCTTCTCCCCTGCATCTTTTCATGGTATTAGAGCCTGGTTCATGCTACGGAGCTGCAAGCAAGAAAAGCATAGGAAGCGGTATGAGGGTAAGAGCTTCAACTACTCTTCCCTATTTGTGTTGGTGATTACACCCTTGTCCGGAGCTCTACGGGAGGCACCGGCAAACGATCTTTGATTGAGGAGCTTTCTTCACAGGAGTAAAGCTATAGGGCAACTATAATGTCCTATCCGATGTAATTTTTTGCGTCAAAAACACGTTTCGGGTGCGTCAGGACCTCCGATTTTCAGAAAGCAGACGATTTCAAGCACTACAGCGGGTAAGTCATCGATTCTCTGCAGAACTCTATTTTAAGAACTGCAGGAAGACAGATTGGCTGTGCAGACATTGTGTGTGCTACAAGGAGGTCAACAATTGCCATTGGGTGTATGTATGCACATTGAGGTCACTGGTTGTGAAATTTGAGTGTAGTACAGTACCGCTGCAAAAAAAATAGCAGTTTGTGCAAGATAAACTAGAGTGCTGTTTCTGGTAAATTTGTATGTCTGGCAAGATGTTAAATGATGGCATAAACCAGATTGTTGCTGAGAATCTTGATAAGAACAACTTCCATGCTTGGAGGTTCAGGTTGATGAATTTCTTGATGGGAAAGTGTTATTGGGACTACATAGAAGGTGAGCATGAAGAGGCACCAGAGATACCGGAGATCAATCCGATTGCTGCAGATGTGAAAGAGTTCAAGGATTAGAACAAAGGAGCCAGAAAAGTTATGTATTGGCTGTCTATCAGTATACAAGACACCATGATTGGGCACATACAGGATGCCAAGTCTCCCACGGAGGCGTGGGACACCTTGGTAAAACTCTATGAAACAAATACCAAGGCACCAAAGATATACACGAAAGATATAGTTGAAGAATGAACTTCATACTGTGGAGAAAAAGAGTATACTGTGGAGAAAAAGAGTATGTGTGTGAATGACTATGCATTGAAGATAAAGGGTATTGTGGAATCCCTTGCATCTATTGGTGTTTTAGTAGATGATGATGATACGGTGGAAGTCTGTCTAGGTGGTCTCAAGCCACAATACAAGGCATTCAAGACGTCTATTCAGACTCAGCAAAGCATTCCCAATTTTACAGATTTGGTGTCTATATTGATTATAGAAGAGAAGACCTTGGGTGAAGACCAACAGTCTTCACAAAACAATAACAGTTCAGAGCAACAGACCTTCTACACAAGTTCAGGAAGAGGACGAGGTAGAGGAGGCTATGGACGCGGTCAAGGAGGTGGCCGAACAGGTAATTAGAATTATGGCCAGCAGTAGTAGCAACAACAACAGTCCCAGAATTCACAACAACAACAACAACACGCAGGTGGAAGAGGCCACTTCAGAGGCAAGGGAGTCAAAGAGGTCGTGGAAATTGGCAAAGGTAGTATAATGATTCACGTGGATGATTTTATTATGGTAAGCCTTGAAATGTGCAGGCAAATTGTTATAAGAAGCAGGCTGACATGCAAAATGAAAAATTACAGCAAAACAACTATGCATCCTCGAGCAGAAACAATGAGGATAATGAAAGGTTGTTTGTTATGTAGCATGTCATTAATGCCATGTCTAAAAATGTTGAAGTAGCACATAAAGATGATGTATGGTACATTGATTCAGGTGCTTCGAACCACATGACAAGTCATGGGGAGTGGTTCAAGGAGATGAAGTGTTAAAATTACAACAATGTGATGAGCTATGGTGGATCACATGACAAGTCATGGGGAGTGGTTCAAGGAGATGAAGTGTTAAAATTACAGCAATGTGATGAGCTATGGTGGATCAAATGCTAGAATCAATGTGAGATCCCTCTGCCCCCTCCGCAGACTCCCGGTAGAGCTGACACAGCGGAAGCAGCCCCCTCATGCGCGGGGCAGGGTTTCTCACTCGGGGCCTCGCCCACGAATGTCCGGGCACGAGACTAGGCTGGTGGTGGTCACTCCGAAAACCGAAACCGAGAAAATTTTCCATGCCCGGAAAGCAGGGACGATTCCACCATTTTGAATTTTCTTAACGAATTTTTCTAACGAGATCAATTCTAAACTATCCTTCACCTGAATAAACTAGCTAGAAGGAAACTATCACTGATATAATTTGATCATCTGAGTAATTTCAACGCTTTTTTCCTAATCAAGATCAGGCACAACCGTTGATCCACTCAATTGAGAAATTTATCAGGGAATCAACTAGCTACTTGAATCCTAGCGTAATCCTAAGATTTTTCAGTTTGATTATTAAAACTCCACTGATTCTAGCCTAACTCCATCTGGCCCATGGGTTAGCCACCACCCTGCCACACTGGAATCGGTAGAACCAAACAAGTACTCACCCACCCATAATTGACATGCCTTTCTTAACTTTAGTTTTAGAAAATAGATACGCACATACTCCTCTTTAAAACTTTAATATAAAAAAATAATCCATAGACAAAATAGATATGATCATAGATTTCATAACTCAAAATTTCCATTCAATCCCTTGTTTCACAAAAACAATACCACTTTGGACTCTCCGTTGGGACCAGCTGGTCTCAGCCAACGAGATCCAGTAAAACAGCTTACAATAATCATTTCGTCAACATATGTAAGATTCCTCCCCAGCCTCTCAAGATATCCAGCATCTTTTCCTATAATCAATTCCCTCTTCAGAATTATAAGAGATCTCGTCTCTGCCTGTTTTGACATAAAGAGAGAAAATATTCTAGAGAGAGAATATTCAGATTTTTAATATT
Source organism: Cibotium barometz (assembly GCF_041138505.1). Taxonomy (NCBI): domain Eukaryota; kingdom Viridiplantae; phylum Streptophyta; class Polypodiopsida; order Cyatheales; family Cibotiaceae; genus Cibotium; species Cibotium barometz. The sequence continues at coordinate 32,922,423 of NC_141068.1, forward strand.
TTTGGATATAAAATTATCTCATCTTATTAAAATAAGTTCTCCTGAAACAAAAATTCAAAAAGAACTTTCCAATGTACAATTGGAATTAATTGGAAATAGGTATAAAGAACCTTAGTCTAAGGAAATCTTTGGATTATAGTCCAATTAAGGTTCCTATGGGCTAATAGCATCAATCCATGTGTAGGGAGGAGATAAATCCAATTTGTAAAAGAAGATACCCAAAAATGAGTAAATGCTCACATAAGATGAAGAGTTGACTATGTACAAGGTTTATTAGTAAGAAACTATGAGCAATATTAAAAATATGAGATATTTTGGGTATCCAAAAATGAGTAAATGCTCACATAAGATGAAGAGTTGAAAAATGTACAAGGTTTATTAGTAAAAAACTATGAGCAATATTAAAAATATGAGATATTTTGGGTATCCAAAAATGAGTAAATGCTCACATAAGATGAAGAGTTGAAAATGTACAAGGTTTATTAGTAAAAAACTATGAGCAATATTAAAAATATGAGATATTTTGGGTATCCAAAAACGAGTAAATGCTCACATAAGATGAAGAGTTGAAAATGTACAAGGTTTATTAGTAAAAAACTATGAGCAATATTAAAAATATGAGATATTTTGGGTATCCAAAAATGAGTAAATGCTCACATAAGATGAAGAGTTGAAAATGTACAAGGTTTATTAGTAAAAAACTATGAGCAATATTAAAAATATGAGATATTTTGGGTATAATGATTCTATTTTGACACATATGTAAGGAAGGGGAGTCCATTAAAGAAGGTGCATAATTCACATGCTTGAATGAGTTTTAAACTCATAAAAAATGAGATATTTCATCTCTCCTCTCTCCTCATTCAAGTCTACTTCCAAAAAGTTAGCTTAACTGACCTAAAAATGGTCAAAAAATGACCAAACTGACTTGGAAAATTCTAGAATCAGTTTGTTTGGTTAGGAGCTCAATTTTTCCTATAAATAGAAGCCTCCCCTTGTTGGAAAAAATATAGTGTTTAGTGCATTGTTACTCTACTCCACCTAAGCCAAGAACTGTGAATTCATTAATAATTCACTAGTTTTTGACACTTCCCTCTTTCTTCAATCCCCATTGGTGGCTCCATCAACATACTAAACCAATTGATTGGTTGGGGGCCTCTACCGTAAACAAAGAATCAAGCAATTTGTAAGGTAAGTATGGTGAATTTTGATCTTTTCTATAATTTCTCAATGTTTCTCTCTTCTCAACCCCTCTCAAGCTTGAGAAGCTTAATTGGTATGGTTTTTGAATGCTATTGAAGTTAATTGATTAATGATAGTAAAGAATTACATAAATTTTCATTTATGTTTAATTCTAATGGTTTTTTTTCTCTCTCTCTCACTTAAGAAATAGTCATACTCATGACCCATTCTCAATCCAAATGAAGCTTTTCATAAAGCTTTTCCTTAATCCAAGATTAATCTATGCTTAAGAATAAATTAATGGTTTTTTTATGCTTTTAGTTTATGTATTTCATGATTATTTTTTATTCAATCTATTAAGAATTAATGATCCAATTAGGGATCATTCTAATCATTCCCTTAAAGATAAGCCTTATCTTTTAAAATAATTGAGGTTTATCAGTTATAGTAGCGGAGCTATGGCAAAATTTTTACACATAAAATAATTTCATTCAAAGCATGAAAAGAGGATTTCCTACCATATTCTAGGAATTATCATCCTAGATTAATTGAAAGAATTTCATAGTCATCATGGAAAAATTAAATTTTTATATTATGCATAAAAGATAAATATCTTATTATAAAAGTGTTACTTTTAACATAATTGAATTTCATGAATAGAGGTATGCATAAAAGATGAATATTTTATTATAAAAGTATTACTTTTAGCATAATTGAATTTCATGCATAGAGGTATGCATAAAAGATGAATATTTTATTATAAAAGTGTTACTTTTAGCATAATTGAATTTCATGCATAGAGGTATGCATAAAAGATAAATATTTTATTATAAAAGTATTACTTTTAGCATAATTGAATTTCATGCATAGAGGTATGCATAATAGATGAATATTTTATTATAAAAGTGTTACTTTTAGCATAATTGAATTTCATGCATAGAGGTATGCATAAAAGATGAATATTTTATTATAAAAGTATTACTTTTAGCATAATTGAATTTCATGCATAGAGGTATGCATAAAAGATGAATATTTTATTATAAAAGTGTTACTTTTAGCAAAATAATTGAATTTCATGCATAGAGGTATGCATAAAAGATGAATATTTTTTTATTATAAAACTGTAAAGAAAAAAAATGATTATTTTATTATGAAAAAAAATTATTTTCATCATATTGAATTTCGTGCATAGAAATGAGGAAAAAAATAAATTATTATTTTATTGTAAAAATATTACAAAAAAATGATTATTTTATTATAAAAGTATTTCTTTTATCACAATTGAAATTCTTGTATAGAGGTATGCATAAAGGATGAGTTAGGATGTGTATGAGATGTGATGAGAAGTGATAAGGTACTTATGGGATGAGTTAGGATGTGATAAGATGAGTTAAGATGTGTATGGGATGAGGTAAGAAGTGTATGCGATAGGATAAGATGTATATGAGATGAGTTAAGATGTGATAAGATGAGTTAGGATGTGATAAGATGAGTATGGGATGTATGTATGTGGATGTGAAAATGAATGCATGGATGTAGATGTGGATGTATGGATGTGAATGTGGATGTGGATGTGGATATATGTATGGATGTGAATATATGATATGTGATGTGAAGGAATCTAAAGTGACGAGATGGAAAATGATGTGATTGAATGAGTATACATATAAATGGAATGTCGAATAAGTAAAGTGGATTGATGAGGGATAATGGGAAAAATGAGAGTTAATATGCCTAACTGATAAAGTTGCAACTGCTGATGACAGAGAGTCAATGGAGGACGTCTCGCGTAGCAAGGTCCGCCGAGGTCTTGACTAGCCTCGGTTCGATTAAAATGGTGAGCTTCCGGTACGGTGGATGAGGGACCAAGGAAGCGGCCTATGAGTGAAGCGCTAGGTCACCTGCGAAGGATCCTAGAGGGTGCTGACCATACGGTGGTCGGCGCCCAGGATACCCACGCGTGCGTCGAGGAAGATATTGGAACAAGGAGTAAGAGTTGTTTTGTGAAACTGGGCATGGATCTGGTTGATTGACCTTGCTGGTCTTCAATGGATGAGTCCATGGCTCTTTATATAGATCTGTTGGTTGATCTTGCTGATCTTCAACGAGAGTCCATCTAGATTTTTATAAGTGATTATATTGCCGAGTATTATGGGATAGGAACCATTGAAAAGATCCCTGAGTGGACAGGTGGTGAGCGTTCTGGTTGTCAATGATGCCATAGATACTCTGATGAAGGAATGATGGGAAATTAAGAATCAACCGGATAATTTGGAAGATTGTGATCAGGGATACTATGGACAAAGGAAGTTTTTTCGGGTTCGGTTTTGGACAAACCGACGGATTAGTCTCTTGTCCGGATATCCATGGGACTCTGCCCCGCGCAAGAAGTGCTACTTCCGCTGCTAGTACCCGAATCCGTTGTGCGGTGGGAACAGGGATCTCACAGTTGGTATTAGAGCATTTGGCTAATAAAGATCAACTGAGAAGCCAATTATGTCAAAAATTTATCAAGAAGTACAAAAAGGTTGTAATTGTGTGATATAAGTCATACAATTTGATATTCAAATTGAAATTCGTAATTTGATAATTGGGTCTTCAGATGGAAGTATCACAATTATATAGAATCCCTGACATGCTTGAGGCCTAGACATGATGGTATTTACCTTATAATTCCAAGGGCCGCGACTACCCGTATATACCGAGAGTGTAACTACAGCTGTTTACTGACAGTATATACGAGTAAATCTAAGACTTGAAATTATAAGCGTTAATGCTATCCAGATGATGATTTCGAATGTGGTTGATATGATTTTTAATTTTGTTTGAGAATTGATGAATTGATTTGGATACTGATTGAAAAATGATGATTTCTGAAATTTAGTTGGAATATAATAACCTGAACGAAACCACAATGAGGATGAATGGGACGAGTCCCTGTGATGATATTCATAACTGGAATGATGATAATGAATTCAGCAAATCACTATGAGATTAGTGGATTGTGCTGTCAGATTGCTACTGTTAACACTTGACCGGTAGATCAAGTTAAGGGATGACAAATTGAGAACTTACTTGACTGAAATTTCCGTGGAGGAATGTTCAAAAAGAAATTTTCGGTCTAATGGACCATTATCGCGTTAAAAATATGAATGTTATGATCTGAATGAATTATATTTAATGATGAGTTCTATATAAGGGATATTTATCCCAGTATTCTGTTGGGTTGACCAGAATATAAGGAACCCCAGAATAAATTAGATCTTAAGAAAAAGAGTTTCCTCTACTTTGTTGCGAGATGAGGACATCTCGCATTTTTAAGTGGGGTAGAATGTAAGATTCTCCTCCAGCCTTCGAGGTATACAGGAGTAAGAATCTCCCTTTTTGATCTTATAATTATTCCCTCTCTAAAATAAAAGAAAGATTATGTTTAAAAAAGGAAGACCCTCTCCCTAGAATACTTCTCACGAGTCACGCCTGTTTTAAGGATTCAGAACAATGAGTTCAGAAGTGAAAATCGGTGTTTTGGATACCAAGGTTTTGGTTTTCATTCGAGTACGGCCCAAAAGAAGTTCTTTATCTCTTGGGAAGTATAAGAAGTTATCCCCCAGATATTGTGGGTCTTATATCTGAATTCAATGAAAGTAGGTGACTTAGCCTACAAGCTTCTTTTACCTCCTCATCTCAAAGTTCTTAATGTATTTCATAGAAATATGTGCCAAACCCAAATCAAGGAAAGACGATAAAACTTCAGTGGCAAGATACCGTTGGCTTCTAAGTTACGCTAGCTCCTTCCTTTATATAAGTCGTAACTTTTACCTGTCGCTCATAGTAATCTTACTTCCATCGATCTCCCTTCTTCTTAATCTCCTTCATGGCTTGGCAACAGGAATTAGTTTTATCCATGATGATTTCTCACCTTCAAGACGCAAGCGAGTCTGTGAAGAAAGATTTTATAGAACAGTATGAGCGCTCACTTTTTCCTCAATTGGGAACTTCTGTAGCTGAGACCAAATGGCGGACCTATCAAGACATAACTAGGATAACACCCTAGGGTCAGCAGCACTTTCGTAACAATGTCCGCTTGGCCATGGTTATTGAAGCTTTGGGTTTGGGTTCCCGATACTACTGCGTCATGAGATCAAGACATCTTGGGTTTTCTGAGCGGGTCTTCTTACTGGCGTGTTTTCTTCCTCATCAGAAGATATGCCTTTACCCCGTTTTTGGCTTGCCTCTCAGAGGTCCTTTTGTTAGATCACCTCATACCACTGAGATAGGTGCAGCAATAACCAACAGAATTGTTCCCATAGATGAGTTACCTTATACATGCGCAGCTTGTGAGTGCTGCTTTTGTGATCATATGATGGACGGGCTTATGGAAGTGTAAAGAGTTCTTCTATCTTTATTGTATATGTTCCAAAGAATGAATAAAGTTTAAATCTTGTTATTGTCTTGAATCTTACTCTCTTTGAGACTTTTTTTTTGTGGTTAATCTTAATTAAATTTTTCTCTAAGTCTCATATTCGTGCATGTTGCGAAATTATCCCAAGTTTGCGAGATGAGGACATCTCACGTTTTTTAAGTGGGGTAGAATGTAAGATTCCTCCCCAGCCTCTCAAGATATCCAGCATCTTTCCCTATAATCAATTCCCTCTTCAGAATTATAAGAGATCTCATCTCTGCCTGTTTTGACATAGAGAGAGAAAATATTCTAGAGAGAGAATATTCAAATTTTTAATATTTTTGGATAGAAAATTATCTCATCTTATTAAAATAAGTTTCCCTGAAACAGAAATTCAAAAAGAACTTTCCAATGTACAATTGGAATTAATTGGAAATAGGTATAAAGAACCTTAGTCTAAGGAAATCTTTGGATTATGATCCAATTAAGGTTCCTATGGGCCAATAGCATCAATCCATATGTAGGGAGGAGATAAATCCAATTTGTAAAAGAAGATACCCAAAAATGAGTAAATGCTCACATAAGATGAAGAGTTGACTATGTACAAGGTTTATTAGTAAGAAACTTTGAGCAATATTAAAAATATGAGATATTTTGGGTATCCAAAAATGAGTAAATGCTCACATAAGATGAAGAGTTGAAAATGTACAAGGTTTATTAGTAAAAAACTATGAGCAATATTAAAAATATGAGATATTTTGGGTATCCAAAAATGAGTAAATGCTCACATAAGATGAAGAGTTGAAAATGTACAAGGTTTATTAGTAAAAAACTATGAGCAATATTAAAAATATGAGATATTTTGGGTATAATGATTCTATTTTGACACATATGTAAGGAAGGGGAGTCCATTAAAGGAGGTGCATAATTCACATGCTTGAATGAGTTTTAAACTCATAAAAATTGAGATATTTTATCTCTCCTCTCTCCTCATTCAAGTCTACTTCCAAAAAGTTAGCTTAACTGACCTAAAAATGGTCAAAAAGTAACCAAACTGACTTGGAAAATTCTAGAATCAGTTTGTTTGGTTAGGAGCTCAAATTTTCCTATAAATAGAAGCCTCCCCTTGTTGAAAAAAATATAGTGTTTAGTGCATTGTTACTCTACTCCACCTAAGCCAAGAACTGTGAATTCATTAATAATTCACTAGTTTTTGACACTTCCCTCTTTCTTCAATCCCCATTGGTGGCTCCATCAACATACTAAACCAATTGATTGGTTAGGAGCCTCTACCGTGAACAAAGAATCAAGCAATTTGTAAGGTAAGTATGGTGAATTTTGATCTTTTCTATAATTTCTCAATGTTTCTCTCTTCTCAACCCCTCTCAAGCTTGAGAAGCTTAATTGGTATGGTTTTTGAATGCTATTGAAGTTAATTGATTAATGATAGTAAAGAATTACATAAATTTCCATTTATGTTTAATTCTAATGGTTTTTTCTCTCTCTCTCTCACTTAAGAAATGGTCATACTCATGACCCATTCTCAATCCAAATGAAGCTTTTCATAAAGCTTTTCCTTAATCCAAGATTAATCTATGCTCAAGAATAAATTAATGGTTTTTTATGCTTTTAGTTTATGTATTCCATGATTATTTTTTATTCAATCTATTAAGGGTTAATGATCCAATTAGGGATCATTATAATCATTCCCTTAAAGATAAGCCTTATCTTTTAAAATAATTGAGATTTATCAGTTATAGTAGCGGAGCTTTGGCAAAATTTTTACACATAAAATAATTTCATTCAAAGCATGAAAAGAGGATTTCCTACCATATTCTAGGAATTATCATCCTAGATTAATTGAAAGAATTTCATAGTAATCATGGGAAAATTAAATTTTTATATTATGCATAAAAGATAAATATCTTATTATAAAAGTGTTACTTTTAACATAATTGAATTTCATGAATAGAGGTATGCATAAAAGATGAATATTTTATTAAAAAAGTATTACTTTTAGCATAATTGAATTTCATGCATAGAGGTATGCATAAAAGATGAATATTTTATTATAAAAGTGCATAATTGCATTTCATGCATAGAGGTATGCATAAAAGATGAATATTTTATTTTATAAAAGTGTTACTTTTAGCATAATTGAATTTCATGCATAGAGGTATGCATAAAAGATGAACATTTTATTATAAAAGTGTTACTTTTAGCATAATTGAATTTCATGCATAGAGGTATGCATAAAAGATAAATATTTTATTATAAAAGTATTTCTTTTAGCATAATTGAATTTCATGCATGGAGGTATGCATAAAAGATGAATATCTTATTATAAAAGTGTTACTTTTAACATAATTGAAATTCATGCATAGAGGTATGCATAAAAGATGAATATTTTATTATAAAAGTGTTACTTTTAGCATAATTGAATTTCATACATAGAGGTATGCATAAAAGATGAATATTTTATTATAAAAGTGTTACTTTTAACATAATTGAATTTAATGCATAGAGATATGCATAAAAGATGAATATTTTATTATTATAAAACTGTAAAGAAAAAAAATGATTATTTTATTGTGAAAAAAATTATTTTTATCATATTGAATTTCGTGCATAGAAATGAGAAAAATAAATAAATTATTATTTTATTATAAAAATATTACAAAAAAACATGATTATTTTATTGTAAAAGTATTACTTTTATCACAATTGAAATTCTTGCATAGAGGTATGCATAAAGGATGAGTTAGGATGTGTATGAGATGTGATGAGAAGTGATAAGGTACTTATGGGATGAGTTAGGATGTGATAAGATGAGTTAAGATGTGTATGGGATGAGGTAAGAAGTGTATGTGATAGGATAAGATGTATATGAGATGAGTTAGGATGTGATAAGATGAGTATGGGATGTATGTATGTGGATGTGAAAATGAATGCATGGATGTAGATGTGGATGTATGGATGTGAATGTGGATGTGGATGTGGATATATGTATGGATGTGAATATATGATATGTCATGTGAAGGAATCTGAAGTGACGAGATGGAAAATGATGTGATTGAATGAGTATACATATAAATGGAATGTGGAATAAGTAAAGTGGATTGATGAGGGATAATGGAAAAAATGATAGTTAATATAGAAACTGTATTCGTAAACTGTTTGTAAATACTGTTTGTAAATGGTTGTTTTATGTCAAGAATGCGCTGGGAAAGCATTTTGACCGTCTTGTGATTAAGGTCGTTGAGACCTAACTGATAAAGTTGCAACCGCTGATGACGGAGAGTCAATGGAGGACGTCTCGCGTAGCAAGGTCAGCCGAGGTCTTGACCAGCCTCGGTTGGATTAAAATGGTGAGCTTCCGGTACAGTGGATGAGGGGCAAAGGAAGCGGCCTATGAGTGAAGCGCTAGGTCACCTGCGAAAGATCCTAGAGGGTGCTGACCATACGGTGCTCGGGCTCTGGGTCGCCCAGGATACCCACGCATGCGTCGAGGAAGATATTGGAACAAGGAGTAAGAGTTGTTTTGTGAAACTGGGCATGGATCTGGTTGATTGACCTTGCTGGTCTTCAATGGATGAGTCCATGGCTCTTTATATGGATCTGTTGGTTGATCTTGCTGATCTTCAACGAGAGTCCATCTGGATTTTTATAAGTGATTATATTGCCGAGTATTATGGGCTAGGAACCATTGAAAAGACCCCTGAGTGGACAGGTGGTGAGCGTTCTGGTTGCCAATGATGCCATAGATACTCTGATAAAGGAATGATGGGAAATAAAGAATCAACCGGATAATTTGGAAGATTGTGATCAGGGATACTATGGTTCATTAAAGGATTGTTTTAAAACTGGTTGAATCTCTGAAAAAGGCAATTTCATATTAGGTGTGTAAGTGGTGTGACTAGTTTTATTTTTGCATGAACATCCGGCTAGGGGGCATGGGAACTCTTTTCCCTGGTACCCGGGACAAAAATTCAAATTCTAAATTGGATCCCATCACTACAGTGGTTGGGCGGTTGGCTAACCCATGGGACTGGGATGGGGTTAGGCTGGACTGATGGATCCGTAAAATCGAAACTCAATTTCTGTTTTTACAATAAATGAAGTAAATCTCGGATAGTAATTTCTCTATGGATAGGAATCAAGGGCTCTGCCTCTTGATGGGGAAAAAAGCATTGATCCCAATGATCCAAGTGCAAGTTTCTTCCTTGATCTGACTGAGTACCTTTATAGGTGCAGTCGGATCAGTTTGATCAATAATGGTCTTCACTACGTTAGAGTAAAAAGTTATCCTGGTGGAATCGCCCGTGCTTTCCGGATAAAGGAAGTTTTTTCGGGTTCGAAACCGCGATGGATTAGTCTCTTGTCTGGATATCCGTGGTGGTGGACGAGGCCCCGAGTGTGGGACTCTGCCCCGCGCAAGAAGTGCTACTTCCGCTGCTAGTACCCGAATCCGTTGCGCGGTGGGAACAGGGATCTCACAACATACATATATATATCTTCCTCGACATACATATGGGTGTCCTAAGCACCGGGAGCCCGTGCATCGCCTGGTCAGAACCCTCCAGGATCCTCCTTAGGTGTCCTGGTACTTCACTCAGGGACCGCTTCGTCAGCCCTCGTCCATCGTATCGAAAGCACACCATTTTCACCATACCCAGGCTGGTCAAGACCTGGGCAGGTTTTTGCCACGTGAGCTGTCTCTCAAACACTCCCCGCCAACTGTTGCAACCAAACTTCCCTTAGATAAACATATATGCCAAATGCTTCCTCCAGCATTCTGGCGTAAGACAGTCTTTTAAGAAAAGAGGATTTCTATGCAAGTTTTCAGTTTTGATTTTGTTTGAAAACCATGAATAATCTTAAATCCGTATATCAATACTTCTAGATGCAGGTGTGAAATCCAAACAGAATTCCTCGAATTTTGTTAACTTCATCCTCAGATGAAAATCAAAAGTCTTAACGTAGTTTCAGATTCGGTGGTAGATTTAAGTACATTTTTCCTGAAGTGGGCACATCGTCATTGATTGAAATTGACGAAGGAATTAGGCCTTGGTCAATAGTCTGAATAAGAGTTTGGATCTGGAAAGGTTCTTCCTAAACTATCTTTCTCGAAAGGTACTATTTCAATTTCTCTTTTTCTAAATTTTGTTCGACGAATATTTGCTTACAGATTTCTAAAAACATGAATTTCTTATGAGGAATAAAATAATCATTTATCTCGATCTGCGACTTTGATAGTTTAATTGAATTTTCTCATTACCATCTTAGTGAATATGAAACGGTAGCATTTCTTCTCACAGATTATCTACTTATTCATTTTTTCTAATTTTTACGAAAATTAAACAGAGGATTAAGAGAACCCTTATTTAAATATAATCATTCTATTTGCATCTATTTATGCATAAAATCTAATTCTGATGAAAGTCACACTTTTATCATCATAAAAATCATTTATGATGAAAATCACTCTTTTAATATGAAAGAATTTCTTTTATGCATAAAAATCATTTATGATGAAAATCACACTTTTAATATAAAAAATATCTTGTTTATGCATAAAAATCATTTATGATAAAAATCACATTTTTAATTAAAAAAATATCTTGTATGCATATGTTTATGCATAAAATAAAAAAAATATCTTTTATGCATATGTTTATGCATAAAAATCATTTATAATGAAAACCACACTTTTAATATAAAAAAATATCTTTTATGCATATGTTTATGCATAAAAATCATTTATGATGAAAATCACACATTTAATATAAAAAATATCTTTTATGCATAAAAATCATTTATGATAAAAATCACACTTTTAATATTTAAAAAATATCTTTTATGCATATGTTTATGCATAAAAATCATTTATGATGAAAATCACACTTTTAATTTTAGAAAAATATATATATATATCTTTTTTGCATATGTTTATGCATAAAAATCATTTATGATGAAAATCACACTTTTAATATAAAAAAATATCTTTTATGCATATGTTTATGCATAAAAATCATTTATGATGAAAATCACACTTTTAATATAAAAAAATATCTTTTATGCATATGTTTATGCATAAAAATCATTTATGATGAAAATCACACTTTTAATTAAAAAAATATTCTTTTATGCATACTTTTATGCATAGAAACCAATAATGAAAAAAGTAACACTTTTATAATAAAAAATATTCTTTTATGCATAGAGATCAATAATGATAAAAATAACACTTTTATAATAAAAAATATTCTTTTATGCATACTTTTATGCATATAAATCAATAATGATAAACGTAACACTTTTATAATAAAATAATATTCTTTTATGCAATCTTTTATGCATAGAAATCAATAATGATAAAAGTAACACTTTTATAATAAAATAACATACTTTTATGCATACTTTTATGCATAGAAATCAATAATGATAAAAGTAACACTTTTATAATAGAAAAATTATTCTGTTATGCATACTTTTATGCATAAAAATCAATATGATGAAAGTAACTCTTTTGTAATAAAAAAATATACTTTTATGCATAAAAATCCATAATGAAGAAAGTAACACTTTCATAATAAGAAAATTATCAATAAGTATCTTTCATAGAATTTAATTCTATTGAAAATCATTCTTTTATAAAAATTAATCAATCTGCATCTTTCTATACATGAATGAAAATGATACTTTTAGAATACTCTAACGATGGGGATTACTCTTTTTGATTAATAAAAGATGAAATTTATTTCATAAATTTTTTTAAAAATTTGCCATAACCTCCTTTGTATGGCTGACCATTTTTTAATTTTTAACTCTCTAAATTTAATTAGAAGTTTACCAAGAGTATTTAAATCATTCTAATGTAAACATTTTCTACCTATTTAAGAGAAACATTATGAAAAACTTGATTTTATCCAATAATCAATCATTTAGGATAAAGAATGGTTGGATTTACTAAAGAAGAGAGGGGAATGCCTTTTTTCAATGAGGCATATGATCATTTCATTTTAGAGAAGACAAAAATCATAAAAAACCATAAAAGAATTAGAAAAGAGAAGACCCTCCAACTTACATAGATAATTTGAGAGCTTTCCTTTGGCTTGATGGTGTGAGGGTTCTACTCTTGTTTAAAACAAGAGTGACCAACAATCTTTTAGAAGAGGAAAGGTTAAAAACTAATGAAATATGAGTAAAATTCACAGTTTTTGGCACTTGGGAGAGGCAAGGTAACAGTGCAAAACACTATTCAGTTTCAACAAAGGGGAAGGCTTCTATTTATAGGAAAAAGTGAGCTTCCAACCAAGCCAATTCATTCTAGAATTTTCTAGATCAGTTTGGTCAATTTTGGTCCATTTTTGGGTCAGTTTAGTCCACTTTTTTGGATTTAGTTGAAACAGGAGAGAGGAGAGAAAAAATTATCTCATTATTTGAGAGTTTAAAACTAATTCAAGCATGTCAAATAGGTGCCTTCTTCATGAGGGAAATTCCTCCATACTGAGGTGTCAAAAATACATCATTTCACGTAAATATCTCTCTTTTTTAACTATTAACCTTGTCCTTAGTCAACTCTCCATCTTATGTGAGTAGTTACTCATTTTTGGGGGATTTTCCTTTTATTCTTCTATTTATCTCCTCCCTACATTTGGATGAATCTTATTGGTCCATAGGAACCTTAATTTAAAATTTTGAGAAAATCTTGACCCCCAAGATAATGCCTCTTGAACATATTATACTTAATTTCTAATGCACCTTATGAAAATCTTTTTGAACTTCTATTTCAGGGGAACTGATTTTAATAAGATGAGATATTTTTCTATCAAAAAATATTTAAAAACTGAATTATCACTCTCTAGAAGATTTTCTCTGTCTAGGCCAAAACTGGTAGAAACAAGATCTTTTATATTTCTGAAGAGAGATTTGATTACAGGGGAAGATGCTGGACATCTTGAGAGGCTAGGGAGGAATCTTACATTCTCTCCCACTTGAAAAATGCAAGATGCTCTCATCTCGCAAACTGGGGGTAATCCCATAACAGATCAACTTCATTCTCCTAGGTGGCATCTTCAAAAGGATAGAACTTCCATTTTACCAATAATTCTCTGAGAATTCTGCTCGTGAGAATCTTTTCTCGAACATCAAGAATTTCTTCAAGTTGGAGTTCCATCTGCCCTTGGGTTGAAGAGGTTAGGATTTCATCATCAAGTACATGATTTGGGCTTGGCACATATTTCTTTAGAAGGCTTACATGAAATACATTATGAACTTTGAGAAGAGGAGGCAGAAGAAGCTTGTAGGCTAAGTCACCTAATTTCTTTGTAATCAGATATGGCCCACAATATCTAGGGGATAACTTCTTTTACTTCCCAAGAGATAGAGAACTTCTTTTGGGCCATACTCTAATGAAGATCATATCTGCTTCTTCAAACTTTCTGTCTGTTCTCTTCTTATTTTCATACTGCTTCTATCGATCCTGGGCAGCTTTAATATCTTTACGAATTGACTGCATCTGATGCTCCATGTCGTCAAGCATCTGTTTGGATATCTCGACCCTAATCAAGGGGTCGGACCAAGTTAATGGAGTTAAGCAATCTTATCCATAAAGAGCTTTAAAAGGACTCATCCCGATACTTCAGTGATAAGAAGCATTGTAGGCGAACTCGACTAGGTGCAAATAGCTTAGCCTCTTCTTGGGTTCCCTGCCAACCACAGCATGATCAAAGTATATCTTTGATTACTTGGTTTACCCTTTCAGTTTGACCATCGGTCTCAGGGTGATAAGCTGTGCTGAGATCCAAGAAAGTTTCCACTGCTTTGAAAAATGCAGTCTAGAACCTTGAAGCAAATTTGGGATCTCGATCACTTTCTATTCTCCTGGGTAGGCCATGCAGTCTGAAGATTTCTTTTAGGAACACTCTGGCCACATCCACTGCAGTGTAGGTTTCTTTTACTGGGATCAGATGGGCAACTTTAGTTCCTCTGTCAACTACCACGAAAATGGAGTTGTAAGCTGATTGCACTGAAGCTAATCCAGTAATAAAGTCCATACTGATACATTCCCACTTCATCTAGGGGATGTCCAATGGATGTAACTTCCCAGGTATTTTTACTCTTTCAGCTTTGACTTTCTGGCATGTCAAACATTGACGTACATGATTCAGTACATCCTTTTTTAGACTAGGCCAAAAGAAGCTTTTCTTTACAGACATGTAGGTTTTGATGAAACCTGGATGTCCTGCTATAACGCTATCATGGGCTTCATTCAGAATTTGGTCCTTGGCTCTCTCATCATTGGGGATGCATAGCCTGCGATTATAATACATAATGCCATCATCCAGGCTGTACCCTTGAACTCTGATCAACTCCTGTGGAGTTTTGCTTTCCTGCATAAGTAGGTTAGAAATAGGGCCAAAGAATCTATCCTGCATGATCTTCTCTCTTGCTTCAATAATCAAAGGATTTGATACTACAGTAACTGCAAGCAAGGAGGCTTTTCTGTTGAGGGCATCTACTACCACATTTTCTTTGCCTGGGTGGTACTTGATTTCAAAATCAAATTCCTGAAGGGTCTGCATCCACCTTCTTTGGCGCATGTTGAGGTCCTTCTGAGTAAAGATCCACTTTAAGCTCTGATGATCTGTCATCAAAGTGAATCTTTTTCCCAGTAGGTAATGTCCACAACTTTAAGGCATAGACTACTGAAAGTAATTCCAGGTCGTGGACAGCATAATTCTTGTCATGCGTTTGGAGCTTTCGGGATTCATAGGCCACTGCATGACCTTCGTGCATGAGTGCACCTCCCAAGGCAAAACCACTTGCATCAGTTACTACCTCAAAGGGTAGAGAGAAATTTGAAGCTTCAGAATGGGACTGGTTACCAAGGCGGTCTTCAGCTTATCTTCAAAAGCACTCTGGCACACCTGGCGCAGACCACTGAAATGGGGTATTCTTTTTGAGAAGGTTAGTCAGGGGGGAAGCTATGAGAGCATACTTTGGTATAAAAGTTCTATACCAACCAGTCAATCCCAAGAATCCTCAGACTTCTTTCACTGTCTTTAGTTCAGGCCAATCTATGACTGCTTGGACTTTTGCGAAATCTGGAGAAATTCCATCTTTGGATACCAAAAAGCCCAAGTATTCAACATGGTCGGCAGAGAAAGTGCATTTACTCTTTTTTGCAAAGAGTTGGTGCTTCCTTAGAATCTCAAGAACTTTTCTAACATTAGCTTCATGGTCAGCTGCATTCTTTGAGTAAATCAGAATATCATCAAAGAAAACAAGGACAAAATCATCTAAGTATTCTCTGAGAATGTCCTGCGTTAAGCGATTGAATGTGGCTGGGGCATTTATCAATCCAAACGGCATGACAGTGAATTCATAATGCCCATACCGAGTATTGATGGTTGTCTTCGGGATATCTTGCTCATTAATCCTGATTTGGTAATACCCTGATTTGAGATCTGTCTTTGTAAAGATGTGGGCTCCATTTAGCCTTTCTAGAAGCTCATCAATTCTTGGGATAGGATACTTATTCTTAACTGTCAGCTGATTTAGACCTCTGTAGTCCACACAGAGTCTAAGCGTTCCATCTTTCTTTTTCTGAAAGAGAACTGGTGTACCCCAAGGTGAAACACTGTATATGCATGCCTAGAACTACACATGTATAACTAGGGCTCTTTTGCATATGCATCAAAATCTCTATGTAGGCATAAAATGCATAAATTGCTAATTAAGAATACTTTCAAGAACTTGAGGGTGTGGCATTATTATTAAAAATGTGGTGTTGCTTACCTCAAGATAAGATGGAGTGATAAGTTAAGTCATTTTAAGAACAAAGATTATGAAATAAAATTGAACTTACAAAAACAAAACAAGATAAATGAATAATATAGCTACTATGCATGTATATAGCTTTTATATCTCGTAAGCCTATGTGATTGAGTAGGAGCATACTTTTTAATATGATGAATTTGTGTAAGATCTGAAGGGCCTTACCTGAAAGGCTATTTTTTGAGAAGAGGTGAAAATTATTATGATGCATAGCAGTGGTGATGTTATGGGCACATGGATTGAAAAGAGAAAGTCACATAAAAGAACATGGATATAGACACTCACTTCTTGGGATATAAAACGCTGTACATGGCTCCACTTATTTATTATATGTTGCTAGATAGATTGACACTCCTATAGCATCTTCACCCTTCAACAAAGGCTTCAATGGTAAGTGACGTCATAAAACAAATCGTCAATAGAGCATCAAAATAAGAATCCATATATGCATCAAAGCTTGAGTCTAAAAAAGCGTCGATAAAAATGGCTATATAAACATCAATAAAAGCATCAAGCTTGTTTTGTATCTAAATTTTTTTTCCCCTAGTTCATGTGATTTTGCAATAAGTTTAAGTGTTTTTAGTTCTCATAGCTCATCATTGACTCTCTTATCCTCAACTAGATCCATGTCCCCAAATACATCTATTTCTAGAAAGATCTCTCCATTTGCATCTTTGTTAATGGGTGGAGTCTCATTTTGCTATGGGAGTAAAAGGTAGTTCATCCATATTGTCCTCATCTATTTTCGGCATTGGAGGTGGTTGTGTTGAAAGTGCAAGAAAGGTTTGCACTCATAATGGAGTACACACATGGTTTGCACTCATGATGGAGTACACATGGTTGGCATTCATAATTGAATACACACATAGCTCCACAAGTGGGAGAGCTCACTATGAAAGATTGCACTAGGCAAGAAGATGACCAAAATGGTAATATGTAAAAAAGGTACAATATCCTAGGGATGGTGCCTTTTATAGTTCCAAGGCCCCCATATGCCCTAAACAACACGTGCAAATTCCCATAAGCCCCATGTGCAGGGTAAAAAATAAGACAGCTTCAATAATGTGTAAGTGTATATGAGTGTGCAAATATGTGCTCTATAAAAACATAGAAATTTATAAAATTAGGTGAATGTTTTGGAATTCCTATAAAAAATTGTAATGCCTAGTGTATTTTTGGTGAATCTTTCTTCATTCCCTCTAAAAATTTAGAAATAATTGGGCAAATAATCTTTTGAATGATTAGTATAAAATAGCCCAAAATTTTTGGAGAACCCTAAAAAATAGCCATTGGACTATAAATAGCATCTATGTTTTTCCCTACCCATGTGCCTAGGCCCATCCCCCATATGTATGTGTTTATCCCTTCATTATAAACCATCCCCTCCTACAATGATTTCGTCCTCAAATTTGAAGGGTGGTTGCTCACACATATACAATGGAGATATACAAAAGCCAAAAATTATGACATAAGTCGCTGTTAAAAGGAAGACCCAAATACCATAACATGAGTAGCATGATCACTAGGGTGAAATGGAAAGGATGAGGGAATCCCATTGATGATAAAGCTAAGCAATCTCCTGCTTGATCAAAGGGAAAGTGTGAGAGATCACTATCAATAATGAAGGTAGCTGAATATCCCCCAGGCCAAATGAAAGATTTAGGAAGCTAATGTCAATGATTAGGCTAGGTATAATCCTCTTGGGTTAAATGGACAAATGTAGTATGCATCATGGACCCTCTAATCCAATGTAACAATACCTATTGGGTCAAAATGTAATCTCAACTCCCAGGAATAGCTCATAATCCCATCCTCGTGACATAACATGGAACTGACAACGAGGGTATCCACCAAATGGAAACAGAACTCCTACTTGGAATTTCAAATGGTTCATGTAGATCAAGACCAAGGAACATCACTAGTGAATCTAAATGGTATACCATACATCCCAAGTGGCATTTGATGCACCCAAAAATGAATAGTCCGGCTCCAAAGCAACTAGGGTCGTGTAGACAATCATGGAAGTTGAAGAAACACATCTCAAATTCAACACCGTGTAGGAACTCATATGAACCAATGCTGTCATGATCCACTCCATCAATGTATGTATAGGCACGATCCAAAATATGCACAAGATGGGATTAAAACAATTTATAGAGATGCCTTGGGAGGAGCTCCAACAAAACTGTAAGGCCACGCAACAGTTGGAGCAGCTACTCTACAGAAGTGCAATATCATCATGCTCCCATGAAGTGAGAAGAAAGTATTCAACACTTTGTATGTTACTGAAGTATTCAAATTGCCGACTCAAGGGGAGGCCGAGATCAATCCAGGAGATTGACGAAGATCTATTTAGGGAGTTCATCCCACTCGAGCAATGGGGCAAGGAGTTCAAGATCACGGGCATAGCATACAAGGACTAGCCAAAGAAAATATTTTTTATGGTGGAGATGATAAGTATCACCCACAAACCATATTGCATGTCTAGAAAGACCTTCTCGATGGTGAAGGATGCTTTATTGAGGCAAAACAAAGGTAGCATCAATAGAAGTCTTGTATCACAACATGAAGGAGCAGGATATTTTGTTTTTAATGGTCTATCTCTTTAATCTTCCACAATCCACACATAAATCATAGGTGTCATCCTTTTTTTTATGAAAGATGATTGGTGCACCCCAATGAGAAAGGGCTAGGCCTTATGATACTTTTCTTGATAAGATCATCTAGTTGTAATTTTAACTTAGAATATTCTTAAACATTAAATTGGTAAAGCTTTTATATATGCTAAACTGCTTCTAAAATAGTTTCAACCACATGATCTCAAGGTCTAGCATGACATAATGTATGAAAAATTTAATCGAGATGGCTCAACAAGCAAGCATGTGCATTAAGGCCTTCTAGCTGGGAGAAATATTACAAAATTCATGAACCAGCTAAGCACCTAAGGCATCAAGACAGGGCCAGAGCACCTCCTCTTAAGGAGGTGCAGCCGGATAGGGAAGAGGCCCCTCCCTCCGATGATCCAAAGTAGTACATTATGACAACAACGGGAACTCATTCAAACTCATTCAAACGACATTGCTAGTGCCCCTCGCTACAAGGGAGTCACCTAGAGATGAAGACAAGCAACAAGAAGGGAAGGACTGCTAAGGAGGGGACTAGTAGGAAAACATAGGAAATGGAAAGCCATTAACTTAAGGAGGACTTGGTCAATATTAGAAAGTCTATCTTATCACACACGGAGAGTGGAGCAACACCACGAGGAAGCTACCACCACCAAAAATTTGTAGATTGAACTAGCACAATCAGACCTCTCTACAACAAGCTTTGCAAACTTCATAGAGTCCACCGACACAAACTGGGTATAGGAGCTCTCAACTACCTCCAATGCAGCATGATGGCAGATGGGTTGAAGGAAATGATCAAGCTAAAGGACGTCATCAAGGAAAAGGATGTTGCTATCCAGAGAACCTAAAGGAGGTATAGGAAGAGTTTCTCCACAAATGAACAATTGCGATGTGAGTATCTACATCTTCCTACAAACAGATGGTTCCCCACCATTCACAAGGTGGAAATCTGAATGAAAGATTTGGAAATCTGAATCTAACCCAGACAGGAGACCGAGAGTCAACAAAAGCCTTATAAGCAACTACGCCCAACCAAAGTGGGCAAGGAGGCTTTTGTTGAGTTTGGGCAAGTAGGCCTAGAGTTAACAAAAGCCTTGGAAGTAGATACACCCACCCAAGTGGGAAAGGAGGCCAACAAGAGCAGTGAGGCATGGGGGGCTCACTTTGAGTAAATCCTCTGTATCACATGCATTCAAGGTCTATTTTTAAAATCCCTTATCTATGAATTTTTTAGGGGGGAATGTTCGACGGGAACACTCACGGGAACACAGATTATGGAAGGAGGCCGGAAGCAATTAATGCGAGAGAGTGGGATTGTAGCCATGGGAACATAACGACGCACATAATTTTTCCATATTTTTGTGCCGAAGTGCAATGTAAATCGTTTTAGGCCAATGTGGGTTCTAAATGAGAGTTCTAAGTGTATTAGCAAGGCTTACTTATGAGGTTGTCCGCCCATGTGTGAAAGAGGCCTAGGGTTAGGGTTAGTGGCATCTCTACAAAAGAGATGTTAGCTAAAGAAAGTGGACATTTTTTGCCATTCCCATAAGCTATTGAGTGAAGCTCTTGAGCTCTCAAGCTATGGCAGCTCTCTAACTCTCTCTCTATTGTACTCTAATGAGCATGAAGCTCCAATGAGTATAGCTCCACTTCATTCTCTTAAGCATCATTGAAGTAGATTAGTCTATGATTAGTTAAATGCTTCTTTCTTTCTCTTGTGTATGCTGCATGCTTGTAGTGTGTGTGTGTAGTCTCCATTGATGCAAGCTCTTGTCCACTTCTTTGGCAATGAGTTATTCATGCATAGACTCTCTCTATGAGCTTGTGGGTTTGTGAATGTTACATTCTTTGCTTGCTTAAGCTTGTGGGTTAGTAGATTCACGCTTATGGATTTGTAGGCATTAGGGAAAGCTAAGATTTAATCAATGTTTGAATGGGATTAAGAGATTGCTATGCATTGCTTGTTGCCTTGATTAGTGTAGTGGATTTAAGGGATTGAGAGATTGATTGAGGTGTTGAATGGTTGAATCGTCAAGTGGTGGTTTGTGTATGTGAACTCTCCCTCATGGGATAAGCCTTCATGAACTAATCGGGTCGAGTCCTCGGATTGACATTGTGTTTCTTAACACATTTGTTGATCGGTAGTACTCTATGAGCACTATATTGCACGGTAGAGAGAACCGTTCTACACATACCCTTTCCCTATTCAACCTCTCAATACCCCCTTTAAATGGTACCCTTTTGTATGATAGAAATGTGTAATAAAGGGATTTAAAAAATCCCTTTTGTTGAAACTTTGTGGTATGCTTACATATATATGAGTGACCCCCTCAAGTAGTGAAGGAGGTGCCATTGGGGAAAGAGAGCTATAAATGGAAATTGACGAGTCTCCTACTACTGCGAGATAGGAAAAAGAAGTGTGGAAAAGAAGATTTAATGTAATGAAGGGAAACAAAAAGAATCCAATCATGTAGTCAACGAAAGGAGAAAGAAATAGTGTTATGAAAAGGTTCATCAATGGCCCTAATCCTCCATGAAGAATTCAAAGAGAACTCATGGGGAAAGATATAAAGAAACTGAAAGAAAATGAAAATGATGATGCTGTACTAAAATTCTAGATTGAAGAGTGAGAGGTGCTTTTCAAAGAATTTAAAGAACACTAGAAACAAGATGGAAAAACAAGAAAGGCCCTTAAAAGGAGGTAGAGGCAGCTACACGTGCAAGGGTGACAAAGAGGAAAAGGGGAAAAATGACAATCAATGAGTTGAATGTCACCCTAACAAAAACCCAATGCTAACCCGAGGAAAAGAAAAGACCAAATTGAGACCATGAGAAAGGCGTACAGAGGAAGTGCAAACAAAGGACAAGATACTAGAGGACTTTCAAGGGTGGGCAAAAAGGGAAAAAGGGCATGTTCCACGGGAACACTCACGAGAAGACAGATTATGGAAGGAGGCTGGAAGCAATTAATGCGAGAGAGCGGGATTGTAGCCATGGGAACATAAAGATGCACATAATTTTTTCATATTTTTGTGCCGAAGTGCAATGTAAATCGTTTTAAGCCAATGTGGGTTCTAAATGAGAGTTCTAAGTGTATTAGCAAGGCTCACTCATGGGGTTGTCTGCCCATGTGTGAAAGAGGCCTAGGGTTAGGGTTAGTGGTATCTCTACAAAAGAGATGTTAGCTAAAGAAAGTGGACGTTTTTTGCCATTCCCATAAGCTATTGAGTGAACCTCTTGAGCGCTCAAGCTATGGGAGCTCTCTAACTCTCTCTCTATTGTACTCTAATGAGCATGAAGCTCCAATGAGTATAGCTCCACTTCATTCTCTTAATCTATTTTAGAATCATTGAAGTAGATTAGTCTATGATTAGTTGAATGCTTCTTTCTTTCTCTTGTGTATGCTGCATGCTTGTAGTGTGTGTGTGTAGTCTCCATTGATGCAAGCTCTTGCCCACTTCTTTGGCAATGAGTTATTCATGCATAGACTCTCTCTATGAGCTTGTGGGTTTGTGAATGTTACATTCTTTGCTTGCTTAAGCTTGTGGATTAGTAGATTCACACTTATGGATTTGCAGGCATTAGGGAAAGCTAAGATTTAATCAATGTTTGAATGGGATTAAGAGATTGCTATGCATTGCTTGTTGCCTTGATTAGTGTAGTGGATTTAAGGGATTGAGAGATTGATTGAGGTGTTGAATGGTTGAATCGTCAAGTGGTGGTTTGTGTATGTGAACTCTCCCTCATGGGATAAGCCTTCATGCACTAATCGGGTCGAGTCCTCGGATTGACATTGTGTTTCTTAACACATTTGTTGATCGGTAGTACTCTATGAGCACTATATTGCATGGTAGAGAGAACCGTTCTACACATACCCTTTCCCTATTCAACCTCTCAATACCCCCTTTAAATGGTACCCTTTTGTATGATAGAAATGTGTAATAAAGGGATATAAAAAATCCCTTTTGTTGAACCTTTGTGGTATGCTTACATATTTATGAGTGACCCCTTCGAGTAGTGAAGGAGGTGCCATTAGGGAAAGAGAGCTGTAAATGGAAAATGACGAGTTTCCTACTACTGCAAGATAGGAAAAAGAAGTGTGGAAAAAAAGATTTAATGTAATGAAGGGAATCCAACCGTGTAGTCAACGAAAGGAGAAAGAAACAGTGTTATGGAAAGGTTCATCAATGGCCCTAATCCTCGATGAAGAAGTCAAAGAGAACTCATGGGGAAAGATATAAAGAAATTGAAAGAAAATGAAAATGATGATGCTGTACTAAAATTCTAGATTGAAGAGTGAGAGGTGCTTGTCAAAGAATTTAAAGAACACCAGAAACAAGATGGAAAAACAACAAAGGCCCTTAAAAGGAGGTAGAGGCAGCTACACGTGCAAGGGTGACAAAGAGGAAAAGGGGAAAAATGACAATCAATGAGTTGAATGTCACCTTGACAAAAACCCAATGCTAACCTGAGGAAAAGAAAATACCAAATCGAGGCCATGAGAAAGGCGTACAGAGGAAGTGCGAACAAAGGACAAGATGCTAGAGGACTTTCAAGGCTGGGCAAAAAGGGAAAAAGGGCATGTTCCACGGGAACACTCATGGGAACACAGATTATGGAAGCAGGCCGGAAGCAATTAATGCGAGAGAGCGGGATTGTAGCCATGGGAACATAAAGACGCACATAATTTTTCCATATTTTTGTGCCGAAGTGCAATGTAAATCGTTTTAGGCCAATGTGGTTTCTAAATGAGAGTTCTAAGTGTATTAGCAAGGCTCACTCGTGGGGTTGTCCGCCCATGTGTGAAAGAGGCCTAGGGTTAGGGTTTGTGGCATCTCTACAAAAGAGATGTTAGCTAAAGAAAGTGGACGTTTTTTGCCATTCCCATAAGCTATTGAGTGAAGCTCTTGAGCTCTCAAGAGCTTCACTCAAGCTATGGCAGCTCTCTAACTCTCTCTCAAGCTATGGCAGCTCTCTAACTCTCTCTCTATTGTACTCTAATGAGCATGAAGCTCCAATGAGTATAGCTCCACTTCATTCTCTTAATCTGTTTTAGCATCATTGAAGTAGATTAGTCTATGATTAGTTGAATGCTTCTTTCTTTCTCTTGTGTATGCTGCATGCTTGTAGTGTGTGTGTGTAGTCTCCATTGATGCAAGCTCTTGCCCACTTCGTTGGCAATGAGTTATTCATGGATAGACTCTCTAAACACACACTACCACTCCTTACTAAGCTCCAATCGGTTGCAAAACTGTTGGATAGGAGAGCAGGCTATGGGACTAATTTTGGTACTTATTTAAGACTAATTTGCTGTTAAATTCTCTTTATTTGTCTTGCAATTTGAGTGCGATTGGCTGGCTACACTTCTCCCTCGAGGTCAAGACAAGGATTCAACACACGGGAAGGATTGGAGGTAGGCGCTAAACCTGCAAATTTCAATTTGTGTGCGAAAAAAGAGAGGCCTGTTTTTGCATTTCTGTCATTCTACTTGAGGAAAATTTTTACAGTTTCAGTTTTCTGCATGTTCGTTTTATTTTCTGTTCTTAGCTTAGTTTAGTTTTCTGCATCATTAATTTTGTGCATTTTAGTTCTCTATTAAACCAGAATTTTAGTTCTCTGTTAAACCTGCACCTGTAGAGAAACTAAAATCTGCACACACACATGAAGATTGAACATTTCGAATTTGTTGCACATGCATTTAGTTCACTGCACATGCACTGAATTCGCTGCAAATCTCACAGCTGTACACGCATTTAGTTCACTGCACACGCACTTTTAAAAAAAATAAAAATAAATAAATAAATAATAATAATAAAAGAAGGCGATTGTGTGTGAATAGCACACCGCGCGGAGAGACCCACACATCGCACCATAAAGACCGCCACCGCACCGGATAAGGGGGTCTGGAAAATTTTTCATTTTCTGCCGCAAAAATTTGGGAGGTTATCTAACTTTTCGAGAGGAGTTAGACGACACCCATCGTTGAAATTTCGGTCTCGGACCCATTTTTCCATAGTGACTCAGTATGGGAAACTGGTAAATTTTAGGCGATTTTCGATCCGAAAAAATACGCCATTTTTTTGGCCTAATGTGTTCGAGGGGGTTCAAAATGGGTTCTGGCAAAGTTTGAGCCAACTTGAAAATTTTTGGATTTTTTTGAAAAAAAAAATATATAAAAAAACCTTAAAATTTGACCTTATGCACTTGCGGTCGGGACGTCATATACACACTGCCATAGGGCCTAGGGCACCTTCTAGAGTACCTACGCAGGAAAGTGGGACCCAATCGGTAGGAAATTTGGCAGATATTGTTGAAACCTTTTTCGAATCCCAATCTGATACCCTTTCCAGGACAACTAGCTCATTGTCTATGGACAATCTAGGGCCATCAAATAGTCATCCCTTAGCCCCAAATAGGACACCCACAAGATTTTTTAATCCATTTGAAGCCGACACCATGGGGTTACCACTCAATGTGAGACTTCGATATGTCTACACGAATGCTCAAGGAGCTGAGATTTTTAGGGATCCACAACAACGGTATCTCGTTAAGATCGCAGACTTTTTCTCAGAGCTTGATAGAGCACCTCTAGTCAATGACCAGGGTAACATGTACATGGGTGGAGATGGTGTTCGCTACGAAGTCACCTATCATCCAGAGAATGTGGACAAATTAGGGGAGCTCTCTAAAAGTGAGTTCTTAGACTTATCAAAGCCTTCCAGAGTAAGGGAGTCTAGAGATGATTGGCTCATTGAGCCGGACATGCCTGGACCATCCCAATGCCCAGTCCTCAAAGCCATCCATAGATGATTTACTTTGTGTAGATCTAAATTTGGAAAGGGACAGGAAAGGCAAGAGCAAAATGGATCGGGGGGCTGAGAACCAATGGGAGTTTGTACGACAAATTCCAGTGACAAAGGTCTTTCAGGATGACCTACTTCAAGAGGTCTATAAGGACTCTTTAGAAGGATATTATGCCACAACTAGATCGCCAGAGCTAGATGTTCCTCTAGCACTTGTGGTGGTAGTCGAGAAGCTTGCACGATACAAGAACCGAATCGTTGATAAATGGGCCAATGAATACCGAACCTTAGATTGGAAGGAAATTCGTGAGCTCACGTGGAGAGGACAAACATTATTCATGGAAGTGTTCTCAACAAATACAGCTAAACCAGGAGAGACAGCCTTTCTTGGAGAAATTGTTGCTCCTCCCCTACGAGAGTTTACTAGAGAGGGACCCTCAACATCAAAGTGGACCACTGCAAGTAGCCCAACTCTAGCACCAAGATATTATCCTACACCAAAAGTGTGACGACAGATCACACCACAACAACATTTCTCTCACAATGACAATCGGAGGGTAGGGGAGCCAACTCGGCCTCCCATAAATGCACCTCCTGAAATGCGGGTAACAAGATCTTTGGAGGGGGTTGGTGGAGGCAGGTAATAGAGGACCCACATCAATTTGGGATGCATGTGGACCATCTTACCAAAGAGAGGAACAGTTCCCACTGAGAGTGAGAGGCCGTAGGCCCTATGATGAGTATTCAAGACAAGTAAGGCCATCAACTCTTCAGAAACTGGTAAAGAAGTACGAAGGGTCGAGAGATCCATATGACCATGTAGCAGCATTTAGGCAAGCAGTTCAAGCCGAGCAAGTGACTCACAAGCATACGCAAATTGAAGGATTTGGGCTCACTCTTGAGGGAAAGTCCCTTGCTTGGTTTCAAGCACTAGAGGCTTCAGACAAATCTTCTTTACGAGTTTTGGAAGAGAGATTCATTGCTGCTTTTTCCTTGATGGGGATTCAGCATGACACAGTAGCAAACATCTACTCCATCAAGCAAGGCGAGATTGAGAGTGTTAGAGACTGTGTAAATAGGATGAAGCAGTACATTAATCGTTGCCCAGAAGATGAGAAGCCCACCCAGAGTCGATTAATTTATCTCTTCTTAAAAGGACTCAAAAATTCAACACTGCATACACATCTCTATGCAAAGAAGCATACAAATTTTAATGAGTGTTGCTATGATGCTATGGATTTCACAGATAACTTCAAATTCCAAGATGGTTCTGGCCCTGAGATGCAACCTAGGGATCAGTGGGGTGATGACCAAAGTTCAAGGTCTAGTGCGCTAGTAAATCCAAACTAGATAGCTAACCTAGTACTAAGGAGATTGGGACAAACCTATCGCCCACCCATGCAGCCACAACAGCAACAGCAGAGCGAATGAGGAGTGTACTACCTACAGGTCCTCATCTTTGTGGAGCATGTGGCAGTAACCATAAAACCGAAGAATGTAATACCTTTTCTCCTCTAGTCACAAACCAACCCACAAAGAAGTGGTGCTAGGCCTCTGCTTAAAACTTTACCCACACCACACAGGAATGTACTTGCATTGCAAGAATGAGATAGGAGCGTGAGCAGCAAAGGGGTGGAGTGGCTCCACAAATGCATCAACAATATACTAATTTTGAACGTAAGCCACCGATGGCACAAGAGCAAGCAGCCACTGATGGCACAACAGCAAGCACCTCAACCTCCTGCTCTTGGGACTGCTCCTGTGAGGGTTGTTGACTACGATAATTCAAATATGTGTAGAGACTTGGTAAACCCAAGCTATGTGGAGGAGGAATATGCATCATATTCATCCAAGGAAAATCTCTTTAAAAGTCCTGCATATCCAAGCCAAGCACTAGAGGCCAGGGGAACAAAATTCTTTCATGTTGCTAGGCGGCTACCAACCTAGGACTCCAAGCCCCTCAGGTCAATGGCAGCAAAGGAAAGTAGAAGCCAAACTAATGAGCCCCTGTTATGAGTGCAAAGAACCCCATTGGGCTCGTGATTGTCCACATCGCCCAAGGCAAGCAGCTCGATCCAATACAACAGTACCACAGTTTCCATCAAATATATTGTCTAGGGTGTTGTGTAGAACACTTTCCAAAGGATTGTTTGCTGAAACCACATGAGGAAGGCACCTCTCAACCAAAGGTTTCACTCAACTTTGTAGAGGCAATTCCATCGCCACCTTCATTAGAGAATGAGGATGTCGTGCCACTTAGAGTCATGACTAGATCACAGACACGAAATGCCGAAATGCAGACTGATGAGACACCTCGAACTAGGGATGCAAAGGCAAATCTAGTGGACAAGACCCTACATTCCAATAGAAAAAGGACCACTAGGAGGAAAAAGAACCGCAACAAGCGAACTAAGAGTGCATCCACTAGTTCTCAAGAAGTCTCTAAACAAAACACGAGGGATCAAGCTTTTACATCCCAAGAAGTGCATGAGGAGCATCAACCTCAACCTGGGCCTAGTGCTAAACAAGATGAGGCTAGTACCACCGAGGATAGTTTTGGGGGTTCTGTTTTTGTGGATAAGGTGAATGAGACTCTAGATGCCATCATTGATGCTCATAGAAGTCGCATTGCAGCTTTATCTGAGCTACCCAAGAAGCTTCAAGAATACCCAAACCCTCGTGAGGAGAAGATTAATCTAGCTGTACATCAGCAACTCATTAGGGAAGCTCAACCAATACTTGAGGGTCCACCTCCACCTATCCCTCGGGGCCCAACCTCTCTTAAGCCAACATTAGAAACCATACCAGAAAGGTCATCAAGTTGGGAAATGAAAAGTGAGCGGATCTCACAAGCTCATAGCGAGAAGTCTGCACCAATTGACACCCCATTGAAAGAAGGCATTCTGCCACCACATTAGGAACTCAATGGAGTCTTCTTGGGCCCTTTTATTTGGCAGTTTAAGGGAGTCAAACCTTTTCTCTTAAGAAGAAACGTTTTCTAATTAGAAGCTTCAAAACGGCTACTTTATTCGAATTTGAATTTTGGAGGGAAAATGGAATTTAAAATCTAGCAGATAAAACCATACCATGTAACATATCTATGGAAAGCTCTTGATGCGTAGATCACGGATCTGTAATCTCCGCTCAAATCGGAGCTTGTATGTAGAAGTTATGGAGGTCCGAAAATTGTAAAATTGCCCCCTCCCCTTTTTGGGGAAAAAAGTGCACCCTTTGACCACTCTTACACCTCTCTTACAAACCATTGGTTTTTGCTTACATGGCGGGCTCCTATTTGTCAAAAAGTTAAACGTTTCCATAACCTCATGGCAAATTAAAGGGCCCAAAAAGACTCCATTGAGTTCCTAATGCCACCTAGTCTTGCCTTCCCATGC
Organism: Cibotium barometz; assembly: GCF_041138505.1. Taxonomy (NCBI): domain Eukaryota; kingdom Viridiplantae; phylum Streptophyta; class Polypodiopsida; order Cyatheales; family Cibotiaceae; genus Cibotium; species Cibotium barometz. Next base: position 32,951,671 of record NC_141068.1, read on the forward strand.
AATGATGAAATTATTGACGCTAACGAGGACATGGCAAATGAGATGTAGGCAGCAGTTCATGAGAAAGTTAATGAGAATATGTCCTCTATTATTTCACCTCCATTTTCTGAAGTGGATTTTACCAGGGGCACAGAAAACAACTTTAGATGCCCAAGCATCCAGGAGGAAGTTCAAACAATTGTTTCTCCTAGAAGTAAGCATACAATGAAAACCTTACCATATTATTTGGGAGAATATGAGAACTGTTCTCAAACCTTGAGGATACCCTCCATGCATAGAAGGTTGACAAAGGAGATGGATTCATGCAAGCTATTTTGTTAGCACCAGTGGCTTGTACCATACCTTTGCTTGATTTGATAAAGCTTCGTCCAGAGTTGTGGAATGATATTGCCACATGTTTGTCAAAGCAAGTATTGCTACAAAAGGGTCACCATCATTGTACTATACACCCTGAAACAAAGCATGTTATGCCAGTTCCTATCAACAAAGTAGGAAAATTTTGTGAGGACGATCAGGGAAATGCTACCCTCCCATTAGACGTGCAAAAAGTAGCTTCAACTGCAATACTTGATAGTGGTGCAGGAGTGGGCATTGTGACAAGGTCCACTTGGGAAAAGTGGGGCAAACCAGCTATTAGGAGTACCAGGATGCGCTTGCAGCAGCAGCTAGCAGATGGAAGCTTAGAACATCCCATTGGGCTGCTAGAGAACATATTGGTCAACACATGTGGGATTGAATATGAGCACACATTTGCAGTAGTGGATTTTGGAAAGCATCCAAACTATGAAGTGATATTGGGTAGACCATTCATGCGACAATTTCAAATGATTCAAGATTGGGGATACAATTATTTGTACCTCCGGCATGATTCTGTTATCACAAGGGTCAACCTAAAGAATCACTCATATCGTGATGTAACAAGGTCTCCAATAGATGAGTTTGATTCTACTTCATCTGAGGGCTCAAGAGTTACATTGTCAGATGTTCGAGAAGATCTGTGGATGTGTGGAGCCTCATGTAGGGATTTCAACACTGAGAGACTTAAGGGTAATCGAAGTGTATCAGATGCATACATTCCACAACCCTTCCCTGAGCACTTAATTGATTCCCTAGAATGGAGTCATGTCCTTGCAACATTATCGACATGTGCTTTACCTAAGCCAATTCAATTTTGTGACTCGGATGGATATGACATTATTCCTATACGAATGGTACAACCACGTGACCTTCTAGATGATTTGTACTATGGGGGTGCATCCACAACAGCACTGCATGTAGAGGAAGTCTCAGTGGAGGATTTAACACTCGAATCTGCTAATGATGCTGATAAGGAAGATGGATGGGACTTTGATTTTAATAATGATATGATAGTCCCTGAGGAAGAGTTAGGAAAGGCACGCCTACTCTTGAGAGGAAGGGAGGTTCAAATAGAGATCCCTCGAAGAAGCCGACCTAAACGTAAATGCTGTAAGAGCCATAAGAGAATCCGTAAACAAGATGTGAGGGAATGATGTGAGAGAAAACAAAAAGAAGACGAGGAGGTTAAGAATGAACACTCTCGACCACCACCTCACTTCTCAGGGAAGAATGGATATCTATACTATGTCCAAGCACAAGATAGTATCAAAGACCAAGTAAAACGATCAGATGGATTCCAACCAGGAGAAAAGCTAAAAACTGTTAGCAAAAATCACAAAAAAATGAAGAAACCAAAACCAAAACTCAAGTCTCAAACTGATTCAAAAGAGAGTGTCGGAAGTGAAAAGATAACGGTTGAACAAAAAAATCTGATGCAAGATTGCAAAAGAGAGCTCAAAACAACATGGTCTTCAATTAGTGATGACTCAAGTGGACAAGAACAAGGTCTCAATGTTCCCCCCAACTTCACACAGTACACTCTTCAAGATCGGAAGATTGTTCTTCAACAGCCCATACGACAAAAGCCAAGCATGCCAGGGGTTTCATATGATGGTCCAGAAGATGCAAAAAAATTTGATATCGCTAAGCCAGGAGAAGAGCCTCGCTATGTGTGGATTGCCACAGACTTGTCCTTAGATGAGGAGAAGTTATTAATTCAAACAATGAAGGAGTATCGTGATGTTTTTGCTTGGAGTTATAAAGACCTCAAAGGAGTTGATCCAAGCATATGTCAGCATACAATTCCATTGCGAGAGGATGCAAAGCCTTCCAAGCAACGTTCTTATACTTACAATGAGAATTTTACACGAAAGATAAAAGAAGAAATAGACAAGCTCTTAGAGAGCAGAATTTATCTGTGAGATTGAACACATTGAATGGGTCTCCCCTATTGTAGTGGTGCCCAAGAAAAATGGAAAACTTCGAGTATGTGTAAACCTCAAGAAGGTAAATGCAGCTACTGTACGTGATCATTACCCACTTCCAATCACGGATCTTGTTTTGGAATGAGTTGCAGGGAAAAAGGCATATAGTTTCTTGAATGGATTCTCCGGTTACAATCAAGTGTCAATTGATCCAAAGGATCAACACAAGACAGCCTTTGCTATTGAAGATGACATCTTTGCCTATCGTGTTATGCCATTTGGTCTAACAAATGCACCAACAACCTTTCAGCGGTTAATGAGTCATGTATTCAAGGAGTACCTTGAGCAATTTCTTGAGATCTTCAAGGATGATTTATGTGTTCACTCACACGAGCGTGATGATCATATAGAACACCTCAGACTTGTGTTTCAGCGGTTAATGAGTCATGTATTCAAGGAGTACCTTGAGCAATTTCTTGAGATCTTCAAGGATGATTTATGTGTTCACTCACACGAGCGTGATGATCATATAGAACACCTCAGACTTGTGTTTCAAAAGTGTCAAGTTTATCGTATATGCTTGAATCCTAACAAGTGCAAATTCATGGTAAGACAAGGGAAAATTTTAAGCCATATTATTTCTCGCAATGGGATTTCAACAGATATGGATAAAATTGATGTCATTGTCTCCTTACCTCGGCCTATCAACCCTAAAGGGGTACAAATATTCATGGAACATTGTGGCTATTATCGTCGATTCATCTACATGTACGCTGTCCTAGCCAGACCATTATATGCTCTTCTTGTAAAGTTTAATTGGACTGACGAGTGTGAGGAATCCTTTGAAAAGTTGAAGCAAGCATTAGTGTCTGCACCCATCTTACGGGCACCAGATTGGAACCAAATCTTTCATGTTCATATTGATGCTTCAAACTTTGCAATTGGATGTATTTTGGCTCAATCGGGAGAACATAATAAGGATTTCCCAATCTCATATGCTATCCGACAGTTGAACAATGCTGAGAAGAATTATACCACAACAGAAAGAGAAGGTTTGTCAATGATATATGCAGTGAAAAAGTTTCGCCATTACCTTTTGGCAAACAAATTTATATTTTTTGTGGACCATCAGGCACTGCTATATTAGGTGAATAAGCCTTGTGCAACTGGAAGGATTGTGAGGTGGTTTGTCATCCTTCTTGAGTTTGATTTTGAAGTGGTAGTCCGAAAAGGAACAACTCATCTTAGGGCAGATCATTTGTCTCGAATCACCTCTGGCAAAGCTCCTGTGGGTGTGGATGATGATATGTTAGATTCAACACTTTTCCTTGTAGAGACAGCTCCTAAATGGTCTGAACCCATCTTAGAAATTTTGACAAGTGGGTAGATACAACTAGCGGGTCCTAAATGTAGATCTATGGCGACCAGTCAAGTTAATCTCAGGGAGATTATATCGTCAGGGTAATGATGGAGTGTTGCGGCTTATACCTAACCCTGACCAATATGAGGAGATCTTGGAATGGGCACATGAGGGTATCGGTGGAATCCATGCATCAGCTACTACTTGTGTGCGACGTATATCTCAGGATGGGCAATGGTGGCCTACCATGCATGCGGATGCTGAAAAATTTGTTCGTAACTGTGCTTCATGTCAAATTCAACAGCCAATTCATAATGTCACATTATTCCAAATTTCAACTACACCAAGTTGGAGTAAGTATATTGTGGACTATCTTCAGCATGGTCATACTGATCAAAAAATTCCTAAATATCGAAAGCATGCTATTGAAGTTGAAGCGGCAAACTATATGCTGATAGAGGGCCAACTCTACAAGAGGGGCAAGGATGGCAACTTATGCATGTGTGTATGTGAAGCTGACTACTTGAAAATCTTGACTCATGCACATGCAGGTGTTGGGGGTGGACACTTTTCGGGCAATACCACAGCTAAGTTGATTAGGTGGTCTGGGCTTTGGTGGCCAATCTTACAAATGGATGCTGAAGAATATGTAAAACGTTGTGACGATCGTCAAAGGACCAAACCTCCCATCACAAAGGACAATATGCCATTGTAGCCTATGTTAAGCACACGTGCTTTTGCCAAATGGAGTATTGATTTTGTCGGTCCCATTAAACCTCCAGCTCGTCACACGCATGCCGAATATATTATAGTCGCAACTGACTATTTGACCAAATGGGTAGAGGCAAAGGCTACAGTAAAAAATGATGCGACCTATTGAAATCGTTAGTGATCAAGGTGTGCACTTTGTGAATGAGGTCACAGAGTTTTTACTTCAAGAATTTATGGTAATTCACAAGCGTTCTGCACCCTATCATCCCTAGACCAATGGTCAAGCTGAGAGTACTAACAAGATTCTCTGCACAGCACTCACAAAGATTGTTGAGGGACATAGGACTGATTGGGAGCAAAAATTGCACTCAGTTCTTTGGGCATATAGAACAGCCTATAAAACATATGTGGGCACAACCCCATTTGAGCTTGCTTTTGGGCTAGATGCAATTCTTCGCATTGAATTTCTTTTACCTACTCTACAAGTCGCTAAACAATTGGACTTGACTGGTCATGAGCTTTCTCAACGCATTGATGAATTGGAAAATCTGGATGAGACCCACTTATTGGCGGTAATGGGGATGTATGCTGAGAAGAGGAGACAAAAGCAATGGTATGATCGAAATGTAACAACTTGCCGATTCAAAAAAGGGGACCTTGTGCTCTTGTACAAACTTAAGAAGCATAAGCGAAAGCTCAAGAAACGTGGCTTAGGACCGTTTGTGATTAATGAGCTTACTCCTAGTGGTGCAGTGCGTTTAGAGACACTAGAAGGTGAGCAAATGCCTAACTTCATTAATGGAAGTCGTCTCAAAAAATACAATGAACCATTAACTGAAGTCATGCTTCAACAAATGCATGTTGCCCACACACGGAAAGAAGCACATGACCTACTTAAACGTCAGGCTCAAGAAGAGGCTAAAGCTAGAGTTGCAAAAGCCAAGGAGCGTCGCAAGGCTGCTGTGTTGGCCTTACAGTTGGCTACTGATGACAATATGTCGATCCTTTCAATATTCATGTGTGCCTTCATCTTCATGCGACTACCTACTTTGTCTCTGCCTTAATTGACTCTGGTGCAGATTATAATGTTCTCTCATTTGACACATGGATAGCCTTGGGACAACCAACACTTGTGCACATTCCTATTGACATATGAAGCTTCTCAGGTCAAGATAATCCTATAGAAGGAAAATGTGTCATTATGATGTCCATTCAGGGTCACCAAATGTTAGTTCCCTTTTATGTGGCTAGTAAGTCCAAGGCAGTGGTAGAGGTTATTCTTGGTCGTTCATGGTTAAGTGCTACCAATTGTTCATTAGATTGGAAGAATAGACAATACAAATTGTAAATTGATTCTGATTGCATCTTGGGATCTGCTGCTCCACGAGTTTTATCGTGTCAAAAGGGTGGTAGTTCTACCTTACACAACCCACTTTCAACATCTGCTCTTCAAGCTCCAAGACAAATGATGTGGATAATCGATGAGTCCTCAAGTGAGGGCCATGGCTGGCATGTTCCAACTACTCTAGTCATTGCTCAAAGAAGGCCAGGCAAGTAGGAATTTTCAATTTGGCTACCCAAAGATGCGTACAAACTTGTACCATCTAGCCTAGTTGCTAAACGTCCTAAAAAGCACATCTTTTCCAAGCCTAAACCTCATATTGTTACTCATTGGGTCCCAAAGCATGTTCTTAAAGCACAAGGCTATTATGAGGGTGCAACAGCACTTTGGCTTCCCAAATGTCATGGTTTGCTAGAGGTAAAAGAGTGTATCAAAAAGATTCCAAAAGCCACCCTTGGTCTTCCATATCAGTGGGTGCGAAGAAAACCAACACAACCTCTTCAAGATAGGATAGGTGGTTGTGATAGCACCTACAAATCTCCTTGTGTTGACCTTCCCAAAACATGTATTGAATCACCAGTTGTCCCAATTTCTCCTTGTTACACAATTCCTCTATCAACTTATGTACCTAAGACAAATCCAACTTTACATGAGTCTCCTTTGAGCATAGATTCTAGCACTTCACTGCCTAAATCCTCTTATCTTGCTCAAATTCCTCGACAATTGCTATCCTTCCCACCTCTTAAGAAGGACATACCCAAAACCAAAGGTAAGGCATTAACACTACAATTGAAGCTCTAAATGGTAGATCAGTGTTCGAATAGTCTCACATTTACTAATGTGGTTCCTTATGCCTTTAGAGGATTGTGTTCTTTTTGAGATGATCTTATCTACAATGTTTTTGATAGGGATTGTAATGATGGATGTGAGTGTATAAAGTTTGAAGTTTCTAAATTTCATTGTTCTACGCCCAGATACCTCCTGATGGATACTTGGCAAGATACATGTCCACCATGCATTGACCCTGATAGTACTCAACCTGAACATCACGGGGGTTATAGTGCTCCTCGTTTTCAAACTCATTCTAGGTACTTTTATGCTCCCTTAGGTGAAAATTGCTGTGGACATCACTTTGTCACTTTATTCTATCAACAGCATCACCCATTTCCACATTGTCAAGAGTGTGCACAACTCGTATTAGGAGAAGCTTCACACATTTGTTGGCTATGCCGCTCTTACTTTCAACGATATGGCACGGGCTTAATGAAACAAATTGTGGGAATTACACCCCAATGCCATAACCTTCTTGATGTGAGAGTACCAGACCGAGGACCAAATCAACGTAGATTACCTGAGGAGGTTCAAGCACAACAATGGAGGGATACATGCATAAATGATTTGCAACCACCTATCTTGCAAGCCCTCCTTCCCCTAGCCTCAACATGTCAATTTTGGATGACTATGAGTACCTATATTGAGCAGTTCCAAAATCGAAATTGTCTGCTTAACCTTCCTATAGAACCAATGCCATATTTTAGCGAGGAAGCACTCCTTCCTCTACCACCTTCTCCAGAGGCCGATTTTTGTACAGGGTTGTCCTTGCATCCTGAAGTGATTGATACCATCTTTCCAGCAGAAGTGGACACGGATCCACCACCAGTGAAAGGGTAAGCTTATCAACTCCAACTATAAAACAACAAAATCAAGAAAACCATATATTTAAAATTAAAAAGTAAGAAAATTTAGCTTACATGGAATTGTAAGCTTTCCTTTGGCTTGAGGGATTGAGGGTTCTACTCTTGTTTGAGGCAAGAGTGGCCACCAATTACTTTGGAGAGGATTAAGCCAAAAACAATTGAATTATCAAGAAACTCAAGACAAGAGCAGAGTAATAATGCATAAACACCATTAAGCTTTTACAAAAAGGAGGAGGCTTGTATTTATAGAAAAAAGTGAGCCTCTAATCAAGCAAATTGATTCTAAAATTTTCCAGATCAGTTCGGTAATAAGATCAACAAGCTAGGGCACTTTTCTCCCACTGGGTTTCTCCCCTCGGCTGTATTCGGTGATTGGCACCAATTACAAATTTTATTCTTTTCTTTTCTTTTCTTGTTTGTTAATAAACATTTTGCAGAGATCTCAGCTAAACAAGAGCATACAAACACGCCCCAATAGTCCACCTACCGTGCACACAAATTAGGAAGGGGGGAGACATGCAATGCCTACAAAGAGCAAAGAGAAGCAATCTGCACAACATCAGCAATGCATCAATGCAAATGCACAACATCAACGAGCACTACAACAACAGGTGTATTCAAATCATAATCTTTTGTTCTTTATGTGCTTTTAACTTTTGGATATATTTTTTGCATGTTCACACACAGTTGGCTGGTTTAAGTTTTAAATTAGTTGTTAAAATGTGGTGAGTGATTTCTAGATTCTTAGAGGACTTAGTAGAAGGTATTTCTATTTGAAGACGGTGTAGGATATATACCAATAGAGTATGCCAAGTTCTTATGCTCTCGAAGTATATTAGTTATCCCTAGTGGTAGCTACCTCTTCTCTTAGGTATGGGCTAGGTGCTAGGATTAATAAAAAATTTACGAAAATCATGCCCTAAAAAATATATACAAGTGAATCGAGACATGATGTGTCTACAACCATGTGGAATGCTTGGTAGGACCTTGGGTTGTCTTAGCACCTTGGGGCCGATGCCTTGGTTTCCATGGGGTGAACACTAATGTCTAAAAGATTCAGAAAAAGACCTTCAAGGACTCTATCGCCTTGATAGATGTTGGTAGGACTCTGGGGTACATTATGGGCCCTCGAGACCGATGCCCTCATCTTCATGGGGTACTCCTTATGTCAAAAAGAAAGAAAAGGGTCTGTCGCCCTTGAGATACTTAGCGGCCTTTAGATTCTCTTGGCGGAGGTCTCTTGGCCATTGCTTGGGTCTCATTGGGATGGAACCTTCCTCTTTATTCATCTTTTACACACACACCAAAAAAAAAGAAAAAAAAAGAAAAAAGAAAAAAAAAAGGTCCAATCACCATTGCTCATATTTAGGAGTCGGGTTGCCACTTAGGAATAACTTAAACACTTGTAGGACATTGAGACTGCGGTCATAACCTGCGGTGTACAAGCACACTTGCCTTTGCATAGCACTATCTACCACTTAGTCTCACTTTGACTAGTCTTTACTCACCTCTTTTAGCACTCTTTAAAACTCTAATCGGCCTTTCACTTGTATGCTCACGTGTGAGATTATCATTGCTGGTTTTTTTTTCAATAAAAGGCTTTACTTGTCTTCCATTGTTTTTTGTAGCTTTTGCTTCTACCGCACCCGAGGACGTGCGCGATTTAGAAAGGGGGGAATATTCCATGGGAACACTCACGGGAACACAGATTATGGAAGGAGGCTGGAAGCAATTAATGCGAGAGAGCGGGATTGTAGCCATGGGAACATAAAGACGCACATAATTTTTCCATATTTTTGTGCCAAAGAATGTAAATCGTTTTAGGCCAATGTGGGTTCTAAATGAGAGTTCTAAGTGTATTAGCAAGGCTCACTTATGGGGTTGTCCGCCCATGTGTGAAAGAGGCCTAGGGTTAGGGTTAGTGGCATCTCTACAAAGAAAAATGTTAGCTAAAGAAAGTGGATGTTTTTTGCCATTCCCATAAGCTATTGAGTGAAGCTCTTGAGCTCTCAAGCTATGGCAGCTCTCTCTCAAGCTATGGCAACTCTCTAACTCTCTCTATTGTACTCTAATGAGCATGAAGCTCCAATAAGTATAGCTCCACTTCATTCTCTTAATCTGTTTTAGCATCATTGAAGTAGATTAGTCTATGATTAGTTGAATGCTTCTTTCTTTCTCTTGTGTATGCTGCATGCTTGTAGTGTGTGTGTGTAGTCTCCATTGATGCAAGCTCTATGATTAGTTGAATGCTTCTTTCTTTCTCTTGTGTATGCTGCATGCTTGTAGTGTGTGTGTAGTCTCCATTGATGCAAGCTCTATGATTAGTTGAATGCTTTATTCTTTCTCTTGTGTATGCTGCATGCTTGTAGTGTGTGTGTAGTCTCCATTGATGCAAGCTCTTGTCCACTTCTTTGGCAATGATTTATTCATGGATAGACTCTCTCTATGAGCTTGTGGGTTTGTGAATGTTACATTCTCTGCTTGCTTAAGCTTGTGGGTTAGTAGATGCATGCTTATAGATTTGTAGGCATTAGGGAAAGCTAAGATTTAATCAATGTTTGAATGGGATTAAGAGATTGCTATGCATTGCTTGTTGCCTTGATTAGTGTAGTGGATTTAAGGGATTGAGAGATTGATTGATGTGTTGAATGGTTGAATCGTTAAGTGGTGGTTTGTGTATGTGAACTCTCCCTCATGGGATAAGCCTTCATGCACTAATCGGGTCGAGTCCTTGGATTGACATTGTGTTTCTTAACACATTTGTTGATCGGTAGTACTCTATGAGCACTATATTGCATGGTAGAGAGAACCGTTCTACAGGGCAAAGGAGGACCTTCATAAGAGAATCTAAGAAGAAATGGAACAAAACAGCATGGGCATCTAGAAGGAGAGTTCTCTAAAATGTATGCAAAATTTAATCGAGACTGCTCAACAAGTAGGCATGTGCCTTAAGGCCATTCAACCGAGACCAAAATTGCAAAATTCATAAACCAACTAAGTGCCTAAGGTGGCAAGATAGGGCTGGAGCAGCTTTCAAGGAGGCACAGATAGGGAAGAGGTCCCTCCCTCGGATCTAGAGTAGTACATGGAAGCAATGGGAACTTGTGACTCCCGAATTTAGGTGAGAAGGCAACAACTCATTCAAAGTGAGACACTGATAGTGCCCCTTGCTACTACAACAGAGTCACCTAGAGAAGAAGAGAGGAAACAAGAAGGGAAGGACTGCTAAGGAGGGGACCAAAAGGGCAACATAGGAAATGGGAAGCCAGTAGCTTAAGGAGGACCTAGTCAATATTAGCAAGTCTATCCTATCACACAAAGACTGGAGCAGCACCACTAGGAAGCTACCACCAGCGCAAACTTGTAGATTGAACTAGCACAATCAGACCTCTCTACAACCAACTTTGCAAACTTTATAGAGTCCACCAACACAAACTTTATAGAGTCCACCACACAAACTGGGCGTAGGAGCTCTCAACTACCTCTAATGCTGCATGATGGCAGATGGGTTGAAGGAAATGACTAAGCTATAGGATTTCATCAAGGGAAAGGATGTTATTATCTATATGGTGAGAATCTAGCTGGTGGTACATCTGCAGGAAGAGTTGTGCAAGAGGAGGATGGAAGTAGGCTAGTTGGACAAGATGCAAAGGAAAAGGTAGGAACTCTAGAAGGCTAATAGAGAAATAAATATGGAAATTAAAAATATGAAGGAGATGATAGTGGCTAGGAAGGAGCAAGTAACTGTGTATTTACAGGATGACTTGGCTAGGATCAGGGAAATCCAAGCAAGAATGGAGGGCCAAGGCACCCTGATCAGAGAGGACCACCTTCAGATTATTAAGGAACTACAGGCAAGGGTCGACAAAGACAAAGTAGAGTTGGTCAAAGAATAAGCTAGACTAGTGGTTTTGGATGTAGAAGAGTTCCCAAAGTCTATTAGATAGCTATCGAAAAAATGGAGCAATGGGAAGGTCATGGTATAGATGACCTGAGGGAGGTGTGGGGAGAGTATCTCAACAAATTAATAGTTGGCGATGCGAGTCTCCACATCTTCCTTTAAATAGATGGTTTTCCACCATTCATAGGTTGGATATTTAGATGAAGGATTTGGAATTACAAATCCAACAACGTAGACAGAAGGCCTAGAGTCAACAAAAGCCTTAGAAGCAACTACACCTAGCCAAGTGGGCAAGGAGGCTTTTGTTGACTTTGGGCAAGCAAGCCTAGAGTTAATGAAAGCCTTGGAAGTAGCTGCACCCACCCAAGTGAGCAAGGAGGCCGATAACAATGAGGCTCGAGAGGCTCACTTTGAGTAAACCCTCTGTATCAGGTGCATTTAAGGTCTATTTTTAAAATCCCTTATCTGTGAATTTTTGATGAATAAAACATACCATTTTTCTATTCAACTTGTGAATACCCCCTTTAAATGGCACCCGTTTATATGATAGAAATGTGTAAAAGAGGGATTTTAAAAATCCTTTTTTGCTAAACCCATACAGTATGCTTATACATATTCCAGAAAAGTCAAAACAGAGATTAGTACATGGTTGAACAAGTCAAAGCCAACTACATAAGTGGATAGAGCATTGAAATACCTTCTTTTAGAGCTAAAGACCATATAATTTAGATTTTGAGAACCCATTCAAAAGTCTTTTGAGCAAATGAGATGATGCCGAAGGCCAAACTCAACAAGGGGAACTGCAAGGAAGCTCTTGAGTATGAAGCAGGCACATCAGATGCAAGACAAGAAGCAAATTAGAATGCTCAAGGAGCTATGCAAGAAGAAATTAGTGGTAATATCAATGAAGGTGTGCATCAAGAGGTAAATGTTTCACAAATACCTAAAGGAAGAAACATGAACATGAACAACATGATGTATCTCATGCAAACTATGATTGAAAGGCTAGACCAAAGATTTCAGCTCATGGTGGAAAAGCTTAACTCTATGAGCAAGAAGTTGCATGATGAAATCTCAAGCTTGAGGCAAGATACGGATTAAAGTAAAGAAGTTTACGGCGGACCTATGTTGCAACCATATGCACCAAACACTTTTTCACACTGATGGGGCCACAAGCTTATGGAGCATTTATGGGACCTTAACATGCAAATACATTGCATACTCCTCAAGCTAGTATGAAAATGCATTGCATACTCCTCAAGCTAGTATGCACCATGTTGATGGGAATCATGGGTCTCTTATTGGAAAGAAAAAGATTCCTCCATCAATGAAGCATCAAGGTGGAACAAGTAATCTTGGTATGCCTATGCATGGTCCTATGAATGGGCTTTCATCATTGCAAGGGAGAAATGTGGAAAAAAGTAAAGGAATAGTTTTTGAAGAATCAAGGGTGAATGGAAATTGGAATCACCCACACATGAGTGGCATCAGTTTGATGAGATGGATCATCATACTTCACACATGAGTGGTCATAACTTTGTTGAGATGGGTCATTATTTTAATTGGATAGAACCTATTCATGGTAGACCTCATCACTTCAATGAGTTTGGGGGCAATCATGTTAGACCGATTGAGCATAGACCGCCTGTTCATCATCAAGGTGGTGATGAAGATGAGTTTAAGGGAGTGAAGGACAAGTTGACTTTTACTAAGTTCAAGGGTGAAGGCTCAACCAATGAGCAATTTAAAGAATGGATTGATAAGATGGATCTTTACTTTGAACTTAGTCCTCGTAGTGATAGGGACAAGATTTTGTTTCCTACTTTGCATCTAGAAGGTTGTGTCCATGCATGGTGGCGGCACTTGAATGCTCATGGATATTTGATCACTACTTGGATAGTTTTCAAGAATGAGATGAGGAGAACCTTTGTTTCATCCCTTAATAGATCAAGGATGGTGGAGAAATGGGATGATCTCACTCAAATAGGCAATGTCAAGGATTATGTACACAAGTTCATGAAGTTTTCACTTCATGTGGAATGCTTGAGTGAGGAGTAAAAATTGAGGAAGTTTATCAAAGGGCTACAAAACAACATCAAGGTAGATGTGGATTTTTAAAGGCCCAAAACCATCAAGGAGGCCATGCTTCTTTGCGAAGATCTATAAGGCAAACAAAGTATACACATGCTAGTGGAGCAAGGCATAATTTTAGGGCTGATATTGACACTTTAACTTTAGGCAAATCTTCAAGTGGAGTTTCTTATCACAGGGGTCCTTGTATATTCAACTTCAGGCAAATCTTCTATGGACAAGGTGGAAGGGGAAATATCAGATTCGGTAACTTGTTTCCTTGACCTCCTCCAAATGGTGATGGGAAACAAGTTGATACGAAAGCATCTAACAAGAGCAAGATTATCACGAAAGATCATATTAATGATTTAAAGGACAAGGTTTTGTGCTTCAAGTGTGGTGACAAATGGAACAAGGATCATTGGAAGTTCTATAAGGCCAAAAATATGACCCTAAGTATTATTCTCACCAAACCTTTTCATGAAGATATTAAAGAGGATGTGGATGAATATGAGGAGTATTTTGAAGATGCCAACAATGAATTCGAAGATATAGAAAAGGATGGTGAATTCCCTCTTGACCCGGGTGGATCAAAGAAAGGATATGTTGACTATGATGATGGGTTACCATTGCCTATGTGTGATTATCATGATAAGGGCAATATGGCTACCCTATGCAAGAGCTCAAGTGATGCCTATGCCAGTTGCAAAGGAGTAAATACATTTAGGTTGAAGGCGTGCATTAATGGAAGCGTGGCACATATTTTGAGTGATAGTGGAAGCACACATGCTTTTTTCAACACCAAATACATGTTCAGTCTCAAATTATAGACTATAGATTTATCTTTATGTGGAAATAGGTTCAAGTGGCTAATTGAGCAAAGATGGATTGCATAATGGTATGCAAAGATGTGAGGTCGATTCTCACAAATGATTACACTTGCAAGGCTGATTTACTTGTATTGAATATGGGTCCCATTGAAATTGTTGTGGGATGTGATTGTTTGGTAACTCTTAGGTTGTTTCACATCGGTTTACAAGGGTATATGAGTTTCATGGATGTAAACCATGAGGTTATATCTATCGAAACTCATGTGCCAAGTATCAAGATAATGCAACACAACTCAAGAGGGAGCTAAAGAAAATGGGATGCATATATGTTTTATAGCTTTGCAAAAGCAATGAGAAAAAGGGAGAGTTTTTGCATAAAGGTATGAAGTAATTGTTAAAGGAGTATGAGGATGTGTTCCAAATGCCAAAGTGCTTGCTGAAAGAGAGGGGATCATGGGATAGATCTTGATCTGCATACCAAGCCCATTAACAAACCACCTTCTTATAGATTGTTAAAAGTGGAGAAGGATGAAGTGGCAAAGCAACTGCAAGAGCTTATGGACATAGGATGGGTTACTTCTACTAGCCAATCACCTTTTGCATCACTCGTACTCCTTGTCAAGAATAAGGATGACACTTTTTGCATGTGTGTGGACTATAGGGATTTGAATAAATCTACAATCAAGAATATATTCCCTAATCCATGAATTGATGAGTTGAAAGAGGTGCATGTTTCTTCTTCACTTAAAATTGATTTGAGATCAGGCTATCACCGATTTAAAATTAAGGAAGGTGATGAGTACAAAACAGTGGATCCGGCCTTATCTGAGGTACTGATTTGTCTTGCTAGTGGGTGGCCGGTCTGGAGTCTCTGGACATGTGAGCAGTGTTGACTTGTGACTCACATGAGTTGTGAGGGCTTCCTTCTAGACACACAGGCCATGCAGCCGCCTGTGGCAGTCTTCTGTCAGAGACTGAGAGTAGGTATTCGAATAATGGATCGTCAGGAAGAGTTGACCTGTGAAGACGAGCTTAGGCGGGTGGTGGCACGGGGCTTGGAGCTGGCAGGAAGCCTGCAAGAAAAGGTGGAATCAGTGCCCGGGCGATGATGACCGAATCCAGATGCGGTCCGTTTTACTCCAGGGCTCTCTTGAGATTGTGGAGCATATGAACCGCTTTATCGAGCTGTTAAATAGTAGTAGTACTTCGGTATTAGGGGACCAGAGTAATTGCGAGAAGCAAATTGTGGTAGTCCAGAATTTGGAAGCCGGTGCGCGTCATGAGAACTTGCAAGGTGCAGCACTAGGCCGGTTTCGACGTCACGTACATCGACGCGCACACGTGCGCTTAAAGCATTCACATGCAGCAGCTCAACTTAGCATCTTTCCCATCGAGTACCTCAGGCCACATTTTTAATCAACTGTCTGCATTGCCTTTGCAGACAGTTGATCCCTATATTAGCAACACATTAAATGATCCCCGATCGCACCAGCACAATTTGTAACCAGCAATTATACTAATCTGTTGACGACGACGACCAACGCTAGCTCTTCATTTCTCATTTCTCTATCGCCTACTACAGCAGAGACAGTACATGTGAACCACACAAGCTTAATCCCATGCCCGTTTGTGAATCCTTTTGCGTCCCTCGAAGGAGGCGTCTAATGAACTAGAGACGACACGCCTAATTAATGTAATATTGCTCTACTTAGTACTAAGTTTACATATGTTTTGCTAGACTCAAACGCTGTGTAGGGCTAATTCCTCCCCCTCACGTCTTCGCAGTTTTCCAGAGCTTCTTGCTGCATCCCTACGAATCTGATTTCCCAAAGCATATTGATTTGTGTACATGTACACATTTTCTGTCTAGGTGGCTGGGTGTGCGCGCTCTTTGGTTTGGGGTATTGAGGGGGTTTGTTCAGCTATCTAGCCACCGGTGACATCGCATATAGTATTGAGCTAGGCTACCATAAGCTTGAATGACACTAGTTTTATCATGCTACATTTCAATTTGTATAGCCAACATTGTTATTAACAAAGATTAAATATGAGAACTGTCATTAGCTAGGGCCTTAGTGAGCCCACTAGGCTAGTGATATTTTAAGTACATTTTTAATTTAAAATAGCTTAGCAATGCTTCTTTATGCATAAGCCTCATGCATGCAGTTGTATGCATAAGGCATATCCATAGAGCTCTATGCTATGCAGTGGGCTATCTAAAGAGATATATGTAAATAGCGCCCCACATACATCTCATTGCATACAACATATGCATAGACACATGCATGGAGCTCTTTACATAGAGCCATATACAAACTTATATACATGGAGCTCATACAAATAGAATTAAGGGAAGATCTAGGCAAAGCTCTATGCCTGGATGTAATGCATAAGCTCGACACATACAACGTAATGCTTAGAGAGGTATGTGCAAAGAGCTATTATATATAAGATCTATGCATATTTGTGTAAGCTGCTCAACTCTATGCATGATAGCATACATCATATGCATAATAGATTTTGTATCAGCTCTATGCATATTATGCATAAGTTGAGTTCTATGCATAGGGCTTACACGAGATCTATCTTAGTGATTTTGCTATCCTTTTTTTTACATGAAGATGTGGTTTTTTGATTTGTTTTCTAGGGATCTTCAAAACTACTTCGGGATTTGGTTAGTTGATATTTTAAAAATAATAATATTTCTTTTACACACAGGTAGGTAGAAAAACTATTCTATTACGAGTTTAACCAAGTTTGATTTCTCTCCCTTTATGTCATTGCTTGCACATAGCTCTTATGCAATAAGAGACCTTATGTGTCAACAAAGAGATCTATATGCATGCATAGGATCTACATGCATGCCTAATAGCTATATATCCATTACTCATGTTCCTTTTTTTTTGTAGGTATTCCTTGAAAGAGATCAATATCTGACCCTGTCTTATCATATGGTATAAATCACTATCATATTAGTTTTGTATTAACTGCACTCACTTACCCACTTTTTGGGAGTATGTTTAATTAGTAGTTCAAGCACTTTATGCTCTCATGGAGCTTTTAATGCAAACATAAATCTCTACCACATGTAGTAAAACTCTTATGCATGCTTGCATTATCTATACTTAGGAGGGCCCTTAATGCATGTACTAAGGTCTCTAATGCATGTATAGAAGCTCTTTAATGAATGCATAAGAGCATGCACATGTATAAGAGCTATAATATGGATGCCAATAGTTGGAGTGCATGCATAAGGATCTCTTGTGATTTGAGATATCCTCTCTAATGTTGCTTAAGAGCATTAGAGAACTCTATTGCATTGAGATATCTTCTCGAATGCTACATAAAAGTTGTATGCCTAATAGCTCTATGCATGTGTTAGAGCTTTATGCATGCCTAATAGCTATATCTTGCATATTTCTTGATTTGTTCTTTTAATGTTTTCTTTTATAAGTGTTCCTTCATAGAGATAAAGCCATGACGCCCTCTTGTTTTGTGAGGTAAGCAGCACCACATTCTCATTTTTATACTAATGCAAAAACCTCTTTTTGTGAGATTTTTTTTTTGTGCATTTTATGCTTACATAATTTTTCTATTAGAGCTCTTATACATGCATAGATCTGTGCATGTATTTAGCTCTTATGCATACATTAAACCCTTTTATGTATGCATTAAATCTCTTTCCATAATACTATTTCTTTCCCCTTTCATTCTGACTGCGCGGTTGGATTCTTTTTGTTTCCCTTCATTACATTAAATCTTGTTTTCCACACTTCTATTTCCTTTCTCGCAGCAGTAGGAAACTACTCATTTTCCATTTACAACTCGCATTCCCTAATGGCGCCTCCCTCACTATTCGAGGTATCAGAGCCTGGTTCATGCTAACGGAGCTGCAAGCAAGAAAAGCACAGGAAGCGATACGAGGGTAAGAGCTTCAACTACTCTTCCCTATTTGTGTTGGTGATTACACCCTTGTCGGGAGCTCTACGGGAGGCACCGACAAACGATCTCTGATTGAGGAGCTTTCTT
Organism: Cibotium barometz; assembly: GCF_041138505.1. NCBI lineage: Eukaryota > Viridiplantae > Streptophyta > Polypodiopsida > Cyatheales > Cibotiaceae > Cibotium > Cibotium barometz. The sequence goes on from NC_141068.1 coordinate 32,969,893, forward strand.
CACAAGAGTAAAGCTATAGGGCAACTATAATGTCCTATCCGATGTATTTTTTTGGGCCAAAAACGCATTTCGGGCGCGTCAGGACCTCCATTTTTCAGGTGATTTCGCACTACAGGTAAGTCATCGATTCTCTGCAGAACTCTATTTTAAGAACTGCAGGAAGACAGATTGGTTGTACAAACATTGTGTGTGCTGCAAGGAGGTCAACAGTTGCCATTGGGTGTATGTATGCACATTGAGGTCACTGGTTGTGACATTTGAGTGTAGTACAGTACCACTGCAAAAAAAAATAGCAGTTTGTGCAAGACAAACCAGAGTGCTGTTTCTGGTAAATTTGTGTGTCTGGCAAGACGTCAAATGATGGGATAAACTAGATTGTTGCTGAGAAGCTTGATAAGAACAACTTCCATGCTTGGAGGTTCAGGTTGATGAATTTCTTGATGGGAAAGTGTTATTGGGACTACAAAGAAGGTGAGCATGAAGAGGCACTAGAGATACCAGAGATCAATCCGACTGCTGTAGATGTGGAAGAGTTCAAGGATTGGAACAAAGGAGCCAGAAAAGTTATGTATTAGCTGTCTATCAGTATATAGGACACCATGATTGGGCACATACAGGATGCCAAGTCCCCCAAGGAGGTGTGGGACACCTTGGTAAAACTCTATGAAATGAATACCAAGGCACGAAAGATACAGTTGAAGAATGAACTTTATACTGTGGAGAAAAAGAGTATGTCTGTGAATGACTATGCATTGAAGATAAAGGGTATTGTGGAATCCCTTGCATCTATTGGTGTTTCAGTAGATGATGATGATAAGGTGGAAGTCTATCTACGTGGTCTCGGGCCACAATACAAGGCGTTCAAGACGTCTATTCAGACTCAGGAAAACATTCCCAATTTTACAGATTTGGTGTCTATGCTGATTATAGAAGAGAAGACCTTGGGTGAAGACCAACAGTCTTCACAGAACAAAAACAATTCAGAGCAAAAGGCCTTCTACACAAGTTTAGGAAGAGGATGAGGTAGAGGAGGCTATGGACGCGGTCGAGGAGGTGGCCAAATAGGTAATCAAAATTATGGCTAACAGCAGCAACAACAACAGTCCCAGAATTCACAACAACAACAACAACACGCAGGTGGAAGAGGCCAATTCAGAGGCAGGGGGATTCAAAGAGGTCATGGAAATTAGCAAAGGTAGTATAATGATTCACGTGGATGATTTTATTGTTGTAAGCCTTGACATGTGCAGGCAAATTGTTATAAGAAGTAGGCTGACATAACACAAACCAATGTCGATCTGCTCCTGCGAGCTACGCCCCATCCCCCTCTCGCCCTGCTGCTCCTCGCCGTCGCGCGCCCCCCTCTCCCCCCCTCTCCTCCGCCTCTCTCCCCCGCCTCCTTCCTCTCCCCCCCTCTCCTCGCCGTCGCGCGCCCCCCTCTCCCCCCCTCTCCTCCGCCTCTCTCCCCCGCCTCCTTCCTCTTCTCCTCCCCCGCCATCTCCCCCCCGCCTTCTCCTCTCCCGCCTCCTTCCTCGCTTCCTCCCCCGCCAGCTCTCCCCCCCCGCCTCCTTCCTCGCCTCCTCCCCCGCCATCTCTCCCCCCCCGCCTTCTCCCTCTCCTCCCCCTCCATCTCGCCCCTCCTCCCACCGCTAGCTCCCCCGCCTCAGCTTCCCTCCCTCTCGATCCGCCCCCACTATCCTCTCACCTTCCACCTCTCCGTTTCCTTGTAGGGCTGTGTCCCTCCCGTTGGTGACCCCGGTCTCTGGCCTTTTCCCTCTGGAGGACTCCATGGAAGCCGCTCCGACTACCCCTGTCGATTCCGCTCTCCGTCTGGAGTTCACAGCTGCAGATCAGCAGTTGTTTGTTTCCATAGTATCTGCTCTTGAGGCCTCCTCCTTGGTCTGCAAGATAGTGGGTAGCCGTCCGATGCGGAGAGAGATTCGCGACCTTCTGCAAGGCAGCCTCGTTGGCGTGCCTGCCAAGATCGTCAGCGTCAATTTTTTGGGACGTGGCTACTACCAAGTGGATTTCGAGTCCCCCCAGGCAGCTGAGACGGTGCTGGCTCGGAGCCCCATTGCCCTCCGCTCATCCCGGGCGTTCTTGGCACGATGGACTCACGGTTTCGACCCCGCTTCTGACCCGCCAGCAGGCGCGACAGGTTTCCCCATCACTATCTGCTTTCCTAGACTCCGTAGGGAGTACTTGCCCCTCTTGTCATCCATTGGCAAGGCGTTCGGGCAGGTGGTGGAGATGCCTCAGACAGCGGCCTCAGTGATAGCTCGGGCAGCAGGACTCCCGGCCATTCGTGTTGTGGTTCCGTCACAAGAGTCCCTCCCGAAGACGATCCTCCTCCCTTGTCTTTCTAGAGGACATCTGATACAGCGCGTGGAGTATTCGCCCCGGCCAGTGCTACATCTGTCGGGAGATGGGCCACCTCGCACGCGCCTGTCCCTGCAAGGGGGTTCATCCTTCATGCTTTGCCGCCTCTGGACCCCCTTCAAGAGGCGAGGGGTGGCCATCCACCTCAGAGACCGGACATCCCTGGTTCGTCTCAGCAGGCGCCATCATCTGATGAGCAGGCCCCGGCAGAGGATGCCGCGCAGTCCTAGGAGGCTGGCGGATGGCAGGAGGTTCGTCGGCGGAAACGCCCGGCCCGCAGGGATCGTCGCAGACGCCAGCATGCAGCACAGGCTGGCGGATAGGCTGGCAAACAGGCGACCCCGGCTGGCGTCCAGGCACCTACCTGCACTTATGCTCCAGTCAGGGATAGGCGGCCAGCAGCAGCAGGTCCCACCTCGATGGACAAGGATTCAGTCTCAGTGCCCGTTGAGGCCGCCGGTGGAGCCCCCCACCTGGAGACCCCGCTCCCGCCTCCCCCCGCGGGGGGCCCCGCCCCCTCCATGGAGCAGATTCTTGAGGATCGCGGGCCGCACTCTGCGACCCCCTCTTCCCCTCACTCGGAGAGCACTCCTTCCTCCCCCCCCTCTCCCCCCCCAGCCCCCTCTTGCCTTCCCGAGTGGCCCCCCCTGACTCCTCTCCTCTGGGGCAGATGCCTCTCCATCCTCTCCTCGCTCTCCCCCCTCCTCTCTGCGAGCCACCATCCCTCCCTCGGCCTCTCCAGGATACTCCTCCAGACCACCCACTGCCCCGGGGCAGCGTAGCTAGGTAGGCCAGAGTTCAGTTCAGCGGCTGTTCCACCGCCACTCCGAGCCGGTGGAGATGGCGATCCTAGCTTTGCCCGCCCCATAGAGTTCTCCCCTGCTGGGGGGGCCCCCGCGAGTGATGGGGCTCCCAGTGGATTATGGTTTTTTCAGGTGTCTCCAGTTGGATGCTGGCCCGCCGTTCGAGACACTGGTCGCGCCCTTGCGAGTTTGCGTGGTGTGCCATCCCTCTTGTTCTCCTTGAGTGGTGGTAAGCAGCATGGTGGCCTTCTCCTTTCCTCTCAGTGTTGCCCCAGACACAGCATGGGATTGTAACTCTGTAGAGAAAGTTTTGCATGATCAGATACTGGAGTTTTCTCACCACTTCAGTGACTTGGGGCTCACGGACCTATTGCAGACCCGATTACACTCAGCCCGCATGAGCTTGTTTGGTATAGGAGATTGGCGGGCGGATCCGATCCACACCTCAGTTGAGGCGGTGCTACTGATTCTCCTCCATGCCGCCCCGAGGGTGCAGCCTACCTTTAGATACATATATGCAAAGGATTGGTCTCATGCCTATGCCCTGGACAGGGCGAAGGTGGAGTGGGCCTGTACACAGAGACAGGTCACCCTCTTTTTGGAAAGACTCCGCACCCGGACAGTTAGTGACTATTCTCCCTCCAAGCCGGTGCCCAAGACTCACAGAGTGGAGGGCAGCTCATCTGGGCCGGCTGAGAGGGGTGAGCCAGTGGGGGCGGCTGCTTCACTTGCCATAGCTCATCCATGAGGATCCTCTCATGGAACATCAAGGGTCTTGGTGGACCTCGCTGCTACATTGGTCGGGGCACTTTGCCAGGAGATCCAGAGGGCTCTCGTTGGAGGACCCATAGATATCCTTTTCATCCAGGAGCACCACCTTTCTGCCGGGCGTACCCGCACCTGCGGGAAGATCTTGCCAGGCAGGAGTCACACTTTTTGGTCACCGGCATATGGCTCCCCCAGGGGAACGAGGGTGGAGTATGCATCTCAATCAGCGAGCAGCTTCTATCCGAGGTTGTGGATTCTGGCACTCTGGTCCAGGGTCGAGCGCAGTGGATCATCCTTCGGGTTGGGGAAGACCGCATTGGCTTCCTCAACTTCTACGCCCCCAATGGGGCGACCAATGGGGAGATTGGGAGAGCTGAGTTCTGGAGCACCATTAGGCAGTCCCTCCCCATGGCAGACCATTGGTGCCTAGGGGGGGATTGCAACATGCTAGAGGATGCAGAGGACAAGATGGGGGCAGCCAGGAGACCATTCGTGGGCCGGAGCTCGCTGCGTGGGAGGAACTAGTGCTGCAGGTGAGAGGCCAGGATCCATGGACTCTCTCGGAGTTTGGCAGGTTGCAGGGGAGTTTATCTTTCTCGCGCTCGGATAGACGGGCCACAGGAGTTAACCTTTCCCGCATCGACAGGTTCTACATTGATGAGTGGGCTTGCGATAGAGGTGGCACTGTGGGTATACTTGCAGGCTCCTCGTTTTCAGACCACTTTCTAGTGCTTCTCCAGATCGATGACCCTACGAGAGGAGAGCGAGGCCAAAGTGTCCGGATTCCAGATTGTCTCATAGAGGAGCTCGAGATTGCGACCAGAGTTGAGCAGGTCTGGCAGGAGCTTCAGTTCAGGAGAGGATGAGCAGCCAGCGATCTTGACAAGGGTTTGCAGGAGATCAGTAGGATGCTCAGACAGGCTGCCCTGGACCGTCTGGAGGCTTTCAGAGAGCAGGAGAGGAGCCTGTGGAGGAGTCTAGCTTCCCTTCAGAGACTTCAGGAGAGGGAGCCTACGAGCCCTTGGATTTGAGAGCAGATGGAGTCAGCTCGCACAGAGAGATCAGATCCATCGAGGAGAGGAGGGTGGAGTTCCGATTCCATGCTCGGGCTTCTTTTTGGAGATAGAGTGACTCGAGATTTCTTTGAGGCGACAGGGCCTCGCTTCAGACGAGAGGGTCTCAGGCGTCTTCGGCAGGCTGATGGCCAGGTGGTGGTGGATCCCCCCAGGGTTCCGGCGATCGCCCCACAGATTTTTACAGGGATCTGCTCTCTGCTAAGCCAGCAGAGAGCAGGGTGAGAGAGGCTCGGGAGGTAGTCTGGAGCTTCACGAGACCGGTTGTGCCGGCCCATTTGCAGCACTCCCTTCTCTCCCCCTTCTCAGATACGGAACTTGAGGCGGCTCTCCAGGCACTTCCTCGGGGCAAATGCCCTGGAGAGGACGGTCTCTCAGTGGCTTTCTTCCAGAGGCACTGGGGTCTATTGCATAGGGGTTTCAGATTGGCATTCCAGGAGATCATGGAGTCGGGAGACATGCCGGACAGCATGGCAGAGGGGTTGATTCACTTGATCCCCAAAGAGGGAGGAGACAGACTGGAGATTAGACAGTGGAGACCGATCACCTTGATAGGCACGGCCTACAAGGTCCTAGCTAAGGCGATCAGCAGGCGGCTTCAGCCTCACCTTCCGGACATCATCCACTCCACGCACACAGGCTTCATCCAGGATAGGAGCATCTTGGATAACATCTTCTCTTTCTAGGAGGCTATGGCTTTGGCTAGATTTCGGCAGGAGGATCAGGCAGTGCTCCTTCTCGACTTCGAGAAGGCATATGATCGGGTGGACTGGTGGGCCTTTTTGGAAGGCACTTTGGAGAGGATGGGCTTCCCCCTTCAGTGGATCCCGTGGGGTCTCTGCACTCTACACATCGGCTCATAGCCAGGTGCTGATAAACAGGGCGTGCGCGGAGAGAGGTTCTAGCTCTCACGCTCAGTGCGGCAGGGGTGCCCCTTGGCGCCCTTTCTTTTTCTTTTTGTGGCGGAGGCCATGAGCACTTTCTTGACGGCACAGGATACATGTTTGCGCGGCCTCCAGCTCCCCATCCGCACCTCGGCGGAGGAGCTCCTAGACTCGGAGTTTGCGGATGACACTGCTGTCTATCTTCAGGGAGGGGAGGAGAACCTCCGCCGCTTCGCCTCAGCCATGGACAGGTTTTGCAGAGCTTCAGGCGCTTTGATCAACTGGCACAAGTCGTGTGGGTTGTGGGTCAATTCTGGGGCCCCCCCGACTTGGAGGCCAGTTGATGGGTTTCAGTGCTGCCCCCCGGCACTACAGTGCGCTATTTGGGATGCTATGTGGGCATTGACATATCTCCGGAGCAGCAGATAGCCCCCCTTCTTTTGAGCATTCGGAAGAAGCTTCTGTATTGGAGTACCGCTCGTTTATCTCTGGCTGGCCGAGTGGTTGTGGCCAACCAGGTTCTGCTTGCTACCATGTGGTACATCACTTCTTGCTGGGCCTTCTCTCGGGCATGCATTGGCCAGGTGCAGAGGCTCATCAGGAACTTTCTTTGGTCCGGTGGCGAGACAGGCGGCCCGCCAGAGCCAAGGTGGCATGGGCTGTGATCACCTAGCCGAGGGAGAGAGGCGGCCTGGGCATAGTTGATCCTATTTGTCAGAGCCGAGCTTTGCTTGGCAAGTTGGTGGTTCGTGGCCTCCTACCAAGCGCGCTGAGCCGTGGAAGGAGTTTCTTGTTTCCAGGATTCTCAGCCGCACTCCTTCTCTTAGCGGCCCCTAGACCCCCAGCATCAGGTGGATCTTTACAGAGAGCAGCGATCCAGAGGAGTGGGCCTTGGCTTCAAGGAGCGTTTTGCAGCTAGCCTTCTGAGGGCCTGGGAGAATTTGAGGCCATCACTCTTCCAGACTCCCCCGGGCACCGATGAGGAGCGCCTGAGGCAGCCATTGATCTGGAACCCCTTGATCCGACTTCCCAGTGGTCATATGGTTGGATCACGATCTCACGTGTCGTGGGGCCCGCTCTGGCCCAGCCCAGTCCCTAGACGACTGGATATGTTTTCAGCAGCTGCCTCTAGAGGTTCAGGCGAGGAGACTCATCGTCGGGATGAGGGGCAGAGAGTTGATGAGGCAGGACATTGAGGCGGCCATCCCCCGGGAGTGGCGGACTCCAGTACAGGACCCTCCACCACCACAGTGGAAGGGCGTCTTTACTCGGCATGAGATCCTTCTAGCGGTCTGCGGCTCAGCAGAGAGAGTCGCCCCACTCACCTTCGAGGTGGGAGAGGGAGGCCAGCTTCAGAGGACCCGACTAGATTTGGATGATTTCCAGGGTTGTAGAGGGTGCGGGTGGTCGGCTTTCATCAGAGACAGTGGCATGTAGACCCCTCATCGGCCTCGATAGGGGAGGACTATTCTTGGAGATTATGGGCTTGGGACAGCAGGCCTCTTATTCGCCTTCAGTGGGATATAGGCGAGTGGCTTTGGCGAGATCCCTACTCGGCCCCTACCAACCCAGGCACCCCCTTTTTTCAGTACACAGCAGGGCTGGGGCGGTGGATCCAGAGGCACAAGATAGCGGGCACTCCGGCGAGACGGCCGAGCATTGGCGACGAGCGACAGGGGCTCTCCCCTGCCTTCCTTAGGGACTTTTGGCAGCGCCTTTGGGCCAGCTTCCAGCCTCGGAAGGTGACGCTTTTTCTCTGGCTTACTGCGCATAGAGGACTAGCTGTGGGGGCTTGGCTAGCTTTTGGCAGACACCCAGTGTCTTGCCCTCGGTGCGGCCATGCACAAGAGTCGCAGCCGCACTGCTTATGGGATTGCCCCCACAGGCACAGCAGGTCTGGCAGCGCGCTCTTAGGATGGTTTTTGCAGGCTCGCCAGGTGAGATGATGGCGACGTGGGGTGCGGTGTCTTAGGCCACGGACAGCGGCCCGGCCCTTGGATACGAGAACGTCCCTGGCAGTGTGACCATCCAGGTCTTTGACAGGGCGATGGCGGTGGTTCCGACGCCAGACTTCTCTTCGGTAGTCTCCCAGGAGGGGGACGGGCACAGATGGGAGATGATCAGCAGCATGACAGCTTGGCACATATGGAGAGCCTGATGCAGGGAGGCCATAGACCGCCAGGCGACTCCACCGGCGGAGGTCATACAGGCCCTCTGGGTGGACATCATTCACACCTTGGGGGAGACTTCAGGGCGACTCGGATCGCATGAGAGGTCGCCGCAAGGCGTTCCTCCGCACTTGGCAGCCTGGCACTTTCCTCATCGCTCGCGAGGGGCGAGGATGTCACTTGGCACTACAGGCCTCCAGTTTGGCTCTTCTCACCTCCCGCATGTACTACTAGGTAGCCCCCAGCCACGGGGGTGGAGCTCCGGTGTTCACTGTGTTTATTATCCCTCCTTGTGAGGGGAGCTTTGTAGCCTTATGGCGTTTTCTCATTAACTAATAGAAGGATCGTTTTTCCCCAAAAAAAAAAAGGAAGCAGGCTGACATGCAAAATGGAAAATTGCAGCAAAACAACTATGCATCCTCGAGCAGAAACAATGAGGATAATGAAAGGTTGTTTGTTATGTAGCATGTCGTTAATGCCATGTCTAAAAATGTTGAAGCAGCACATAAAGATGATGTATGGTACGTTGATTCAGGTGCTTCGAACCACATGACAAGTCATGGGGAGTGGTTCAAGGAGATGAAGTGTTAAAATTATAGCAATGTGATGAGCTATGGTGGATCAAATGCTAGAATCAATGTGAGATCCCTCTGCCCCCTCCGCACACCGCGGACTCCCGGTAGTAGCTGACAAAGCAGCCCCCTCATGCACGGGGCAGGGTTTCTCACTCGGGGCCTCGCCCACGAATGTCCGGGTACAAGACTAGGCTGGTGGTCACTCCGAAAACCGAAACCAGGAAAATTTTCCATGCCCGAAAAGCGGGGACGATTCCACCATTTTGAATTTTCTTAACGAATTTTTCTAACGAGATCAATTCTAAACTATCCTTCACCTGAATAAACCAGATAGAAGGAAACTATCACTGATATAATTTGATCATCTGAGTAATTTCAACGTTTTTTTCCTAATCAAGATCAGGCACAGCCGTTGATCCACTGATCCACTCAATTGAGAAATTTATCAGGGAATTAACTAGCTACTCGAATCCTAGCGTAATCCTAAGATTTTTCAGCTTGATTATTAAAACTCCACAGATTCCAGCCTAACCCCATTCGGCCCATGGGTTAGCCACCACCCTGCCACTAGAATCGGTAGAACCAAACAAGTACTCACCCACCCATAATTGAAATGCCTTTCTTAACTTTAGCTTTAGAAAACAGATACGCACACACTCCTTGTTAAAACTTTAATATAAAAAAATAATCCATTAACAAAACAGATATGATCATAGATTTTATAACTCAAAATTTCCATTCAATCCCTTGTTTCACAAAAACAGTACCACTTTGGGCTCTGCGTTGGGACCAGCTGGTCAGCAACCAGATCCAGTATAACAGATTACAATAATCATTTCGTCAACATACATATATATATCTTCCTCGACATACGTATGGGTGTCCTAAGCACCGCGAGTCCGTGCATCGCCTGGTTAGAACCCTCTAGGATTCTCCTTAGGTGTCTTGGTACTTTACTCATGGACCGCTTCGTCGGCCCTTACCCATCGTACCGGAAGCACACCATTTTTCACCATACCCAGGCTGGTCAAGACCTGGGCAGGTTTTTGCCGCGAGCTCTCCCTCGAACACTCCTCGCCAACTGTTGCAACTGAACTTCCCTTAGATAAACATATATGCCAAATGCTCCCTCGAGCATTTTGGCGTAAGACAGTCCTTTAAGAAAACAGGGTTGGTTTGTATGCAAGTTTTCAGTTTTGATTTTGTTTGAAAACCATGAATAATCTTAAATCCGTATCTCAATACTTCTAGATCCAGGTCTAAATTCCAAACAGAATTCCTCGAATTTTGTTAACTTGATCCTCAGATCAAAATCAAAAGTCTTAACGTAGTTTCAGATTCGGTGGGAGATTTGAGTACATTTTTCTTGAACTGGACACATCGTCGTTGATTGAAATTGACGAAGGAATTAGGTCTTGGTCAATAGTCTGAATAAGAGTTTGGGTCTGGAAAGGTTCTTCGTAAACTATCTTTCTCGAAAGGTACTATTTCAATTTCTCTTTTTCTAAATTTCGTTCGACAAATATTTGCTTACAGATTTCTAAAAACATGAATTTCTTATTAGGAATAAAATACTCATTTATCTCGATCTCCGACTTCAATAGTTTAATTGAATTTTCTCATTACCATCTTAATGAATATGAAACGGTAGCATTTCTTCTCATAGATTATCTACTTATTCATTTTTTTTAATTTTTGCGAGAATTAAACAGAGGATTAAGAGAACCCTTATTTAAATATAATCATTCTATATGCATCTATTTATGCATAAAATCTAATTCTGATGAAAGTCACACTTTTATCATCATAAAAATCATTTATGATAAAAATTACTCTTTTAATATAAAAGAATTTCTTTTATGCATATGTTTATGCATAAAAATCATTTATGATGAAAATCACACTTTTAATATAAAAATATATATTTTATGCATATGTTTATGCATAAAAATCATTTATGATAAAAATCACACTTTTAACATAAAAAATATCTGTTATGCATATGTTTATGCATAAAAATCATTTATGATGAAAATCACACTTTTATTATAAAAAAATATCTTTTATGCATATGTTTATGCATAAAAATCATTTATGATGAAAATCACACTTTTATTATAAAAAATTATCTTTTATGCATAAAAAATATTTATGATGAAAATCACACTTTTAATATAAAAAAATATCGTTTATGCATAAAAATCATTTATGATGAAAATCACACTTTTAATTTTAAATTCATGTAACCAAGGGATATTTCTCGCTGTATGTGAGACACAGTGATAGAGGGGTTGTGCTTGTTGTCATCTATGTAGATGACTTGATCATTACGGGGGACCATGATGCAGAGATCTTTGATGTAAAGATCTTACTTAGACAAAAGTTTGAGATGAAGGATCTGGGGGAGCTCATATATTTTTTGGGCATTGAGGTGATTAGGTCACCACATGGTATGTTTATGCATAAAAATCATTTATGATGAAAATCACACTTTTAATATAAAAAATATATCTTTTATGCATATGTTTATGCATAAAAATCATTTATGATGAAAATCACACTTTTAATATAAAAATTTATCTTTTATGCATAAAAATCATTTATGATGAAAATCACACTTTTAATTAAAAAAATATTCTTTTATGCATACTTTTATGCATAGAAACCAATAATGATAAAAGTATTACTTTTATAATAAAAAATATTCTTTTATGCATACTTTTATGCATAGAAATCAATAATGATAAAAGTAACACTTTTATAAAAAAATATTCTTTTATGCATACTTTTATGCATAGAAATAAATAATGATAAAAGTAAAACTTTTATAATAAAAAAATATTATTTTATGCAAACTTTTATGCATAGAAATCAATAATGATAAAAGTAACACTTTTATAATTTAAAAAAAAATCTTTTATGCATAGAAATCAATAATAATAAAATAATACTTTTATAATTAAGAAAAAATTCTTTTATGCATACTTTTATGCATAAAAATCAATATGATGAAAGTAACTCTTTTGTAATAAAGAAATATACTTTTATGCATTATTTTATGCATAAAAATCCATAATGAAGAAAGTAACACTTTCATAATTAAAAAGTTATCAATAAGTATCTTTCATAGAATTTAATTCTATTGAAAATCATTCTTTTATAAAAATTAATCAATATGCATCTTTCAATAGAATTTAATTCTATTGAAAATCATTCTTTTATAAAAATTAATCAATATGCATCTTTCTATACATGAATGAAAATGATACTTTTAGAATACTCTAACGATGGGGATTACTCTTTTTAATTAATAAAAGATGAAATTTATTTCACAAATTTTCAAACAATTTTGCCAGAAAATTTCGCCATAACCTCCTTTGTATGGCTGACCATTTTTTAATTTTTAACTCTCTAAATTTAATTAGAAGTTTACCAAGAGTATTTAAATTCTAATGTAAACATTTTCTACTTATTTAAGAGAAACATTATGAAAAACTTGATTTTATCCAATAATCAATCATTTAGGATAAAGAATATTTGGAAGAGAGGGGAATGCCTTTTTTCAATGAGGCATAACATCATTTCATTTTAGAGAAGATAAAAATCATAAAAAACCATAAAACAATTAGAAAAGAGAAGAATCTCCAACTTAAATAGATAATTTGAAAGCTTTCCTTTGGCTTGATGGTTTGAGGGTTCTGCTCTTGTTTGAAACAAGAGTGGCCACCAATCTTTTAGAAGAGGGAAGGTCAAAAACTAATGAAATATGAGTAAAATTCATAGTTTTTAGCACTTGGAAGAGCCAGGGTAACAGTGCAAAACACTATTTAGTTTCAACAAAAGCGGAAGGCTTCTATTTATAGGAAAAAGTGAGCTTCTAACCAAGAATAAAAATTGTTATTGGTGTCAATCACCGAATATAGCCGAGGGAAAAAACCCAGTGGGAGAAAAGTGCCATGGCTTGTTGATCTTATTGTGGAGTTGATGTGCTTATCCTTGCACTTGCGGTGGATCCGTGTCCACTTTTGCTAGAAAGCAGGCCTCTGGAGAAGGTGGTAGAGGAAGGAGTGCTTCCTCGCTAAAATCTGCCATTGGTTTTATGGGAAGGTTAAGCAGACAATGCCGATTTTGGAATTGCTAAATATAGGTGCTCATAGTGATCCAAAATTGACATGTTTAGGCTGGGGGAAGAAGGGCTTGCAAGATAGGTGGTTGCAAGTCATTTATGCATGTATCCCTCCATTGTTGTGCCTGAACCTCCTCAGGTAATGTACGTTGATTTGGTCCTCGGTCTGTTACTCTCATATCAATAAGGTTATGGCGTTGGGGTGTAATTCCCACAATTTTTTTCATTAAGCCCGTGCCATATCGTCGAAAGTAATAGCGGCATAGCCAACAAATGTGTGAAGCTTCCCCTAATACGAGTGGTGCACACTCTTGACAATGTGGAAATGGATGATGCTGTTGATAGAATAAAGTGACAAAGTGATGCCCATAGTAAATTTCACCTAAGGGAGCATAAAAGTACCTAGAATGAGTTTGAAAAGGACGAGCATTATAACCCCCGCGATGTTCAAGTTGAGTACTATTAGGGTCAATGCATGGTGGACATGTATCTCGCCAAGTATCCATCAAGAGGTATCTGGGTCATAGAACAATGAATTTTAGAAACTTCAAACTTTATACACTCATATCCAGCATTACAATCCCTATAAAAAATAAGTAGATAAGATCATCTCAAAAAGAACACAATCATGTAATGGCAGAAGGAACCACATTAGTAAAAGTGAGACTATTCAAACACTGATCTACCAAAGAGCTTCAATTATAGTGTTAATGCCTTACCTTTGGTTTTGGGTATGTCCTTCTTAAGAGGTGGGAAGGATAGCAATTGTCGAGGAATTTGAGCAAGATAAGAGGATTTAGGCAGTGAAGTGCTAGAATCTATGCTCAAAGGAGACTCATGTAAAGTTGGATTTGTCTTAGGTACACAAGTTGATGGGAAGTGTGTAACAAGGAGAAGTTGGGACAACTGGTGATTTAATACATGTTTTGGGAAGGTCAACACAAGGAGATTTGGAGGTGCTATCACAACCACCTATCCTATCTTGAAGAGGTTGTGTTGATTTCCTTTGCACCCACTCATATAAAAAACCAAGAGTGGCTTTTGGAATCTTATTGATACACTCTTCTGGCTCTAGCAACCCATGGCATTTGGGAAGCCAAAGTGCTGTTGTACCCTCATAATAGCCTTGTGCTTTAAGAACATGCTTTGGGACCCAATGAGTAACAATCTGAGGCTTAGGCTTGGAAAATATATTCTTTTTAGGAGGTTTAGCAACTAGGCTAGATGGTACAAGTTTGTACGCATCTTTGGGTAGCCAAATTGATGATTCCTTCTTGCCTGGCCTTCTTTGAGCAGTGACTAGAGTAGTTGGAACATGCCAGCCACCATGGCCCTCACTTGAGGACTCATCGATTATCCACATCATTTGTCTTGGAGCTTGAAGAGTAGATATTGAAAGTGGGTTGTGTAAGGTAGAACTACCACCCTTTTGACATGATAAAACTCGTGGAGCAGCAGATCCCAAGATGCAATCAGAATCAATTTGCAATTTGTATTGTCTATTCTTCCAATCTAATGAATAATTGGTAGCACTTAATCATGATCAACCAAGAACAACCTCTACCACACTGCCTTGGACTTACTAGCCACATAAAAGGGAACTGACATCTGGTGATCCTGAATGGATATCATAATGACACATTTTTCCTCTATAGGATTATCTTCACCTGAGAAGCTTCGTAAGTCAATAGGAATGTGCACAAGTGTTGGTTGTCCCAAGGCTACCCATGTGTCAAATGAGAGAACATTATAATCTGCACCAGAGTCAATTAAGGTAGAGACAAAGTAGGTAGTCTCATGAAGATGAAGACACACGTGAATATTGAAAGGATCGACATATTGTTCATCAGTAGCCAACTGTAAAGTCAACACAGAAGCCTTGCAATGCTCCTTGGCTTTTGCAACTCTAGCTTTAGCTTCTTCTTGAGCCTGACGTTTAGATGAAGGTTAGTTCAATATCTTGACCTCGTTAGAAAAAGTCGTTAAGAAATTCAAAATGGTGGATGTTAGGGGCTTACTACCCTAACAGTTATTCAATCAAGACACATGCAGTTCAGGGAAAAACACAACAGTAGACTGCACATATAAGCATGAAAACTACACAGTATAGAAGCAATAAACATCATAACACAGAGAATCAAAGATACTGATGTCTTGTATTCATCATCATCAAACTACCAATCCCCATAACACACAGTACAATAGCAGGATGTTAACAACTAACTGCTCATGTAGTGTGAAAAACTACTCTCTCGCCAAAAGATCATTCGGGTACATATAACTACCAAGGCACTTGTGTAAACATGCCTTTAAGGTTCAAAGCTTTAACCTTAATTGCTACCAAAGAGTAAGTAAAAGGTAATTACTGACAGCTTAGGCACTAACATCTCGCACACCTGGTGGGCAATGTTTACAAAACATTGTGAGGACCCCTGGGTCCTCACAATGTTTACAAAACATTGTGAGGACCCCTAATCCCTTGATCAGATGCATAAAGATTATGCATAAAGCTTATGCGCAAACCTACAAAACAAATCCCTAGCACCCAAAGGTGCCATAAAAATAGAGGAAAGAGAGAAAAGATAGAAAATCACTTACCTCTTTTTTGTGATGAATGAAAGAGAGGATTAGACGACCTCATACAAAAAAAGGGTGAGGAAAGGATTAGTAATGCATACATACTAAAGCTTATGCAAGCTATGCAAGCCTTATGCAAACTATGCCGCTATACAAGCCTTATGCAAACTATGCTAAAGCTTATGCATAAAGCATGCATGAGGCCTTGTGCATAAAGCATGCATGAGGCCTTATGCATAAAGCTATGCATATGAGGCCTATGCATAAAGCACTATGCAAGAGCCATGCTAGCCTAAACTAAACCATACCCCGGCACTATGCATTAAGCAGCATGAATGCATAGAGCTTAATCCATGCATAGATTAAGCTCTATGCATGCATTACGCTCTATGCATAAAGCCTAGTAATGCATGCATAGAGGTCTATGTATAGAGCGTAACCTATACATAGATCTCTCTGCATTATGAATGCATACATAGATCTTAATCTATGCATTAAGCTCTACGAATAGAGTTTAATGCATAGATTAAGCTCTATGATTAGAGCTCTATTCTTAAGCTCTATGCATAGAGGACTTACAAAATAAAACCCCTCTTTTTGGTAGATAAAAATAGAGAAAAAAAGAGGATAAAAAGATAGGAAAGAGAGAAAAGTTAGGAAAGCATTTACCTCTTTTTGGTAATGTTGAGTGAAAGAGAAAATTAGAAGACCTACAAAACCAACAAAAGGGTGAGGAAAGGATTAGCAATGCGCATACATACAAAATCCCTCAAAACCTGATGCATACATACAAAATAAAAAATATTAAGCTCTATGCATGCATTCGGCTCTATGCATATAGCTTATTGCATACATAGAGGTCGATGCATAGAGCGTAATCTATGCATAGATCTCTATGTATTATGAATGTATCCTCATCAAGAGGCTGATTTGCAGGCTGAATTTCAACAGTTGGTTGAGTATTGAATTGCTCTACATATGGTTGCCCTCCTCCTACGTAGAGGAAAGCCAGCATCCAAGGGTGGACTTCAACAGTGGAGAAAGGAAGAGTCATTCACCAAATTAGCATTCAGCATCTCTCTCTCATTCTGAGAACGATATTCAGCATAGATCTATTCATAGATCTCAGTTGTAACCATTGCATGTAATATAGCTGCATTGCATTGCATTGACACCATTGTCTATCTCTTAAGTATCATTAAGTGAAGTTTAGTTTATCTTAAGGTTGTTTTACTACGATCAATTCCCCGCATGTCGCATTGGTATACGAGCTTTACATGGTACACAGCCTTAGTTCATGTTCATTCCTTAAGTCATTCAGTAAAACAACATGTTAGTCGCTTTCGCTCAGTTAAATCCAGTTCTCAAGATCTTGCAAGCCATCCTTAGGGTTTTCCCCTTAGGCAAGCATTAGTAACCCATCCATCTACATTCGGGTTTTCCCCTTAGGCATGCATCAATAACACATCCATCTGCATTCTTGCTCAGCATATAGGGTTGCACAAGGCAGGGCTTGCGTCAGCATAGTAGTCATCCTAGCAATGAGCCTAAATGAATGGGTTACTCATGCATGCCTAAGGAAAAAACCCTAATGATGGCCTGCAAGATATTGAGAACTAGATGTAACTAAGCAGAAGCGACTTGAGGGCATTACTAAATGACTTAAGGAAAAAACCCTAATGATGGCCTGCAAGATATTGAGAACTAGATTTAACTAAGCAGAAGCGACTTGAGGGCATTACTAAATGACTTAAGGGATGAACATGAACTAAGGATAGTTACCCTATAACGCTCTGATACCAATGTGACATGATGAGGGATTTGATCATAATAAAAAAACCTTAGCCTTAACTAAACTACACTTAGATGTACTTAAGAAATAGAGAATGGTTTCAATGCAAATGAAATGCAACTATAGGCATATAGGTTTTACCCATGAGTTTTTTGGGGAAGAATGACGTCCATCATCAAAGGAGTAAATGGAGTTTTGGGCTTAACCTGACAGCAGGGGGGGTTCTCTTCCACATAAGAAGGCGGAAGTTTGCTCCAACATCGCCTCATGAGGTTCAGAGGTTC
Organism: Cibotium barometz; assembly: GCF_041138505.1. NCBI lineage: Eukaryota > Viridiplantae > Streptophyta > Polypodiopsida > Cyatheales > Cibotiaceae > Cibotium > Cibotium barometz. The sequence goes on from NC_141068.1 coordinate 32,987,322, forward strand.
ATGATTGAACGATAGAGATAGTGTGCCAAAGGATTTCCCATACAAGTCAGGAGTGACTCAGGTATTTCCAGGCAGTTTTAGTAGAGCTTAATCTATGCATTAAGCTCTACGAATTGAGCTTAATGCATAGATTAAGCTCTATGATTAGTGCTCTATTCATAGATTAAGCTCTATCCATAGAGGACCTACAAAATAAAACCCCTCTTTTTGGTAGATAAAAATAGAGGAAAGAGAGGATAAAAAGATAAGAAAGATAGGAAAGCACTTACCTGTTTTCGGTGATGTTGAAAGAGAATATTAGAAGACCTACAAAACCAACAAAAGGATAAGTAAAGGGTTAGTAATGCATACAAACAAAAGCCATAGGAACCTATTGCATACAAACAAAATCAAAAAGAGAGGAAAGAGAGAAAAGCATTTACCTCTTTTTGGTGAAGTTGAAAGAGAGGATTATAAGACCTACAAAACAAAACAAAAAGTTGATAAAAGAATTAGTAATACAACACCCTAAAAGTGTGAATAGCATGGATACACAAGGAGGTTTAAGCCTTTTGCATAAGGAGGTTTAAGTATAAGCCCCTCTTGTGCATAAGCCTCTTAGGCTTATGCATAAGAAAGAGAGAGAGAGAGAGAAGAGAATACCATTCAAATATTTTAAACATAAGAGGCTTATTCACATCAGAGAGAGAGAAAGAGAGAGTGAAGAGAATACCAATCAAAAACCAACAAAAGAGTGAGGAAAGGATTAGTAATGCATACATAAAAAAGCCCTAAGAACCTAATGCATACATACAAAATCAAAAAGAGAGGAAAGAGAGAAAAGCATTTACCTCTTTTTGGTGAAGTTGAAAGAAAGGATTATAAGACCTATAAAATAAAACAATAAGTGGATAAAAGAATTAGTAATATAAAACCCTAAAAGTGAAAATAGCATGGATACACAAAGAGGTTTAAGCCTTATGCATAAGGAGGTTTAAGTATAAGCCTCTTAGGCTTATGCATAGGAAAGAGAGAGAGAGAGAGAGAGAGAGAGAGAGAAGAGAATACCCTTTAAAAAATTTAAACATAAGAAGCTTATGCATGAGAGAGAGAGAAAGAGAGAGTGAAGAGAATACCAATAAAAAACCCTAATTCTAAACATACCATTCAAAAACCATGAATATATGAAGAGGTGGGAGAGACAAGTGGGATAGAGATTACATTGTGAGGAATCGTCCTTGGGAGGAGACTTTGTTGCAGCCATCACGAGGAAGAGAGGGTTGCAAAAACTTAGGGTTATGTATAGCAGAGGGAGCACACGAGAAGGGAAAATAGTTACGGTGTCGACACGGGATTATTCACTAAAAAATTAAATAGAGCGCGTCTATATGCATGTCTATAAGCATGTCTATATCAATATAGACACACTTATAGATGCAGTTATAGGAGTGCATATAGATGCACATATATCCATGCATATAGCCACGTATACCCCGCCAGATCACAAATTTGCCCATGGTCCCTCTCTCACTTCCATCTCTCACTAGTTTACGTGGCTATGTTCTCATTCTGTTGTAGTGTAAGGTGTGATTTTATTTTTGTAAGAGAGAGAAAGAGAGAGAGAGAGAGAGAGAGAGAGAGAGAGAGAGAGAGAGTTATTTTATCAACGTCTATGAAAGAGAGTAAAAAGAAAGAAATATGATGTGAACATCTATAAAAGACACAAAAGAGTCAAAAAGAGAGAGAGAAAGAAACAAATATGTTGCCAACATCTATGTAATAACAAAAAGGGTCCATGAGACCAAGAAGATATATATCATGTCAAGATAACCTAAAAAATAAAAGATAGGCAGCTGAAAGGTAGCAAAGAACCATACGTGTGTATAATAGACTAGGCAGGAAAAGACCCTAAATGATTGCTTTTGTATGTGTTTATGTGTGTGTGTGTTAATGAGAGATAAAGAGAGAGATCACATGAAGCTCTAACATTGGTTAGTAGATGGAACACCTAACTCTATTATTTGACCTTTTGGTTTTGTATTATATAAATGGAAAGATGATTTATTTTATCATGTCATGCTTTTTACCCTAGACATGAAAATTTATACATGTATTCTTCCCTCCAATGTGGAAATTTTTGATCACTACAAGACAATGCTGCCATACACGCGTTTCATACACGCGATAAATTACGGGCGCATGTATGGTCACGCATGTATTTGAATAGAATCGGGCGCGTGTATTTTGGCATTTAAATTCACGTGTATATTGGCATTTATCAGCGTGTGTATAAGCGCGTGAAAATACACGCAATAATACACGCATCAATACACGCATTAATACACGCATCAATACACGCTTGGTAAAGAAAAATTGAACTCCTTTACAAAATTAAAAACTATTTTCTTTAAACCATCTCATATTACATTACAGTATATATCAAAATATATTCAAAAATAAATCATGAGATGATAATTAAAAGACAACACATACAATAGAAATGTCATCAATTTAGAACGATACAGTGACGGATTGGTTAGGGTTCGATCTCATCTTCAATAAGATCCATCCTTGCCAAACGATCAACATCAATATCCATTTGATCAATTTGTAAGGCTACGATTAAATTTATTCCACTATCGATATTCTGTACTCCATTGATAATCGTATCGATGTCCTGATCATCCTCATCAACATCACCATCATCCTCAATGGTAGGGTCATTCTCATGATCATGAGAAATGGCATGCTCATCCTCATTATCATGATCATCTCTTATTTCTTGATCATCGATCACAACATCTTTATTGGCATGTTCGACATCATCTTCATTGCGGCTTGTTACATCCTCCATATGCTCCATATCAGTGAATGTATTATACATCACTTTGGAACGTAGTGCAATAGGGATGACGTACCACCATTTAATGTCATGCATCATTGGTAGATAGATAACCTACTCAAATACACATACTTTAGTAATTAATTAGCATATCAAAAGTCAAGGGGTACGCGAGCTTAGATATATATGTACATGAAACACATTAGTAAAAAAATGCATAGCTGCTCACATTGTTGTGGCAATACGAGCCTATCTTTCTTTGTTTGCCAAAACTTTGTAGAGTCAATAGTTACATAGCCACTTGCATGGCGTTTTTTCGTTGCATTAGGCCCTTTTTCCACCACGTTCATTTGCCATTTGACATCCAAAACATACACAAAGAAGCGACGAAAGTCAAGCCTAAATATGTCTTGGATTGTGCCACAATAATCATCCATTTTTCCATTAGCTCCCTCAAAGCTACTAATGACACCGCAATCTTGTGTATTCCTCTTTTCATCAATTCTTTGTGTTCGAAAATGCTTGCCTTCACACCATATAGCATTAAACATAGTGCACTGGACCAAAATAGAAGCAATATTTGTGTAAGCAATGTGAATAAATATTAAAAGCAAATCACTTACACAACTAATGCAAAACATTAGTTCTATGTACCTTTAACATGCATCCTCGTGCATACTCCCATTCTTCTGCCGTGATATGCAGCCCCTCGTCGCTCTCTGCTCTCTCCATTTCCTCATGCAACCAATCAACATGGATATCATTCGGAAGTGTTGCTAGATGCTTAGGGTACGCCTTACGAGAGCCATGTTGCCTCCGAAAGAGCTCTTTCTGCTTGCCTTTTTGTCTTTGCATCCTCATATCTTGTAACCCATCTGCTCATCACATCACTATTAAGGATGCAAGTGAAATTGAGATCATCAATCAATGTTCTGTCAATTACTTTACTCTGTCCTTTTCCTTGAGGCACAATAGAGGTCATCCTCAAGTCCTCTTCATTGCTCCATAGTCGTGGCAAAGAGCTGTCCACCTGACCAAGAAATTCTGAAATATATACAAGAGACTCTTGTATCAACCAACCCTCGGCCATGCTTCCTTCAGGCCTTGCACTTTGCCTCACAAAGTCTTTTAAGGTCTTCATGAAGCGCTCTAGGAAGAACATCCAACGTGCATGCACAGTGCCACATAAAGCAATTTCGTCCACTAAATGCACAATGAGATGTAGTTGACTTGTGAGAATGGTTCGCGGAAAAGTATCCTCTATCAAACAAACCACCTCCACTGCCATAACACGCGCATCATCCAACGTGGCTGGATCAATTGCTTTGGAACTAACATATCTGAAAAAAAAATAGTACGTTGTCGTGACGTGTGCGGTACAACCAGGAAAGTACGAGACTTCTAGCTGTGAGAGTGGGTACCAAATCTAACAAGGAAACTCACACACAAAATTTCCCAAGGAGTATTGAATATCACCATTGTCAATGTCATATGCATGTGTCGAATCACCTCAATACATTCTTGAATTCATTCTGATGATTGCACAAAATTGCATACCAAGTGTTTGTTCCTTTTCTCTCTGACTCCTTTCTCCAAATCCTTTGAACCATTCACATGTAAGCATAACAAAACCTTCAAATTTTTCCAATATACATGTGACCAGTTACATTCTTTACATCCAGTGCCATCAAAACCATCATTTCAAGAAGCTCTTAGTCACCTGAAAACCTGCCTTAATATTCTAACATCTCACAAGCAAAAGATGGCATAACATGCTCATGACTTCCAAAATTCAATCAAGCAGAAGCAAGACCAACTTCCCGTGATTTAAATGTGCTAAGAGGATACCTTTTTCCACAAAACATCAAGTTCTAAAAAAAAACCATTAGCTTGTTCACCAAGCTTTTCTCATTTCCAAATCCTTTAAGGATTTATGGGTCTTACCCTTTTCCTAAATCCAATAAAGTAGTGAAAAAAAAACTTATCTGAATGTATGAGTGGATTTACACTTTGTTTTTTATTTTTGCTTGTCACAAAAAGTCGCTTCAATGCTGATTATGCGAAGGAGAAACGCGGGGAGCAGCATCGCTTCAGTGCAGATTTTGAAAATGGTTTTTCCAAAAAGTATATCATCATGTAGTACTCAATTCACCCTTTATTTCTAACACCTACAAGCTACGAACAGAAGGTATTTCCTTGAAATAAAAAACTCTGGTTGATATCACACTGGTTCGAGTTTCTGCAGATGTTATTCCCCCAAAACTGAAAACTGTCAAACTCCCCTTTCCAACTCTGGTTCTTTCCTTTTGTTTCCCGCAAGGGATGCGGCGTTAATCGCCTTTTTCAGCTTAATAATCGGCCTTCCATTTTAAAAAAAAGCTGCGCTCCTTATTGCTTGTATCCCTTCAAGATATTTCCACATGGTAATACACGTAAGCTGGCGGGTGGTTTCCTCAAGGTATTACACATAAGCTGCCACCGCCAAATGTATCATATTCACCCCCTTCATTACCAATATGGAGAAGCAAGTATGCATGTTCATCCGTCGACACCAATGATGCCCATCATGTTTGCGCTTGCATCATGGTGCTCAGCCTCTTATAAAGCTCTAGCGAAGGCCTCATCATTTTCATAAAGGGACCCATCAACCGCCTCTTACTCCTCCTCCTCTTAACATACTCATAGTCAAAGCTGCCACTGCCAGCTCTGGACCAAGAAGCTAAGAGAAGCTCTTTTTGATGGCTCGACGGACTTGGATGAGTTCTCACAACACTGGCTCCCACTGAATTTCTTTTAACTCATCTGGCATCAAACCTTTGCGTTTCCATACATGTTAAGAAGGATGTTCCCTACTACAAGGTCCATCATATGCATAAAACTCCATAATTCACACCACACTCATGTACAAAAACTCCTAGATCTAGCTCTGCCTCAACTCATCTTATTGAACCTCATTTACAATATGAACATATGTACATGGCATCATATAATGACTCTTCATGGCACTTAACTCATACATCTGGATGTGTATTTGATGGCCTCACATGCACAGTTTCACACCATAGACGTGCCATGGCACGACATCCACCCCCTCTAAACCTGCACATCCTCTGGTATGTGCCAAATCATCATCAAGGTCCACATATAACTGGATGTCGTCTTCATCTTCTGCACTTCCAGGAAGATCATTCTCTTCCTCTTCAATCATATCCATACTACCACTGTCAAGCCTCTCATCCTGAGTCTCTTGTGAATCAAAAGGATCACTATCATACCTTCTTTTAAATATCTTAATTCTTTTGCCTGCCACAAGATTCTTTATTTCTGTTCCATCAAGCTCACACAAAGTATACGTGGCATTTCCATGCACATGCTTGACAATGTAAGGGCCAAACCATCTTTTTGCAAATTTTCTTTGAACAGTGAATTGGTTGTCAAGGCTACTATCATACATTAGAACCCAATCACCTTCTTCAATAGGTTTTGGCCGGAGTCTGTGTCTACTATCAAATCTTTCTTTATTTTTCAGCCTTGCATCTTTCAAGCGAGCTTTAGCAAGCTCTACATCTTCAGGCCTCCTCTCCAACTGTCTTATTCGCAATGCAAGGAGGTCATCTCTGCTCAATCCCTCCACCCAGGGCAATACATTCCAAGTTAGAACTACTTCTTCAACTGGCATCACTGGCTTCTGACCATACATCAATTCTGCAGGCATGTATCCTGTCACTGAGCTATGAGTTGTACGGTCAGCCCACAAGGCACATGGTAGCAGCTTTGGCCACTCTCGCATTCTTTCTCTGCATGCCTTAGCCAAAGCTTTAATGATTGGAGGATGTCCTCGCTCACTTTTCCCATTGCCCTCAGGATTGTAAGCACATGTTAGGGACAGTTTGATACCAATTCTAGAGAAGAATTCCCTTGCTTCTTCAACATCTAGCTCACCCCTATCAGCTGTTATCTTCCCAACACAACCATACCGACAGATCACATCTTCCAAGAGAAATTTGCATACTGTTTCCGTACTCTTTGTTCTAAGAGCACGCCCTTCTACCTGATTTGTCAAATCTTCTCTTGCAAGTGCAATATACCGCATCTGCCAAATTCCCAAAGGCATTGTAACTAGATCCACTACCCATTTATAGTGCATGGCAGGTGGGTAGGTTGGTTGCAGGCCATCACGATGCCGCACATTTGAGTACATCTGGCATACCATGCATGTTTCCACATATTGGGAAATATCCTTGTACATTCCTTTCCACCAATATTTTTCCTTTATTTTAGCAAAAGTGGCCCACACACTTCTATGTCCAGCCCAGAGACTCTCATGGAATTCTTTCACAAGCTTTCCTTGAGTCTCTTTATCACATATGACTCTCTGTGGCATAGCATTCCTCTGCTTAGGATGCTTCCAGAGATACCCATCCTTTAGGAAATAACCATATGCTTTTCTGCGGATCCTCTTAAATTCTGAGTCAGACCAATTTTCTTGCCTTGTCAAAGTACTCAAATATTGACCAATAAGCAACCAATCTCCTTCATATATTTCCTCAATAAAAGACTCAAGTGCATTTGATAGGCAAATATGATCCCCTTTTGCATATGCTGTAGTATAGAACTTTGTACCCACATCATCAATGTCACTAATCATCTCTTTCTCATCTTCATACCTAGCTCTTGATAGCATATCTGCAACTGGATTATCTTTTCCCGCAATATGCTCAAACTCAGGATTTAGTGACTTGATATAAGCAATCCACCTAAGCATAGCAATATCTGGAGTGGTACAACTTGCTATCATCCCAAGAAGTGGCAAGCAATCAGTTTCCACAAGTACAGATGCCCCAATAAGATATTCTTTTTCACATTTTAGAGCAGTGACTATCCCCCATAATTCTCTCTTGATCTGTGGATACTTTCGTTGCCGCCGAAAGCTTAATACCTTTGCTCCAAATCTAATTACATACCTATGATCATCCTCATCATCTTGCCCTACTGCCCATCCTATCCCAGTAGGACTAGTATCAACTGTAACAATCACAGGCCTGCCACACTCATAATCTGCCTTTCTCAATGTGGGTGATGATTGGAGCAAATATTTCAGCTTCCGCATAGCTTTAATATGTACTGCACTCCACAGAAATTTTTGATTTTTCCTCAAAAGTTGATAAAGAGGATCTGCTACATGTGCATAATGTGGGATCCAAATAACATAAAAGACACATGCTCCAAGAAATCTCCTCAGCTCTGTAACATTAATGCATGTCTCTTTCATTCTTTGTATTGCATCTATTTTGGCTGGACAAGGTCGGCGTCCACTAGTACTACAAAGATGTCCCACTATTAGCACTTCACCAACTCCAAACACTGATTTCAGCCCAGATAAAGTAAGATTCACTTCTTCAAGCCTGGATAGAATCATGTCACAATCCTTTATATGATTTGCCACAAACTTGCGGCACCCTTTTGAATCCAAATCCCCATCTTTGTCTTTCTCATCACAGCCCTTTATTGGCACATCATCCAAAAATGGCATAGTTTTTTGTGGTATGAAGTCTCGTAAGACTTTATTCATTCCATTCATCATATGTGCCACTGAGTTAGTGGCTCCCTGTGCAACTTTGGCAAGAGAGCCTTTGGTACTGGAATTGGCCGCAGGTTCCAGGGCACATGTGGAACAGTAAAGATCACCATTGGTGTTGTTACACTTGGATCAACACAGCCTATCTCATGCGGCTGAAAAGCAAAAGCTTTCCCATGTTTTACAAGCATCTCCTCAAAGCATTCCCTTTCAACTGGCAACAGAAAATCCTTTTCACCAATCTTCAGCTCTTTTAGAGTTTCTTGAGTAAATTTATGCCCAATTTTCTTCGGATCTCTAAGATTTGGCTGCATAGAAGCTTCATCTATCTTCTCCTTGCTTCCTGGTGGCAAGGGCAAGGCAACTGGTTTCACCTTCTTTGCAACCGTTTTGTACTTTGTATCAACATGAGCATCCATCTCACAATTCATGTTTTTACATTCCACCCCCTCAAATTCCTGGATTATATCATACATCTCCACAGATGACACCTTTATCATTTCATTTCCACCCTGTAAGCATGCTCTTCCCATATCAAAAAGCACATCCATAGTATCTACAAATGACACCTCATCAAGCACCCCTGAAATAAACTCATTCTTCCCCAAAAGACCACACTGCTCAAAACTTTTTTGTTCATTTTGTATATGTTTTTGCATGCCATGCTTCAAATCCTTGCTTTTTACAAAAACCAGTGACCCATAGCTGGAGAATCCCTGAAAATTTACTGAAAAGCTATTTACATTGATTGAGTCCTGCGAGAACTCATTTCCCCTTGTACCATTGGAATCCCGCTTTACAATGGCACCTGGCCAAAATCCCTCAGCTCCCTGTAATTCATGAACTCTCTGTTTATCTTTGGGAGTGACTGTGCCCGAAGAGACTCACGATTCCTTTCATGGTTAATGCAAACTGTCAAAAACTGAACAGCTTTTTTGCCATCTTTACTCCTTATTCTTGCATATGCTGAACCATCATCCAAAACCTTTGTTTCCATCCTTACAGCTGTAATGTAGGGTTGTCCAAGGATAAGGGGATACGATGACATCTCCTGAACAAAGAAATTCTGATCATCCTTCACATCCCCTATAGTTACCCTTACATTTGGACATGCTGCATAAAGCTCTCCAGATGAGTTATTAGCTGCTTTAATCATCCACCCATGATCCACATCCATTGGCCACTTACATTTGTTGTAGAGATTTTTAGCCATAAGATTTATTTCAGACCCATGATCAATTAGAGCGACATATGGCTCTTCCAAATCACCTATCTTGACAAGGGTTTCAGTGGTTGCTCTTGCCCAATGGCTCCTGGAGTAATGACTCTTTGTAAGAACTTCTTTTTCATCATCCTCTTCCACAAAGCGCACTTGTCGTGCCCCATCAGCAGAGTGATTACATTCCACCACATTTTCTCTCTCTTCCTTTTTCTGTACCTATACTCCATGAGTCTTGGAAGTGCTTGCCTCCCCTTGTGATGGAATAGATTCAATTATGGACTGCCTTTTTCTTCGTATAATATCAATTATCTCATCATGAAATTCTTTCTTTGCAATCCCCAAGACTTCCTAGTGTGAATTCCACCCTGCTATTTAGAATCCTCTCTTCAAGCACCCTTTTGAGATCTGTTGCAACTTCAATATCAGATTGAAGCTTGTAGAGTGGACTTTTCCCTTTACCCTTCTCCTTCATTTTTGCTGGCACTTCTTCCATTGAAACATCCTGTGGAGGTCTGCTATGCTGTGGAGGCATATGTGATGGCCCAGGATCCTTCTTTTCACTTCCACGTGTAACTCTTTTTGATGGCCCTCGTTCCTCATTTTCCCTTTTACGCTTCTCCTCTACCTGTGCCTCATTATTTTGGCATTTGGCAATATAGGCATGAATGGATAAAGAATCCAGAGGCTCCTCCCAGCCAGTCTCAAGACGTATACAATCACCTGCTTCATGCAAAGCTTGCTTTGACACTTTCTTTGACGCAATTAATTCCATTGTTGATGGCCAAAAATCCTCATTCTCATAATCCTCATCATTCTCAAATCCCTGTTTTAATTGACCAACCTTTAATCCATAGGTTGCTGCCTCAACCATAGAAATGGCATGACTAGCAGCCATATCCTCTACCAGCTTTTTCATCCCTCCCTTTCCAAAGTTTGTACTCAATGGAAGACCAGTCTCTGTAAGATGAATTTTCCCATCTTTGAAAAACACAAGTTGATTTTTAAGAGCTTCTTTATAGCTAGCACAATCCTTCTTTGCATGTTCTGGGTCATCACACCATATGCATCTATATGTAAACCCTTCTTTGCTTTGAGGCCTTTGCATAGAAGCCTGCCCCAATGGTAGACCTTTTTCTTCAATCCTGGACATCTTCAATTTTAGGTCACGCATACCCTTGATAAGCTCATCCATCGGCCCATCTACCTTTGGAATTGTAGCAGCTGGTTTGGGTAGATTCTCAAGGGTAACAGCAGTTATTGGGGTTGCAGAGCCCATCACCATTTTATCCCTCCTCCGCTGCCGCTTTGTTAACATAGTGACTGCATCCTCAACATCATTCCAATCACTCTTTAATCCCTGCTCTGTATCCTTATCCTCAAGGAGGATTTCCAATTTCTCCTGGAGATCTTTCCCAGCTGCTTGTAAGAAGAGCTCTGTTTTTTCTCTGTCCAAAGTTGTACGCTCTATCCTTGACAGCTGGGCATAGCGTTTCTCAAACTCTCTTAGCAATTCTGTGGCAGAAATTCCCATTTTAGGTTTTGTGACCCATTCCAAGAAAGTTCGTTTGGTCACTCGCTCAGAATCCTCCATGAAATATTCATCCTTTAAAGCAAGCTTGAACTCCTCCCAATTTCTGCCACCATGTGCTGTCTGCAATCCTCTTATGCGCTCTCTTATTTCAGGAACACATACCAGCTCGAAACTTCGAACTATATCCTCCTCAGTTACCCTGTTTAGCTCCATCTCCTTTATATAATTGCGCAGGTACTTTGTTATGTCCTTCCCATCAAATTGATCCATCTTTTCCACAATTGATTGTAGTGCTTTGGTCGTGGAAATTTGTCCCCTCTCAGCAGCTTGCTGCTGTTGCATGTACATGGTAAACATCTGAAACATCTGCATAACTCCAGGGTCAAAATGAACCCCCTGACCCTCAGAATTCTCAGCCATAGCTTCCCTGTATATTTCACCACACTCTCACCCCAGCAGTTTCACGTCGGGTTCACCAAAGCTGTCGTGACGTGTGCGGTACAACCAGGAAAGTACGAGACTTCTAGCTGTGAGAGTGGGTACCAAATCTAACAAGGAAACTCACACACAAAATTTCCCAAGGAGTATTGAATATCACCATTGTCAATGTCATATGCATGTGTCGAATCACCTCAATACATTCTTGAATTCATTCTGATGATTGCACAAAATTGCATACCAAGTGTTTGTTCCTTTTCTCTCTGACTCCTTTCTCCAAATCCTTTGAACCATTCACATGTAAGCATAACAAAACCTTCAAATTTTTCCAATATACATGTGACCAGTTACATTCTTTACATCCAGTGCCATCAAAACCATCATTTCAAGAAGCTCTTAGTCACCTGAAAACCTGCCTTAATATTCTAACATCTCACAAGCAAAAGATGGCATAACATGCTCATGACTTCCAAAATTCAATCAAGCAGAAGCAAGACCAACTTCCCGTGATTTAAATGTGCTAAGAGGATACCTTTTTCCGCAAAACATCAAGTTCTAAAAAAAAACCATTAGCTTGTTCACCAAGCTTTTCTCATTTCCAAATCCTTTAAGGATTTATGGGTCTTACCCTTTTCCTAAATCCAATAAAGTAGTGAAAAAAAAACTTATCTGAATGTATGAGTGGATTTACACTTTGTTTTTTATTTTTGCTTGTCACAAAAAGTCGCTTCAATGCTGATTATGCGAAGGAGAAACGCGGGGAGCAGCATCGCTTCAGTGCAGATTTTGAAAATGGTTTTTCCAAAAAGTATATCATCATGTAGTACTCAATTCACCCTTTATTTCTAACACCTACAAGCTACGAACAGAAGGTATTTCCTTGAAATAAAAAACTCTGGTTGATATCACACTGGTTCGAGTTTCTGCAGACGTTATTCCCCCAAAACTGAAAACTGTCAAACTCCCCTTTCCAACTCTGGTTCTTTCCTTTTGTTTCCCGCAAGGGATGCGGCGTTCATCGTCTTTTTCAGCTTAATAATCGGCCTTCCATTTAAAAAAAAAGCTGCGCTCCTTATTGCTTGTATCCCTTCGAGATATTTCCACATGGTAATACACGTAAGCTGGCGGGTGGTTTCCTCAAGGTATTACACATAAGCTGCCACCGTCAGATGTATCATATTCACCCCCTTCATTACCAATATGGAGAAGCAAGTATGCATGTTCATCCGTCGACACCAATGATGCCCATCATGTTTGCGCTTGCATCATGGTGCTCAGCCTCTTATAAAGCTCTAGCGAAGGCCTCATCATTTTCATAAAGGGACCCATCAACTGCCTCTTACTCCTCCTCCTCTTAACATACTCATAGTCAAAGCTGCCACTGCCAGCTCTGGACCAAGAAGCTAAGAGAAGCTCTTTTTGATGGCTCGACGGACTTGGATGAGTTCTCACAACACTGGCTCCCACTGAATTTCTTTTAACTCTTCTGGCATCAAACCTTTGCGTTTCCATACATGTTAAGAAGGATGTTCCCTACTACAAGGTCCATCATATGCATAAAACTCCATAATTCACACCACACTCATGTACAAAAACTCCTAGATCTAGCTCTGCCTCAACTCATCTTATTGAACCTCATTTACAATATGAACATATGTACATGGCATCATATAATGACTCTTCATGGCACTTAACTCATACATCTGGATGTGTATTTGATGGCCTCACATGCACAGTTTCACACCATAGACGTGCCATGGCACGACAACGTTATACCTCATGCACATTCATTTTGCAAGGTATAATGAAGGGTGATTTGACATGGCTCACAAGCTCGCCCATCTTATAAATACATTTTTTCAAACTCTTATTTGCACAATGGTCGATACTAGTAGGTAGTATGAACTGCGCACATAAGAGCACATGTATGTATGGTTTATGGCATTACAAAATTTAATTTTAACGTACAAGATTTGGAAAACACTTACTTGGAGAATCTTGTGCCAATCGTGGGACTTCAACCCATATAGTTACTCAACGCCTCTTTTCTTAGTGGTTGTAAAGGCTCCCTTCAATGATCTCATGCATCCAGTGGGAGTACGCAAAGTGGTGATGGCCTGCTTTACTTGCTTCTCCTCTTTCTTTGATATAATCCATGGTGCAGGCGGAAGACGAACGTGCCCACCCTCCTCTCGTGGCCAAGCTTGATGCATATGTCCTGCGACCCGCAAGTCCTCACGTACGCTAACATTGTCTCGTTTACCAATAATATGTTCCCAAATACTAGATCCCACATTCTTCAAGATGTGCATGGGATCAAGAAGATGGTTGATCTTAAGATGGGTCCAATATGGTAGCCGAAAAAAAATGGAGTACCTACACAAGGGATTGCTCTATGTGACCTTTAATCCAATTAGAGACTACACAAAACAAGATTGAAAAACATTACTATACCTGTTCATGCCATCTGGAGGAAGAATATTTGTAGACTCCCAAATACGCTTCCAATCTTTTGCACGAAGTGTTTGTGGAGGAATGTTACTCTTACTAGCAACATATTTAGGATGATCTGAGGGGAGAAATTGATGATGATTATCGAATATGGTCTTACACAAACCGTCAGCATACTCATGTACTAACGAAGGGCCACAAACAGGACATGCATGTTTACCCGATGTTTTCAAACCTGTTAAAATATAAATAAAAGTTAGAATAATGAGTCATTTGAATACCATGAGTCATTTGAATACCATCAATTTACATCTACTCACCTCTAAACCTGTTTGATTTCATTCTCCATACATGGAGATGTGATTTAAGGTAATTCGACGTGCTCGTACAATGCATCCTTGACATCGATTACACATACATTTGATCCGTTGTCCTAACCACACATCGCGATTACGATGACGCATTGTCTCATCTTCCCCATAACTGCTTGAGGAGGTTGATGACATCCTATGTGTAAACCAGAAAACACAAAATCATGCCAATGTTTTTAATGAAAGAGAAAAAAACGCGTGTATAAACGCAGCTATTTCCCAAAAATTACGTGTATTAACGTGGCTATTTCCTAAAAATCGGCTGATAGGTGACTTGAATGATGATATTTGTGTGAGTCAAGAATGATGGTGGACAGTGAGCATTGGAAGAGAGCATGGAAGAAAATTGGTGAGTTTGGACCAGGGTTTTCACCGCCTATGTACCATATGCTATGCTAAATGATCTACTAGAGAAATGTTATGCGCAAGTAAAAGAACGTGTACAAAGAATAATTCTTAGCAATATAGAGCTTTCTGGATGTAGTATAGTAAGTGATGGATGGTCCAATGTACAAAGAAAACCATTAATTCATATAATGGTTATTTGACCTAGAGGTGAGACTTTCATTCTGCTGGTTCAATCAAAACTAGGGCTCACATTGCTCAAGTCATTGGCTCTCTGATAGAGGAAGTGGGTGCTAAAAATGTAGTCCAAATCATCATGGACAATGCAAAGAATTGCAAGAATGCATCCAAAATCCTAAAGCGGCACTATCCACATGTTTTTTCGGTAGGCTATATTACTCATCATGGACAATGCAAAGAATCGCAAGAATGCATCCAAAATCCTAAAGTAGCACTATCCACATGTTTTTTCGGTAGGCTGTAATACTCATAGTTTGAATCTTGTATTAAAAGATTGGTATAAAAGTGATGATACCAAATGGTTTGCCTCAATCGTCCGACACTGCTCCGCTAGCTTGTGATGATGGTGGACAGTGAGCATTGGAAGAGAGCATGGAAGAAAATTGGTGAGTTTGGACCAGGGTTTTCACCGCCTACGTACCATCATATGCTATGCCAAATGATCTACTAGAGAAATGTTATGCGCAAATAAAAGAACGTGTACAAAGAATAATTCTTAGCAATATAGAGCTTTCTGGATGTAGTATAGTAAGTGATGGATGGTCCAATGTACAAAGAAAACCATTAATTCATATAATGGTTATTTCACCTAGAGGTGAGACTTTCATTCTGCTGGTTCAATCAAAACTGGGGCTTACATTGCTCAAGTCATTGGCTCTCTGATAGAGGAAGTGGGTGCCAAAAATGTAGTCCAAATCATCATGGACAATGCAAAGAATTGCAAGAATGCATCCAAAATCCTAAAGCGGCACTATCCACATGTTTTTTTGGTAGGCTGTAATACTCATCATGGACAATGCAAAGAATTGCAAGAATGCATCCAAAATCCTAAAGCGGCACTATCCACATGTTTTTTCGGTAGGCTGTAATACTCATAGTTTGAATCTTGTATTAAAAGATTGGTATAAAAGTGATGATACCAAATGGTTTGCCTCAATCGTCCGACACTGCTCCGCCAGCTTGTGAGATTCATGCTCAAGAGACAGAGAGTGTTAGATATTTTGCGACCTCGCACGTCAGTTATTTTAAAGCTTCCAGCGGAGACTAGGTTTTGCACTCACTTTTACACTTTTGAGTCTCTTCTTTGAAATAAAGATGCAGTTTGCGAAACATTTACATGCATGACATTTCATGACTGGGAGAGCACTCAACCTCAAAAAAGTGAAAGAGAAAATGAAAGTCTTGAAGGCAGCACTTATAAGAAGAAGTTGGCGGAACAGTGTGATGGATGCATACCATGTAATGATGCCTGTTATGTATGCCATACAAAATCTTGATCAAAGAGCGCCTAATCTCGGAAAAGCATGGATGCAATGGTGGACTCTCCAACGGAGTTTGGAGTGTCCTGAGAAATTAGAGCACTCAGTGGTGGAAAAGCAATGGCATGTACCATTCTCCAGTAGACAAAGAAAAGTCCTATTGAAGTACTTCCATGCTAGATGGATTGGAGCACATTCACCACTACACAGTGCTGCTTACATGCTAGATCCTGAATACTGGAATATGGATTTGATGTCCAACGTTGAGGTGGTTCAAGATTTTTATAAAGTGGTAAACACTTTTTATAATAATGTTGATGATCGTGTAAAGTGCATAAAGGAGATGACCTCATTTCGATTGAAAGAGGGTTTATTTTCCAACTCCCTTGTTCAACAAATGGCTAAAGAGCAGCCTGCATGGAAGTGGTGGATGATGAATGGTGGTGAGCACTATGCTTTATTGCGCAACCTTGCGTTGAAGGTTCTAAGTCAGTGCTCTTCAAACTCAGGCTCAGAAAGAAACTGGAGCATGTACAAATATATTCACAGTACTATTCGCAATCGACTTCTTACAGATCGAGCAGATAAACTTGTTTACATGTATAGCAATGAAAAGATCTTGCAAGACATTGAAAGCGAAGAGGATGAAGAAGATATGCCCAGATGGATGTACGATTGTGATGATGTAGTAGACGAGAACTTTGATATTGGACGTACATCGTGCACTAGCCTTGAGATAGAAGACAATTTGGACATTGACTTAGATGAGCTTAATTTAGCAGACGAGAGGGTAAACCGTGAAAGAATTTTGGAGCAAGATACTGACATAGAGGAAGAAGCCATTTCATTAATTTCATAAAAAATACTTGTACAAATGATTGTATTTGGAGAAATTTTCAATACGAAAGTAGGATTTATGTCTTTCTTAGCTTTCATCTTGAAATAAATTGCGAATTGCACTAGGAGTTGCATCTAAAGGTCCCGATGGTTTATATTCGCTAGCCATGCCGAACACTGTATAAATACCTTGATTTATTGGGACACTGCACAATGCACATGTGGAAATACTTTGCATGTGCCTCACTAAACATATTAAGTGGTAGTAGTGTCCACAGGGAAGTATATACTGGCCGCTCCACCCATCAAATACTTTGTAACATATAGGACATTGGGGGGTGGAGGAACTAGTAGCCTCAGCAGAAACTCCCACAAGATCAGGATGTATCAAAAAATGAGAGATGTGGTTCCCTTGGCGCACAGGAGCTATACGCGAAGAGAGGGTCTGTACATCTTGGCTGATCTTTGTGAGCTGCTCTTGAATCCCTCTATTGGCCGGGGGAGGAGTTGGCGCTTGAGATAATCATACAGCTTCTTTCTCCTTCTCTGCTAGCTGTGCCCCTAAGCTTTCTTTGACCTTGTTTAACTCCAATCCAATGCCCTCCAACATGAGAGCAAGTTCCTCCCTTGCGAATGTCACTGTCTCTTCACGTATGTCATGGGTGTTGACAGTGGCCTCTCTGGAGGCGAAGTCCACTAGAGTTTCTAGGATAAATTGTGCATATAGCATCTTAGCAAAATAGAGTGGAGCGTCGGCGTTATGGAGAGGACGACCGTACACCTCCAAGAAAATGCGCTAGGAATTAATTTTGTAAGATTCCTCCCCAGCCTCTCAAGATGTCCAGCATCTTCCCGTGTAATCAAATTCCTCTTCAGAAATATAAAAGATCTTGTTTCTAATTGTTTTAGCCTAGAGAGAGAAAATATTCTAGAGAGAGAATATTCAGATTTTAAATATTTTTGGATAGAAAAATATTTCATCTTATTAAAATAAGTTCCCCTGAAATAGAAGTTCAAAAAGATTTTCAGAAGGTGCATTAGAAATTAAGTATAATCTGTTCAAGAGAGAGGCATGATTTTTTCGCGAAAATTTAAATTAAGGTTCCTATGGACCAATAAGATTCATCCAAATGTAAGGAGGACATAAATGGAGAAATAAAAGAAAACCCCCCCCCACAAATGAGTAAATACTCACATAAGATGAAGAGTTGACTAAGGACAAAGCTAATAGTTAAAAAGGGGAGATATTTAGAAGTAATGATACATTTTTGACACCTCTGCATGAGGATTTCCCCCTCATGAATGAGGCGCCTACTTCACATGTGCAATTGAGTTTTAAATCTTCAAAAATTGAGATATTATCTCTCCTCTCTCCTAATTCAAGTCTAGTTCCAAAAAGTTAGCTCAACTGACCAAACTGAATTGGAAAATTCTAGAATTAATTTGTTTGGTTAGGAGCTCACTTTTTCCTATAAATAGAAGCCTTCCCCTTTGTTGAAACTCAATAGTGTTTATACACTATTACTCTACTCCTCCCAAGCCAAGAACTGTGAATTCATTAATAATTCACTAGTTTTTGACATTTTCCTCTTCCAAAGATTGGTGACCACTCTTGTTACAAACAAGAGTTGAACCCTCAAACCTTCAAGCCAAAGGAAAGCTCCAAGAAACTATGTAAGTAGAGGTTCTTGTAAGTTTCTTTATTGATTTTATGTTTTTCTAATGTTTATGATTGTTGAAGTGATAAATGGAAGCTATGCCTTGATCGAAAGGCTTTTTCCCTCTCTCTTCTTAGAATCAACCCTTCTTTATCCTAGTTAAAGTGATAATTATTGGAATCAAAATTTTTATAATGTTTTCTCTTTTATAAGTGAATTTTGATTAGTCTAGATTACTTTAAATCAATTAAGAGTTAATTTTTAAGACAAATTAAGTAGAAAATTTTGAAAAATGGTCAGCCATACAAAGGAGGTTCTGGCAATTTTTTTTGGAAATAAGTATTACCTTTTATTATGCTAAAAGAGTAATTCCTATCAAATCTACACTCTAAAAGTGTCATTTTCATGCATAGAAGATGCATATTGATTATTATTATTTTTTGCATAAAGAAATATTTTTCTTTTATTATGAAGTGTTTCTTTCATCAAAATAGATTTTTATGCATAAAGGAATAATTTTTTTATTATGAAAGTGTTACTTTCATCAAAATATATTTTTATGCATAAAGGAATTGTAAGATTCCTCCCTAGTCTCTCAAGATATCCAGCATCTTTCCCTGTAATCAATTCCCTCTTCAGAATTATAAGAGATCTCGTCTCTGCTTGTTTTGACATAGAGAGAGAAAATATTCTAGAGAGAGAATATTCAGATTTTTAATATTTTTGGATAGAAAATTATCTCATCTTATTAAAATAAGTTCCCCTAAAACAGAAATTCAAAAAGAACTTTCCAATGTGCAATTGAAATTAATTGGAAATGGGTATAAAGGACCTTAGTCTAAGGGTCTAGATTTTCAAGAAAATTTGGATTATGGTCTAATTAAGGTTCTTATGGGCCAATAGCATCAATCCATATGTAGGGAGGAGATAAATCCAATTTTGTAAAAGAAGATACCCAAAAATGAGTAAATGCTCACATAAGATGAAGAGTTGACTATGTACAAGGTTTATTAGTAAGAAACTATGAGTAATATCAAAAATATGAGATATTTTGGGTATCCAAAAATGAGTAAATGCTCACATAAGATGAAGAGTTGAAAATGTACAAGGTTTATTAGTAAAAAAACTATGAGCAATATTAAAAATATGAGATATTTTGGGTATCCAAAAATGAGTAAATGCTCCCATAAGATGAAGAGTTGAAAATGTACAAGGTTTATTAGTAAAAAACTATGAGCAATATTAAAATATGAGATATTTTGGATATAATGATTCCATTTTGACACATATGTAACGAAGGGGAGTCCATTAAAGAAGGTGCATATTTCACATGCTTGAATGAGTTTTAAACTCAAAAATAATGTGATATTTTTATCTCTCCTCTCTCTTGAACCAAACCGAATCAAAAAAGAACCAAACTAGGTCCAAATCTAGTCTAAATTCAACCAAACTAAAATTGGAAAATTCTAGAAATCAGTTAGATTTGGTTAGAGCCTCCCTCTCCTATAAATAGAACATGAATCCTTTGAAAAAAAAGATGAGAATTTTACTATTCTAGAACTATACTGAAATAATGCTAATATTTACTATTCTCTAAAATTCTCTCCAATTTATAAGAAATTGGAGCTTCCCTCTTTCTTCAATCTCCATTGGTGGCTCCATCAACATACTAAACCAATTGATTGGTTGGGGGCCTCTACCGTGAACAAAGAATCAAGCAATTTGTAAGGTAAGTGTGGTGAATTTTGATCTTTTCTATATTTTCTCAATGTTTCTCTCTTCTCAACCCCTCTCAAGCTTGAGAAGCTTAATTGGAATGGTTTTTGAATGCTATTGAAGTTAATTGATGAATGGTAGTGAAGAGTTACATAATTTGATGAATGCTATTGAAGTTAATTGATTAATGATAGTTAAGAGTTACATAAATTTCCATTTAGGTTTAATTCAAATGTTTTTTATGTAATTTCTCTCTCTCACTCAAGAAATGGTCATACTCATGACCCATTCTTAATCCAAATGAAGCTTTTCATAAAGTTTTTCCTTAATCCAAGATTAATCTATACTTGAGATCAAATTAATGGCTTTTTTCTATGCTTTTAGTTTATGTAATTCATGAATATTGATGATTCAATCCATTATGGATTAATGATCCAATTAGGGATCATTCTAATTATTTCCTTAATGATAAGCTTTATCCCTTAAAGAAATTGAGATTTATCAGTCATAGCAGCGGAGCTATGGTAAAATTTTTATAAAAATTACGCATAAAATAATTTCATTCAAATCATGAAAAGAGGACTTCCTAACATATTCTAGGAATTATCATCCTAGATTAATTGAAAGATATTCATTGTAAGCCTAGAGAAATTGATTTTTATATTATACATAATTGATTTTCATGCATAGAGGTATGCATAAAAGATTATTATTTTATTATAAAAGTGTTACTTTTAGCATAATTAAATTTCATGCATAGACGTATGCATAAAAGATATGGGAAGTGATAAGATGTGATAAGATGCATATGAGATGAGTTAGGATGTGATAAGATGAGTTAAGAAGTGATAGGATGTGTATGGGATGAGGTAAGAAGTGTATGTGATGGGATAAGATGTATATGGGTTGTGATAGGGTGAGAATATGGATGCGAATGTGGATGGGTATGTATGGATGTATGCATATAGATGTGGATGCATGAATGTGGATGTATGGATGTGAATGAGGATGTGGATGTGGATGCATGGATGTAAATGTGGATGTGTATGTATGGATGTATGCATGTAGGTGTGAGTGTGAATGTGGATGTATGGATGTAAATGAGGATGTGGATGTAGATGCATGGATGGGATGTGGATGTATGCATGTAGATGTGAATGTACACATATAGATGTGGATGTATGGATGTGAATGTGCATGTAGATGTGGATGTATGGATGAGGATGCATGAATGTGCATGTATATGTGGATGTGAAAATAGATGCATGTATGTAGATGTGGATGTATGGATGTGAATGTGGATGCGGATGTGGATATATGTATGGATGTGAATATATGATATGTGATGTGAAGGAATCTGAAGTGATGAGATGGAAAATGATGTGATGGGATGAGTACACATATAAATGGAATGGATGTAGATGTGGATGTATGGATGTGAATGTGGATGCGGATGTGGATATATGTATGGATGTGAATATATGATATGTGATGTGAAGGAATCTGAAGTGATGAGATGGAAAATGATGTGATGGGATGAGTACACATATAAATGGAATGTGGAATAAGTAATGTGGATTGATGAGGGATAATGTGAAAAAATGAGAGTTAATATAGAAACTGTATTTGTAAATTGTTTGTAAATGCTGTTTGTAAATGGCTGTTTTATGTCAAGAATGCTGGGGAAGCATTTTGACCGTCTTGTGATTAAGGTCGTGGAGACCTAACTGTTAAAGTTGCCACTGCTGACGGAGAGTCAATGGAGGACGTCTTGCGTAGCAAAGTCAGCCGAGGTCTTGACCAGCCTCGGTTCGATTAAAATGGTGAGCTTCCGGTACGGTGGATGAGGGACCAAGGAAGCGGCCTATGAGTGAAGCGCTAGGTCACCTGCGAAGGATCCTAGAGGGTGCTGACCATACGGTGCTCGGGCTCTGGGTCGCCTAGGATACCCATGCGTGCGTCGAGGAAGATATTGGAACAAGGAGTAAGAGTTGTTTTTTGAAACTAGGCATGGATCTGGTTGATTGACCTTGCTGGTCTTCAATGGATGAGTCCCTGGCTCTTTATATGGATCTGTTGGTTGATCTTGCTGATCTTCAACGAGAGTCCATCTTGATTTTTATAAGTGATTATATTGCCGAGTAATATGGGCTAGGAACTATTGAAAAATCCCCTGAGTAGACAGGTGGTGAGCGTTCTAGTTGCCAATGATGCCATAGATGCTCTGATGAAGGAATGATGGAAAATTAAGAATCAACCGGATAATTTGGAAGATTGTGATCAGTAGTGTTATGGTTTCATTAAAGGATTGTTATTAAACTGGTTGAATATGTAAAAAGGCAATTTCATATTGGGTGTGTAAGTGGTGTGGCTAATTTTATGTTTACATGAACTTCCGGCTAGGGGGCCTTGGAACTCTTTTCCTTGGTACCCGGGACAAAACCTAACCAAATTCCAAAATTGGATCCCATCACTACAGTGGTTAAGCGGTTGGCTAACCCATGGGATCGGATGGGGTTACGGTGGACTGATGGATCCGTAAATTGAGACTCAATTTCTATTATTACGACAGATAAAGTAAATCCCGGATAGTAATTGTTCTATGGATAGGAATCAACGGCTGTGCCTCTTTGATGGGGAAAAAAGCGTTGATCCCAATGATCCAAGTGCAAGTTTCTTCCTTGATCTGACCGAGTATCTTTATAGATACAATCGGATCAGCTTGATCAGTAATGGTCTTGACTACGTTAGAGAAAAAAGTTATCCTGGTGGAATCGCCCGTGCTTTCCGGGTAAGAGAAGTTTTTCCGAGTCCGATTTTTGGAAAAATTGACGGATTAGTCTCTTGTCCGAATATACGAGGCCCTGAATGTGGGACCCCTGTCCCGTGCGAGAAGTGCTACTTCCGCTGCTAGTACCCCGAATCTATTGCTCGGTGGGAATAGGGGGATCTCACAGTTGGTATCAGAGCAAATTGACATAAAGATTAACTGAGAAGTCAAAGATGTCAAAAATGTATTAAGAAGCACAAAAAGGTTGTAATTGTGTGATATAATTTATACAATTTGATATTCAAACTAAAAATTCGTAAATTAGCAATTGGGTCTTCAATTGGAAGTACCGCAATTGTATGGAATCCCGGACTTGCTTGAGGCCTAAACATGATAGTATTTACCTTATAGTTCCAAGTATCATGACTACCCGTATATACCGAGGGTACTTTACCGGCACTATATACGAGTAAATCTAAGAATTAAAATTATAAGTGTTAATGCTATCCAGATGATGATTTCGAATGTGATTGATATGATTTTTAATTTTGTTTGAGAATTGATTAATTGATTTGGACTCTGATTGAAAAATGATGATTTCTGAAATTTAGTTAAAATATAATAACCTGAGCGAAACCACAATGATGATGAATTGGACGAGTCCCTGTGATGATATTCATAACTAGAATGATGATAATGATTTTAGCAAATCACTATGAGATTAGTGGGTTGTGCTGTCAAACTGTTACTGTTAACACTTGACCGGTAGATCAAGTTAAGGGATGACAAATTGAGAACTTACTTGACTGAAATTCCCGTGGAGGAATGTTCATCAGAAGGAAAATTTTCGGTCTAATGAACCATTATCATGTTAAAGATATGAATGATATGATCTGTAAGATTCCTCCCCCAAACCCCCTTTTGATGTCTAGTATCTTCTTCTATAATCAATCCCTCTTCAGAAATATAAAAGACTTGTTTCTAACTGTTTTAACCTAGAGAGAGAAAATATTCTAGAGAGAGAATATTCAGATTTTTAATATTTTTGGATAGAAAATTATCTCATCTTATTAAAATAAGTTCCCCTGAAACAGAAATTCAAAAAGAACTTTTCAATGTGCAATTGGAATTAATTGGAAATGTGTATAAAGGACCTTAGTCTAAGGGTCTAGATTTTTAAAAAATTTTGGATTATGGTCCAATTAAGGTTCCTATGGGCCAATAGCATCAATCCATGTGTAGGGAGGAGATAAATCCAATTTGTAAAAGAAGATACCCAAAAATGAGTAAATGCTCATATAAGATGAAGAGTTGAAAATGTACAAGGTTTATTAGTAAAAAATTATGAGCAATATTAAAAGTATGACATATGTAAGGAAGGGGAGTTCTTTAAAGGAGGTGCATGTTTCACATAAGATGAAGAGTTGAAAATGTACAAGGTTTATTAGTAAAAAATTATGAGCAATATTAAAAGTATGACATATGTAAGGAAGGGGAGTTCTTTAAAGGAGGTGCATATTTCACATAAGATGAAGAGTTGAAAATGTACAAGGTTTATTAGTAAAAAACTATGAGCAATATTAAAAATATGACATATGTAAGGAAGGGGAGTTCTTTAAAGGAGGTGCATATTTCACATGCTTGAATGAGTTTTAAACTCATAAAAATTGAGATATTTCATCTCTCCTCTCTCCTCATTCAAGTCTAGTTCCAAAAAATTAGCTTAACTGACCTAAAAATGGTCAAAAATTGACCAAACTGAATTGGAAAATTCTAGAATCAGTTTGTTTGGTTAGGAGCTCAATTTTTCCTATAAATAGAAGCCTCCCCCTTGTTGAAAAATATATAGTGTTTATGTATCGTTACTCTACTCCACCTAAGCCAAGAACTGTGAATTCATTTAATAATTCACTAGTTTTTGGAGCTTCACTCTTTCTTCAATCCCCATTAGTGGCTTCATCAACATACTTAACCAATTGAATTGTTGGGGGCCTCTACCGTGAACAAAGAATCAAGCAATTTGTAAGGTAATTAGTGAATATTGCTCTTTTCTATAATTTCTCAATGTTTCTCTCTTCTCAACCCCTCTCAAGCTTGAGAAGCTTAATTGGTATGGTTTTTTAAATGCCATTGAAGTTAATTGGTGAATAGTAGTGAAGAGTTACATAATTTAATAAATGCTATTGAAGTTAATTTCCATTTATGTTTAAATTCTAATGGTTTTTATGTAATTTCTCTCTCTCACTCAAGAAATGGTCATACTCATGACCCATTCTCAATCCAAAAGAAGCTTTTCATAAAGCTTTTCCTTAATCCAAGATTAAGCTATGCTTGAGGCCAAATTAATGGTTTTTTTTTTCTATGCTTTTAGTTTATGCATATTGATGATTCAATCCATTATGGATTAATGATCCAATTAGAGATCATTTTAATTATTTCCTTAATGATAAGCTTTATCCCTTAGAAAAATTGAGATTTATCAGTCATAGCAGCGGAGCTATGGTAAAATTTTTATAAAAATTATGCATAAAATAATTTCATTCAAAGCATAAAAAGAGGACTTCCTACCATATTCTAGGAATTATCATCCTAGACTAATTGAAAGAATTTCATTATAATCATGGAGAAATTGAATTTTTATATTATTCATAAAGAATAAGTTTTTATATCAAAAGTGTTACTTTTATCATTTTTATTTACTTGCATAGAAGTATGCATAATGGATAAATTTTTATATCAAAAGTGTTACTTTTATCATTTTTATTTACATGCATAGAAGTATGCATAATGGATAAATTTTTATATCAAAAGTGTTACTTTTATCATTTTTATTTACATGCATAGAAGTATGCATAATGGATAAATTTTTATATCAAAAGTGTTACTTTTATCATTTTTATTTACATGCATAGAAGTATGCATAATGGATAAATTTTTATATCAAAAGTGTTACTTTTATCATTTTTATTTTCATGCATAGAAGTATGCATAATGGATAAATTTTTATATCAAAAGTGTTACTTTTAGCATAATTGAATTTCATGCATAGAGGTATACATAAGAGATGAATATTTTATTATAAAAGTGTTACTTTTACAATAATTGAAATTCATGCATAGAGGTATGCATAAGAGATGAATATTTTATTATAAAAGTGTTACTTTTACAATAATTAAAATTCATGCATAGAGGTATGCATAAGAGATGAATATTTTATTATAAAAGTGTTACTTTTAGCATAATTGAATTTCATGCATAGAGGTATGCATAAGAGATGATTATTTTATTATAAAAGTGTTACTTTTAGCATAATTGAATTTCATGCATAGAAGTATGCATAAAAGATATGGGAAGTGATAAGATATGATAAGATGCATATAAGATGAGTTAAGATGTGATAAGATGTGTATGGGATGAGATAAGAAGTGTATGAGATGAGATAAGATGTATATGGGTAGGGTGAGAATGGATGTGATATTAAAGATTAGATATGAAGGCATATGGGGTTATATGAATGGGAATGTGAAAATGGATGTATGTATGTGGAGATGGGAGTGTGGATGTATGCATGTGAAAATGGATGTATGCATGAAGATGTATATGCATAGATGTGAATGTGGATGTAGACGTGGTTGTATAGAAGTGAATGTGGAATGTGGATATGGATGTATGTATGTATGTGGATGTAGATGTGGATGTATAGATGTGAATGGAAATATAGATGTGGATATAGATGTGAATGTGAATGTAGATGTGGATGTATGCGAATGTGGATGTAGATGTGGTTGTATAGATGTGAATGTGGAACGTGGATGTGGATGTATGTATGTATGTGGATGTAGATGTGGTTGTATAGATGTCAATCTGGAACGTGGATGTGGATGTATGTATGTATGTGGATGTAGATGTGTATGTATAGATGTGAATGGGAATGTGGATGTGGATATATGTGAATGTGGATGTAGATGTGGATGTATAAATGTGAATGTGGAATGTGGATGTGGATGTATGTATGTATATGGATGTAGATGTGGATGTATAGATGTGAATGTGGAATGTGGATATATGTATGTATGTGGATGTAGATGTGGATGTATAGATGTGAATGGGAATGTGGATCTGGATGTATGTATGTATGTGGATATGGATGTATGAATGAGGACGTGATAGTGGATGTATGCATGAGGATGTGGATGTATGAATGAGGACGTGATAGTGGATGTATGCATGTGGGTGTAGATGTGAATGGGAATGTGGATGTGGACGTATGTATGTATGTGGATATGGATGTATGAATGAGGACGTGATAGTGCATGTATGCATGTGGATGTGGATGTATGAATGAGGACGTGATAGTGGATGTATGCATGTGGATGTGGATGTATGGATGTGGATATGGATGTGTATGTATGAATGTGGATATGGGATGTGGATGTATAAATGAGGATGTGAAAATGGAGGTAAGCATGTAGATGTGGATGTATGGATGTGAATGTGGTTGTGGATGTGGATGTATGGATGTGAATATATGATATGTGATGTGAAGGAATCTGAAGTGAAGAGATGGAAAATGATGTGATTGGATGAGTACACATATAAATGGAATGAGGAATAAGTAATGTAGATTATATGAGGGATAATGTGGAAAAATTAGACTTAATATAGAAATTGTATTTGTAAACTGTTTGTAAATGAAGTTTGTAAATGACTGTTTTATGTCAAGAATGCTGGGAAAGCATTTTGACCGTCTTGTGATTAAGGTCGTGGAGACCTAACTGATAAAGTTGCAATTGCTGACGGAGAGTCAATGGAGGACGTCTCGCGTAGCAAGGTCGGCCGAGGTCTTGACCAGCCTCGGTTCGATTAAAATGGTGAGCTTCCGGTACGGTGGATGAGGGACCAAGGAAGCGGCCTATGAGTGAAGCGCTAGGTCACCTGCGAAGGATCCTAGAGGGTGCTGACCATACGGTGCTCGGGCTCTGGGTCGCCCAGGATACCCACGCGTGCGTCGAGGAAGATATTGGAACAAGGAGTAAGAGTTGTTTTGTGAAAACGGGCATGGATCTGGTTGATTGACCTTGCTGGTCTTCAATGGATGAGTCCATGGCTCTTTATATGGATCTGTTGGTAAATCTTGCTGATCTTCAACGAGAGTCCATCTTGATTTTTATAAGTGATTATAATGCCGAGTATTATGGGCTAGGAACTATTGAAAAGGCCCCTGTGTGGACAGGTGGTGAGCGTTCTAGTTGCCAATGATGCCATAGATACTCTGATGAAGGAATGATGGAAAATTATGAATCAACTGGAAAAATTGGAAGATTGTGATCAGTGGTACTATGGTTTCATTAAAGGATTGTTTTAAAGTTAGCTGATGCTAAGAAAAAGGCAATTTTCATATTGGGTGTGTAAGTGATGTGGCTAGTTTTATGTTTGCATGAACTTCCGGCTAGGGGGCCTTGGAACTCTTTTCCTTGGTACCCGGGACAAAACCTAACCAAATTCCAAATTGGATCCCATCACTACACTGGTTGGGCGGTTGGCTAACCCATGGGATCGGATGGGGTTAGGCTGGACTGATGGATCCGTAAATCGAGATTTAATTTCTATTATTACGATAGATGAAGTAAATCCCGGATAGAAATTGTTCTATGGATAGGAATCAACGGCTGTGCCTCTTGATGGGGAAAAAAGCGTTGATCCCAATGATCCAAGTGCAAGTTTCTTCCTTGATTTGACCAAGTACCGTTAAAGGTGCAGTCAGATCAGTTGATCTGTAATGATCTTGACTGCGTTAGAGTAAAGAGTTATCCTGGTGGAATTGCCCATGCTTTCCGGGTAAGGGAAGTTTTTTCGGGTTCGATTTTGGAAAAACCGACGGATTAGTCTCTTGTCCGGATATCCGTGGATGAGGCCCCGAATGTGGGTCCCTGCCCCGCGCATGAAGTGCTACTTCCGCTGCTAGTACCCCGAATCTGTTGCACGGTGGGAACAGGGATCTCACATGATCTGAATGAATTGTTATTTAATGATGAGTTCTATATAAGGGATATTTATCCCAGTATTCTGTTGGGTTGACCAGAATATAAGGAACCCCAGAATAAAATTGGATCTTAAGAAAAAGAGTTGTCCTCTACCTTGCGAGATGAGGACATCTCGCACTTTTTTAAGTGGGGTAGAATATAAGATTCCTCCCCAGCCTTCGAGGTATACAAGAGTAAGAATCTCCCTTTTTGATCTTATAATTATTCCCTCTCTAAAATAAAAGAAAGATTCTGTTTCAAAAAGGAAGACCCTTTCCCTAGAATACTTCTCAGGAGTCACGCCTATTTTAAGGATTCAGAACAATGAGTTCAGAAGTGAAAATCGGTGTTTGGATACCAAGGTTTTGGTTTTCATTCGAGTACAGCCCAAAAGAAGTTCTTTATCTCTTGGGGAGTATAAGAAGTTATCCCCCTAGATATTGTGAGCCTTATCTGAATTCAAAGAAAGTAAGTGACTTAGCTTACGAGCTTCTTTTATCTCCTCATCTCAAAGTTCTTAATGCCTCCTATAGAAATATGTGCAAAAACCAAATCATGGAAAGACGGTAAAACTTCAGTGGCAAGATACCGTTGGCTTCTAGGTTACGCTAGCTCCTTCCTTTATATAAGTCGTAACTTTTACTTATCGCTCACAGTAATCTTACTTCCATCGATGTCCTTTCTTCTTAATCTCCTTCATGGCTTGGCAACAGGAATTAGTTTTATCCATGATGATTTCTCACCTTCAAGACGCAAGCGAGTCTATGAAGAGAGATTTTATAGAACAGTATGAGCGCTCACTTTTCCCTCACTTGGGAACTTCTCTAGCTCAGACCAAATGGCGGACCTATCAAGACATAACTAGGGTAACACCCTGGGGTCAGCAGCACTTTCGTAACAATGTCCGCTTGGCCATAGTTATTGAAGCTTTGGGTTTGGGTCCCCGATACTACTGTGTCATGAGATCAAGGCATCTTGGGTTTCCTGAGCGAGTCTTCTTACTGGCGTGTTTTCTTCCTCATCAAAAGATATGCCTTTACCCCGTTTTTGGCTTGCCTCTCAGAGGTCCTTTTGTTAGATCACCTCATACCATTGAGATAGGTGCGGCAATAACCAACAAAATTATTCCCATAGATGAGTTACCTTATATGTGCGCAGCTTGTGAGTGCTGCTTTTGTGATCATATGATGGATGGGCTTATGGAAGTGTAAAGAGTTCTTCTTTCTTTACTATATATGTTTCAAGAATGAATAAAGTTTAAATCTTGTTCTTATTTCGAATCTTACTCTCTTTGAGACTTTTTTTTGTGGTTAATCTTAATTAAATTTTTCTCTAAGTCTCATATTCATGCATCTTGTGAAATTACCCCCAGTTTGCGAGATGAGGATATCTCACGTTTTTCAAGTGGGAGAGAATGTAAGATTCCTCCCCAGTCTCTCAAGATATCCAGCATCTTTCCTGTAATCAATTCCCTCTTCAGAATTATAAGAGATCTCGTCACTGCCTAACATAGAGAGAGAAAATATTCTAGAGAGAGAATATTCAGATTTTTAATATTTTTGGATAGAAAATTATCTCATTTTATTAAAATAAGTTTCCCTGAAATAGAAATTCAAAAAGAACTTTCCAATGTGCAATTGAAATTAATTGGAAATGGGTATAAAGGACCTTAGTCTAAGGGTCTAGATTTTCAGAAATTTTTGGATTATGGTCCAATTAAGGTTCTTATGGGCCAATAGTATCAATCCATGTGTAGGGAGGAGATAAATCCAATTTTGTAAAAGAAGATACCCAAAAATGAGTAAATGCTCACATAAGATGAAGAGTTGACTATGTACAAGCTTTATTAGTAAGAAACTATGGCTTTATTAGTAAGAAACTATGAGTAATATCAAAAATATGAGATATTTTAGGTATCCAAAAATGAGTAAATTCTCACATAAGATGAAGAGTTGAAAATGTACAAGGTTTATTAGTAAAAAAACTATGAGCAATATTAAAAATATGAGATATTTTGGGTATCCAAAAATGAGTAAACGCTCACATAAGATGAAGAGTTGAAAATGTACAAGGTTTATTAGTAAAACACTATGAGCAATATTAAAATATGAGATATTTTGGGTATAATGATTTCATTTTGACACATATGTAAGGAAGGGGAGTCCATTAAAGGAGGTGTATATTTCACATGCTTGAATGAGTTTTAAACTCAAAAATAATGTGATATTTTTATCTCTCCTCTCTCTTGAACCAAACCAAATAAAAAAAGAACCAAACCGAATCAAAAAGGAACCAAACTAGGTCCAAATCTAGTCCAAATTCAACCAAACTGAAATTGAAAAATTCTAGAAATCAGTTAGATTTGAACCGGATAATTTGGAAGATTATGATCAGTGGTACTATGGTTTCATTAAAGAATTGTTTTAAAACTGGTTGAATCTATGAAAAGGCAATTTCATATTGGGTGTGTAAGTGGTGTGGCTAATTTTATGTTTGCATGAACTTCCGGCTAGGGGGCCTTGGAACTCTTTTCCTTGGTACCTGGAACAAAACCTAACCAAATTCCAAAATTGGATCCCATCACTACAGTGGTTGGGCGGTTGGCTAACCCATGGGATTGGATGGGGTTAGGCTGGACTGATGGATCCATAAATCGAGACTCAATTTCTGTTATTACGATAGATAAAGTAAATCCCCCGGGTAAGAGAAGTGTTTCCGAGTCCGGTTTTTGGAAAAATCGAAAGATTAGTCTCTTGTCCGGATATCCGTGGGGTGGACGAGGCCCCAAATGTGGGACCCCTGTCCCGTGCGAGAAGTGCTACTTCCGCTGCTAGTACCCCGAATCTGTTGCTCGGTGGGAATAGGGGGACTCACAGTTGGTATCAGAGCAAATTGACATAAAGATCAACTGAGAAGTCAAAGATGTCAAAAATTTATCAAGAAGCACAAAAAGGTTGCAATTGTGTGATATAATTCATACGATTTGATATTCAAACTAAAAGTTCGTAAATTAGCAATTGGGTCTTCAATTGGAAGTACCGCAATTGTATGGAATCCCGGACTTGCTTGAGGCCTAAACATGATAGTATTTACCTTATAGTTCCAAGTACCATGACTACCCGTATATACCGAGGGTACTTTACCGACAGTATATAAACGAGTAAATCTAAGAATTGAAATTATAAGTGTTAATGCTATCCAGATGATGATTTTGAATGTGGTTGATATGATTTTTAATTCTGTTTGAGAATTGATGAATTGATTTGGACTCTGATTGAAAAATGATGATTTCTAAAATTTAGTTGAAATATAATAACCTGAGCGAAACCACAATGAGGA
The DNA here is from genome assembly GCF_041138505.1 of Cibotium barometz. Lineage (NCBI taxonomy): Eukaryota > Viridiplantae > Streptophyta > Polypodiopsida > Cyatheales > Cibotiaceae > Cibotium > Cibotium barometz. The sequence goes on from NC_141068.1 coordinate 33,019,921, forward strand.
TGAATGGGACGAGTCCCTGTGATGATATTCATAACTAGAATGATGATAATGATTTCTGCAAATCACTATGAGATTAGTGGGTTGTGCTGTCAAACTGTTTTACTGTTAACACTTGACCGGTAGATCAAGTTAAGGGATGACAAATTGAGAACTTACTTGACTCAAATTCCCGTGGAGGAATGTTCATCAGAAGGAAATTTTTCGGTCTAATGGACCATTATCATGTTAAAGATATGAATGATATGATCTGAATGAATTGTTATTTAATGATGAGTTCTATATAAGGGATATTTATCCCAGTATTCTGTTGGGTTGACCAGAATATAAGGAACCCCAGAATAAAATTGGATCTTAAGAAAAAGAATATAAGGAACCCCAGAATATAAGGAACCCTAGAATAAAATTGGAACTTAAGAAAAAGAGTTGTCCTCTACCTTGCGAGATGAGGACATCTCGCACTTTTTTAAGTGGGGTAGAATGTAAGATTCCTCCCCAGCCTTCGAGGTATACAGGAGTAAGAATCTCCCTTTTTGATCTTATAATTATTCCCTCTCTAAAATAAAAGAAAGATTCTGTTTCAAAAAGGAAGACCCTTTCCCTAGAATACTTCTCAGGAGTCATGCCTGTTTTAAGGATTCAGAACAATGAGTTCAGAAGTAAAAATCGGTGTTTGGATACCAAGGTTTTGGTTTTCATTCCAGTACGGCCCAAAAGAAGTTCTTTATCTCTTGGGGAGTATAAGAAGTTATCCCCCCAGATATTGTGAGCCTTATTTGAATTCAAAGAAAGTAAGTGACAGCTTACGAGCTTCTTTTATCTCCTCATCTCAAAGTTCTTAATGCCTCCTATAGAAATATGTGCCAAAACCAAATCATGGAAAGACGGTAAAACTTTAGTGGCAAGATACTGTTGGCTTCTAGGTTATGCTAGCTCCTTCCTTTATATAAGTCGTAACTTTTACTTATCGCTCACAGTAATCTTACTTCCATCGATCTCCTTTCTTCTTAATCTCCTTCATGGCTTGGCAATAGGAATTAGTTTTATCCATGATGATTTCTCACCTTCAAGACGCAAGCGAGTCTGTGAAGAGAGATTTTATAGAACAGTATGAGCGCTCACTTTTCCCTCACTTGGGAACTTCTGTAGCTCAGACCAAATGGCGGACCTATCAAGACATAACTAGGGTAACACCCTGGGGTCAGCAGCACTTTCGTAACAATGTCCGCTTGGCCATGGTTATTGAAGCTTTGGGTTTGGGTCCCTGATACTACTGCATCATGAGATCAAGGCATCTTGGGTTTCCTGAGCGAGTCTTCTTACTGGCGTGTTTTCTTCCTCATCAGAAGATATGCCTTTACCCCGTTTTTGGCTTGCCTCTCAGAGGTCCTTTTGTTAGATCACCTCATACCACTGAGATAGGTGCGGCAATAACCAACAGAATTATTCCCATAGATGAGTTACCTTATACGTGCGCAGCTTGTGAGTGCTACTTTTGTGATCATATGATGGACGGGCTTATGGAAGTGTAAAGAGTTCTTCTATCTTTACTGTATATGTTTCAAGAATGAATAAAGTTTAAATCTTGTTCTTATCTCGAATCTTACTCTCTTTGAGACTTTTTTTTGTGGTTAATCTTAATTCTTTTTTCTCTAAGTCTCATATTCGTGCATCTTGTGAAATTACCCCCAGTTTTGCGAGATGAGGACATCTCGCGTTTTTCAAGTGGGAGAGAATGTAAGATTCCTCCCCAGTCTCTCAAGATATCCAGCATCTTTCCCTGTAATCAATTCCCTCTTCAAAATCATAAGAGATCTCGTCTCTGCCTGTTTTGACATAGAGAGAGAAAATATTCTAGAGAGAGAATATTCAGATTTTTAATATTTTTGGATAGAAAATTATCTCATCTTATTAAAATAAGTTTCCTTAAAACAGAAATTCAAAAAGAACTTTCCAATGTGCAATTAGAATTAATTGGAAATGGGTATAAAGGACCTTAGTCTAAGGGTCTAGATTTTCAAAATTTTTTGGATTATGTTCCAATTAAGGTTCTTATGGGCCAATAGCATCAATCCATGTGTAGGGAGGAGATAAATCCAATTTTGTAAAAGAAGATACCCAAAAATGAGTAAATGCTCACATAAGATGAAGAGTTGACTATGTACAAGGTTTATTAGTAAGAAACTATGAGTAATATCAAAAATATGAGATATTTTGGGTATCCAAAAATGAGTAATTGCTCACATAAGATGAAGAGTTGAAAATGTACAAGGTTTATTAGTAAAAAAACTATGAGCAATATTAAAAATATGAGATATTTTGGGTATCCAAAAATGAGTAAATGCTCCCATAAGATGAAGAGTTGAAAATGTACAAGGTTTATTAGTAAGAAACTATGAGCAATATTAAATATATGAGATATTTTGGGTATAATGATTCCATTTTGACACATATGTAAGGAAGGGGAGTCCATTAAAGGAGGTGCATATTTCACATGCTTGAATGAGTTTTAAACTCAAAAAAAATGTGATATTTTTATCTCTCCTCTCTCTTGAACCAAACCAAATCAAAAAGGAACCAAACCGAATCAAAAAAGAACCAAACTAGGTTCAAATCTAGTCCAAATTCAACCAAACTAAAATTAGAAAATTCTAGAAATCAGTTAGATTTGGTTAGAGCCTCCCTCTCCTATAAATAGAACATGAATCCTTTGAAAAAAAAGAGGAGAATTTTACTATTCTAGAACTATACTGAAATAATGCTAATATTTACTATTCTCTAAAATTCTCTCCAATTTGTATGAAATTGGAGCTTCTCTCTTTCTTCAATCTCCATTGGTGGCTCCATCAACATACTAAACCAATTGATTGGTTGGGGGCCTCTACCGTGAACAAAGAATCAAGCAATTTGTAAGGTAAGTGTGGTGAATTTTGATCTTTTCTATATTTTCTCAATGTTTCTCTCTTCTCAACCCCTCTCAAGCTTGAGAAGCTTAATTGGAATGGTTTTTGAATGCTATTGAAGTTAATTGATGAATGGTAGTGAAGAGTTACATAATTTGATGAATGCTATTGAAGTTAATTGATTAATGATAGTTAAGAGTTACATAAATTTCCATTTATGTTTAATTCAAATGGTTTTTATGTAATTTCTCTCTCTCACTCAAGAAATGGTCATACTCATGACCCATTCTCAATCCAAATGAAGCTTTTCATAAAGTTTTTCCTTAATCCAAGATTAATCTATACTTGAGGTCAAATTAATGGCTTTTTTCTATGCTTTTAGTTTATGTATTTCATGAATATTGATGATTCAATCCATTATGGATTAATGATCCAATTAGGGTTCATTATAATTATTTCCTTAATGATAAGCTTTATCCCTTAGAAAAATTGAGATTTATCAGTCACATAGCAGCGAAGCTATGGTAAAGTTTTTATAAAAATTACGCATAAAATAATTTCATTCAAATCATGAAAAGAGGACTTCCTAACATATTCTAGGAATTCTCATCCTAGATTAATTGAAAGATATTCATTGTAAGCCTAGAGAAATTGATTTTTATATTATGCTGCATAATTGATTTTCATGCATAGAGGTATGCATAAAAGATTATTATTTTAACATAAAAGTGTTACTTTTATCATAATTAGATTTCATGCATAGAGGTATGCATAAAAGATTATTATTTTAATATAAAAGTGTTACTTTTATCATATTTGAAATTCATGCATAGAGGTATGCATAAAAGATGAATATTTTATTATAAAAGAGTTACTTTTAGCATAATTGAATTTCATGCATAGAGGTGTGCATAAGAGATTAATATTTTATTATAAAAGTGTTACTTTTAGCATAATTAAATTTCATGCATAGAGGTATGCATAAGAGATGAATATTTTTTTATAAAAGAGTTACTTTTAGCATAATTGAATTTCATGCATAGAGGTATGCATAAGAGATGAATATTTTATTATAAAAGTGTTACTTTTAGCATAATTGAATTTCATGCATAGAGGTATGCATAAAAGATAATTATTTTATTATAAAAGTGTTACTTTTAGCATAATTAAATTTCATGCATAGAGGTATGCATAAAAGATATGGGAAGTGATAAGATGCATATGAGATGAGTTAGGATGTGATAAGATGAGTTAAGAAGTGATAGGATGTGTATGGGATGAGGTAAGAAGTGTATGTGTGATGGGATAAGATGTATATAGGTTGTGATAGGGTGAGAATATGGATGTGAATGTGGATGGTTATGTATGGATGTATGCATGTAGATGTGGATGCATGAATGTGGATGTATGGATGTGAATGAGGATGTGGATGTGGATGCATGGATGTAAATGTGGATGTGTATGTATGGATGTATGCATGTAGATGTGAGCGTGAATGTGGATGTATGGATGTAAATGAGGATGTGGATGTAGATGCATGGATGGGATGTGGCATTAGGAACTCAATGGAGTCTTTTTGGGCCCTTTAATTTGCCATGAGGTTATGGAAACGTTTAACTTTTTGACAAATAGGAGCCCGCCATGTAAGCAAAAACCAATGGTTTGTAAGAGAGGTGTAAGAGTGGTCAAAGGGTGCACTTTTTCCCCCAAAAAGGGGAGGGGGCAATTTTACAATTTTCGGACCTCCATAACTTCTACATATAAGCTCCGATTTGAGCGGAGATTACAGATCCGTGATCTACGCATCAAGAGCTTTCCATAGATATGTTACATGATATGGTTTTATCCGCTAGATTTTAAATTCCATTTTCCCCCCAAAATTCAAATTCGAATAAAGTAGCCGTTTTGAAGCTTCAAATTAGAAAACGTTTCTTCTTAAGAGAAAAGGTTTGACTCCCTTAAACTGCCAAATAAAAGGGCCCAAGAAGACTCCATTGAGTTCCTAATGGATGTATGCATGTAGATGTGAATGTACGCATATAGATGTGGATGTATGGATGTGAATGTGCATGTAGATGTGGATGTATTGATGAGGATGCATGAATGTGCATGTAGATGTGGATGTGAAAATAGATGCATGGATGTAGATGTGGATGTATGGATGTGAATGTGGATGTGGATGTGGATATATGTATGGATGTGAATATATGATATGTGATGTGAAGGAATCTGAAGTGATGAGATGGAAAATGATGTGATGGGATTAGTACACATATAAATGGAATGTGGAATAAGTAATGTGGATTGATGAGGGATAATGTGGAAAAATGAGAGTTAATATACAAACTGTATTTGTAAACTGTTTGTAAATGGCTGTTTTATGTCAAGAATGCTGGGGAAGCATTTTGACCGTCTTGTGATTAAGGTCGTGGAGACCTAACTATTAAAGTTGCAACTGCTGACGGAGAGTCAATGGAGGACGTCTCGCGTAGCAAAGTCGGCCGAGATCTTGACGAGCCTCGGTTCGATTCAAATGGTGAGCTTCCGGTACGGTGGATGAGGGACCAAGGAAGCGGCCTATGAGTGAAGCGCTAGGTCACCTGCGAAGGATCCTAGAGGGTGCTAACCATACGGTGCTCGGGCTCTCGGTCGCCTAGGATACCCACGCGTTGTCGTGACGTGGGCGGTGTTGCTGGGAAAGCGCGGGGCTTCTGGCTGTGAGAGTAACAGGTCACCCAAGACGGCATTCACATTGTCATTTCACATAACCTCTTGCTTGATTACATGACAACACAAAATTTACATGAGATACAACTCAAAGGTGCTGATTTTTTTACATAAAGAGAAGGTATTCACACCAAAACATTAACTGCCTTTCACAAAAATTACTTCACTTTGGTGTCTCTGGAATTCCATTCTCCATTTCCTGGCACTGTATACATGCAAAATCAGCATAAACTACTCATGGAAATCAGGTCCACCACCAAACATGTAACATGGCCCTCCTTGATTATGAGAAGAAATGCCTCCCCAAGCTATCAGCAGCATGCAGCAAAGGTGTTCACCAACGCTTCATCAGGAAGCTCCAAACAACAAAAAAAACAAAAAAGGAACAGCCCAACCAGTTCAGCATGCAGGTGATCACTTCATCTGAAAGTATGTCCTTGTTCTTGTCTTCTATGCCCTCAGTCTGCACACACATTGCCTCATAGCATGCTTTAAATTGTCCGCTTTAGAGAAAGCAGGAAACGCTCCTACAGCATTCCCAGTACCTTTTCCCAGCGCTATGTGCTGCTAACTATGCTCCCCACCCGTCTTGTACTCTTCTCTCTCACGACTGACCCTTCGCACACGGCAGCTACCTGCTCGCCTGTATGCTGTCCGCTCCAGCGCCTTCAAGGCGATTCACCCCTGAGCCTCCCAGCTTTGCAGCACCTGAGCGACCTTCTGCACAAGGCCGGCTTCTCTCCTTATCCGCTCCCAGTAGAGTCACCTGCGGGCTGCTCCAACCACCACTCACATTACCAGCCGGACTCTCCCGTCCTTGTGCTCTTCCAGCTGTGCCTAGCTGTGCCTAGCTGCACTTCGCCTGCAGCCTCCACACGGCGAACTCCCAGCAGCCACGCCTGTCTGCTCCTGTGGCTGCAGCAGCAAGCCACCACACACACACACAGGGCTCTCCTCCTCAACGAGGCGCCCCCCCCCCCCTTTGAGAACCCTTCCTCCCTTGGATTCGGCACTCCCCCCCATCAGAATCACCAGCTGCGCCGACTCCATGCACTTTCTCGCAACGTCCAGAAGATGCGCTGGTAGCTGCGTGAAGGTCCATGTAGCTGGCCAGATTTATCCCTTTTTTATTTTATTTTATTTATTTTGAAGAAAAAGGCCACCATGTTCCTTTCACACCAAAGCAAAGGCAGCCTTGACCCTTTTTACCTTTTTCTGCCCATGCATCTGAGTTCATATGGGATGGTCTGTGAGCTTCTTTCACTACATGGATGTGCCACAGCAGGACATCGACCCCCTCTAAACCTGCACATCCTCCGGTATGTGCCACCAAGTTGCTATATAGGCTAATCTTCATTCAAATTTATACTGATTTGCCTTCATCTTTATCAAATTTTGGCACGTTATCTTCAGCTTTTTCATCCTCTGAACCCACATTCTCATCAAGGCTTTCCTGACTGGTTGAATTTCCTGTATTGATCATCCTGCTCATAAGAAGCCTATTTTCAAGGGTTGTTAAAACTCCATCTCCATTCTCTTTGCCAGCTAATGCAACTTGCACAAGTGTTGGTTTGGCATCCCCCTAGTTGAAATTCTCACAGCTTTTACTTTCATAAAATACAGTTTGATTGTTCTCAGAGCAGTCCACAACTGTGTTTCTAGATTCCCCATGAGTGTCGAGAATATCTGCAAAAGATAGCATTGCATCGTAGTATTGCCCATCTCGCATGGTTAAGCCAACATCATCCTCGTTCAAACCTTCTTCCCTCATCACAGCCATCACCTTCTCAGCATCATCCCCCCCTGCCAGCTGCTGCAGCATATATGTTTGCTAACATAACATAAGGTACAGTGTCCTCTGGATTCATATCGAAGAGGCGAAATGCAGCTCGTTCTCCTCGCACCACATCCACCTCCTTCCGGCATGCGCTCAGCAAGGTGGTCCATGACACAACACTGGGTTCAAGTGGCATATTAATAATCAACTCCTCTGCCTCAATCAACCGGCCTGTCCTTCCAAAGAGGTCAATCATGCAGTTATAATGATCAACATTTGGCACGATCTCATGATCTTGTTTCATGGCATCAAAGCAACGGCAACCCTCTCTTAACAGACCGGCATGGCTACATGCAGAAAGTACACTAAGAAAGGTGATTGAAGTTGGCTTCATGTTGTCCAAGCGCATTTGCTCATAGAGTGAAAGTGATTATTTACCCAATCCATTTTGACAATAAGCTGCAATGATTGCATTCCACGAGATTACATTCCGCTTGGGCATCCTATCAAACACCCTCTGAGCATCTTTGATGCTCCCACATTTGCTGTACATGTTTATGAGGGCAGTCCCTAAAACAATGTTAGATTTAGATGCATTGCAAATAATATATTTATGTAGCTGTTTGCCTTTAGATAGGGCTGCACAGTTGGCGCATGCCGAAATCATGCTGATGAGTGTCACATCATCACGCTCCGACATATTTTCATAAACTCTGCACGCATGTGAAAATTGGCCACATTTTCCATACAAGTTAACGAGGGCAGTCTGGATGACAATATCCTGCTCAAAGGCACTTCCCATGATGCAAGCGTGCATCTTCTTGCCTGTGGCTATGGCCACAGCACTGGCACATGCATCAAAGTGCTTACAAATGTGACCTTATTAGGTAATGTGCCTTCTTGTTGCATTTGCCCAAAGACTTGGAGGGCATCCTGGCTCCTCCATTTTGTGAATGTGATCCAATCAATGCATTCCAAGATACCACATTTCGCTTGTGCATCTTATAGAACATCTTACGTGCATCCACTAGACTGCCACATTTTCCATACATGTTGACAAGAGCAGTCTCGACAACAATGCTCCCTTCAAAACTGCAGCTCAAGATATGGGTATGTATTTGCTTACCTTTAGCTGGTGATCCATGGCCAGCACATGCATCAACAAGGGCACTAACAAAGGTGACCAGATCTGGCATCAATCCATGCAACATCATGAGATCAAACAGGAAAAGTGCATGACTACCTTTCCCACATTGAGCATATGTAGCAATCATAGCAGTCCAAGAGACGGAATCATGGTGAGACATGCTGTTAAATTCTCTTTGAGCATACTCTAGCTGCCCACAATTGCCATACATGGTGATAAGAGCCATACCCACTGCAATATCCATTTCAAATTCACTGCCATAGATGCAAGCATGCATCCACATACCTGCTTTGAGAGTGGATTAGTGGGTAAGAGCGGTGAAGAGGCTAATGAAGATGAACTTGTGAGGCAAGAATCCTTGAAGCTGCATTTGCCCTACTAGGTGGAGGGCTTCAATGTGATGTCCATGCATAGCATGAGCTTTGATGGCGAAGTTCCAAGCAAAGAGATCCAGCTGATGCATTCTGGCAAACAGGGAGTGCACCTCATCCAGGGCACCACAGCTGCCGTACACGTGCAAGAGAAGGTTGACCAGAAGCAGGCTTTGCTCGTGCCCATGTGTGATGATGTAGTCGTGGGCATGTCTGCCTTCCAGTAAAGCCTTCGCCTTCCACCGATGCCCTGTACTGCTTCAAATCACCATGAGCTTCTTTTCAAAGACTCTAACTGGTTGCAGCCATTAACTGGCACATAGTTTATTCATGTATTACAAATGAGCATTCCATGTGTACATATAATGCCATCATATATGGCTTTCCTGAACAACGAGTAGAGCTTTAATCTCCATGTTCATACACTCAATTCTACAGCATTCTGCATTGGCATTCCTTTTATCCTTCTGATGTTTTGGGCTTTCTCTATGTCGAACCATTCATTCAGATTATCATTGCATACATTTAGCCCTGTTTTTCAAAGAGTTTCTTTCAGATATTCCGACAATTAGAGTACAAAGAAGTGTCCACCTTTCCGGCATTCATAAGTTCTTGAGCATTCTAACTGTTCTGCAACTTGTAGGGAAGACCTCAAGTCAATACAAGCTCCTCACCTTCCTTGGCTATCAAAAAGGTCGAGTGTCGTAAGCCCTTGAGACAAAGGGTTAGCTTCAAGTCACTACAAGCTCCTCTCTATCCTTGGTTATTGGAATAGATGAGTGTCATAGGCCCTTGAAGTAGCAGGAATGGATCAAGTCATTGCAAGCTCCTCTCCTTCCTCAGCTGTCGAGAAGGATGAGTGTCACAAGCCCTTGTTGCCCATTCTAGAGTCCTAAGAGAGAACTACAAGTCTATACAAGCTCCTTGTTACCCCCTTCTCTTGAGGTGAACAAGTGTCATAAGCCCTTGTAATCCTTCTTCTTCCCTAATCCACCTGGGTCAAATGGTACCAACAAATCATACTGGCTCTGCTGCCTGTACCCTTAAGGAATACCCTCTAGATCATAGGCCATCAAGGTTTTCTGCCTCATACATATGCTGAAATCATCACATACATAGTTCACGGGGATTTCACCACACTCTCACCCCAACAATTTCACGTCGGGTTCACCAAAGTTGTCGTGACGTGGGCGGTGTTGCTGGGAAAGCGCGGGGCTTCTGGCTGTGAGAGTAACAGGTCACCCAAGACGGCATTCACATTGTCATTTCACATAACCTCTTGCTTGATTACATGACAACACAAAATTTACATGAGATACAACTCAAAGGTGCTGATTTTTTTACATAAAGAGAAGGTATTCACACCAAAACATTAACTGCCTTTCACAAAAATTACTTCACTTTGGTGTCTCTGGAATTCCATTCTCCATTTCCTGGCACTGTATACACGCAAAATCAGCATAAACTACTCATGGAAATCAGGTCCACCACCAAACATGTAACATGGCCCTCCTTGATTATGAGAAGAAATGCCTCCCCAAGCTATCAGCAGCATGCAGCAAAGGTGTTCACCAACGCTTCATCAGGAAGCTCCAAACAACAAAAAAAACAAAAAAGGAACAGCCCAACCAGTTCAGCATGCAGGTGATCACTTCATCTGAAAGTATGTCCTTGTTCTTGTCTTCTATGCCCTCAGTCTGCACACACATTGCCTCATAGCATGCTTTAAATTGTCCGCTTCAGAGAAAGCAGGAAACGCTCCTACAGCATTCCCAGTACCTTTTCCCAGCGCTATGTGCTGCTAACTATGCTCCCCACCCGTCTTGTACTCTTCTCTCTGACGACTGACCCTTCGCACACGGCAGCTACCTGCTCGCCTGTATGCTGTCCGCTCCAGCGCCTTCAAGGCGATTCACCCCTGAGCCTCCCAGCTTTGCAGCACCTGAGCGACCTTCTGCACAAGGCCGGCTTCTCTCCTTATCCGCTCCCAGTAGAGTCACCTGCGGCGGCTGCTCCAACCACCACTCACAGTACCAGCCGGACTCTCCCGTCCTTGTGCTCTTCCAGCTGTGCCTAGCTGTGCCTAGCTGCACTTCGCTTGCAGCCTCCACACGGCGAACTCCCAGCAGCCACGCCTGTCTGCTCCTATGGCTGCAGGCAGCAAGCCACCACACACACACACAGGGCTCTCCTCCTCAACGAGGCGCCCCCCCCCCCCCCCCCTTTGAGAACCCTTCCTCCCTTGGATTCGGCGCTCCCCCCCCATCAGAATCACCAGCTGCGCCGACTCCATGCACTTTCTCGCAACGTCCAGAAGATGCGCTGGCAGCTGCGTGAAGGTCCACGTAGCTGGCCAGATTTATCCCTTTTTTATTTTATTTTATTTATTTTGAAGAAAAAGGCCACCATGTTCCTTTCACACCAAAGCAAAGGCACCCTTGACCCTTTTTACCTTTTTCTGCCCATGCATCTGAGTTCATATGGGATGGTCTGTGAGCTTCTTTCACTACATGGATGTGCCACAGCACGACAGCGTGCGTCGAGGAAGATATTGGAACAAGGAGTAAGAGTTGTTTTCGAAAACCGGGCATGGATCTGGTTGATTGACCTTGCTGGACTTCAATGGATGAGTCCATGGCTCTTTATATGGATCTGTTGGTTGATCTTGCTGATCTTCAACGAGAGTCCATCTTGACTTTTATAAGTGATTATATTGCCGAGTATTATGGGCTAGGAACTATTGAAAAAGCCCCTGAGTGGACAGGTGGTAAGCGTTCTAGTTGCCAATGATGCCATAGATACTCTGATGAAGGAATGATGGGAAATTAAGAATCAACCGGATAATTTGGAAGATTGTGATCAGTGGTACTATGGTTTCATTAAAGGATTGTTTTAAAACTGGTTGAATCTGTGAAAAGGCAATTTCATATTGGGTGTGTAAGTGGTGTGGCTAATTTTATGTTTGCATGAACTTCCGGCTAGGGGGCCTTGGAACTCTTTTCCTTGGTACCCGGGACAAAACCTAACCAAATTCCAAAATTGGATCCCATCACTACAGTGGTTGGGCGGTTGAACCCTCATTCAAGATGCCCTTGCCTTTTCTTTGCTCATAGTCACCATAATTCTTTTCTATGCGGGACAGCTGAAAGTAGTAATTTGGCTCTAAAACGCAAAATATATGTCGGAATTAGGATTTTGACGGCTCTATAGAAAGCTAACGGAAGATAGAACCTACCCCTAAAAGCATTTTGATTCAGTCAAAGTGGAAGTATATTCTGTTTGACTTTGACCAGAAAGTCAACATGACTACTTTGACCGAGATTGTGATATCCGATTAAGGGGTTCTATGGCTCATTTGAAAACTCTCAAGGAGTAGAATAGAGTCGTGTAATCACTCGGACCTAATCCCAAAAACCCTAGGACTGAATTAGGATTTTGTAAAATCCTAGAAATTCCCAAAATTCGGTCCCAAAGCTCAATCCGGCTACAAATGATTGGTGTTTCTCCCCTTGGTAGTTGTGAATAACTCTTCAAGTGTATCCATGGGGTAAATCTCCAATCAATAAGCTTGTTTGGCTCCCTTGTTGGAAAAATTCCGCCAGAGTCTCCTTTGTAATTGGAACCAAATCTCAAATGAAAATGCAACTTCTCAAATCACAATGCAATACTCTTTGTATCCCACAATGTCATGAAAGATCATATGCACTCTTTGTCCATCAAAGCATTTGCAATATCCACACAATATGACGGAAAAGGGGCCCCATTGCCCAAATGCATCCACAAAGTCGATGGTGAGGATTGTTGAGGACGCGCGTTGAAGCTTGCCGATCTCCCGGCCAAGCTCTTCTCACCCCTTCACCGAGTTTTCCTCCAAGGTGAAGGTTGAGGCCATTTCTTCACACCGGCGTACCTAATCCCCCTTTGTACCGCTTTACCAAGCAATCACGGCACAAAGAGTTCAAGCCATTCTCCTCTTGGCCTCTCCAACCAATGCCAAGGTACCCTCACACATTGTTAGATTCTATAGAAACTTGAAGTGGTAGCAATGGTGAGTGTAGGTACAAAATGATGTGGATAATATCAAATGATAGAACAAGTTTGTTGGCTTACAAGTATTGAGCATGACTCATGTCCTTTTACAATTTAGAACTCATCAATAAAGCATGGACTCATACCTCAATCCATCATCCAAAAGCTCCAACACAAACCAACAATTCACAATGCCCTCACCATGGCATTTGCATAAGCATTTGTTAACCACAATCAAGGCATTTGCAATTGCATTCCAACAATCCCTAAGCCATAAGTCTTATGCACACGCTCTATGCAATTACGCTCTATGCATAAGCCTTATGCACACGCTCTATGCAGAAGCCTTATGCATAAGCTCTATGCATAAGCCATATGCATAAGTCTTATGCATAAGCCATATGCATAAGTCTTATGCGTACGCTCTATGCATAAGCCATATGCATAAGCTCTATGCATAAGCCATATGCATAAGTCTTATGCATACGCTCTATGCATAAGTCTTATGCATACGCTCTATGCAAGACTTATGCATAAGCTCTATGCTATATGCCTTATGCACTATGCTAACCCTTAATCCCATCACCCAATGGTGTAATAAACATGATCTTGTTTTACATGGATAATAGATCTTACCTTGATAACATATATAAACTCTATGAATAAAGAGAATACCTTATGCATAGAAAAACAGAGCATAAGACTTATATGTTATATGTATAAGAGAGTAAAAACATTCAAAAAGCTTTCAACAAGAAGGCTACGCAAGCTCTATGTACAATGTCCATGCAAGCTTTCAAGAAACCTATGCATAGAGATTTTATAAGCTTGTAAGAAACCTATGCATAGAGATTTTATAAGCTTGCAAACTCTATGCATAAAGCCTATGCATAGAGCTTATGCATAGAGATTTCACAAGCTCACAAGCTCTATGAATAGAGCTTATGCATAAAGCTTGCAAGAAGGCTATGCATAGAGATTGCAAGCTTATGATAGGTTTTATGCATAGATATTAAATTAATCCTATGTGTAAGCTTACAAGAACCCAAAACTAACCCTAAACCATAAAACAGGGATGCAATAATTCATAGAAAATAGCATAAACAAGAAAAATCGAAAGAGGATCTACCTCTTTTTTGCAAAGCTGAATTTCAACCCATGAGCCATCATGCAGCATTGGACGTAGTTGAGAGCTCCTTTGCCCACTCTATGTCAATGGACTCTAGAAAGCTTGCAAAGTTGGTTGTAGAGAGGTATGATTGTGCTAGTTCAATCTACAAGTTTGCGGTTATGGTAGGTTCCTGGTGGTGGTGCTGCTCCAGTCTTCGTGTGATGGATAGACTTGCTAATATCGACCAAGTCTTCCTTAATCTATCGTCTTCCCATTTCTTTCGTTATTGCCATAGTGCTCCTCTCCTTAGTAGTCCTTCCCTTCTTGTTGCTTGTTTTCTTTTTTAGGTGACTCGGTTGTAGCGAGGGGCACTAGCAGTGTCGCTCTTTGAATGAGTTGTTACCTCCTCCAAAACATCCGTGAGTCACAAGTTCCCATTGCTTCCATGCACTACTCTGGATCCAAGGGAGGGGTCTCATCCCTGTCTGGCTTCTCCTCCCTTGAGAGCCGCTCTGGCCGTGTCTTGCAGCCTTAGGCACTTAACTGGTTCATGAATTTTGTAATTTTGGTCCCACTGGGAGGGCCTTAAGGCACATTTTGGTTTGCTGAGCCATCTGGATTAAATTTTTCATACATTTTACAGAAGTTTGCTTCTAGAGGCCCATGCTATTTTCTTCCATTTCTTCTTAGATTCTTTTATATAGGTCCTCCTTTGCCCTTTTTCCCTTTCTGCCTAGCCTTGGAAGTCCTCTAGCATCTTGTCCTTTGTCTAGAGTTCCTTTGTATGCCTTTGTCATGTCCTCAATTTGGTCTTTTTTTTTTCCTTAGGTTAGCATTGGCTTTTGTCACAGGACGACATTCAGCTCATTCATTGTCATTTTTCCCCCTTTTCCTCTTGTCATGTTGCACGTGTAGCTGCCTCTACCTCCTTCTTCAGGGCCTTTGTTGTTTTTGCATCCTATTTTTGTTGTTCTTTAAATTATTCGACCAACACATCCAGCTCTTTAATCTAGAATTTTAGTGTGGCCTCGTCATTTTCTATTTCTTCTAGTTTCTTTTGAAGCTTACTGTAAGATCCTTGTTCCCACACCGAGCAATGGATTCGGGGTACTGGCAGCGGAAGTAGCGCTTCTCGCATGGGACAGGGGTCCCACACTCGGGGCCTCGCCCACACGGATATCCGGATAAGAGACTAATCCGTCGGTTGTTCCAAAACCGAACCCGGAAAACTTCCTTTACCGGAAAGCACGGGCGATTCCACCAGGATAACTTTTTACTCTAATGTAGTCAAGATCATTTCTGATCGAGATGATCCAATTACATCTATAAATACTTAGTCAGTTCAAGGAAGAAACTTGCACTTGGATCATTGGGATCAACGCTTTTTTCCCCATTCAAGAGGCACAGCCGTTGATTCCTATCCATAGAACAGTTACTATCCGGGATTTATTTTTTTTTTTATCGTAAAAACAAAAGTTTGAGTCTCGATTTACGGATCCATTAGTCCAGCCTAACCCCTTCCAGTCCCATGGGTTAGCCAACCGCCCAACCACTGTAGTAATGGGATCCAATTAAGAATTTGGTTAGGTTTTGTCCCGGGTACCAAGGAAAAGAGTTCCAAGGCCCCCTAGCCGGATATTCATGCAAAATAAAACTAGTCACACCACTCACACACCCAATATGAAATTGCCTTTTCACAGATTCAACCAGTTTAAAACAATCCTTTGATAAAACCATAGTATCACTGATCACCATCTTCCAATTTATCCAGTTGATTCTTAATTTTCCCATCATTCCTTCATCAGAGTATCTATGGCATCATTGGCAACTAGGACGCTCACCACCTGTCCACTCAGGGGCCGTTTCCTAGTTCCTAGCCCTTAATACTCGGCAATATAATCACTTATCAAGATGGACTCTCGTTGAAGATCAGCAAGATCAACCAACGGATCCATATAAGGAGCCATGGACTCATCCATTGAAGACCAGCAAGGTCAATCAACCAGATCCATGCTCGATTTCAGAAAACAACTCCAACTCTGTTCCAATATCTTCCTCGACGCACGCGTGGGTATCCTAGGCGACCCAGAGCCCGAGCACCGTATGGTCAGCACCCTCTAGGATCCTTCGCAGGTGACCTAGCGCTTCACTCATAGGCCGCTTCCTTGGCCCCTCATCCACCGTACCGGAAGCTCACCATTTTAATCGCCTCGAGGCTGGTCAAGACCTCGACCGACCTTGCTACGCGAGACGTCCTTCATTGACTCTCCGTCTCAGCAGTTGCAACATTATCTGTTAGGTCTCCACGACCTTAATCATAAGATAGTCACAATGCTCCCCCAGCAATCTTGACATAAAACAGTCATTTATAAACAGCATTTACAAACAGTTTACAATATAGTTTCTATTTTTACTTTCATTTTTCCACATTATCCCTCATCAATCCACATTACTTATTCCATATTCCATTTATATGTATACTCATCCCATCACATCATTTTCCATCTCAACACTTCATATTCCTTCACATCACATATCGTATATTCACATCCATACATATATTCACATCTCCACATCCACATCCACATTCACATCCACACATCTACATCTACATCCATACATCTATTTTCACATCCACATCTACATGCACATTCATGCATCCACTTTCATACATCCACATCTATATGCGTACATTCTCATCTACATGCACATTCATGCATCCACTTTCATACATCCACATCTATATGCGTACATTCTCATCTACATGCATACATCCACATCTCTATGCATACATCCACATCCACATCCACATTCACATTCTTCTCATACATCTACATCTACATGCATACATCCACCTCCACATTCACATCCACATCTATACATCTACATCTACATGCATACATCCACCTCCACATCCACATCCACATCTACATCTACATGCATACATCCACCTCCACATCCACATTCGTATCTATACATCTACATCTACATGCATACATCCACATCCACATCTATACATCTACATCTACATGCATACATCTACATTTCCATTCACATCTACATCTACATGCATCCATCCACATCTCTATTTACATCCTCATCTATACATCTACTTCTACATGTATACACCCACATCTCCATGCATACTTCCACCTATCCATACATCTACATCTACATGCAAACATCCACATCTACATGCATAATAAAATTCTTTTAATTAATCTAGTTCCTAGAATATGGTAGGAAGTCCTATTTTTATGCTTTGAATGAATTTATTTTATGCGTAATTTCTATAAAAATTTTGCCATAGCTCCGCTACTATGACTGATAAATCTCAATTTTTTCTAAGGGATAAAGCTTATCATTTAGAAAATAATTAGAATGGTCTCTAATTGGATCATCAATCCATAATGGATTGAATCATCAACATGCATAAACTAAAAGCATAGAAAAAAAACCATTAATTTGGCCTCAAGCATAGCTTAATCTTGGATTAAGGAAAAGCTTTATGAAAAGCTTCATTTGGATTGAGAATGGGTCATGAGTATGACCATTTCTTGAGTGAGAGAGAGAAATTACATAAAAACCATTAGAATTTAAACATAAATAGAAATTAACTTCAATAGCATTTATTAAATTATGTAACTCTTCACTACTATTCACCACTTAACTTCAATAGCATTTAAAAAAAAACCATACCAATTAAGCTTCTCAAGCTTGAGAGGGGTTGAGAAGAGAGAATCATTGAGAAATTATAGAAAAGATCAAAATTCAATATACTTACCTTATAATTTGCTTGATTCTTTATTCACGGTAGAGGCCCCCAACCAATCAATTGGTTTAGTATGTTGATGGAGCCACCAATGGGGATTGAAGAAAGAGAGAAGTATCAAAAACTAGTGAATTATTAAAGAATTCACAGTTGTTGGCTTAGGTAGAGTAGAGTAACAATGCATAAGACACTCTATATTTTGGCTTAGGTGGAGTAGAGTAACAAAGCATAAGACACTATATATTTTGGCTTAGGTGGAGTAGAGTAACAAAGCATAAGACACTATAAATTTTGGCTTAGGTGGAGTAGAGTAACAAAGCATAAGACACTCTAAATTTTGGCTTAGGTGGAGTAGAGTAACAAAGCATAAGACACTCTAAATTTTGGCTTAGGTGGAGTAGAGTAACAAAGCATAAGACACTCTATATTTTTCAACAAGGGAAGGCTTCTATTGATAGGAAAATTTGAGCTCCTAACCAAACAAACTGATTCTAGAATTTTCCAAGTCAGTTTGGTCACTTTTTGACCATTTTTAGGTCAGTTAAGCTAACTTTTTGGAACTAGACTTGAATGAGGAGAGAGGAGAGATGAAATATCTCAATTTTTATGAGTTTAAAACTCATTCAAGCATGTGAAATATGCACCTCCTTTAAAGAACTCTCCTTCCTTACATATGTGTCATAGTTTTTTTATTAATAAACCTTGTACATTTTCAACTCTTCATCTTATGTGAAATATGCACCTCCTTTAAAGAACTCCCCTTCCTTACATATGTGTCATAATGGAATCATTTTAATATTGCTCATAGTTTTTTTACTAATAAACCTTGTACATTTTCAACTCTTCATCTTATGTGAGCATTTAAGGGACTCCCCTTCCTTACATATGTGTCATAATAAAATCATTATTCCCAAAATATCTCATATTTTTAATATTGCTCATAGTTTTTTACTAATAAACCTTGTACATTTTCAACTCTTCATCTTATGTGAGCATTTAAGGGACTCCCCTTCCTTACATATGAGTCATAAAAAAATCATTATTCCCAAAATATCTCATATTTTTAATATTGCTCATAGTTTTTTACTAATAAACCTTGTACATTTTCAACTCTTCATCTTATGTGAGCATTTACTCATTTTTTCTTTTACAAATTGGATTTATCTTCTCCCTACACATGGATTGATGCTATTGGCCCATAGGAACCTTAATTGGACCATAATCCAAAGATTTATGAAAATCTAGACCCTTAGACTAAGGTTCTTTATACCTATTTCTAATTAATTCCAATTGCACATTGGAAAATTCTTTTTGAATTTTTGTTTCAGGGGAACTTATTTTAATAAGATGAGATATTTTTCTATCCAAAAATATTCAAAATCTGAATATTCTCTCTCTAGAATAATTTTCTCTCTCTAGGCTAAAACAATTAGAAACAAGGTCTTTATATTTCTGAAGAGGGATTGATTACAGGGGAAGATACTAGACATCAAAAAGGGGTTGGGGGAGGAATCTTACACTTCCCACGCGTGCTCTTTCAGTTCTTCATCGAGGATTAGGTCCATTGATGAACCTTTCCATAAAACTATTTCTTTCTCCTTTCCTTCTGACTACATGGTTGGCTTCTTTCCATCTCCCTTCAGGACAGTAAATCTTTTTTTCCACACTTCTATTTCATGTCGCCAAGCAAGCAACTCCTCATTTTCCATTTATAGCTCTCTTTCCCTACTAGTGCCTCCCTCACTGCACAGGGTGGTCACTCATAAATATGTAAGCGAAGCACATGGGTTCAGAAAAATCCCTTTTTTACACATTTTTATCATACAAAAGGGTACCATTTAAATGGGGCATTCACAGGTTGAATAAATAAAGGGTATGTTTTATTCATGAAAAATTCAGAGATAAGGGATTTTAAAATAGACCTTGAATGCACGTGATACATAGGGTTTAGCTATAGTGAGTCCCCCGAGCCTCACTACTCTCGGCCTCCTTTCCCACTTGGGTGGGTGTAGCTACTTCCAAGGCTTTTGTTGACTCTAGGCCTGCCCACCCAAAGTTAACAAAAGCCTCATTGCCCACTTGGCTCGGTGTAGTTGCTTTGAAGGCTTTTGTTTACCTTGGACCTCCTATGAGGGTTGGATTCGGATTTCCAAATTGTTCATCTGATTTCCACCCTGGGTGGTTGCAAGATGAGGTTACTCACTTTCATTCTCTCTCTAAAATTTGGACATCAATGCAATTCGAGCAAAGTACCTCGATCGTGATATCGCCATCAATTAAAACACGACACGTACCTCATGAGCCACCTAAAGTGCCATATCTCAAACAAGATACCAACTAACACCACACTAGTAGTAGTAGGTTCCGGTTTCAAGTCACCATCCCTGTCATCACCAGTACATGTCACCACCACCACATTATCTTGATCGAGATATGCATGCCACTCGGATCCACGTCAATGCCATAGTGGATCCACGTCTACATGCCCGCTCAAATGTACATTTAGCATATTTAATGATGCCATCTCCACTGTCCACATATCTTGAACGAGATAAGGAAATATCATCTTGACCATTGAAAAATCTCGTTCGAGGTAAAGAAATGTGATCTCTGTCCACATATCTTGTTTGAGATACCAAGATGAAATGAAGCCGCTAAAAAACCTCGATCAAGATATATCTACACAATCCGACCTATCCATTTGTCCACTTTTGAAGGTACGGTCCTAGCCGTTTATATATCTCGATCGAGGTATGAAGTGAATCTCGACCATCAAACATACCTCGATCATGGTACTCACTGAAAATCTAAGCCGTCCATGTATCTCGAACGAGATACTTAATTCAAATCGCAACCGTCGATCGCCCACCAACTCTAAAACCAAATGCATATCTTGGCTGTTTGTCTCACTAACGCTAAAATTATGCATACATCCAAAGCGTTGATCTTGCAAACCCTAAAATGCACGCCACCGAACATCGATTAAGGTTATAAAACTAGAAAGTTTTTGTCTTGCCTCATTCTCACATGTCGTTTTCACTCTCCTTGATCTCTTGATTTGGATTAGCAACAATCAGAGGGCTCATTAGTATTGTTTTATAGCTTTATTAGTGCTACTTATCACTAAGCATTGGACCTTTCACATGGTCCTTTCACATTGACCTGCCTGTTTGTGTTAGGCTTAGGTTCTAGCACGCGAGGAGGGCCACAAGGAGGGCCCCTCGTCTATTGTGGATATCATCGCGGGAGATAGACCGTGAGTTAGCGGCTATCCGTAGCACTGTTAGAGAGACACCGTCTACATTAAATATCATGTCCGACTTGGATGCGATGCTATCGTCTCTTCATAGCCTTCACAGTATTTTTTATGTAGATAAGTGGATAGCCCACCATTGCACTGCCCCTGTGTCACATGGTCTGACATATCGTTGAGTCTGTGGTCTTGGTCCGATTATGGATGGAGCTTACTTATACCTTTTCCTTGATAGTCATGGGTTGTGGCCTAGGGCAAGGAATCCCCTTACTATTTCACGGTGTTTTCATCCTCGTATGGTGGCACATATCTATAGTCGATATGTTATGGGAGGATGCCGAACAACTTCCAGATTCTCGTATACTTTGTAAAGAAATTATATGCAGAGTTTTTCTTAGAGGAGGAGGTGGATTACACTAGCCACCATCAGCCTGATGGCGGTGCTAGTCGACCGAGGCCATCTCCAGGACCAGGTAGGTGGCCTCCACTAGCCCTTCGTCTGTGTAGCCGCTCTACAGATCTTGTATTTGTGCGTTTGTCGACGGTTGAGGCACTTGGCACCCAGGTGGGTATCCATGTACACAGTACCACCACGGAGAGCATCTAGCACGTGGTGCGCTTGTTCTCACGATTGATACTAACATAGATGTCGAGGTATTCATATACATTTGTTTACATGTTTATATATACTTGTCTATATTTTTAAAATGAGCAGAATGGTTGATTGTGTCACGTAGGGTCCCACACTTGCCAGTGTGAAAGACTCACTCAGGAGTTGATAGAGGTGAGAGCAGAGATTGTGAGCATGTGGGGAGGACCACCCACACATGCTCCCAAAGTTTGGTCACCACCATCATAGCATGTTTGGGTTAGCAACAATTAGCACGCCTAGTGCATGTTTTTCAAATCTCTTGGTGCTTGAGAGGCCATGGAAAATCCCACTCTTCCCTATGACATCATACCCAAACATACCCCCATGGTGATCAAACTTTGCAAGCATGTGGGGGGGACCCACCCCCACATGCTTTGCAAAGTTTAATCCCCATCAGAGCATGTTTGGGTTAGCAATTAGCACCTAATATGGATTTTTCAAGCCTTTTCATGCTTGAGAAGCTACAGAAAATCCCTCTCTTCCCCATGCCATCGTACCCAAACATGCTTCGATAGTGACCAAACTTTGCAAGCACGTGGGGGGGACCCACCCCCACATGCTCATAAAGTTTAGTCACCATTGAATTTTTTTTGGATTAGCAAATAGCGCCCAAGGTGGATTTTCGAAGTCTCTTGCCGCTTGAGAGGCCATGGAAAATCCCGCTCTTCCCCATGTCATCATACCCAAACATACTCCGATGGTGATGATGAAACTTTGCGAGCATGTGGGGGGGACCCAACCCCACATGCTTGCAAATTTTAGTCCCCACCATTGAAGCATGTTTGGGTTAGCAATTAGTGCTTACTGTGAATTTTTCAAGTCTCTTGGTGCTTTAGAGACCATGGAAAATCCCGCTCTTCCCCATATCATCGTACACCCAAACATGCTACGATGGTGACCAAACTTTGCAAGCATGTGGGGGGACCCACCCCCATATGCTAGCAAAGTTTTTTTCCCATCGGATCCTGTTTGGAGTAGCAATTAGCGCCCCTGCAGATTTTTCAAGTCTCTTGGTGCTTGAGAGGCCATGGAAAATCCTGCCCTTCTCGCAAATTTTGGTCACTATCGAAGCATGTTTGGGCTAGGCCTAGTGCACATTTTTCAAGTCTCTTTGTGCTTGAGAGGCCATGCAAAATCCCGCTCTTCCCCATTCCATTGTATCCAAACATGCTCTGATGCGGACCAAACTTTCCAAGTATGTGGGGGGATGCGAGATTTTCCATGGCCTCTCAAGCTCTAAGAGAATTGCAAAATCTGCACTGGGCGATAATTGCTAATCCAAACATGCTCCCATGGGGACCAAACTTTGCAAGCCTGCGAGGGGGACCCACAGGCTTGCAAAGTTTGGTCCCCACCATCGGAGCATGTTTGGATTAGAAATTACCCCCCTGTAGGCTCGCAAAGTTTGGTCCCCAATCAGACATGTTTGGATTAGCAACTAGTACCCAGTGCAGATTTTTCAAGTCTCTTGGTTCTTGAGAGGCCATGGAAAATCTCGCTCTTCCCCAGGCCGTTGTACCCAAATATGCTCCGATGGTGATGAAACTTTGCGAGCATATGGGGGGGACCCAACCTCACATGCTTGCAAAGTGTTTTTCCCCAATGGAGCATGTTTGGGTTAGCAATTAATGCCCAATGTAGATTTTTCAAGTCTTTTGGTGCTTGAGAGGCCATGGAAAATCCCGCTCTTCCCTATACAGTGGTACCCAAACATGCTCCGATGGTGACCAAACTTTGCAAGAATGTGGGGGGAGGACCCACCCCCACATTCTTGCAAAGTTCCCTCCCATTTATGGCCTGTACCTCCATCCCCTCTGCCCCCCCAACAAGAAAAAGCATCCCCACACCTCCTCCTCCCTCCCCCTCCCCTTTTCCCTCTGAAATGTGCCATTAACCACCCATTTCCTCTCAAATGTGCCACCAACCACCCATCTCCTCCCAAACGTGCCACCAACCACCCATCTCCTCCTTGCTCCTCCTCTAAATTTTAGGAGGTGCAGGGCAGAGTTGTATTCCAGAATACAGCCCTCCCCTACTAGAGCTCGAAAAAATGCAAGATTTGGAGTCACTATCTCATTTTGAGTTCCGAAAGCCGCCTCCTTCCTGTATTCTGAAATACGAGCTCTAGAGGGCTGTATTCTGGAATACAGGAAGGAGGCGGCTTCCGGAACTCAAAATGAGATAGTGACTCCAAATCTTGCATTTTTTCGAGCTGAAGGGGAGGGCTGTATTCTGGAATACAACTCTGCCCTGCACCTCCTAAAATTTAGAGGAGATGGGTGGTTGGTGGCACGTTTGGGAGGAGATGGGTGGTTGGTGGCACATTTGGGAGGAAATGGGTGGTTAATGGCACATTTTGGAGGGAAAAAGGGGGGGATGCAAGGCCGGGGGTTGGGCGAGGGGGGAGGGGCTCTATTCTGGAATACAACTCTTCCCTAGACCTTCTCAATTTAGAGGAGGAGATGGGTGGTTGGTGACACATGTGGCACTTTTGGGAGGAAAGAGATGGTTAGTAACATATTTGGGAGGGGAAAAAGGGGTGCAGGGGGGGACTATGATCATTTAATGATTGCTTTTTATGAGACATGTGATGAACTTATATTATAAAAGACATCTTCATCACAAAAGGAATCGCGCTTTTCAAAAAGCAAATGTGTTTTTTGTGCTTTTCTCAAAGAGGATGAGATCATAAAAGAAATCTCACTGCTTAAGTGTTTGTTTTTCACAATTAAAGATTTGTATTTTTTTTTGTTATTTAAAGCATGTAAGAAAGCAACCATGCTTAATTTGGTCAAATTAAGCATTGTTGCTTCCCTTCATTCTTTAAATAACCAAAAAACATGCAAATCTTCAAATTGTGAAAAGCAAGCACTTAACAAAGTCAAATTTCTTATTTGAAAAATAGAATTGTGATCAAGATCTTATCCTCTTTGAGAAAATTACAAAAACCACATTTAGTTTTTGGAAAGCATGGTTATTTGTGTGTGTAAGATTCCTCCCCCAAACCCCCTTTTGATGTCTAGTATCTTCTTCTATAATCAATCCCTCTTCAGAAATATAAAAGACTTGTTTCTAACTGTTTTAACCTAGAGAGAGAAAATATTCTAGAGAGAGAATATTCAGATTTTTAATATTTTTGGTTAGAAAATTATCTCATCTTATTAAAATAAGTTCCCCTGAAACAGAAATTCAAAAAGAACTTTCCAATGTGCAATTGGAATTAATTGGAAATGTGTATAAAGGACCTTAGTCTAAGGGTCTAGATTTTCAGAAATTTTTGGATTATGGTCCAATTAAGGTTCCTATGGGCCAATAGCATCAATCCATGTGTAGGGAGGAGATAAATCCAAATTGTAAAAGAAGATACCCAAAAATGAGTAAATGCTCACATAAGATGAAGAGTTGAAAATGTACAAGGTTTATTAGTAAAAAAATTATGAGCAATATTAAAAGTATGACATATGTAAGGAAGGGGAGTTCTTTAAAGGAGGTGCATATTTCACATAAGATGAAGAGTTGAAAATGTACAAGGTTTATTAGTAAAAAATTATGAGCAATATTAAAAGTATGACATATGTAAGGAAGGGGAGTTCTTTAAAGGAGGTGCATATGACATATGTAAGGAAGGGGAGTTCTTTAAAGGAGGTGCATATTTCACATAAGATGAAGAGTTAAAAATGTACAAGGTTTATTAGTAAAAAACTATGAGCAATATTAAAAATATGACATATGTAAGGAAGGGGAGTTCTTTAAAGGAGGTGCATATTTCACATGCTTGAATGAGTTTTAAACTCATAAAAATTGAGATATTTCATCTCTCCTCTCTCCTCATTCAAGTCTAGTTCCAAAAAATTAGCTTAACTGACCTAAAAATGGTCAAAAATTGACCAAACTGATTTGGAAAATTCTAGAATCAGTTTGTTTGGTTAGGAGCTCAAATTTTTCTATAAATAGAAGCCTCCCCTTGTTGAAAAATATATAGTGTTTATGCATCGTTACTCTACTCCACCTAAGCCAAGAACTGTGAATTCATTTAATAATTCACTAGTTTTTGGAGCTTTCCTCTTTCTTCAATCCCCATTAGTGGCTCCATCAACATACTTAACCAATTGATTGGTTGGGGGCCTCTACGGTGAACAAAGAATCAAGCAATTTGTAAGGTAATTAGTGAATATTGCTCTTTTCTATAATTTCTCAATGTTTCTCTCTTCTCAACCCCTCTCAAGCTTGAGAAGCTTAATTGGTATGGTTTTTTAAATGCTATTGAAGTTAATTGGTGAATAGTAGTGAAGAGTTACATAATTTAATAAATGCTATTGAAGTTAATTTCCATTTATGTTTAAATTCTAATGGTTTTTATGTAATTTCTCTCTCTCACTCAAGAAATGGTCATACTCATGACCCATTCTCAATCCAAATCAAGCTTTTCATAAAGCTTTTCCTTAACCCAAGATTAAGCTATGCTTGAGGCCAAATTAATGGCTTTTTCTATGCTTTTAGTTTATGTATATTGATGATTCAATCCATTATAGATTAATGATTCAATTAGAGATCATTTTAATTATTTCCTTAATGATAAGCTTTATCCCTTAGAAGAATTGAGATTTATCAGTCATAGCAGCGGAGCTATGGCGAAATTTTTATAAAAATTATGCATAAAATAACTTCATTCAAAGCATAAAAAGAGGACTTCCTACCATATTCTAGGAATTATTATCCTAGATTAATTGAAATAATTTCATTATAATCATGGAGAAATTGAATTTTAATATCATGCATAAAGGATAAATTTTTATATCAAAAGTGTTATTTTTATCATTTTTATTTTCATGCATAGAAGTATGCATAATGGATAAATTTTTATATCAAAAGTGTTACTTTTAGCATAATTGAAATTCATGCATAGAGGTATGCATAAGAGATGAATATTTTATTATAAAAGTGTTACTTTTACAATAATTAAAATTCATGCATAGAGGTATGCATAAGAGATGAATATTTTATTATAAAAGTGTTACTTTTAGCATAATTGAATTTCATGCATAGAGGTATGCATAAGAGATGATTATTTTATTATAAAAGTGTTACTTTTAGCATAATTAAATTTCATGCATAGAAGTATGCATAAAAGATATGGGAAGTGATAAGATATGATAAGATGCATATAAGATGAGTTAAGATGTGATAAGATGTGTATGGGATGAGATAAGAAGTGTATGAGATGAGATAAGATGTATATGGGTTGTGATAGGGTGAGAATGGATGTGATATAAAAGATTAGATATGAAGGCATATGGGGTTATATGAATGGGAATGTGAAAATGAATGTATGTATGTGGATGTGTGGATGTGGAGATGGGAGTGTGGATGTATGCATGTGAAAATGGATGTATGCATGAAAATGTATATGCATAGATGTGAATGTGGATGTAGATGTGGTTGTATAGAAGTGAATGTGGAATGTGGATATGGATGTATGTATGTATGTGGATGTAGATGTGGATGTATAGATGTGAATGGGAATATAGATGTGGATATAGATGTGAATGTGAATGTAGATGTGGATGTATGTGAATGTGGATGTAGATGTGGTTGTATAGATGTGAACGTGGAACGTGGATGTGGATGTATGTATGTATGTGGATGTAGATGTGTATGTATAGATGTGAATGGGAATGTGGATGTGGATATATGTGAATGTGGATGTAGATGTGGATGTATAGATGTGAATGTGGAATGTGGATGTGGATGTATGTATGTATATGGATGTAGATGTGGATGTATAGATGTGAATGTGGAATGTGGATGTGGATGTATGTATGTATATGGATGTAGATGTGGATGTATAGATGTGAATGTGGAATGTGGATGTGGATGTATGTATGTATATGGATGTAGATGTGGATGTATAGATGTGAATGTGGAATGTGGATGTGGATGTATGTATGTATGTGGATGTAGATGTGGATGTATAGATGTGAATGGAAATGTGGATGTGGATGTATGTATGTATGTATGTGGATATGGATGTATGAATGAGGACGTGATAGTGGATGTATGCATGAGGATGTGGATGTATGAATGAGGACGTGATAGTGGATGTATGCATGTGGATGTAGATGTGGATGTATAGAGGTGAATGGGAATGTGGATGTGGATGTATGTATGTATGTGGATATGGATGTATGAATGAGGACGTGATAGTGGATGTATGCATGTGGATGTGGATGTATGAATGAGGACGTGATAGTGGATGTATGCATGTGGATGTGGATGTATGGATGTGGATATGGATGTGTATGTATGAATGTGGATATGGGATGTGGATATATAAATGAGGATGTGAAAATGGAGGTAAGCATGTAGATGTGGATGTATGGATGTGAATGTGGATGTGGATGTGGATGTATGGATGTGAATATATGATATGTGATGTGAAGGAATATGAAGTGAAGAGATGGAAAATGATGTGATTGGATGAGTACACATATAAATGGAATGAGGAATAAGTAATGTGGATTATATGAGGGATAATGTGGAAAAATTAGAGTTAATATAGAAATTGTATTTGTAAACTGTTTGTAAATGCTGTTTGTAAATGGCTGTTTTATGTCAAGAATGCTGGGAAAGCATTTTGACCGTCTTGTGATTAAGGTCGTGGAGACCTAACTGATAAAGTTGCAACTGCTGACGGAGAGTCAATGGAGGACGTCTCGCGCAGCAAGGTCGGCCGAGGTCTTGACCAGCCTCGGTTCGATTAAAATGGTGAGCTTCCGGTACGGTGGATGAGGGACCAAGGAAGCGGCCTATGAGTGAAGCGCTAGGTCACCTGCGAAGGATCCTAGAGGGTGCTGACCATACGGTGCTCGGGCTCTGGGTCGCCTAGGATACCCACGCGTGCGTCGAGGAAGATATTGGAACAAGGAGTAAGAGTTGTTTTGTGAAACCGGGCATGGATCTGGTTGATTGACCTTGCTGGTCTTCAATGGATGAGTCCATGGCTCTTTATATGGATCTGTTGGTTGATCTTGCTGATCTTCAACGAGAGTCCATCTTGATTTTTATAAGTGATTATATTGCCGAGTATTATGGGCTAGGAACTATTGAAAAGGCCCCTGTGTGGACAGGTGGTGAGCGTTCTAGTTGCCAATGATGCCATAGATACTCTGATGAAGGAATGATGGGAAATTATGAATCAACTCGATAAATTGGAAGATTGTGATCAGTGGTACTATGGTTTCATTAAAGGATTGTTTTAAAGTTAGCTAATGCTAAGAAAAAGGCAATTTTCATATTGGGTGTGTAAGTGGTGTGGCTAGTTTTATGTTTGCATGAACTTCCGGCTAGGGGGCCTTGGAACTCTTTTCCTTGGTACCCGGGACAAAACCTAACCAAATTCCAAATTGGATCCCATCACTACAGTGGTTGGGCGGTTGGCTAACCCATGGGATCGGATGGGGTTAGGCTGGACTGATGGATCCGTAAATCGAGATTTAATTTCTATTATTACGATAGATGAAGTAAATCCCGGATAGAAATTGTTCTATGGATAGGAATCAACGGCTGTGCCTCTTGATGGGGAAAAAAGCGTTGATCCCAATGATCCAAGTGCAAGTTTCTTCCTTGATTTGACCAAGTACCGTTAAAGGTGCAGTCAGATCAGTTGATCTGTAATGAATCTTGACTGTGTTAGAGTAAAGAGTTATCCTGGTGGAATCGCCCATGCTTTCCGGGTAAGGGAAGTTTTTTTCGGGTTCGGTTTTGGAAAAACCGACGGATTAGTCTCTTGTCCGGATATCCGTGGACGAGGCCCCGAGTGTGGGTCCCTGCCCCGCGCATGAAGTGCTACTTCCGCTGGCTAGTACCCCGAATCTGTTGCACGGTGGGAACAGGGATCTCACAGTGTGATGGAAATGTCTTCATTACTATAAATTCATCATAAATCTCATCAAAAGCAATCAAGAATCATAAAAAGGACATGGTGAAAGTATAATTAATGACATTTAGTCCCTCCGCATTATTTTAAGATATTTTTTTGTTATAATATTTTTTTTTAGTATTCAATTCAAATTTAGAGAAGTTATCTTAAGAATTTGATTTAAAGATGTGAAAATCTTTGTTTTTAAAAAACAATCATTTTTATTTATGAAATTTTGATGTAAATTGAAGTCTCCATTGATTTGGTAGTAACAAATGATGGTTTTACAACAAATTTTTAAGATTTTTTAAGGTGAAATTTATTTTATGTCATGAAAGTGTAAAATTTTGAGTGGATTTTGGAACTTGAAAAATGTATCAGAGCAATTTGAAATAAAAATATTAGTAGCATTTCTTTGGCATGTGCATCACTGAGCTATCGAAGAAGAGAGAATAATCTCTAGAATTAATTGAAGAGCTAGAGAGACTTATGTATGGAGAGACTCAAGAAGCTTATATTGGTGTAACAAAAACACGCAAATGACTCCAATAAGAGAACAAAATGTGGAAAGAAAATGAATCAGCTCACAATGGGGATTATAATTATTGTCTTAGCAGAAAATGATGAGAGTGGATATCCCTTTTGATTCACAAAGATCATCAAAATTCAAGAAGAGAATCAAAGGGTATAGTCAATTGATGTTCACTAGTTCAAAACAAGCGGAGATGATGCACTAACAAGAAAGTATACCTAGAGATAATTAAGGTAAGCCCAAAGGGAAAGAAAATAGAGGACAGTCACCATGACACATAATATCAATCAAGATGATGTGAAAATTCTTATTTATGGCTTCACTCGAAAGAAATCTAGTTACCTTCGACAACAAACCATACAAATTTTATGGGAGGAAGTGAAGGATCTTTTGAACAAGGAATGCTAGATCTTTAGATGTCAGTTTTTGATAATGTATTTTATTTTCAATAACAATGATGGTTTTATACGTCCAAATTTGCACGACTTTTTGAAGTTCAAAAAGTTAATTTTGAGTATTTAAGTATGAAATTTTAGTTTTTTTTGTATTTTTTAAGAGGTTCATTCTAAATTTTACCTTTTTTGGGCAAAAAACTAGCATTTTTGGAGTTTTTTTGGTAGAATAAAAAATGAGGTGTAGTTTTGGCGGTTTAGGTGTACTTTCAAATGACCGACTGTTTAATCCAAACATGCCCTGATGGGGAGACCAAACTTTGCGAGCCTGTGGGTCCCCCTCACAGGCTTGCAAAGTTTGGTCCCCATCGGAGCATATGTTGATTAGCAATTACCCCCTATAGGCTCGTAAAGTTTGGTTCCCATCGGAGCATGTTTGAATTAGCAATTAGCGCCCAGTGCAGATTTTTCAAGTCTCTTGGTTCTTGAGAGGCCATGGAAAATCCCGCTCTTCCCCATGCCATCGTACCTAAAAATACTTAGATGGTGACAAAACTTTGTGAGCGGTGGGGGGGACCCAACCCCACATGCTTGCAAAGTTGTTTTCCCCAATTGAGCATGTATGGGTTAGCAATTTGCGCCCAGTGCAGATTTTTCAAGTCTTTTGGTGCTTGAGAGGCCATGGAAAATCCCACTCTTCCCTATACAATGGTACTCAAACATGCTCCGATGGTGACCAAACTTTGCAAAAATTTAGGAAGATCCACCCCCACATACTTGCAAAGTTTGCTTTCCATCGGGGCATGTTTGGATTAGAAATTAGCACCGAGTGTGGATTTTTCAAGTCTTGGTTCTTGAGAGGCCATGGAAAATCCTGCTCTTCCCCGTGCCACTGTACCTAAACATGTTCCGATGGTGACCAAACTTTGCAAGCATTGGGGGGGACCCACCCCCACATGCTCACAAAGTTTTGTCACCATCACAGAGTGTTTGGATTAGCAATTAGCACCCAATGCGGATTTTTCAATTCTCTTGGTGCTTGAGAGGCCATGGAAAATCCTGCTCTTCCGCATGTCATCATACCCAAACATAATTCGTTGTTGACCAAACTTTGCAAGATTGGGGGGCGGCTCCCCCCCACATGCTTGCAAAGTTTGGTCCCCATTGGAGCATGTTTGGGTTAGCAATATGCTCCCAGTGTGGATTTCCCAAGTCTTGGTGCTTGAGAGGGATCTTGCTCTTCTCCATGCCATCGTACACAAACATGCTTTGATGGTGACCAAACTTTTCGAGCTCCTAGTGTAGATATTTCAAGTCTCTTGGTGCTTGAGAGGCCATGGAAAAACTTGCTCTTCCCCATGCTTTCATGCCCAAACATGCTTTGATGATTATCAAACTTTGCAAGCATGTGGGGGTGGGTCCCCCCCACATTCTTAAAAAATTTGATCACCAACATCGGAGCATATTTAGGTACGATGGCATGGGGAAGAGCGGGATTTTCCATGGCCTCTAAAGCACTAAGAGACTTGAAAAATCTGCAATGTGCGTTTATTGCTAATCCAAACATGCTCCGATGAGGACCAAACTTTGCGAGCATGTGGGGTGGTCCCCCCCAAATGCTTGCAAAGTTTTGTCACCATCCGAGCATGTTTGGGTACGATGGCATGGGGAAGAGTGGGATTTTCCATGGACTCTCAAGCACTAAGAGACTTGACAAATCTGCACTAGGCACTAATTGTAACCCAAACATGCTCCGATTTGGTGAACAAACTTTGCAAGCATGTGGGGGTCGCCCCCCCATATGCTCACAAAGTTTCATCCCCATCGGAGCATGTTTGGGTACGATGGCACGAGAAAGAGCAGGATTTTCCATGGCCTCTCAAGCACCAAGGCACTTGAAAAATACGCATTGGGCGCTACTTGGTAATCCAAACATGATTTGATGGGGACAAAACTTTGCGAGCATGTGGGGGTGGGTCCCCCCACATGCTTCGAAAATTTGGTCACCATCAGAACATGTTTGGGTACGATGGCATGGAGAAGAGTGGGATTTTCCATGGCCTCTCAAGCACCAAGATACTTACGCACCACTAAGCACTAATTGCTAACCCAAACATACTCCGATGGTGAACAAACTTTGTGAGCATGTGGGGGTGCCCCCCCCATATGATGCTCACAAAGTTTCATCCTCCCCATCGGAGTATGTTTGGGTACGATGGCACGGGGAAGAGCGGGATTTTCCATGGCCTCTCAAGCACCAAGAGACTTTAAAAATCCACACTGAGTGCTAATTGCTAATCCAAACATACTCTGATGGGGACCAAACTTTGCAAGCATTTGGGGGTGGGTGGGTCCCCCCCACAACGCTTGCAAAGTTTGGTCACCATCGGAGCATGTTTGGGTATGATGGCATGGGGAAGAGCGCAATTTTCCATGGCCTCACACGCACCAAGAGACTTGAAAAATCCACCGTCGATGCTAATTGCTAATCCAAACATGCTCCAATGGTAGGACCAAACGTTTCAAGCAAGTGGGGTGTGTCCCCCCCACATGCTTACAAAGTTTGGTCACAATCGCGCAGCATGTTTGGGTGCGATGGTAGGGGGAAGAGCGGGATTTTCCATGGCCTCTCAAGCACCAAGAGACTTGAAAAATCCACACTGGGCGCTAATTGCTAAGGCAAACATGCTCTGATGGTGACCAAACTTTGCGGGCATGTGGGGGAGGACCCCTTCACATGCTTGCAAAGTTTTTTTACCATCGAAGCTCCATCAAAGCATGTGTAGGTATGATGGCATGGGGATTTTCAACAAACAATTTGATAGCCAAAGTGTCAAAAAAAATCCAAAATCCATGAGCACCAACTAAAATGCAATGATCCTCAATAATGAAAAAACGCGTAATGATAAAAACATCAACTAAGTATATCAAAATGTGAGCTAACCCTGCTACTCTGGGTTTAGCCACTAACTCAAAAGATCAAGGCATAATGAAAATGAGCTACCCCATCTATTTTGAGATTAGCCACTGCCAATAAATCTAAGTACAATGTAAGTGAGCTAACCCAACTAGTTTGAGTTTAATCACTATCAAGATTGAGATCTAGTCAAAGTAGCACCCTCTCTAGCTCTTAAATGCTCTAGAATGCTCTCATGGTCATCCACTCGAAGCGAAAAATGTGGGTGAGAACTCTATTTTTGGCTCTGTACTTGATCAAGAGTGAGCCTCGTAGCAACCACTAGATGAGAGAAGTGAAATGCCTCTAACTCCCACTTCCACTGGTGGAACTCAAGACTCCCCCAATGAAGTCAAATCTACTTGTAGAACCGGCCTACCACAATCATGTTATGGGCGTCAAAAGAAAACCCATGATCATCCACTGTATCCTCGTCAAGGATGCACTTTGGCCTAGTGCAACTCATTAGATAGTAGTCCACTCCCTTGCTATTGCCCTCACCGAAAATAACAACAAATACATCACCCCCCTGATGTAGCAAATCTATCAGGTCATCATAGCTAGCCCCATGAACACAAGACATGTGTGCTCATTCGATAACACTGGATGTGAAAGATGCTCAGGGGAGAGGACTATTTATATCCATGCATCTTCCCATCCTCTAGAGGCACAATGTGACCAATCGCCATCCATACATGCTCTACAGAAGCATGCAAACTTTCGTGTGTAAATCTTGGGGGTCACCATGCACGTGCCCTTGATGGAATGTAAGCCCAAGGTGCCAGATACTGTGTCACAATCATGGGAGGCTCTACGGTCAATCATGCCACCATCCACATGCCAAAAAACTCTCTTGACAATCCAAACATCACATTTGGGATATGATGATGCTGCACTCCCACATAAATGTTGGGAGCACCAATCGACCACATGGCCCGCATCTCTAAACCGCTCAGCATCTGGTTGCAGTTGATGATGTCTCAATGTACATTTCACACACACGGCTGCACCATCATGCTCTCCCTTCCTGTGATGAATAGTCTCAAAGAATGACCAAATCACTAGGATATACTAGACTGCACATGCCATCTCTAAACCCATAGAGCAAAGTCTTAGTTATTGTTTTCTTTAAGATGTTCTAGTGCATTTAGTTTAATTGTTGTGAATATAAGATAACCATAAGTACTACCTGTAGAGCTAATAGAACTGTCGTGGAGTGATGACTTGAACAGTGTGCCAGAGCCATCCGACCAAACCCATCACTGGCCACGTGTGATCCTACAATCTCGTAAAAAATCATCATGGAGATGAAAATAGTGTTGCACAAAAATGTGCATCATGTGAACGATCATCTCACTAATATAGAAATGATACTCTCGAATAATGACATGGGCCTCAGGGGTACTCGTTATCCCATCTACATGGGCCTCTGCATGTCGATAGATAATGTGGATGATAATAGCAACCTGGTGAGGTAAGCAAGAGAGATGATTAGGACACAAAAAATCTAATAAGTAATATAACTCAAACATGAAACAAATATTATGAAATATAACCATTAGCTTCTCCAAGAAGTAATACTTAGATTGTATCTCTTGAAAAGGTGTGAAGGTGTAGTTCTCTTCAGGATCAACTAGAGAGATGACCACACCAATAGGAAACTCTACCGGGCATGCTCGGAATTGACCATCTTGCCACTTGGCACAAATTATGACTGTGCCGTATATAGGGTAGATCTGCTCCGTAAATGTGGCTCTATGAAGTGACAACGTGGTGTATGTTTGTCCACAAGTGCAATTTCCTGGACTGCCCACCATGACTCTGGAGTAGGTGTGTCACATACTCATAACATCGCCATGGCACTATCTCTTCATCACTTCATCAAGATCTACCATCTGTAGATGTGCAAGTGAACCACATGATGTGCACTATCTCTCGCCATGGCACTATCTCTTCATCACTTGCATCAAGATCTACCATCTGTAGATGTGCAAGTGAACCACATGATGTGCAATTTCTCTCCACGCAAGGCATCTTATGGAAATGGGCATCCTTTGTGCGTGCACACAAATGAGAGTGGGTGAAATCACGAGGACTACCAGGCAACTCTCTATGCCCACTAATAGAATGGAACACATCATAAAAAAGTTAGAACTCAACATGGTCGCGACGACAACATGTGTCACGCTGTCGTGATTTTGAGTACCTCACAAACCAAAGTGTACACCCCTCAAATGACCTTTTCCCAATTTTAAGCTCTGGATATGACACCCACAAACTGAGAATACAACTCTATTTGGGTCATTTCAAGAAAGAAAGCACCGTGCTCAATGAACACTCCTCTTGTCACTCCCTTATGCAAAGATTTCTTGAAAACCGGTGAGGCATGACAATTCTCCTCCCAAAAACTTTCTATGAAGGTGGTTTCATCTAGTAGGCAATCATGCCTAGCTACGTGACCACTACTTGCCCACAAAGCACCACCCTCATTGGCATCTAAACTTTGAGGTTTAATAGACCCAACTCTAAGTGCATGTGGTGCTATGGAAAGGATGAGAGATGTGGCACTCACCTAACCCTTCATTTGGGAGCTACTTATGGCTGCCACAGTAGCCTGTCGAGCAGCCAAAGCATCCACGGAGTTCCTCTTCTATGAAGGTGGTTTCATCTAGTAGGCAATCATGCCTAGCTACGTGACCACTACTTGCCCACAAAGCACCACCCTCATTGGCATCTAAACTTTGAGGTTTAATAGACCCAACTCTAAGTGCATGTGGTGCTATGGAAAGGATGAGAGATGTGGCACTCACCTAACCCTTCATTTGGGAGCTACTTATGGCTGCCACAGTAGCCTGTCGAGCAGCCAAAGCATCCACGGAGTTCCTCTTCTTGTTAACTGTATAGGAACAATGAACACTGTAGCACCGCCATGTTAGTCTCTCTTCGACCTCCAATGGCAGAAAGCACCCTGGAGTTGGCCATGTTGGGAAGATCAATCAAAGCATCAAGCATGCATGCCTATGATAAAGGCATGAGGTCTTTGAAATAGGATTGGAAGATTACATGGGGATGACGATGCACCCCTGATTTTGATAGTTCTTTCCTATCCATACTATGGGCGTCCAAAAGGAGGGGGGGTGGGGTTCTTGTGGAAGAGAAGGGGGCTCAAGAAGGGTAGGTTCATGTGAATTATCTAAACTAAGGGGTAGTGGGGGGGAAGAGGGTAGAGGGAGAGGAAGTGGAAGAGGAGGAGCAAGACTTGGATCATCGCCAAACGGAAGGTGTTGCTCGTTGACGTGCTCTCCACTCTCTCTTTTTCTCACGAGCTACCCTTTTCCTATCCTCCTCTTGAACTTGGTGGAGGAGGGGAAGTCTAGTCCTTTCACATTTTCGACTCCTACGACTTTGAGAACCCATTCTCAAGGAAGATAAGAGAGAATCAATTATAAAGGCTCAATGATGGGATAGCACTAGAGATAAGTGTGGAATAGTACTGGAGATGTGTGATTATATAGGAAAAATAGGTTATTCACTTCAAATCTCATTAGATTTCCTATCTAAGATTGATTGGATAATTAAGATAAACATAAATATAATTAAAGAAACTATTATCCACTAAAAAATCAATATTATTAATAATAAATATTTACAAGTCTAAATATTTATCATTACTAGATATATAAAAATATATTTAAATATATCTTTTATTTTATAATTATATAACTACAATTTGTTTTATAATGTAATTTTTTCAAATTTTATTCAAAGGCTTATCCTACACAAAAAATATTTTCAAGAAATATTAAATTTAAGAAATTATTATTTTTAAATTAAATAAAATAAACTTAAAAAAAATATTATTTGTCTAATTCCAAAATATAATCCTTTGAAAATAGTGATTTTAAATTTTTTTATATTAATAAGTTATATATATATATTATTTAAAATTTTATATTAACTTTTTCAAAAATATGTTTTTGAAAAAAATGGGAAGGTGGGAAGGAGGTGCCACATGTCACATGCGTGATCTTTTAGTTCTTCATAGAGGATTAGGTCCATTGATGAAACTTTTCATAACACTATTTCTTTCCCCTCTCTTTCCCTTCTACTGCCTCCCTTAGTGCTCGCCAGGGGGGGGGGGTGGGGGGCACTCATAAATATGTAAGGGTAGCACATGGGTTCAACAAAAGGAATTTTTAAAATCCCTTTTTTACACATTTCTATCATACAAAAGGGTACCATTTAAAGGGGGTATTCACACGTTGAATAGAAAAAGGGTATGCTTTATTCAAGAAAAATGCAGAGATAAGGGCTTTTAAAAATAGACCTTGAATGCACGTGATATAGAGGGTTCAGTTATAGTGAGCCCCCCGAGCATCATTGCTCTCGGCCTCGTTGTTGGTACGTAGGGTCCTTCCAAGGCTTTTCTTGACTCTAGGCCTGCTTGCCCAAAGACAACAAAAGCCTCCTTGCCCACTTGGTTGGGTGTAGTTGCTTCTAAGGATTTTGGTGACTCTAGGCCTCCTGTCTGGGTTCGATTTGAAATTCCAGATCCTTCATTTAGAATTCCACCCTCTGAATGGTGGGAAACCATCTGTTTATAGGAAAATGTGGGGACTCGCATCACAACTGTTAATTTTTCAAGTTCAGGTCCTCTATAGCATGACCTTCCCATTGCTCCATTTTTTCGGCATCTATCTGATAGACTTTTGGGAACTCTTCTACATCCAAGACTACCAATGTGGTTTCTTCTTTGTTAGCCCTACTTTGTCTTTCTCGGCCCTTGCCTATAGTTCCTTAATAATCTCAAGGTGGTCCTCTATGATATGGGTGACTTGGCCCTCCATTCTTGTTGAGATATCGAGCTCGTCTAGTGAGGCGGTGGACACTGACCCGCCTGGGGGATAGGCCCCACACTTACACCACTGGCATGGTTGGTGAGATCTTGAGTGATATGCGGCCAGTGGGATGACAGGCTATGTGACAGCCATTCTAGAGACTGGCATAGTTATAGCGCCAGCTCATTTAGGTGGGTTCACATTATAGAGAACCCGTGTATGTATTGGTTGAGTACCTTTCATATTATGTGTACTCTTATCTTGTATATGGTGTGTTGAGTGTTGAGTAGAGAAGAAGAAGATTTTCAGCATCTCACCTTGTGTGTTCTCTATTAGGGTTTTGTGAGTGTGTGTGTGCTTGCAAGAGCTCAAGCTCTCTTCCCCCCTGCATCTTTTCATGGTATTAGAGCCTGGTTCGTGCTAAGGGCTGAGCTGCAACAAGCAAGATAACCACAGGAAGCGGTACGAGGGTAAGAGCTTTAACTACTCTTCCCTATTTGTGTTGGTGACTACACCCTTGTCGGGAGCTCTACGGAGGCACCGTCAAACGATCTCTGGTTGAGGAGCTTTCTTCGCGGGAGTAAAGCTATAGGGCAACTATACTGTCCTATTGGACAATAATTTTTTGGGCCGAAAACACGTTTCGGGCACGTCTGGGCCTCCGTTTTTCAGAAAGTAGGCGATTTCGAGCACTACAGGTAAGTCATTAATTCTCTGCAGAACTCTGTTTTAAGAACTGCAGGAAGACAGATCGACTGTGTAGACACTGTGGGTGCTGCAAAGAGGTCAACAGTTGCCATTGGGTGTATGTATGCACATTGAAGTCACTGGTTGTGACATTTGAGAGTGCAACAGTACCGCTCCAAAAAATACAGCAGTTTGTGCAGGACAAACTAGAGTGCTGTTTCTAGTAAAATTGTGTGTTTACCAAGATGTCAAATGATGGGATAACTCAAATTGTGGCTGAGAAGCTTGATAAGAATAACTTCCATGCTTAGAGGTTCAGATTGACGAATTTCCTGATGGGAAAGGGCTATTGGGACTACATAGAAGGTGAGCATGAAGAGGCACCAGAGATACCGGACATAAATCCGACTGCTGCAGATGTGAAAGAGTTTAAAGACTGGAACCAAGGAGCCTGGAAAGTAATGTATTGGCTCTCCATTAGTATACAGGACACCATGATTGGGCATATTCAGGATGCCAAGTCCCCCAAGGAGGCGTGGGACACCTTGGTAAAGCTCTATGAAACAAATACCAAGGCATGTAAGATACAGTTGAAGAATGAACTTCATACTGTGGAGAAAAAGAGCATGTATGTGAATGACTATGCACTGAAGATAAAGGGTATTGTGGAATCCCTTGCATCTATTGGTGTGTCAGTAGATGATGATGACAAGGTGGAGGTTTGTCTGCGTGGTCTCGGGCCACAATA
The DNA here is from genome assembly GCF_041138505.1 of Cibotium barometz. Taxonomy (NCBI): domain Eukaryota; kingdom Viridiplantae; phylum Streptophyta; class Polypodiopsida; order Cyatheales; family Cibotiaceae; genus Cibotium; species Cibotium barometz. The sequence continues at coordinate 33,059,731 of NC_141068.1, forward strand.
CAAGAAGTTCAAGACGTCTATTTAGACTCGGGAAAACATTCCCAACTTTACAGATTTGGTATCTAGGCTGATTATAGAAGAGAAGAGCTTGGGTGAAGACCAGCAGTCTTCACAAAGCAAAAACAGTTCAGAGCAACAGGCCTTCTACACAAGTTCAGGAAGAGGAAGACGTAGAGGAGGCCGTGGACGCGGTCAAGGAGGTGGCCGAACAGGTAATCAGAATTACGGACAGGAGCAGCAGGCAACAACAGTCCCAGAATACACAACAACAACAACAACAACACGGAGGTGGAAGAGGCAAATTTAGAGGCAGGGGGAGTCAAAGAGGCCGTGGATTGCTATTATTGTGGTAAGCCTGGACATGTGCAGGCAGAATGTTATAAGAAGCAGGCTGACATGCAAAATGGGAAAGTGCAGCAAAACAACTATGCATCCTCAAGCAGAAATAATGAGGATAATGAAAGGTTGTTTGTTATGCAGCATGTCGTGAATGCCATGTCTGAAAATGTTGAAGCAGCACAAAAAGATGATGTGTGGTATGTGGATTCAGGTGCTTCGAACCACATGACAAGTCATGGGGAGTGGTTCAAGGAGATGAAAAACCCGAAAAGACCAGGTTTTGTGGAAACAGGGGATGACACTGCTCATCCAATTGCCCATGTTGGAGATGTGCCATTGTCTATGCAGAATGGCAAAGTGAAGTACCTTGTAGATGTACTTCACATTCCAAACATAATAAAGAATCTGGTTTTAGTTGGCCAGATGATTGAGCAGGGTTTGCAGGTTCGGTTTAACCCTGATGGGTGTTATGTTGAAGATTTTAAAGACAAGTGCAGGTTTGTTGCAAAAGGCAACAGAGTGGGCAGAATGTTTACGTTGAATGTAGACATGCCTAAAATGAGGCTGCGATGTTTGCAAATGGTTCAGGAATTGTTGCAGACACAGACATTTGGCATAAAAGGATTGGACATGTGAATGTGCAGAGATTGAAGTCTATGCAGACAAAAGGAATTGTGACAGGGCTGCCAAAATTTAAAGTGGAAGGTATGCAGAAAATATGTGAAGCATGCCAATTTGGGAAGCAAACAAAGCATGTGTTTCCACGTAACAAATATGTGAGCAGAAATGCACTAGATATTGTGCATTCAAATGTATGGGGTACTACGAAGACCATATCTATGGGAGGCTGCAGGTATTATGTGACGTTTATTGATGACCACACAAGGAAAGTGTGGGTATATTTCATGAAGGAGAAGAGTGAGGTGTTCACTCACTTTCAAAATTTCAGAGTTTTGGTTGAAAAGCAAACAGGGAAATATGTAAAGTGCCTAAGGTCAGATGGAGGGGGAGAGTACTTCTCCAATGAGTTCTCTGAATTTTTAAAGAAGAATGGTATTCGGAGACAGTTTACATGCAGATACACTCCGCAGCAAAATGGACTTGCTGAGCGGAAAAACAGGCACATTGCTGAGATTGCGCGAGCATTGATGGAAGAGAAAAATATGCCGCATAGTTATTGGGCTGAGGCTATTTCTACAGCAGTATACATCATGAACAGGACTCCAACCAGCCATACATGATGTAACTCCAGAGGAGAGGTTTACTGGCAGAAAACCAGATTTGTCTCATCTGAAAGTCTTTGGATGCATTGCATATATTGAAAGGTAAAAAATGTGTGTTTATTGGATATTCCCTTGAGCAAAAGGGATATAGGTGTTATAATCGTGCTACACGTGAGTTGAGGGTAAGCAGGGATGTTGTCTTTGATGAGATGAGCAGCTGGTATGCTGGTATGCTGCTGAAAAAGAAGCTGTTGGGGCTGATGTGAGTGGAAGTGTGGTTGCACGGAATGCAGGTCAGCAATCACAGTCTTTGAGTGGACCAAGAGAGTCCTCATCTAGTGTGTCTGTTTTGATAGACCATGGAGTTGCAGGCTGCATCATAATACTAGTCCTGCAAATGTGATTAGTACATCACGTAAAGGAAAAGAGAAAGTGGTTGAGTCCCTTGGTATGCCTGACATTTGTGCAGGGCATTCTAATGTTGATGGAGAGTCTAGTAGCTCAGATATGAGCCTTGATGAGGATGTTGGGATCCCAGCTATGAGAACACCTGGTGTAAAGAAGGCTATGGAAGCCATGAATGAAAAGCTACCAAGATCTGGGAGAGTGAAAAATCCTGTGCAAAGATTTACTTATGATGGTTATGTGGCGCATCACTATGCATATATGGCAAAGGTTGTGCAGGTTGTAGAGCCCACATGCATTGATGAGGCTGTTGGAAATGTGTGTTGGGAGAAAGCTATGGATGAGGAGATGGATGCACTATATGGAAATGAGACTTGGGATTTAGTGCAATTGCCTGAAGGCAAGAAAGCCATTGCCTGAAGGCAAGAAAGCCATTGGATGCAAGTGGGTATACAAAGTAAAACATAACAGTGATGGAAGCATAAACAGGTACAAGGCTAGACTGGTAGCCAAAGGATATGTGCAGACATATGGCATTGATTATGAGGAAACTTTCAGCCCAGTTGCCAAGATGGCAACAGTGAGAGTTGTGATAGCAGTGGCTGCGTCAAAGCAATGGTCTTTACATTAGATGGATGTAAAGAATGCATTCTTGCATGGGGATTTGCAAGAAGAAGTGTATATGTTGCAGCCACCTGGTTATGAGGATGTGAGTCACCCCGAGCATGTTTGCAGACTGAAGAAAGCCTTGTATGGCTTAAAACAAGCACCAAGAGCATGGTATGACAAGATTTTTGAATATCTTGTCACTATTAGCTTTCATGTAGCCAATGCAGATTTCTCGCTGTATGTGAGACATGGTGATAGAGGGGTTGTGCTTGTTGTCATCTATGTAGATGACTTGATCATTACGGGGGACCATGATGCAGAGATCTTTGATGTAAAGATCTTGCTTAGACAGAAGTTCGAGATGAAGGATCTAAGGGAGCTTAGATATTTCTTGGGCATTGAGGTGATTAGGTCACCACATGGTATTGGATTACTGTAGAGATAGTATGGCTTGGACATGTTGTCCAAGTATGGTATGACAGGCTGTAAGCCTATCTCAGTGCCGTTGGATCAGAATGGCAAGTTGAGTGCAGATTCAGGAGAGATCTTGGAGGATCCTACTATGTATAGGCACATAGTGGGAAGCTTGCTATACATGACGATCACCAGGCCAGATTTGAGCTATGCTGTTGGGTTGGTGAGTCAGTTTATGCAGGTTCCACGAAAACCGCATTTGGATGCATTGAGACAAATACTGAGGTATGTGAGGTCTACTTTGCATTGTGGACTATTCTATGAGACTGGGACAGAGATATGTGTACATGGGTACATAGATGCTGATTGGGCTGGAAGTATCTCAGACAGAAGATCTACCAGTGGCTTCATGTTTTGTTTGGGGAGTGCTGCTGTGACTTGGAGTAGCAAGAAGCAGCGTACGATTGCTCTATCCAGTACAGAGGCCGAGTAGTACAGAGGAGCTACTATGGCAGCATGTGAGGTAGCTTGGTTGAGAAAGCTACTTGCAAATTTGGGTCTATCAGTGGGTGGATAGACAAGTTGTCATTTTCTGTGACAACATTAGCAGTATACAGTTGGCCAGGAACCCAGTCTTTCATGCTCACACAAAGCATATAGAGGTCCATTACCATTTCATCAGAGAGAAGGTCTTGGCAAGAGACCTTGACCTTGTTTATGTCAGCACAGAGGATCAGGTAGCTGACATCTTTAGCAAAGCATTGGGTACAGAGAAGCTCCGCAGATTCAGGGCTTTGCTTGGTGTACATGAGATGGAGTTGAGCTCGAGGGGGGGTGTTGAGATATCGAGCTCGTCTAGTGAGGCGGTGGACACTGATGACCCACCTGGGGGATAGGCCCCACACTTACACCACTGGCATGGTTGGTGAGATCTTGGGTGATATGCGGCCAGTGGGATGACAGGCTGTGTGACAGCCATTCTAGAGACTGGCATAGTTAAACGCCAACTCATTTAGTTGGGTTCACACTATAGAGAACCCGTGTATGTATTGGTTGAGTACCTTTCATATGATGTGTACTCTTATCTTGTATATGGTGTGTTGAGTGTTGAGTAGAGAAGAAGAAGATTTTCAGCCTCTCACCTTGTGTGTTCTCTATTAGGGTTTTGTGAGTGTGTGTGTGCTTGCAAGAGCTCAAGATCTCTTCCCCCCCTGCATCTTTTCAATTCTTGCTTGGATTTTCCTAGCCCTATCCAAGTCATCGTGTAATTACACAGTTACTTGCTCCTTCCTTGCCACCATTATCTCCTTCATCTTTTCAATTTCCATCTTTATTTCTCTGTTGGCCTTCTGGATTTCCTAATGTTTCCTTTGCATCTTGTCCAACCAGCCTGCTTCCATCCTCCTACTGCACAGCTCTTTGTGCAGATGTACTAGTTGGCTCCTCACCATCTAGATAACAGCATCCATTTCCTTGATGACATCCTACAGCTTAGTCATTTAATTCAACCCATCCACCATCATGCAATGTTGGAAGTAGTTAACAGCGCCTGCACCCAGTATGTGTCAATGGAATCTAGAACGTTTCAAAAGCTTGTTGTAGAGAGGTCTGATTGTGGTAGTTCAATATACAAGTTTGTGGTCGTGGTAGCTTCTTGGTGGTGTTGCTTCAGTCTCTGTGTGATAGGATAGACTTTCTAGGAGATCGACCAAGTCCTCCTTAAGCTATCAGCTTTCCATTTCCTCTGTTGTCCTACTGGTCTCCTCCTTAGCATTCCTTCCCTTCTTGTTGCCTCTCTTTTTCTCTAGGTGACTCCATTGTAGTGAGGGGCACTAGCAGTGTCGCTCTTTGAATGAGTTGTTCCCTCCTCACCCAAATTTGGGAGTTACAAGTTCCCACTACTTCCATGCACTAGTCTGTATTCGAGGGAGGGCTCTCTTCCCTGTCTGCCTGCTCCTCCTTTTGAGAGCTGTTACATGGCGTTGTCTTGTTGCCTTAGGTGCTTAACTAGTTCATGAATTTGGCAATTTTGGTCCCAGTTGGAAGGCCTTAAGCTCGGGGGCTTCACTATATGTAAACTCTCTATATGTAAACTCTCTATATCATGTGCATTCAGGGCCTAATTTAAAAACCTCTTATCTATAAATTTTTCAATAATAAAACACACCCTTTTTCTATTCAATCTGTAAATACCCCCTTTAAATGGTACCCTTTTGTACGTAAAAAATGTGTAAAAAAGGGATTAAAAAACCTGTTCTGTTGAACCCACGTGCTATGCTTGCACTGTTGGCCGAGCTGTATGGATTAAATTTTGCATACATTTAGAGATGTGAGATCCCAATGCCCCCTCCATGCACGGATTCTCGATTGCTTTGGCAGCGGAAGCAGCTCCCTCTTGTGCGGGGTAGGGTTTCCAACTTGGAGCCTTGCCCTCGAATGTCGAGGCACGAGACTAAGCTCGTGGTCATTCCGAAAACTGAACCCGGGAAAATTTCCCATGCCCAAAAAACGGGGACGATTCCACCATTTTTAATTTCTTAACGAATTATTCTAACAAGCTCAAGATCTAAACTAACCTTCATCTGAATAAACCAGATAAAAGGGAAACTATTATAGACTTAACTTGAAGGAATCATCAACACTTTTTTCCTGATTGAATCAGGCACAGCCACCATTGATCTATTCATTAGATAAGTCTTCAGGTTATTATTTAACTACTCGAGTTCTAAGCATATTCCTATTGATCAATTTTATTATAAAACTCTACTGATTCGAGCCTAACCCCATCCGGCCCATGGGTTACCACTAGAATAGTAGAATAAGACAAGTACTCACCCACCCATAATTCAATGCCTTTATTAACTTTTGCTTTAGAATATAGATACACACACAGTCCTCTTTAAACTTTAATTTATAAACAATCCATTGACAAAACAATTATTGGTTACAGATGTCATAACTCAAAATTTTCATTCAATCCTTATTTCTCACAAAACAGTATCACTCTGGACTCTCCGTTGAGACCAGCAGGTCAGCAACAAGATCCAGTATTAGATTACAATAATTTTCTCGTCATCATACATATATATATCTTCCACGACATACGCATGGGTGTCCTAAGCACCGCGAGACCGTGCATCGCCTCGTCACCCTCTTGGATCCTCCTTAGGTGTCTTGGCACTTCACTCAGGGAACCGTTTCATCGGCCCTCGCCCATTGTACTGGAAGCATACCATTTTACACCATACCCACGCTCGTCTCAAGACCTTGGTAAGTTTTTGCCGAGTGAGCCATCCTTTGAACACTCCCCGCCAGCTTTTGCAACCGAACTTCCCTTAGAAAAGCACATATACCAAATGCTCCCTCCAGCATTCTGGTGTAAGACAGTCCTTTAAGAAAACAGGGTTTCTATGCAAGTTTTCAGTTTTGATTTTTTTTAAATATAATAAGTATATCTTAATTCCGTATCCCAAGACTTCTAAATCATAGGTCTGGATTCCCAAGCAATTCCTCGAATTTTGAATTATTGATCCTCAGAACAAAATCAAAGGTCTCAATTTAATTTCAGATTCGGTGGGTGATTTGAGTGTAGATTACTGAACTGGTCACATTATCTTTTCTTGAAACTGACGAAGAAGTTACATCTTGGTCATAGTCTGATTGAGGGTTTGAGTCTGGAAAGGTTCTCCCTAAACTATCTTTCTCTCGAAGGGTAATATTTCAATTACTACTTTACTGAATTTCATTCATTGAGTATTTTGCTTAACTGAATTTAAAACTAGTCACACAAATTCCTATGCGGAATAAATTAATCATTTATCTAAAATTCTGACTTCGATAGTTTTTCTGAATTTTCTTATAACCATCCTAGAGAATATGAAACGGTATAATTTTCCGTCACTGAGTATTTACTTTTTCATTTTCCAATATTCATGGGATTTAAACATAGGATTAAAGAGAACTCTTATTTTGATATAAGAATTCTCTATGCATCTATTTATGCATTAAATCCAGCTTCTATGGAAATAACACTTTTATATAAAAGAAAATCCTTTTATGCATCTATTTATGCAAAAGAAATCAAATTTGATGAAAGTAACACTTTTATAAAATGAAAAAAATTCTTTTATGCATAATAATCAATATTGGTGAAAGCAACACTTTTGCAATTAAAAAAAAATCTTTTATGCATCATTTTATGCATAAAAATCAATATTGGTGAAAGTAACACTTTTGCAATAAAAGCATAAAAATCAATATTGATGAAAGTAACACTTTTATAATAAAAAAAAACTTTTATGCATCTATTTATGCATAAAAATCAATATTGATGAAAGAAACACTAATATAATAAACAAAAATTCTTTTATGCATCATTATATGCATAAAAATCAATATTGATGAAAGTAACACTTTTATAATAAAAAAAACTTTTGTATGCATCATTTTATGCATAAAAATCAATATTGATGAAAGTAACACTTTTATAATTAAAAAAATATGCAATATACATCTTTCTATGTATAGAATTTAAATCTAATGAAAATAACTCTTTTATAAATAATAATAATAATCAATATGCATCTCTCTATGCATATAATTTAAATCTAATGAAAATCACTCTTTTATAAAAAAATAATATTAATATGCATCTTTCTATGCATAGAATTTAAATAACACTTTTAGAATACACAAATGATGGGGATTACTCTTTTTGAATAATAAAAGATAAAACTTATTTCACAAAATGTAAGGAAATTTTTCCATAACCTCCTTTGTATGGCTGACCATTTTTTCAAATTTTCCTAACCTTAAATTACTTAAAAATTATCCCCAATTTGTTTAAGGCATTCTAAACTAATCAAATTCCACTTTTAAAAGAGAAACAATATGATTACTTAACTAGGATAAAGAAGGGCTAAATTTAAGAATGAGAGAGGGGGAATGCCTTTTCAGCAAGGCACAGCATCAGATTATCATCTTAAAGATAACAAAAATTAGAAAACCATTAAAAGAATAATAAAAAGTAGGATTTCTAACTTACATGAAATTTTGGGACCTTTCTTTTGGCTTGATGGTTTGAGGGATGTACTCTTGTTTGCAACAAGAGTGGCCACCAGTTCTTTAGAAGAGGGAAAGGTCAAAAGCTAATGAATTATTAAGAAATTGACAGTTTTTGGCTCTAGGTTGGAGTAGAGTAACAGTGCATAAAACACTATTAAGCTTCAACAAAGGGGGAGGCTTCTATTTATAGGAAAAAGTGAGCTTCTAACCAAGCAAATTGATTCTAGAATTTTGGGTCAGTTTAGCTTACTTTTAGAAACTAGACTTGAATTAGGAGAGAAGAGAGATGAAATCTCTCAATTTATAGGAATTTAAAACTCCCACACACATGTGAAATAGGCGCCTCCTTCATGAGGGGGAATCCCCACTCTGAGGTGTCAAAAATTTATTTTTTTAGTATTTCCTTTGGTCCTTAGTCCACTCTTCATCTTATGTGAGTATTTATTCATTTTTAGGGGGATTTTCTTTATTTCTTCTATTTATATCCTCCACACGTTTGGATGAATCTGATTGGCCCCTCAAAACCTGAATTTAAAATTTTTGAAAAATCTAGACCCCTAGGGTAAGGCCTTTTGAACAGATTATAATTGATTTTTAATGCACCTTCTGAAATTCTTTTTGAGCTTTTGTTTCAGGGAAATTTATTTTAATAAGAAGAGATATTTTTATATCAAAAAATATCTAAAATCTTAATAATCTCTCTCTAGAATATTTTCTCTCTCTAAGCCAAAATAGGTAGAAACAAGATCTTTTATATATTTAAAGAGGGATTTGATTACAAGGGAAGATATTGGACATCTTGAGAGGCTCGGGAGGAATCTTACATTCTCTCCCACTTAAAAATGCGAGATGTCCTTATCTCGCAATCTGGGGGTAATCTCGTAATAGTTCGGCTTCTTTCTCCGAGGTGGCATCTTCAAAATGATAAAACTTCAATTTGACCAATAATTCTCTCAGAATTTTGTTCCTGAGAACCTTTTCGCGAACATCAAGGATTTCTGCAGGTTGGAGTTCTATCTGCCCTTGGGTTGAAGAAGTTAAGATTTCATCTCAAGCACATGATTTGGGCTTGGTATATACTTTTTAAGAAGGTTGACACATGAAATACATTATGTACTTTGAGATGAGGAGGCTAAGTCACCTACTTTCTTTGTAATTCGATATGGTCCACAATATCTAGGGGATAACTTCTTGACTTCCCAAGAGATAGAGAACTTCTTTTGGGGCGTACTCGAATGAAGACCATATCTACTTCTTTGAATTTTCTATCTGACCTCTTCTTATCTGCATACTGCTTCTGTTTATCATGGACAGCTTTTATATCTTTGCGAATTGTCTGCATCTGCTGCTCCATGTAATCAAGCATCTGTCGTCTGGACATCTCGACCCTAATCAATGGGTCGTACCAAGTTGTGGAGTTAAGCAATCTTGTCCATACAGAGCTTTGAAAGGGCTCATCCCAATACTTTAGTGATAAGAAGCATTGTAGGAGAACTCGACTAGGTGCAGATAGCTTAGCCACTTCTTGGGTTCCCTGCCACACAGCATGACCCAAGTATATCTTCGATTACTTGGTTCACCCTTTCAGTTTGACCATCAGTCTCGGGGTGGTAAGGAGTGCTAAGATCCAAGAAAGTTTCTACTGCTTTAAAAAATGCAATCCAAAATCTTGACGTGAATTTGGGATCTCGATCACTTACTATTCTTCTGGGCAGGCCATGCAATCTGAGGATTTCTTTGAGGAACACTCTGGCCACATCCATTGGAGTGTAGGTTTCTTTTACTGGAATCAGATGGGCAACTTTGGTTAGTCTATCAACTACCACGAAGATGGAGTCGTAACCTGATTACACTGAGAAGTCAATATTAGACTATCAACTACCACCAAGATGGAGTCGTAACCTGATTACACTGAGAAGTCAATATTAGATAAAGTGGGAAAAATCCCATTCCCAAGAAAAAAGTGGGGGTATGGTAAACTCATCCAAAAATTTGTCAAAACATATTCATGTGACATATCATTGGAAAGAGCTTGAAAAGTAGAATCTAGATCTACTTTGTCCGACAAATTTGGAGTTTGCATGTTCAAGTTATGGCCAAAACAAATTTTTTAAATACATTCCCATTTTGAGGAATTTTTCCCATTTTATCTAATATTGACTTTGAGGGTAATCCAGTTAATAAAATCCATACTGATGCATTTCCACTTCATCTGGGGGATGTCTAATGGATGTAACTTCCCAGGCATTTTTACTCTCTTGGCCTTGACTTTTTGACAGGTCAGACATGACGTATATGATTAAGCACATCCTTTTTTAGACCAGGCCAAAAGAAGCTTTTCTTTACAGACATGTAGGTTGTTTTGATGAAACCTGGATGTCTTGCAATAAGGCTGTCATGGGCTTCATTCAAAATTTGACCCTTAGTTCCTTCATCATCATTGGGAATGCATAGCCTGTGATTATAATACATAATTCCATCATCTAGGCTGTACCCTTGAACTCGGTTCAACTCCTGTGGAGTTTTGCTTTCCTGCATAAGTAGGGTAGCAATAGGGCCAAAGAATCTATCCTGCACGATCTTCTCACTTGCTTCCATAATCAAAGGATTTGACACTACAGTACTTGTTTGCAACAAGCAAGGAGGCTTTTTTACTCTGCTGAGGGCATCGGCTACCACATTTTTTTTTCTTGGGTGGTACTTGACTTCAAAATCAAATTCCTATAGGGTTTGCATCCACCTTCTTTTGCGTAGGTTGAGATCTTTCTGAGTGAAGATCCACTTTAAGCTCTGATGATCTATCAATCATCAAAGTGAATCTTTGACCTAGTAAGTAATGTCTCCACAACTTTAGGGCATATACTACTGAAAGTAGTTCTAGGTCATGGGGGACAACATAATTCCTCCATGCATTCTAAGTTTTTGGGATTCATAGGCCACTACATGACCTTCCTGTATGAGTGCACCTCCCAGGGCAAAACCACTGGCATAAGTTACTACCTCAAAGGGTAGAGAGAAATCTGACAGCTTTAGAATGGGATTGGTTACCAAGGCGGTCTTCAGCTTATCAAAAGCACTCTGGCTCCTAGAGCAGACCATTGAAATGGGATATTCTTCTTGAGAAGATTAATCAGGGGGAAGCTATGAGAGCATACTTTGGTAAAAAAATTCTATATCAACCAGTCAATCCCAAGATTCCTCTGACTTCTTTCACTGTCTTTGGTTCAGGCCAATCTATGAGTGCTTGGACTTTAGTGCAATCTAGAGAAATTCCATCTTTGGATACCAGAAAGCCCAAGTATTCAACATGGTCGACAGAGAAAGTACATTTGCTCTTTTTGCAAAGAGTTGGTGCTTCCTTAGGATCTCAAGAACTCTTTTGACATGAGCTTCATGGTCAGCTGCATTCTTTGAGTAAATCAGAATATCATTAAAGAAAACAAGAACAAAATCATCCAAGTATTCTCTGAGAATGTCCTGCATTAATCGATTGAATGTACTTGGAGCATTTGTCAATCCAAACGGCATGACAGTGAGTTCATAATGCCCATACCGAGTATTGATGGATGTCTTCGGGATATCTTGCTCATTAATCCTGATCTGATAATACCCTGATTTGAGATCTATCTTTGTGAAGATATGGGCTCCACTTAGCCTATCCAGAAGCTCATCAATTCTGGGAAGATAGGATACTTATTCTTAACTGTCAGTAGCTGATGATGGAGACCTCTGTAGTCCACACAGAGTCTTAGCGTTCCATCTTTCTTTTTCTGAAAGAGAACTGTTGCACCCCAAGGTGAAACATTGGGTCTTACAAACCCTTGTTTTAAGAGCTGTCTAAGCTGTTTCTTGAGTTCGATGTGGCTTCAAGAACTGGCATTTTGTACGTGCGCAACTGGCTTAGCTCTGGGGGTCAATTCTATCACATGATCTACTTCCTGAATTAGAGGCATCTCTGTTAATTCTGCTGGGAATAAATTATCATAATCCCTTAACCATTCAGGTTCTTTAGCTTTTAACTTTGACAACATAAATGAGCTGCTTCTTTCTAAGTCTACTGGATTTATTTTGACAACATAAATGAGCTGCTTCTTTCTAAGTCCTTTTAGTAACTTAGAAGCCTTTACTAATTGCAGACTTGGGGATCCTGAAATTCCAGTTCCTTGAACTTTATTTTCGTGGAGGTCACGGAAGGAAATGGTTCCATTATGACAGTGAATGTTAGCTTGATTTTTATGGAGCCAACCCATTCCAAGGATCCCGTCGAAAACTCCCAAAGGTATAACTCTGAACTGACAGTCAGTTAAATTCCCATCTAAATTGAACTGAATACAATTTGTCTCAAGGTGCGTGAAAAGAATCTTCCCACTTGCCAATTCAACTTGCATAGGTTTCCCTGATTTTTGATCTAAGACTAGCTTACGCAAGCATCCAGGGGAAAATGAAAGAATGAGTACTGCTTGAATCAATCAAAAGCTTAAAAGGCTTACCATGATACTTAGCTGCAGTATGAATGACGGAGAATTGACGGTTTGGCCTTGGTTTTCAATTGCTCCATAAATATATCCTCTTTCTTTCCACTACTTCTGTTATTGTGATTGCTCTGGCTGCTGCAGTCTGAGGCGAAACTCTTTCTCTTTGGTTGCCCCGATTTTTGGAAGGAGTCATGAGGCTACTCTGAACAGAGGCAGATGGCTCAGCTGGAGTTCTCCTGGGATTGCCCTAATTTTGACGAGATGGACCCTGATTTGAGTGATAGGAGGGGTTGGTCTCTGCACTCTCGGTCCTTGACTTCCCTATCCCCTTGACATGGCAGGAGTGGGGCAGTCTTTGAGCTGAAAACCGTGGCATCCAAAACACTGATTCTCACTTCTGAGCTCATCCCTTTGAATTCATAAAAGAGGTGGGGCTCCTGAGAAAGTGTTATGTGGGAAGGGTCTTCCTTCACTTCTGAATCTCCCAGTATCCTGATTCTGAATTGGGCCGCCTTGCTCCCTCTTTGGGGGAGGAAAGTTTGAAGTATTTCTTGGGGTTTGGAATCTTTTAAAGTTAGAGGGTGCAGGCTTTGGCGGGACCTTAACAACAAAGGCTTTGGCAAAGTCTTTTGCCATTCTTACTGCTTCAGCCATTGAGACAGGTTTGGCATTCTTTTACTAAGGTGTCCAATGGCTTGTTTATTCCTCAAATGAATCTAGCCATCAGCTTCTCTTCATCCAATTTAGGAGAATATTTGAGGAGAAGGGCAAAAGCTTGATGGTAATTGTCCAGCTATCCTGCTTTAGTTTCAAGAACTCATTCATTTTAGTTTCAAGGATAACCAGAGGACAAAACCTCTTTCTGAGGTAAGCTTTAAGATCGGTCAAGGTCTGGGTATTTCGATCAAGACGGTTAGTCTCGCAGTATTACATCAAAGTATTCTTCCATGGCCTCAATCCACTTTTCCACTACTTCACCTAAATGCTCCCCTCCTTCACCCTTGAAGGGACTAGGTTGGGATCTGTGCAGGGCTTTTCAAATATCCGGATCTAACTCTTCGTCATCGGTTATAGAGGATCCGATTGCCTTGCACGGGCCACGCGCGCCTCATGACTCTGATGACAAAATGAGATTTTTGTCAACTTAACTTTGACAATAGATTTATGATTATTTAATTTTTGTAATTTATTCTTTAAACAGATAATTATTTCATCATACATCATGAAACAAGATTTACTCTGATAATTTTACTAACCATATTCACAATCATGAAAATAATAAACATTGTTTATTATCAAAAGTTTTCGATATATACATAGAGCATCATGGCTCCCAAAATCACTGCCTTAATTGTATATGCATAAAGAAGCGAAACTGCAAAGGAGACATGGCATGGTATACATGATTCATTATAGAAAGAGGTGCTGTAATTCTACTTCTAGGGATAAAGCGGCTAAGAAGCCTAAAAACTCGGCATGAAATTCTGAAGTTCTTGGGTGAATGATCAAAGAGTTGTACATGCTAAACAAGCCCTGGCCTTATTAGAATCATGGCTAAGGAAATATTTTACCTGAGCCTCTGATGCACTGACATTAATACATCGTCCTCCACAAAACCACATATACCGACATCGCTCAAGAGGATCAAGAAAGTAAAGACTCTCAAAATTGCGTGCGAGTCTCACTCTGCTTACTCGGGTCTTAGCAGAGTTGATGAGGTGCTCGAATGCAAAGGCTATCATATCTTGACTCTGGAAGAGTTCAGGAATGCCAGATAGATTTGGGGTATCCATCTATAAATTTCCAATTCAATTAATGAGTTTTCAATTTTTGCAGTTCATTCAACATAAATTTCACAAAGCGAAAACATTATTTCCCAGATTTACTTCAAAATTTTAAGCAATTTCTGATGCTGTTACGTAAATTTACAATAGCTTTCCGATACCCACTGTGAGATCCCACTGCCCCCTCCGCGCACCGATTCCTAATTGCTGGCAGCGCAAGCAGCTCCCTCTTGTACGGGGCACGGTTTTCCACTCGAGGCCTCACCTTTGAATGTTCGGGCACGAGACTAAGTTGGTGGTCATTCCGAAAACCGAAACCGAGAAAATTTTCCATGCCCGAAAAACGGGGCTGATTCCACCATTTTGAATTTTTGAATAAATTTTTCTAACGAGGTCAAGATACTGAACTAACCTTCATCTGAATAAACCAGATAGAAGGGAAACTATTACAGACTTAACTTGAAGAAATCAATGCTTCTTTCCTGATTGAATTAGGCATAGCCATTGATCTATTCATTAGAGAAGTCTTCAGGTTATTATTTAACTATTCGAGTTCTAAGCGTATTCTTATTGATCAATTTTATTAGTAAAACTCTATTGATGCCAGCCTAACCCCATCCGGCCCATGGGTTACCACTGGAATAGTAGAACCAAAGAAGTACTCACCCACCCATAATTGAATGCCTTTCTTAACTTTTGCTTTAGAATATAGATACGCACACACTCCTCTTTAAACTTTATTTTATAAACAATCCATTGACAAACAATTATTGGTTACAGATGTCATAACTCAAAATTTTCATTCAATCCTTGTTTCTCACAAAACAGTATCACTCTGGACTCTCCGTTGACACCAGCAGCTTAGCAACGAGATCCAGTATCAGATTACAATAATTTTCTCGTCATCATACATATATATATCTTCCACGACATACGCATGGGTGTCCTAAGCACCGCGAGCCCTTGCATCGCCTCGTCAGAACCCTCCTGGATCCTCCTTAGGTGTCCTGGCACTTCACTCAGGGAGACTGCTTCGTTGGCCCTTGCCCATTGTACCAAAAGCACACCATTTTACACCATACCTAAGCTGGTCAAGACCTGGGAAGGTTTTTGTTGCGTGATCCGTCCTTTGAACACTCCCCGCCGCCAGCACAGCAGTAGCTGTTGCAAACTGAATTCCCTTAGAAAAACACATATACCAATGCTCCCTCCAGCATTGTGGCGTAAGACAGTCCTTTAAGAAAACAGGGTTTCTATGCAAGTTTTCAATTTTGATTTTCTTTTGAATACAATGAGTATATCTTAATTCCGTATCCTAAGACTTCTAGAACACAGGTCTGGATTCCCAAGCAGAATTCCTCAAATTCTGAATTCTTGATCCTCATATCAAAATCAAAGGTCTCAATTTAATTTCAGATTCGGTGGGTGATTTGAGTGTAGATTACTGAACTGGTCACATAATCTTTTCTTGAAACTGATGAAGGAGTTACGTCTTGGTCATAGTCTGATTCAGGGTTTGAGTCTGGAAAGGTTCTCCCTGAACTATCTTTCTCGAAGGGTAATATTTCAATTACTACTTTACTGAATTTCATTCATTGAGTATTTTGCTTAACTGAATTCAAAACTAGTCACGAATTCTTATGAGGAATAAATTAATCATTTATCTAAAAATCTAACTTTGATAGTTTTTCTAAATTTTCTCATTACCATCCTAGAGAATATGAATCGATATAATTTTCCTTCACTAAGTATTTACTTACTTATTTTCCAATATTCATGGGATTTAAACATAGGATCAAAGGGAACTTTTATTTTGATATAAAAATTCTGTATGCATCTATTTATGCATGAAATCCAACTTCTATGGAAATAACACTTTTATATAAAAGAAAATCCTTTGATGCAAAAAAATCAATTTTGATGAAAGTAACGCTTTTATAATAAAAAATTTCTTTTATGCATCATTTTATGCATAATAATCAATATTGGTGAAAGCAACACTTTTGCAATTAAAAAAATTCTTTTATGCATCATTTTATGCATAAAAATCAGTATTGGTGAAAGTCTTTTATGCATCATTTTATGTATAAAATTCAATATTGGTGAAAGTAACACTTTTATAATTAAAAAAAATCTTTTATGCATAAAAATCAATATTGATGAAAGCAACACTTTTATAATAAAAAAAATTCTTTTATGCATCTATTTATGCATAAAAATCAATATTGATGAAAGTAACACTTTTATAATAAAAATAAAAAAAATCTTTATGCATCTATTTATGCATAAAAATCAATATTGATAAAAGTAACACTTTTATAATAAAAAAATTCTTTTATGCATCATTTTATGCATATAAATCAATATTGATGAAAGTAACACTTTATAATTAAAAAAATCTTTTTTGCATCATTTTATGCATTAAAAATCAATATTGATGAAAGTAACACTTTTATAATAAAAAAATTCTTTTATGCATCTATTTATGCGTAAAAATCAATATTGATGAAAGTAACACTTTTAAGATTAAAAAATTCTTTTATGCATCTATTTATGCATAAAAATCAATATTGATGAAAGTAACACTTTTATAATAAAATAATTCTTTTATGCATCATTTTATGCAGAAAAAGCAATATTTATGAAAGTGACACTTTTATAATAATAAAAATTATCCAATATACATCTTTCTATGTATAGAATGTAAATCTAATGAAAATCACTCTTTTATAATTTAAAAAAATCAATATGCATCTTTCTATGCATAGAGTTTAAATCTAATGAAAATCACTCTTTTATAAAAAAATAATAATCAATATGCATCTTTCTATGCATAGAATTTAAATAAAACTTTTAGAATACACAAACGATGGGGATTACTCTTTTTGAATAATAAAAGATAAAACTTATTTCACAAAACTTAAGAAAATTTTGCCATAACCTCCTTTGTATGGCTGACCATTTTTCAAATTTTCCTAACCTTAAATTACTTAAAAATTATCCCCAATTTGTTTAAAGCATTCTAAACTTGTCAAATTCCACTTTTAAAAGAGAAACAATATGAAAAGTTTAATTCAAACAATTTGATTACTTAACTAGGATAAAGAAGGGATGAATTTAAGAATGATGGGGAAAGCCTTTCTAGCAAGACATAGCATCAGATTATCATTTTAAAGATAACAAAAAATTAGAAAACCATTAAAAGAATAAGAAAAAGTATGATTTCTAACTTACATGAAATTCTGTCAGCTTTTCTTTGGCTTGATGGTTTGAGGGATCTACTCTTATATGAACAAGAGTGGCCACCCGTTCTTTAGAAGAGGGAAAGGTCAAAAACTAATGAATTATTGAGAGATTCACAGTTTTTGGCTTTGGGGTGGAGTAGAGTAACAGTGCATAAAACACTATTAAGCTTCAACAAAGGGGGAGGCTTTTATTTATAGGAAAAAGTGAGCTTATAACCAAGCAAACTGATTCTAGAATTTTCCAGATTAGTTTAGTCAAATTTTGACCATTTTTGGGTCAGTTTAGCATACTTTTTAGAACTAGACTTGAATTAGGAGAGAAGAGAGATGAAATATCTCATTTTTTAGGAATTTAAAACTCCCCCACACATGTGAAATAGGCACCTCCTTCATGAGGGGCATCCCCACTCTGAGGTGTCATTAATTCATTTTTTTAGTACTTCCTTTGGTCCTTAGTCCACTCTTCATCTTATGTGAGTATTTACTCATTTTTGGGGGGGTTTTCTTAACTTCTTCTATTTATCTCCTCCACACATTTGGATGAATCTGATTGGCCCCTTAAAACCTTAATTTAAAATTTTTAAAAAATCTGGACCCCTAAGATAAGACCTTTTGAACAGATTATAATTGATTTCTAATGCACCTTCTGAAAATCTTTTTGAACTTCTGATTTGGGGGAATCTATTTTAATAAGAAGAGATATTTTTCCATCCAAATTATCTGAAATCTGAATAACCTCTCTCTAAAACATTTTCTCTCTCTAATCCAAAATAGGTAGAAACAAGATCTTTTATATATCTGAAGAGGGATTTGATGACAGGGGAAGATACTGGACATCTTTAGAGGCTCGGGAGGAATCTTACAACAGAAGTCTACTTCTATATGCCCATGCGCTTTTGTTCCATTTCTTCTTAGATTCTCTTCTATAGGTCCTCCTTTTCCCTTTTTGCCCAGCCTTTGAAGTCCTCTAGCATCTTGTCCTTTGTTTGCACTTCCTCTTTACGCATTTCTCATGGTGTCGATTTGGTCTTTTCTTTTATGCAAGTCAGCATTGGTGTTTGACAGGGTGACATTCAGCTCATTGATTATTATTTTTCCCCCTTTTCCTCTTGTCACCCTTGCACGTGTAGATGTCTCTAACTCCTTTTTTAGGGCCTTTGTTGTTTTTCCATCCTGTTTTTGTCAATGTTCTTTAAATTCTTTGACAAGCACTTGCAGCTCTTCAATTTGGAATTTTAGTGCATCCTCATTGTTTTTCTTTTCTTCTTTGCAACTTTCCACGCGTGCTCTCTCAGTTCTTCATATCGAGGATTAGGTCCATTAATGAACCTTTACGTAACACTATTTCTTTCCCCTTTCGTTTTGATTGCGCGGTTGGCTTCTTTTCGTTTCCCTTTAGGATATTAAATCTTCTTTTCGACACTTCTATTTTTGGTCACAGTAGGCCGCTCCTTATTTTCTATTTACAGCTTTCTTTCTCTACTGGCGCCTCCCTCACTACTCAAGGGGGTGTGACTCATAAATATGTAAGCGTAGCACATGGGTTCAACAAACACAGATTTTTAAAATCCCTTTTTTACACATTTCTATCATACAAAAGGGTACCATTTAAAGCCGGTATTCACAGTTTGAATAGGAAAAGGGTATATTTTATTCATAAAAACTTTAGAGATAAGGGATTTCAAAAATAGACCTTGAATGCACATGATATAGAGGGTTTACTCAAAGTGAGACCCCCCCAAGCTTCGCTGTTGTTGGCCTCCTTGCCCACTTGGGAGGGTGATGCTACTTTCAAGGCTTTTGTTAACTCTAGGCTTGATTGCCCAAAGTCAAAAAAAGCCTTCTTGCCCACCTGGCTAGGTGTAGTTGCTTCTAAGGATTTTGTAGACTTTGGGCCTCCTGTCTAGGTTGGATTCATATTTCCAAATCTTTCATCTGGATTTTCACCCTGTGAATGGTGGGGAACCATTTGTTTGTACGAAGATGTGGGGACTCACATCGCAACTATTAATTTGTCGAGATACTCTCCCCACAACTCCTTGAGGTCCTCTATAGTATGACCTTCACATTGCTCCCTCTTTTCGGCATTTATCTGATTGACTTTTGGGAACTCTTCTGTATCCAAGACTTCCAACGTGGCTTCTTCTTTGACCAACTCTACTTTGTCTTTGTTGGCCCTTGCCTACAGTTCCTTAAAAATTCCTCTATGATATGGGTGACTTGGCCCTCCATTCTTGCTTGGATTTCCCTTACCCTATGCAAGTCATCCTGCAGTTACACAGTTACCTCCTCCTTCTTATCATCTCCTTCATATTTTCAATTTCCATATTTATTTCTCCATTGGCCTTCTCGAGTTTCTACTTTTTCCTTTGCATCTCGTCCAACTAGCCTACTTTTATCCTCCTCCTACATAGCTCTTCTTGTTGCAGATGTACCAGTTGGCACCTCACCATTTGGATAATAGCATCCTTTTCCTTGATGACGTGCTACAACTTAGTCATTTCCTTCAACCCATATGCCGGTCATGCTACATTGGAGGTAGTTGAGAGCTCCTACACCTTGTCTGTGTCGGTGGACTATAGAAAGTTTGCAAAGCTAGTTGTAGAGAGGTCTAATTGTGCTATTTCAATCTACAAGTTTGCGGTGGTGGTAGCTTCCTGGTGGTGCTGCTCCGTCTCCGTGTGTGATAAGATAGACTTGCTAATATTGACCAAGTCCTCCTTAAGCTATTGACTTTCCATTTCCTTCGTTGCCCCTCCTTAGCAATCCCTCCTTAGTAGTCCCTCCCTTCTTGTTGCCTGTCTTCTTCTCTAGGTGACTCAAATGTAGCGAGGGGCACTAGCAGTATCAATCTTTGAATGAGTTGTTGCCTCCTCACCCAAATCGGGGAGTCACAAGTTCCCATTGCTTCCATGTACTACTCTGGATCCGAGGGAGGGCCTTTTCCCTATCCGGTTGCACCTCCTTGAGAGCTGCTTTGGCCCTGTCTTGCTATCATAGGCGCTTAGCTCATTCATGAATTGTGCAATTTTGGTCCTAGTTGCATGGCGTTAGGGAACATGCCTGCTTGCTTAGCCATTTGGATTAAATTTTGTATACATTTTAGACAACTCTCCTTTTAGACGCCCATGCTCCTTTGTTCCATTTCTTCTTAGATTCTCTTCTGAAGGTCCTCCTTTGCCCTTTTTCCCTTTCTTCCCAGCCTTAAAATTCCTCTAGCATCTCCTCCTTTGTCTACACTAGCTTTTGTCAGGGCGACATTCAGCTCATTGATTGTCATTTTCCCCCCCTTTTCCTCTTATTAGTACATGCCTACTTGCTGAGCCATCTAGATTAAATTTTGTATACATTTTAGATAACTCTCCTTGTAGGCGCCCATGCTCCTTTGTTCCATTTCTTCTTAGATTCTCTTCTGAAGGCCCTCCTTTGCCCTTTTTCCCTTTCTTCCCAGCCTTAAAATTCCTCTAGCATCTCGTCCTCTGTCTACATTGTCTTTTCTCAGGGCGACATTCAGCTCATTGATTATCATTTCACCCCCCTTTTCCTCTTATCAACCTTGCATGTGTAGCTTCCTCTACCTTGTTTTTCAGGGCCTTTGTTGTTTTTCCATCCTCACTACAAGGAAAAACTATCGTAGGCGCATTTATAGACTCGTTTTGACAACGTGGTTTAAAATGTTATAGGCATTTTTATAAGCGCATCTAAAATTGCATCTTTCGACATGCATCTATAATAGAGGCTATAAGCGTGTCGATATGCGCATCTATAAACGCGTCTATACTGCATAATAGACGCGATCTGGAATTTAAATTTTCTTCCAAAGAGCTGCCTGTGCAGATGTACAGCTACATTTTTTGCACATGCAATTGTATTTTCTGCACAAGCAACTCCCTAGTTTAAGGCTTTGCTTACTTGAACATAGACGAATCAAGATCAGCAAAGATATCAACATAAAAACTTAAATTAAAGATCGATATGCACAAAAAGATTTGTGAACACACTTCAAATATTGATAAAAGAAGATGAGAAATTACATTTTATATCCAAAAATTTATCCATACATGATCGTAGCCCCATAAGGCTTGAATAAAAACATAGATACATAAAGAAGATGAAAAATTTCATCTTATATCCAAGAAGTTGTCCACACATGATGGTAGCCACATGAGGCCTGAAAAAGAAACATAGTTGCATGAACCAAAACTATGCATGAAGAAAAACTAGCGGGCGACTACTCGGAGGAATCATCACTCTCTAAGTCTTCTTATCCTCCTTCTTGTCCACCTTGTGCCTACGCAAAGTGAAGATATATATAAATAAAAATAGAAAGTATTATAAAGGTAGAAACATGTTTTGTAAATAAAAATGAAAACCAAAACCTTGGTATCCAAAACACCGATTCTCACTTCTGAACTCATTGTTCTAAATCTTTAAAACAGGTGGGACTCCTGAGAAGTATTCTAGGGAAAGGGTCTTCCTTTTTTAAACAGAAGCTTTCTTTTATTTTAGAGAGGGAATAATTATAAGATCAGAAAGGAAGATTCTTACTCCTGTATACCTCGAAGGTTGGGGAGGAATCTTACATTCTACCCCACTTAAAAAGTGCGAGATGTCCTCATCTCGCAAGGTAGAGGACAGCTCTTTTTCTTAAGATCCAATTTTATTCTGGGGTTCCTTATATTCTGGTCAACCCAACAGAACACTGGGATAAATATCCCTTATATAGAACTCATCATTAAATAACAATTCATTCAGATCATATCATTCATATCTTTAACATGATAATGGTCCATTAGACCGAAAAGTTTCCTTCGGAACATTCCTCCACGGAAATTTCAGTCAAGCAAGTTCTCAATTTGACATCCCTTAACTTGATCTACCGGTCAAGTATTAACAGTAGCAATCTGACAGCACAACCCATTAATCTCATAGTGATTTGCTGAATTCGTTATCATCATTCTAGTTATGAATATCATCACAGGGACTCGTCCCATTCCCCCTCATTTGGTTTCATTATATTTCAACTAATTTTTAAAAATCATCATTTTTCAATCAGAATCCAAATCAATTCATCAATTCTCAAACAGAATTAAAAATCATATCAATCACATTCGAAATCATCATCTGGATAGCATTTGTAAGATTCCTCTCCCAACCCCTTTTTGATGTCTAGTATCTTCCCCTGTAATCAACCCCTCTTCAGAAATATAAAGACCTTGTTTCTAACTATTTTAGCTTAGAGAGAGAAAATATTCTAGAGAGAGAATATTCAGATTTTGAATATTTTTGGATAGAAAAATATCTCTTATAATTCAGATGAGTTCCCCTGAAACAGAAATTCAAAAAGAATTTTCCAATGTGCAATTGGAATTAATTGGAAATAGGTATAAAGAACCTTAGTCTAAGGGTCTAGATTTTCAGAAATCTTTAGACTATGGTCCAATTAAGGTTCCTATGGGCCAATAGCATCAATCCATGTGTAGGGAGTAGATAAATCCAATTTGTAAAAAGAAGATACCCAAAAATGAGTAAATGCTCACATAAGGTGAAGAGTTGAAAATATACAAGGTTTATTAGTAAAAAACTATGAGCAATATTAAAAATATGAGATATTTTGGGTATCCAAAAATGAGTAAATGCTCACATAAGATGAAGAGTTGAAAATGTACAAGGTTTATTAGTAAAAAACTATGAGCAATATTAAAATGATTCCATTATGACACATATGTAAGGAAGGGGAATTGTTTAAAGGAGGTGCATATTTCACATAAGATGAAGAGTTGAAAATGTACAAGGTTTATTAGTAAAAAATTATGAGCAATATTAAAAGTATGACATATGTAAGGAAGGGGAGTTCTTTAAAGAAGGTGCATATTTCACATAAGATGAAGAGTTGAAAATGTACAAGGTTTATTAGTTAAAAAACTATGAGCAATATTAAAATGATTCCATTATGACACATATGTAAGGAAGGGGAGTTCTTTAAAGGAGGTGCATATTTCACATGCTTGAATGAGTTTTAAACTCATAAAAATTGAGATATTTCATCTCTCCTCTCTCCTCATTCAAGTCTAGTTCCAAAAAGTTAGCTTAACTGACCTAAAAATGGTCAAAAATTGACCAAACTGATTTAGAAAATTCTAGAATCAGTTTGTTTGGTTAGGAGCTCAATTTTCCCTATAAATAGAAGCCTCCCCCTTGTTGAAAAATATATAGTGTTTATGCATCGTTACTCTACTCCACCTAAGCCAAGAACTGTGAATTCATTTAATAATTCACTAGTTTTTGGAGCTTCCCTCTTTCTTTAATCCCAATTAGTGGCTCCATCAACATACTTAACCAATTGATTGGTTGGGGGCCTCTACCGTGAACAAAGAATCAAGCAAGTTGTAAGGTAATTAGTGAATATTCATCTTTCTATAATTTCTCAATGTTTCTCTCTTCTCAACCCCTCTCAAGCTTGAGAAGTTTAATTGGTATGGTTTTTTTTTAAATGCTATTGAAGTTTGAATAGTAGTGAAGAGTTACATAATTTAATAAATGCTATTGAAGTTAATTTTTATTTATGATTCTTATGTAAATTCTCTCTCTCACTCAAGAAATGGTCATACTCATGACCCATTCTCAATCCAAATCAAGCTTTTCATAAAGCTTTTCCTTAACCCAAGATTAAGCTATGCTTGAGGCCAAATTAATGGCTTTTTCTTATGCTTTTAGTTTATGTATATTGATGATTCAATCCATTATGGATTAAGGATCCAATTAGAGAATCATTTTAATTATTTCCTTAATGATAAGCTTTATCCCTTAGAAAAATTGAGATTTATCAGTCATAGCAGCGGAGCTATGGCAAAATTTTTATAAAAATTATGCATAAAAAATTTTCATTCAAAGCATAAAAAGAGGACTTCCTACCATATTCTAGGAATCATCATCCTAGATTAATTGAAAGAATTTCATTATAATCATGGAGAAATTAAATTTTAATATTATGCATAAAGGATAAATTTTTATATCAAAAGTGTTATTTTTACCATTTTTATTTTCATGCATAGAAGTATGCATAATGGATAAATTTTTATATCAAAAGTGTTACTTTTATCATTTTTATTTCATACATAAAAGTATGCATAAAAGAAAATTTTTATATCAAAAGTGTTACTTTTATCATTTTTATTTCATACATAAAAGTATGCATAAAAGAAAATTTTTATATCAAAAGTGTTACTTTTATCATTTTTATTTCATACATAAAAGTATGCATAAAAGAAAATTTTTATATCAAAAGTGTTACTTTTATCATTTTTATTTCATACATAAAAGTATGCATAAAAGAAAATTTTTATATCAAAAGTGTTACTTTTATCATTTTTATTTCATACATAAAATATGCATAAAAGAAAATTTTTATATCAAAAGTGTTACTTTTATCATTTTTAATTTTCATGCATAGAAGTATGCATAAAGGAAAATTTTTATATTAAAAGTGTTACTTTTATCATTTTTAATTTTCATGCATAGAAGTATGCATAAAGGAAAAATTTTTATATCAAAAGTGTTACTTTTATCATATTGGATTTCATGCATATAGGTATGCATAAAAGTTATTCTTTTTATACTAAAAGTATGATTTTCCTCATAAATGGATTTTATGCTTAACTTAGATGCATAAGAGAAATTCTTTTATTCTAAAAGTATAATTCTCTACCAAATTGAAATCATGCATAAGAAGATGCATAAAAGATTGATTTTAATTTCGAAAGTGTTAGTCTCCTTAAATGGAATTTATGTATAAATAAATGTGTAGAGAAATCTTATATCAAATAAAAGAATTCTCTTTAAAAAAAAAAAAAAAAAGATATGAAATGTGATAAGATGTGATAAGAGGTGTATGAGATGTGATAAGAATTGATAAGATGCGTATGGAAGTTGATAGGATGTGATAAGAGGTGTGTTAAGAGGTGATAAGATGCTTATGAAATAAGTTAGGATGTGATAAGATGAATTAAGATGTGCATGGGGGGATGAGGTAAGAAGTGTATGTGATAGGATAAGATGTATATGGGTTGTGATAGGGCGAGAATGGATGTGATGTAAAAGATTAGATGTGAAGGTATATGGGGTTATATAAATGGGAATGTGAAAAATGGATGTATGTATGTGGATGTGTGGATATGGAGATGGGAGTGTGGATGTATGAACATGAAAATGGATATATGCATGAAGATGTATATGCATAGATGTAAATGTGGATGTAGATGTGGATGTATAGATGTGAATGGATGTGGATGTATAGATGTGAATGGAAATGTGGATGTGGATGTATGTGAATGTGGATGTAGATGTGGATGTATAGATGTGAATGTGGAATGTGGATGTGGATGTATGTATGTATGTGGATGTATAGATGTGGATGTATAGATGTGGATGTGGATGTATGTAGATGTGGATGTAGATGTGGATGTATAGATGTGAATGGATGTGGATGTATAGATGTGAATGGAAATGTGGATGTGGGTGTATGTGAATGTGGATGTAGATGTGGATGTATAGATGTGAATGTGGAATGTGGATGTGGATGTATGTATGTATGTGGATGTAGATGTGGATGTATAGATGTGAATGGGAATGGGGATGTGGATGTATGTGAATGTGAATGTAGATGTGGATGTATGTGAATGTGAATGTAGATGTGAATGTGGAATGTGGATGTGGATGTATGTATGTATGTGGATGTAGATGTGGATATATGGATGTGTATGTATGAATGTGGATATGGGATGTGGATGTATAAATGAGGATGTGAAAATGGAGATAAGCATGTAGATGTGGATGTATGGATGTGAATGTGGATGTGGATGTGGATGTATGGATGTGGATATGGATGTGAATATATGATATGTGATGTGAATGAATCTGAAGTGAAGAGATGGAAAAGGAGGTGATTGGATGAGTACACATATACATGGAATGTGGAATAAGTAATGCGGATTAATGAGGGATAATGTGGAAAAATGAGAGTTAATATAGAAACTGTATTTGTAAACTGTTTGTAAATGCTGTTTGTAAATGGCTGTTTTATGTCAAGAATGCTGGGGAAGCATTTTGACCGTCTTGTGATTAAGGTCGTGGAGACCTAACTGATAAAGTTGCAACTGCTGACGGAGAGTCAATGGAGGACGTCTCGCGTAGCAAGGTCGACCGAGGTCTTGACCAGCCTCGGTTCGATTAAAATGGTGAGCTTCCGGTACGGTGGATGAGGGACCAAGGAAGCGGCCTATGAGTGAAGCGCTAGGTCACCTGCGAAGGATCCTAGAGGGTGCTGACCATACGGTGCTCGGGCTCTGGGTCGCCTAGGATACCCACGCGTGCGTCGAGGAAGATATTGGAACAAGGAGTAAGAGTTGTTTTGTGAAACCGGGCATGGATCTGGTTGACTGACCTTGCTGGTCCTCAACGGATGAGTCCATGGCTCTTTTATATGGATCTGTTGGTTGATCTTGCTGATCTTCAACGAGAGTCCATCTTGATAAGTGATTATATTGCCGAGTATTATGGGCTAGGAACTATGGAAACGGCCTCTGTGTGGACAGGTGGTGAGCGTTCTAGTTGCCAATGATGCCATAGATACTCTGATGAAGGAATGATGGGAAATTATGAATCAACTGGATAAATTGGGAGATTGTGATCAGTGGTACTATGGTTTCATTAAAGGATTGTTTTAAAGTTAGCTGATGCTAAGAAAAAGGCAATTTTCATATTGGGTGTGTAAGTGGTGTGGCTAGTTTTATGTTTGCATGAAATTCCGGCTAGGGGGCCTTGGAACTCTTTTCCTTGGTACCCGGGACAAAACCTAACCAAATTCCAAATTGGATCCCATCACTACAGTGGTTGGGCGGTTGGCTAACCCATGGGATCGGATGGGGTTAGGCTGGACTGATGGATCCGTAAATCGAGACTCAATTTCTGTTATTACGATAGATAAAGTAAATCCCGGATAGTAATTGTTCTATGGATAGGAATCAACGGCTGTGCCTCCTTGGTGGGGAAAAAAGCGTTGATCCCAATGATCCAAGTGCAAGTTTCTTCCTTGATCTGACCAAGTATCTTTATAGATGCAGTCGGATCTGTTTGATCAGTAAGAGTTTTGACTACGTTAGAGTAAAAATTATCCTGGTGGAATCGCCCGTGCTTTCCGGATAAGGGAAGTTTTTTCGGGTCTGGTTTTGGAAAAACCGACGGATTAGTCTTTTGTCCGGATATCCGTGGATGAGGCCCCGAATGTGGGACCCCTGTCCCGCGCGAGGAGTGCTACTTCCGCTGCTAGTACCCCGAATCCGTTGCGCGGTGGGAACAGGGATCTCACAGTTGGTATCAGAGCATTTGGTTAATAAAGATCAACTGAGAAGACAAATAGGTCAGAAATTTATCAAGAAACACAAAAAAGTTGTAATTGTGTGATATAATTCATACAATTTGATATTCAAACTGAAATTCGTAATTTGGTAATTGGGTCTTCAGATGGAAGTACCGCAATTATATAGAATCCCTGACTTGCTTGAGGCCTAGACATGATGGTATTTACCTTATAATTCCAAGGGCCGTGACTATCCGTATATACCGAGAGTATAACTGCAGCTCTTTACTGACAGTATATACGAGTAAATCTAAGACTTGAAATTATAAGCGTTAATGCTATCCAGATGATGAATTTGAATGTGGTTGATATGATTTTTAATTCTGTTTGGGAACTGATGAATTGATTGGGATTCTGATTGAAAAATGATGATTTTTGAAATTTAGTTGAAATATAATAACCTGAGCAAAACCGCAATGAGGATGAATGGGACGAGTCCCTGTAATGATAAATGATGATAATGATTTCAGCAAATCACTATGAGATTAGTGGATTGTGCTGTCAAAGTGCTACTGTTAACACTTGACTCGGTATATCAAGTTAAGGGATGACAAATTGAAAACTTGCTTGACTGAAATTCCCGTGGAGGAATGTTCAGAAAGAAAAATTTTTGATCTGATGGACCATTATCGTGTTAAAGATATGAATGATATGATCTGAAATGAAATTATTTAATGATGAGTTCTATATAAGGGATATTTATCCCCGTATTCTGTTGGGTTGACCAGAATATAAGGAACCCTAGAATAAATTGGATCTTAAGAAAAAGAGTTGTCCTCTACTTGGCGAGATGAGGACATCTCGCGCTTTTTTTAAGTGGGGTAGAATGTAAGAATTCTCCCCAGTTTTTGAGGTATTCAAAAATAAGAATCTCCTCTCTAATCTTATAACTATTCTCTCTCTAATATATAAATTTTTGACAGAATCATGAGACGAGGAAATCGTAGCCGTCAACAGCCAGACCCTGTCATCACTGAAGATAACGAACTTGATCCTGATGTTCGCAAGGCTCTTCATAGGACTCAACCAGGACCCTTCAAAGGAGAAGGGGAGAACCTAGGTGAGACTGTGGAGAAATGGGTGGAAGCCATGGAAGAGTATTTTGACGTCACAGGTTATAATGAGCTGAGCAAAATAGCTCTTGGCCGGTTGAAAATAGTGGAAACAGCCAGGGTAGCATGGAGGAACCACTGTGACACCAACCGTCTAAATAGAAATACCCAATCTTGGAATGACCTAAAAAACTATTTGAGAAAGAGATTCTGTCCCCCTGGATTTTTGGAAACCAAAATGAACGAATTTTTAGAACTAAAGCAGGAGAACAAAACCATTGAAGAATATCACCAGGCCTTTGCTCTTCTACTCAAATACTCACCACCTCTAGATGAAGAACAGCTCATGGCCAGGTTCATTCGGGCAATGAACGAACCTTTGGACACACTGGTCAAAAATGCCAAACCAGTGTCCATGGCTGAAGCAGTAAAAATGGCAAAGGATTTTGCCAAAGCCTTTGTAGTAAAGGTCCCGCCAAAACCTGCACCCTCTAACTTTAAAAGATTCCAAGCCCAGGAAGGTACTTCAAACTTTCCACCTCCAAAGAGGCAGCAAGGACCGATTCAGAATCAAGATGCAGGAAGATTCCAAAGTGAAGGAAGATCCTTCCCCCAAAATACTTTCTCAGGAGGACCATCTATTTTAAGGATGCAGAACAATGAGCCCAGAAGTGAGAACCGGTGTTTTGGATGCCAAGG
Organism: Cibotium barometz; assembly: GCF_041138505.1. Taxonomy (NCBI): domain Eukaryota; kingdom Viridiplantae; phylum Streptophyta; class Polypodiopsida; order Cyatheales; family Cibotiaceae; genus Cibotium; species Cibotium barometz. Next base: position 33,089,457 of record NC_141068.1, read on the forward strand.
TTTTGGTCATCAGTTAAAAGACTGCCCAACTCCTGCCATGTCAAGGGGACAGGGAAGTCTAGGACCCCGAATTCAGAGACCAATTCCTTCATACCAGTCTAATCAGGGTCCGTCTCACCCAAGCCAGGGTAACCCCAGAAGAACTCCAAATCAACCATCTGCCTCTACCCAGAATAACCTTAGAACTCCTTTCCAGAACAGGGGCAACCAAAGAGAAAGAATTCCACCTCAGACTGCAGCAGCCAGAGCAGTCACAATTTCAGAAGAAGTAGAAGAGGAAAGAAGGGCAGATCTTTACTGCAATTGAAAAACCAAGGACTTAACCGACAGTTCTCAAGTCATCCATACTCCAGCAGAATACCAGGGAAAAATCGACCGTCCACTTCCAAGGCGTAAAGTTGAATGTGATTGAAGAAGAAGAAGATGTGATGAAAGAAATCATACTCCACCTGCGAGATGAGGACATCTCGCGTTTTTTAAGTGGGGTAGAATGTAAGATTCCTCTCCCAACCCCTTTTTGATGTCTAGTATCTTCCCCTGTAATCAACCCCTCTTCAGAAATATAAAGACCTTGTTTCTAACTATTTTAGCTTAGAGAGAGAAAATATTCTAGAGAGAGAATATTCAGATTTTGAATATTTTTGGATAGAAAAATATCTCTTATAATTCAGATGAGTTCCCCTGAAACAGAAATTCAAAAAGAATTTTCCAATGTGCAATTGGAATTAATTGGAAATAGGTATAAAGAACCTTAGTCTAAGGGTCTAGATTTTCAGAAATCTTTAGACTATGGTCCAATTAAGGTTCCTATGGGCCAATAGCATCAATCCATGTGTAGGGAGTAGATAAATCCAATTTGTAAAAAGAAGATACCCAAAAATGAGTAAATGCTCACATAAGGTGAAGAGTTGAAAATATACAAGGTTTATTAGTAAAAAACTATGAGCAATATTAAAAATATGAGATATTTTGGGTATCCAAAAATGAGTAAATGCTCACATAAGATGAAGAGTTGAAAATGTACAAGGTTTATTAGTAAAAAACTATGAGCAATATTAAAATGATTCCATTATGACACATATGTAAGGAAGGGGAATTGTTTAAAGGAGGTGCATATTTCACATAAGATGAAGAGTTGAAAATGTACAAGGTTTATTAGTAAAAAATTATGAGCAATATTAAAAGTATGACATATGTAAGGAAGGGGAGTTCTTTAAAGAAGGTGCATATTTCACATAAGATGAAGAGTTGAAAATGTACAAGGTTTATTAGTTAAAAAACTATGAGCAATATTAAAATGATTCCATTATGACACATATGTAAGGAAGGGGAGTTCTTTAAAGGAGGTGCATATTTCACATGCTTGAATGAGTTTTAAACTCATAAAAATTGAGATATTTCATCTCTCCTCTCTCCTCATTCAAGTCTAGTTCCAAAAAGTTAGCTTAACTGACCTAAAAATGGTCAAAAATTGACCAAACTGATTTAGAAAATTCTAGAATCAGTTTGTTTGGTTAGGAGCTCAATTTTCCCTATAAATAGAAGCCTCCCCCTTGTTGAAAAATATATAGTGTTTATGCATCGTTACTCTACTCCACCTAAGCCAAGAACTGTGAATTCATTTAATAATTCACTAGTTTTTGGAGCTTCCCTCTTTCTTTAATCCCAATTAGTGGCTCCATCAACATACTTAACCAATTGATTGGTTGGGGGCCTCTACCGTGAACAAAGAATCAAGCAAGTTGTAAGGTAATTAGTGAATATTCATCTTTCTATAATTTCTCAATGTTTCTCTCTTCTCAACCCCTCTCAAGCTTGAGAAGTTTAATTGGTATGGTTTTTTTTTAAATGCTATTGAAGTTTGAATAGTAGTGAAGAGTTACATAATTTAATAAATGCTATTGAAGTTAATTTTTATTTATGTTTAAATTCTAATGATTCTTATGTAAATTCTCTCTCTCACTCAAGAAATGGTCATACTCATGACCCATTCTCAATCCAAATCAAGCTTTTCATAAAGCTTTTCCTTAACCCAAGATTAAGCTATGCTTGAGGCCAAATTAATGGCTTTTTCTTATGCTTTTAGTTTATGTATATTGATGATTCAATCCATTATGGATTAAGGATCCAATTAGAGAATCATTTTAATTATTTCCTTAATGATAAGCTTTATCCCTTAGAAAAATTGAGATTTATCAGTCATAGCAGCGGAGCTATGGCAAAATTTTTATAAAAATTATGCATAAAAAATTTTCATTCAAAGCATAAAAAGAGGACTTCCTACCATATTCTAGGAATCATCATCCTAGATTAATTGAAAGAATTTCATTATAATCATGGAGAAATTAAATTTTAATATTATGCATAAAGGATAAATTTTTATATCAAAAGTGTTATTTTTACCATTTTTATTTTCATGCATAGAAGTATGCATAATGGATAAATTTTTATATCAAAAGTGTTACTTTTATCATTTTTATTTCATACATAAAAGTATGCATAAAAGAAAATTTTTATATCAAAAGTGTTACTTTTATCATTTTTATTTCATACATAAAAGTATGCATAAAAGAAAATTTTTATATCAAAAGTGTTACTTTTATCATTTTTATTTCATACATAAAAGTATGCATAAAAGAAAATTTTTATATCAAAAGTGTTACTTTTATCATTTTTATTTCATACATAAAAGTATGCATAAAAGAAAATTTTTATATCAAAAGTGTTACTTTTATCATTTTTATTTCATACATAAAATATGCATAAAAGAAAATTTTTATATCAAAAGTGTTACTTTTATCATTTTTAATTTTCATGCATAGAAGTATGCATAAAGGAAAATTTTTATATTAAAAGTGTTACTTTTATCATTTTTAATTTTCATGCATAGAAGTATGCATAAAGGAAAAATTTTTATATCAAAAGTGTTACTTTTATCATATTGGATTTCATGCATATAGGTATGCATAAAAGTTATTCTTTTTATACTAAAAGTATGATTTTCCTCATAAATGGATTTTATGCTTAACTTAGATGCATAAGAGAAATTCTTTTATTCTAAAAGTATAATTCTCTACCAAATTGAAATCATGCATAAGAAGATGCATAAAAGATTGATTTTAATTTCGAAAGTGTTAGTCTCCTTAAATGGAATTTATGTATAAATAAATGTGTAGAGAAATCTTATATCAAATAAAAGAATTCTCTTTAAAAAAAAAAAAAAAAAAGATATGAAATGTGATAAGATGTGATAAGAGGTGTATGAGATGTGATAAGAATTGATAAGATGCGTATGGAAGTTGATAGGATGTGATAAGAGGTGTGTTAAGAGGTGATAAGATGCTTATGAAATAAGTTAGGATGTGATAAGATGAATTAAGATGTGCATGGGGGGATGAGGTAAGAAGTGTATGTGATAGGATAAGATGTATATGGGTTGTGATAGGGCGAGAATGGATGTGATGTAAAAGATTAGATGTGAAGGTATATGGGGTTATATAAATGGGAATGTGAAAAATGGATGTATGTATGTGGATGTGTGGATATGGAGATGGGAGTGTGGATGTATGAACATGAAAATGGATATATGCATGAAGATGTAAATGTGGATGTAGATGTGGATGTATAGATGTGAATGGATGTGGATGTATAGATGTGAATGGAAATGTGGATGTGGATGTATGTGAATGTGGATGTAGATGTGGATGTATAGATGTGAATGTGGAATGTGGATGTGGATGTATGTATGTATGTGGATGTATAGATGTGGATGTATAGATGTGGATGTGGATGTATGTAGATGTGGATGTAGATGTGGATGTATAGATGTGAATGGATGTGGATGTATAGATGTGAATGGAAATGTGGATGTGGGTGTATGTGAATGTGGATGTAGATGTGGATGTATAGATGTGAATGTGGAATGTGGATGTGGATGTATGTATGTATGTGGATGTAGATGTGGATGTATAGATGTGAATGGGAATGGGGATGTGGATGTATGTGAATGTGAATGTAGATGTGGATGTATGTGAATGTGAATGTAGATGTGAATGTGGAATGTGGATGTGGATGTATGTATGTATGTGGATGTAGATGTGGATATATGGATGTGTATGTATGAATGTGGATATGGGATGTGGATGTATAAATGAGGATGTGAAAATGGAGATAAGCATGTAGATGTGGATGTATGGATGTGAATGTGGATGTGGATGTGGATGTATGGATGTGGATATGGATGTGAATATATGATATGTGATGTGAATGAATCTGAAGTGAAGAGATGGAAAAGGAGGTGATTGGATGAGTACACATATACATGGAATGTGGAATAAGTAATGCGGATTAATGAGGGATAATGTGGAAAAATGAGAGTTAATATAGAAACTGTATTTGTAAACTGTTTGTAAATGCTGTTTGTAAATGGCTGTTTTATGTCAAGAATGCTGGGGAAGCATTTTGACCGTCTTGTGATTAAGGTCGTGGAGACCTAACTGATAAAGTTGCAACTGCTGACGGAGAGTCAATGGAGGACGTCTCGCGTAGCAAGGTCGACCGAGGTCTTGACCAGCCTCGGTTCGATTAAAATGGTGAGCTTCCGGTACGGTGGATGAGGGACCAAGGAAGCGGCCTATGAGTGAAGCGCTAGGTCACCTGCGAAGGATCCTAGAGGGTGCTGACCATACGGTGCTCGGGCTCTGGGTCGCCTAGGATACCCACGCGTGCGTCGAGGAAGATATTGGAACAAGGAGTAAGAGTTGTTTTGTGAAACCGGGCATGGATCTGGTTGACTGACCTTGCTGGTCCTCAACGGATGAGTCCATGGCTCTTTTATATGGATCTGTTGGTTGATCTTGCTGATCTTCAACGAGAGTCCATCTTGATAAGTGATTATATTGCCGAGTATTATGGGCTAGGAACTATGGAAACGGCCTCTGTGTGGACAGGTGGTGAGCGTTCTAGTTGCCAATGATGCCATAGATACTCTGATGAAGGAATGATGGGAAATTATGAATCAACTGGATAAATTGGGAGATTGTGATCAGTGGTACTATGGTTTCATTAAAGGATTGTTTTAAAGTTAGCTGATGCTAAGAAAAAGGCAATTTTCATATTGGGTGTGTAAGTGGTGTGGCTAGTTTTATGTTTGCATGAAATTCCGGCTAGGGGGCCTTGGAACTCTTTTCCTTGGTACCCGGGACAAAACCTAACCAAATTCCAAATTGGATCCCATCACTACAGTGGTTGGGCGGTTGGCTAACCCATGGGATCGGATGGGGTTAGGCTGGACTGATGGATCCGTAAATCGAGACTCAATTTCTGTTATTACGATAGATAAAGTAAATCCCGGATAGTAATTGTTCTATGGATAGGAATCAACGGCTGTGCCTCCTTGGTGGGGAAAAAAGCGTTGATCCCAATGATCCAAGTGCAAGTTTCTTCCTTGATCTGACCAAGTATCTTTATAGATGCAGTCGGATCTGTTTGATCAGTAAGAGTTTTGACTACGTTAGAGTAAAAATTATCCTGGTGGAATCGCCCGTGCTTTCCGGATAAGGGAAGTTTTTTCGGGTCTGGTTTTGGAAAAACCGACGGATTAGTCTTTTGTCCGGATATCCGTGGGTGAGGCCCCGAATGTGGGACCCCTGTCCCGCGCGAGGAGTGCTACTTCCGCTGCTAGTACCCCGAATCCGTTGCGCGGTGGGAACAGGGATCTCACAGCATTAACGCTTATAATTTCAAGTCTTAGATTTACTCGTATATACTGTAAGTAAAGAGCTGCAGTATACTCTCGGTATATACGGGTAGTCACGGCCCTTGGAATTATAAGGTAAATACTATCATGTCTAGGCCTCAAGCAAGTCAAGGATTCTATATAGTTGCGGTACTTCCATCTGAAGACCCAATTACCAAATTACGAATTTCAGTTTGAATATCAAATTGTATGAATTATCTCACACAATTATAACCTTTTTGTGTTTCTTGATAAATTTTTGATATATTTGTCTTCTCAGTTGATCTTTATTAACCAAATGCTCTGATACCAACTGTAGATCCCTGTTCCCACCGAGCAACAGATTCGGGATACTAGCAGCGGAAGTAGCACTTCTCGCGCGGGACAGGGGTCCCACATTTGGGGTCTCACCCACGGATATCCGGATAAGAGACTAATCCGTCGGTTGTTCCAAAACCGAACCCGGAAAAACTTCCTTTACCGGAAAGCGCGAGCGATTCCACCAGGATAATTTTTTACTCTAACGTAGTCAAGATCATTTCTGATCAAGCTGATCCAATTACGTCTATAAGATACTTGGTCAGATCAAGGGAGAAACTTGCACTTGGATCATTGGGATCAACGCTTTTTTCCCCATTCAAGAGGCACAGCCGTTGATTCCTATCCATAGAACAGTTACTGTCCGGGATTTATTTTATCTATCGTAAAAACAAAAGTTTGAGTCTCGATTTACGGATCCATCAGTCCAGCCTAACCCCATCCAGTCCCATGGGTTAGCCAACCGCCCAACCACTGTAGTGATGGGATCCAATTAAGAATTTGATAGGTTTTGTCCCGGGTACCAAGGAAAAGAGTTCCAAGGTCCCCTAGCCGGATGTTCATGCAAAAATAAAACTAGTCACACCACTCACACACCCAATATGAAATTGCCTTTTCACAGATTCAACCAGTTTAAAACAATCCTTTAATAAAACCATAGTATCACTGATCACAATCTTCCAATTTATCCGGTTGATTCTTAATTTTTCCATCATTCCTTCATCAGAGTATCTATGGCATCATTGGCAACTAGAAAGCTCACCACCTGTCCACACAGGGGCCGTTTCCTAATCCCTAGCCCATAATACTCGGCAATATAATCTCTTATCAAGATGGACTCTCGTTGAAGATCAGCAAGATCAACCAACAGATCCATATAAAGAGCCATGGACTCATCCATTGAAGACCAGCAAGGTCAATCAACCAGATCCATGCCCGATTTCAGAAAACAACTCCTACTCTTGTTCCAATATCTTCCTCGACGCACGCGTGGGTATCCTAGGCGACCCAGAGCCCGAGCACCGTATGGTCAGCACCCTCTAGGATCCTTCACAGGTGACCTAGCGCTTCACTCATAGGCCGCTTCCTTGGCCCCTCATCCACCGTACCGAAAGCTCACCATTTTAATCGCACCGAGGCTGGTCAAGACCTCGGCCGACCTTGCTATGCGAGACGTCCTTTATTGACTCTCCATCAGCAGTTGCAACTTTATCAGTTAGGTCTCCACGACCTTAATCACAAGATGGTCAAAATGCTCCCCCAGCATTCTTGACATAAAACAGTCATTTACAAACAGCATTTACAAACAGTTTACAATACAATTTCTATTTTAACTTTCATTTTTCCACATTATCCCTCATCAATCTACATTACTTATTCCATATTCCATTTATATGTATACTCATCCCATCACATCATTTTCCATCTCATCACTTCAGATTCCTTCACATCACATATCATATATTCACATCCATACATCCATATCTACATCCATACATCTATTTTCACATCCACATCTATATGCACATTCATGCATCCACATCCATACATCCGCATCTACATGCACATTCACATCCATACATCCACATCTATATGCGTACATTCACATCTACATGCATACATCCACATCTCTATGCGTACATTCACATCTACATGCATACATCCACATCTCTATGCATACATCCACATCCACATTCACATTCACCTCCATACATCTACATCTACATGCATACATCCACCTCCACATTCACATCCACATCTATACATCTACATCTACATGCATACATCCACCTCCACATCTACACCCACATCTACATCTACATGCATACATCCACATCCCCATGCATACATCCACCTCCACATTCACATCCACATCTATACATCTACATCTACATGCATACATCCACCTCCACATCTACATCCACATCTACATCTACATGCATATATCCACCTCCACATCCACATCCACCTCCACATCCACATCTACATCTATACATCTACATCTACATGCATACATCCACATCTCCATTCACATCTACATCTGTACATCTACATCTACATGCATCCATCCACCTCCACATCCACATCTACATCTATACATCTACATCTACATGCATACATCCACATCTCCATTCACATCTACATCTATACATCTACATCTACATGCATCCATCCACATCTCCATTTACATCCTCATCTATACATCTACATCTACATCTACATGCATCCATCCACATCTCCATTTACATCCTCATCTATACATCTACTTCTACATGCATCCATCCACATCTCCATTTACATCCTCATCTATACATCTACTTCTACATGCATACATCCACATCTCCATGCATACATCCACCTCCACATTCACACTCACATCCATACATCTACATCTACATGCAAACATCCACATCTCCATGCATAATAAAATTCTTTTAATTAATCTAGGATGATAGTTCCTAGAATATGGTAGGAAGTCCTCTTTTTATGTTTTGAATGAAATTATTTTATGCGTAATTTCTATAAAAATTTTGCCATAGCTCTGCTACTATGACTGATAAATCTCAATTTTTTCTAAGGGATAAGGCTTATCATGAAGGAAATAATTAGAATGGTTTCTAATTGGATCATCAATCCATAATGGATTGAATCATCGATATACATAAACTAAAAGCATAGAAAAAAGCCATTAATTTGGCGTCAAGCATAGCTTAATCTTGGATTAAGGAAAAGCCTTATGAAAAGCTTCATTTGGATTGAAAAGGGTCATGAGTATGACCATTTCTTAAGTGAGAGTGAGAAAGACCATTAGAATTAAATATAAATAAAATTTTATGTAATTCTTTACTATCATTAATTAATTAAATTCAATAGCATTTCAAAAACCATATCAATTAAGCTTCTCAAGCTTGAGAGGGGTTGAGAAGAGAGAATCATTGAGAAATTATAGAAAAGATCAAAATTCACTATACTTATCTTATAATTTGCTTGATTCTTTGATCACGGTAGAGGCCCCCAACCAATCAATTGGTTTAGTATGTTGATGGAGCCACCAATGGGGATTGAAGAAAGAGAGAAGTATCAAAAACTAGTGAATTATTAAAGAATTCACAGTTCTTGGCTTAGGTAGAGTAGAGTAACAATGCATAAGACACTATATCTTTTTCAACAAGGGAAGGCTTCTATTTATAGGAAAAATTAAGCTCCTAAACAAACAAACTGATTCTAGAATTTTCCAAGTCAGTTTGGTTGAATTTGGACTAGATTTGGACCTAGTTTGGTTACTTTTTGATTCGATTTGGTTCCATTTTGATTTGGTTTGGTTCAAGAGATATGAGAGATAAAAATATCACATTATTTTTGAGTTTAAAACTCATTCAAGCATGTGAAATATGCACCTCCTTTAAAGAACTCCCCTTCCTTACATATGTGTCAAAATTCTATTGCTCATAGTTTTTTTACTAATAAACCTTGTACATTTTCAACTCTTTATCTTATGTGAAATATGCACCTTCTTTAAAGAACTCCCCTTCCTTACATATGTGTCAAAATTTTATTGCTTATAGTTTTTTACTAATAAACCTTGTACATTTTCAACTCTTCATCTTATGTGAAATATGCACTTCTTTAAAGAACTCTCCTTCCTTACATATGTGTCAAAATTTTATTGCTCATAGTTTTTTTACTAATAAACCTTGTACATTTTCAACTCTTCATCTTATGTGAAATATGCACCTTCTTTAAAGAACTCTCCTTCCTTACCTATGTGTCAAAATTTTATTGCTCATAGTTTTTTACTAATAAACCTTGTACATTTTCAACTCTTCATCTTATGTGAGCATTTACTCATTTTTGGGTATCTTCTTTTACAATTTGGATTTATCTCCTCCCTACACATGGATTGATGCTATTGGCCCATAGGAACCTTAATTGGACCTTAATCCAAAAATTTCTGAAAATCTAGACCCTTAGACTAAGGTTCTTTATACCTATTTCCAATTAATTCCAATTGCACATTGGAAAATTCTTTTTGAATTTCTGTTTCAGGGGAACTTATTTTAATAAGATGAGTTATTTTTCTATCCAAAAATATTCATAATCTGAATATTCTCTCTCTAGAATAATTTTCTCTAGTTAGAAACAACGTCTTTATATTTCTGAAGAGGGATTGATTACAGGGGAAGATACTAGACACCAAAAAGGGGTTGGGGGAGGAATCTTACTTTTTTACCCCACTTAAAAAAATACGAGATGTCCTCATCTCGCAAACTGGGATAATTTCGCAAGATGCACGAATATGAGACTTAGAGAAAAATTTTAATCAAGATTAACCACCAAGAAAAGTCTTAAAGAAAGCAAGATAAGAACAAGATTTAAACTTTATTCATTCTCGGAACTTATACAGTAAAGATAGAAGAACTCTTTACACTTCCATAAGCCCGTCCATCATATGGTCACAAAAGCAGCACTCACAAGCTGCACAAGTATAGGGTAACTCATCTATGGGAATGATTCTGCTGGTTATTGCCGCACCTATCTCAGTGGTATGAGGTGATCTAACAAAAGGACCTCTGAGAGGCAAGCCAAAAACGGGGTAAAGGCATATCTTCTCATGAGGAAGAAAACACGCCAGTAAGAAGACCCGCTCAGAAAACCCAAGATGCCTTGATCTCATGACACAGTAGTATCGGGGACCCAAACCCAAAGCTTCAATAACCATGGCCAAGCGGACATTGTTTACGAAAGTGCTGCTGACCCCAGGGTGTTACCTTAGTTATGTTTTGATAGGTCTGCCATTTGGTCTAAGCTACAGAAGTTTCTAGGTGAGGAAAAAGTGAGCGCTCATACTGTTCTATAAAGTCTTTCTTCACAGACTCTCTTGCGTCTTGAAGGTGAGAAATCATCAGGGATAAAACTAATTCCTGTTGCCAAGCCATGAAGGAGATTAAGAAAGAAAGGAGATTGATGGGAGTAAGATTACTGTGAGCGACAAGTAAAAGTTACGACTTATATAAAGGAAGGAGCTAGCGTAACCTAGAAGCCAACGGTAACTTGCCACTGAAGTTTTACCGTCTTTCCATGATTTGTGTTTGACACATTTTTCTATAGAAGGTATTAAGAATTTTGAGATGAGGAGATAAAAGAAGCTTGTAGGCTAAGTCACCTACTTTCATTGAATTCAGATATAAGGGTCACAATATCTGGGGGATAACTTCTTATACTCCCTAAGAGATAAAGAACTTCTTTTGGGGTCGTACTCGAATGAAAACCAAAACCTTGGTATCCAAAACACCGATTCTCACTTCTGAACTCATTGTTCTAAATCTTTAAAACAGGTGGGACTCCTGAGAAGTATTCTAGGGAAAGGGTCTTCCTTTTTTAAACAGAAGCTTTCTTTTATTTTAGAGAGGGAATAATTATAAGATCAGAAAGGAAGATTCTTACTCCTGTATACCTCGAAGGTTGGGGAGGAATCTTACATTTCTACCCCACTTAAAAAGTGCGAGATGTCCTCATCTCGCAAGGTAGAGGACAGCTCTTTTTCTTGAGATCCAATTTTATTCTGGGGTTCCTTATATTCTGGTCAACCCAACAGAACACTGGGATAAATATCCCTTATATAGAACTCATCATTAAATAAGAATTCATTTAGATCATATCATTCATATCTTTAACATGATAATGGTCCATTAGACCGAAAAGTTTCCTTCGGAACATTCCTCCACGGAAATTTCAGTCAAGCAAGTTCTCAATTTGACATCCCTTAACTTGATCTACCGGTCAAGTATTAACAGTAGCAATCTGACAGCACAACCCATTAATCTCATAGTGATTTGCTGAATTCGTTATCATCATTCTAGTTATGAATATCATCACAGGGACTCGTCCCATTCCCCCTCATTTGGTTTCATTATATTTCAACTAATTTTTAAAAATCATCATTTTTCAATCAGAATCCAAATCAATTCATCAATTCTCAAACAGAATTAAAAATCATATCAATCACATTCGAAATCATCATCTGGATAGCATTAACGCTTATAATTTCAAGTCTTAGATTTACTCGTATATACTGTAAGTAAAGAGCTGCAGTATACTCTCGGTATATACGGGTAGTCACGGCCCTTGGAATTATAAGGTAAATACTATCATGTCTAGGCCTCAAGCAAGTCAAGGATTCTATATAGTTGCGGTACTTCCATCTGAAGACCCAATTACCAAATTACGAATTTCAGTTTGAATATCAAATTGTATGAATTATCTCACACAATTATAACCTTTTTGTGTTTCTTGATAAATTTTTGATATATTTGTCTTCTCAGTTGATCTTTATTAACCAAATGCTCTGATACCAACTGTAGATCCCTGTTCCCACCGAGCAACAGATTCGGGATACTAGCAGCGGAAGTAGCACTTCTCGCGCGGGACAGGGGTCCCACATTCGGGGCCTCACCCACGGATATCCGGATAAGAGACTAATCTGTCGGTTGTTCCAAAACCGAACCCGGAAAAACTTCCTTTATCGGAAAGCGCGGGCGATTCCACCAGGATAATTTTTTACTCTAACGTAGTCAAGATCATTTCTGATCGAGCTGATCCAATTACGTCTATAAGATACTTGGTCAGATCAAGGGAGAAACTTGCACTTGGATCATTGGGATCAACGCTTTTTTTCCCATTCAAGAGGCACAGCCGTTGATTCCTATCCATAGAACAGTTACTGTCCGGGATTTATTTTATCTATCGTAAAAACAAAAGTTTGAGTCTCGATTTACGGATCCATCATTCCAGCCTAACCCCATCCAGTCCCATGGGTTAGCCAACGGCCCAACCACTGTAGTGATGGGATCCAATTAAGAATTTGGTTAGGTTTTGTCCCGGGTACCAAGGAAAAGAGTTCCAAGGTCCCCTAGCCGGATGTTCATGCAAAAATAAAACTAGTCACACCACTCACACACCCAATATGAAATTGCCTTTTCACAGATTCAACCAGTTTAAAACAATCCTTTAATAAAACCATAGTATCACTGATCACAATCTTCCAATTTATCCGGTTGATTCTTAATTTTTCCATCATTCCTTCATCAGAGTATCTATGGCATCATTGGCAACTAGGACGCTCACCACCTGTCCACACAGGGGCCGTTTCCTAATCCCTAGCCCATAATACTCGGCAATATAATCTCTTATCAAGATGGACTCTCGTTGAAGATCAGCAAGATCAACCAACAGATCCATATAAAGAGCCATGGACTCATCCATTGAAGACCAGCAAGGTCAATCAACCAGATCCATGCCCGATTTCAGAAAACAACTCCTACTCTTGTTCCAATATCTTCCTCGATGCACGCGTGGGTATCCTAGGCGACCCAGAGCCCGAGCACCGTATGGTCAGCACCCTCTAGGATCCTTCACAGGTGACCTAGCGCTTCACTCATAGGCCGCTTCCTTGGCCCCTCATCCACCATACCGAAAGCTCACCATTTTAATCGCACTGAGGCTGGTCAAGACCTCGGCCGACCTTGCTATGCCAGACGTCCTTCATTGACTCTCCATCAGCAGTTGCAACTTTATCAGTTAGGTCTCCACGACCTTAATCACAAGGTGGTCAAAATGCTCCCCCAGCATTCTTGACATAAAACAGTCATTTACAAACAGCATTTACAAACAGTTTACAATACAATTTCTATTTTAACTTTCATTTTTCCACATTATCCCTCATCAATCTACATTACTTATTCCATATTCCATTTATATGTATACTCATCCCATCACATCATTTTCCATCTCATCACTTCAGATTCCTTCACATCACATATCATATATTCACATCCATACATCCATATCTACATCCATACATCTATTTTCACATCCACATCTACATGCACATTCATGCATCCACATCCATACATCCGCATCTACATGCACATTCACATCCATACATCCACATCTATATACGTACATTCACATCTACATGCATACATCCACATCTCTATGCGTACATTCACATCTACATGCATACATCCACATCTCTATGCATATATCCACATCCACATTCACATTCACCTCCATACATCTACATCTACATGCATACATCCACCTCCACATTCACATCCACATCTATACATCTACATCTACATGCATACATCCACCTCCACATCTACACCCACATCTACATCTACATGCATACATCCACATCCCCATGCATACATCCACCTCCACATTCACATCCACATCTATACATCTACATCTACATGCATACATCCACCTCCACATCTACATCCACATCTACATCCACATCTACATCTACATGCATACATCCACCTCCACATCCACATCCACCTCCACATCCACATCTACATCTATACATCTACATCTACATGCATACATCCACATCTCCATTCACATCTACATCTGTACATCTACATCTACATGCATCCATCCACATCCACATCTACATCTATACATCTACATCTACATGCATACATCCACCTCTCCATTCACATCTACATCTATACATCTACATCTACATGCATCCATCCACATCTCCATTTACATCCTCATCTATACATCTACATCTACATCTACATGCATCCATCCACATCCACATCTCCATTTACATCCTCATCTATACATCTACTTCTACATGCATCCATCCATCCACATCTCCATTTACATCCTCATCTATACATCTACTTCTACATGCATACATCCACATCTCCATGCATACATCCACCTCCACATTCACACTCACATCCATACATCTACATCTACATGCAAACATCCACATCTCCATGCATAATAAAATTCTTTTAATTAATCTAGGATGATAGTTCCTAGAATATGGTAGGAAGTCCTCTTTTTATGTTTTGAATGAAATTATTTTATGCGTAATTTCTATAAAAATTTTGCCATAGCTCCGCTACTATGACTGATAAATCTCAATTTTTTCTAAGGGATAAGGCTTATCATTAAGGAAATAATTAGAATGGTTTCTAATTCGATCATCAATCCATAATGGATTGAATCATCGATATACATAAACTAAAAGCATAGAAAAAAGCCATTAATTTGGCGTCAAGCATAACTTAATCTTGGATTAAGGAAAAGCCTTATGAAAAGCTTCATTTGGATTGAAAAGGGTCATGAGTATGACCATTTCTTAAGTGAGAGAGAGAAAGACCATTAGAATTAAATATAAATAGAATTTTATGTAATTCTTTACTATCATTAATTAATTAAATTCAATAGCATTTCAAAAACCATATCAATTAAGCTTCTCAAGCTTGAGAGGGGTTGAGAAGAGAGAATCATTGAGAAATTATAGAAAAGATCAAAATTCACTATACTTATCTTATAATTTGCTTGATTCTTTGATCACGGTAGAGGCCCCCAACCAATCAATTGGTTTAGTATGTTGATGGAGCCACCAATGGGGATTGAAGAAAGAGAGAAGTATCAAAAACTAGTGAATTATTAAAGAATTCACAGTTCTTGGCTTAGGTAGAGTAGAGTAACAATGCATAAGACACTATATCTTTTTCAACAAGGGAAGGCTTCTATTTATAGGAAAAATTGAGCTCCTAACCAAACAAACTGATTCTAGAATTTTCCAAGTCAGTTTGGTTGAATTTGGACTAGATTTGGACCTAGTTTGGTTACTTTTTGATTCGATTTGGTTCCATTTTGATTTGGTTTGGTTCAAGAGATATGAGAGATAAAAATATCACATTATTTTTGAGTTTAAAACTTATTTAAGCATGTGAAATATGCACCTCCTTTAAAGAACTCCCCTTCCTTACATATGTGTCAAAATTCTATTGCTCATAGTTTTTTTACTAATAAACCTTGTACATTTTCAACTCTTCATCTTATGTGAAATATGCACCTTCTTTAAAGAACTCCCCTTCCTTACATATGTGTCAAAATTTTATTGCTCATAGTTTTTTACTAATAAACCTTGTACATTTTCAACTCTTCATCTTATGTGAAATATGCACTTCTTTAAAGAACTCTCCTTCCTTACATATGTGTCAAAATTTTATTGCTCATAGTTTTTTTACTAATAAACCTTGTACATTTTCAACTCTTCATCTTATGTGAAATATGCACCTTCTTTAAAGAACTCGCCTTCCTTACCTATGTGTCAAAATTTTATTGCTCATAGTTTTTTACTAATAAACCTTGTACATTTTCAACTCTTCATCTTATGTGAGCATTTACTCATTTTTGGGTATCTTCTTTTACAATTTGGATTTATCTCCTCCCTACACATGGATTGATGCTATTGGCCCATAGGAACCTTAATTGGACCTTAATCCAAAAATTTCTGAAAATCTAGACCCTTAGACTAAGGTTCTTTATACCTATTTCCAATTAATTCCAATTGCACATTGGAAAATTCTTTTTGAATTTCTGTTTCAGGGAAACTTATTTTAATAAGATGAGTTATTTTTCTATCCAAAAATATTCATAATCTGAATATTCTCTCTCTAGAATAATATTCTCTCTCTAGGCTAAAACAGTTAGAAACAAGGTCTTTATATTTCTGAAGAGGGATTGATTACAGGGGAAGATACTAGACATCAAAAAGGGGTTGGGGGAGGAATCTTACAAGTCACGCATACAATAACCATAGAGCATCTAGAAGGTTTCACTAAGCGTGTTCATGATAGATGGGGGAACGACTTTAGAACCCTTGAAGAGGTTAGGGAAATGACATGGAAGGGAAGGCCCCTTTTCACTGAGGTGTCTACCATAGACACGGCACGTCCAGATGAATCTGCCTTTCGAGGAGAAACACTAGCACCACCATGGGCTAGAACCCCAAGTGTGGCTCACAACCAGCACCTTCCATGCAAGCAACTGCTAGAGGACCAGTCTTTCCAACGATTGATCCTACGAGGAGACCCGGGGCTATTAGAGAATCTAGGGGAGAAGAAAGACCACGAGCAAGTGGATATGTACCTCCAAGAGAACCCCATAGACCAAGTGAACTGACATTTGAAGAGCCTAGAGATAGAGGCCGAGACTCATATAGGAGACATGACCCGAGGAATATTCTAGAAAAGTGAGTCCATCTGCACTGCAAAAGCTTGTCAAGAAGTATGACCATATAGCAGCTTTTAAGCAAGCTATACATGCGGATCAAGTCACGGATACGCATACGCAAATCGAAGGATTCGGCTTGATGCTAGAGAGTAAGTCTTTATCAAGGTTTCAGACTTTAGATCCTGAGGCAAAGCGATCTTTCAATGGGCTGGAAAAGAGCTTTATAGCTGCATTTTCAAAAATGGGAATTAAGCACAATGCGGTAGCTCAAATTTACGCTTTTAAGCAAAAAGATCAAGAATCTGTGCGAAATTGCGTAAATAGGCTAAAGCAATACATCAATCGATGCCCTGACGATGAGAAGCCAACCCAAGGGAGACTAATTTCTATCTTCCTAGAAGGCTTACGAAACAAGACGCTTCACGCTCACTTGTACGCAAAGAAGCATGTCATCTTCAATGAGTGTTGCATGGATGCCATGGATTACAATAACAACTTTGACATGACTGGCATGGGAAACCAAGATAGTCATCCGGATGATAAACGTAGCTCTGGGAAGGGCTCTGACTCGAGTGTGCCATTAGTTAATCCAGATCAGATTGCCGAGATAGTATTGAAAAAGATGGGGCAATACTACAGACCTTCCTACCGACCCCAACCATCATACATGCATACTGTACCTACAGGCCCCTACGTCTGTGGAGGATGTGGAGGTAGCCATAAAACCGAGCAGTGCCCAACCTTCTCACCATTGGTTGGCAATCAACCAACAAAGAAGTGGTGCCAGCTTTGTAAATGGAACTACACACATGTGACTTCGGACTGCAATCACATTGCAAGGATACAAAGGGAACAAGCAAACAACTCTGCACCTAGGCAGCAAGTTGTGAACCATGAGAGAACCTTAGTTGCTCAAGAGCAAGCACGGCCGGTGGTAGGAGATCAACCTCCTCCACCTGGCACAGCTTCCTTTAGATATGTGGAATATGAGAATCCTGAATTAGGAATGGAGATGGTTAGCTCTCAACCATACTACATCGAAATGGAGCATCCTCTTGTCGAACCCTACTTTGAGAACCCAACCGGACCAAGCCTAGTTCATGACTTTAATGGAGACCCAAGCTCTTTGATGCTTATAGGATCTCAGCCAACCAAGACTCAAGGTTATCTAGGACCATATCCTACAAAGAGACTATACCCCACGCAACAAACAGGACCATGCTACAAATGTGGTGGACCACATTGGGCGAGAGAATGTCCAAACAAGAAACGACCCCTCTTAGCTAAACATAGGCACAGCATCTACGTTTCCACCTATAGAGAGGTTTTGCGAAGGGTGTAGCATTGACCATCTACCAAAGGATTGCTTGTTGAAGCGTGCAGATCCGGCACCACAAAAAGATAAAGCGCCCCTCAACTATGTTGAAGTGATTCCATCACCCACGACATCTGAGAAGGAGAACGAACTATTGTCGCTAAGAGTAGTGACTAGAGCCCAAGCGCAAAGGAACATCAAAGAGGTTGTTGACAAACCCTCTAAGATTAAGGTTCTAACCAAAGATGAAAAAGAGAGAAAGAAATCAACTCGACGTAAACCATGCAGCAAGGGGAGTAAGAAGTCAAAGGAGCAGAAGAGCTCTGATGGAGGAAATTCTATCCCAAAAGAGCTAGAAGGAATGTTGAAAACAAAACAAATAGGAGAGAAAACTCAAAATGAGCAAAAGGGAAAAGCATCTGAGTCTAAGGAAAGCTCAAGAGGATCAGTCCTTGTGGACAAGGTGTACGAGCCTTTAGATGTAGCGCTTCAAGCGTATAATAGTAGGATCACAGCTTTGACTGAGCTGCCTAAGAAGCTGCAAGAATATCCCAACCCTCGTGAAGAGACAATCAACTTGGCTATCCATAAGCAGTTGATTAGGGATACTCAGACTCTAATAGACGGCCCACCACCTATGTACGCAAGAGGACCTGCTTCTCTGAAGCCTAACTTAGAGACGATACCAGAAGCCACGCCAAGCATGGAAAAGGGAAGTGAAGTTGTATCTCTACATTTCCCAGAAATGCCTGAAGGAGACGATTTACCTCATACCAATGCAGACGAGTCAAAACCATTGACTACCGCGGATTTTGGAGATGAAATTCCTGAAATAGAGGAAGCAGTAGCAAGGGAGATGTGGGAAGCAGTGCAAAAACAAGTTGAGGATCTAGCATCTTTTGACAAGTCACCACCGTTCTCTATAGTAGAATTCTCGAATCAAAGGGTTCAAGAATTAGATGCTTTATCTCTACCAGATGATGCTCAGACTGTTGTCTCAGCTCGGAGCAACAAGCTCACATGCAAGACACTGCCCTCATATTTAGGACTGTACGAAGCACATAGCCAAATCATGCGAGTACCATCAATGACACGACAACCTCATTAGGAACGAGACATAGGGAGTTTGCAAGCTTTAATGTCGGCAGAGTTCTTAAAGCTTAGGCCAAGATTGTGGGGAGAAGTGGCTACACAATTAACTGAGCAAGGATTGTGGAACCAGAACATTCAGGTTAAGGAGTTGTTGAAGGGAAAGGCTTCTAGGCTAATGCTTAAACAAACAATTCCGGTTCCTCTGAACAAAGTTGGTAAGCATTGTGAAGACGCCGAAGAAAATACTACGCTTCCTGTGGAGATCACCAAGATTGAATCTATAGCTATTCTAGATAGCGGAGCACGGGTGAGTATAGCAACAAAAACTGTATGGGAAATGTGGGGAAAACCTGCAATTAGAAGTACAAGGATGAGTTTGCAATTGGCAGACGGAAATCTAGAGAGTCCCATAGGATTGCTTGAGAACGTTGTCAGGCGTTTTTCTGAGAGGTGTTTTGGGCTTGTGTACATATGGATGCATGGCATGTGTGAAGGCTTTGCTATGGAATGCGTGTGTAGATGTATAGGATGGATGGTTTTGTTTTGGGCTTGTTGCATGCCTGTCCGGAGCGTGGTCTACTGGAGGTCCGCTGGAGATGATATCAGCCGTTCGATGGCTCTGAGTGTGTGCACGTCCAAGAGATAATTGGGCACTAGCAGATTGCATTTGAAGAGGTATGGAAGCATGGGGGCAATTAAAAGATTGAAAGGGGACAGTGTTGCCTTGGACATGGTGTGGAAAGGAAAGGTGGCCATCCATTAGGCTTTAAGCAAAATAAAAAAAATAATGATTAACGTGGCCATTAGTGAGAATAACCACGTGGAAGCTTTACGCTACTGCCAGCTGTTCTCTATGGAAGGTTGGTTAAGAAGAAGTTGACGGGTGATGCGCAGCTAAAGACAAAAAAAAGAGAGAGACACCTTTGAGTGTGTGGCCGTCGTGTAGAGACTGGGGGGCTCTCGGGCGTAGCCGCAGGCGCAAGGGCAGAGCTGCCGCAGGCATATGCAGAGGAGGCCGCCTTGTGGTGGTAACGCAGCATGGAGGTGCAAAGGGTCTGCCAGGGGTTCGTGTTAGGCAAGAGAGCTGTTTGGCATCAAAGGCTGACAGGCTGGCGAAGACTGAGATGAGCGCCTAGATGACTGCTGCTGCTGAACACAGGTGAGCAGAGGCGACAGCAGAGGGAGCCACTTGAGTGAAGATCGCTACTGGTAGTAGCTGGTAGCACTGCAGAGAAGAAGAAGAAAGGAGGGGAGCCGATGGACTGGTGGTCCGCTGTTGAAGTTGGGGGCCTTTGGGTGTGCAGGCAGAGCTGGCGATGGATTAAAGGAGGCAGCCTTTGAAGTGGGTTGGGCGAGGTGAAGCTGGATGTGGAAGCAAAGGCAGGTGCTGAAGACTGTAGGTGAAGTCGACAGTGGACAGCATGAGCGGGTGCCGAGTGAAGCAGAGAGAAAGACAAAGGTGTTGCTGCTTGGCTGGTGGGGCCGGTAGCATTGCAGAGAAGCTGCCTGTGGTGGCAGAGGAAGTGAGGTTGTGAGGCTGGTAGAGGATCAGCATAGACAAAGAGAGAGAGAGAGGTGTTGAAGTAGCTGCTGCCGACACACATAGAAGTGATGGGCTGCAGAGAGAGTTGAGGGTTAGTTGGTGGGGCGCCCTCTGAAGAGTGAGAGTGGTCGGGTTCTTTCTGGTGTGATTGGCACAGCACGCAGGAGGCGAGAGGTTTGCGTTGATTGGAAAAGCCGACTGTGGAGAGAGTGCAGTGCAGAGAAGTGTTGATGTGTTTGTGGCTAAAAAGGCTTGGTCATCAGACGCAAGGTCATAATTCCTGAGGTGGTGTGGCCGTGGTGGAATTCCCTTGGCAATAAATCTAGGCCTGAGTGTTTGTATGGTTGTGTAAGGCTTCTGTGTCGGTAGAAGCTTGTATGATGTGCTTTCTGGGAATATAATTGCTGGGTGTTTATCTTGGTCTATGGTGCTCGTATTTTGTGCTGTCTTTCTGGTGTGGGTGGTGTGGTGAACCGTGAGAAGTGTTCCAGCCTGTGGTGGGGCTCGTGGTGCCCCCGTTGGTGTTAGTGTTTCCAAAGTTAGGAGGTGAAGGGCTATAGAGGCGTGGTCTTTCTTTCTTTTTTTCACCTCACATCCTTTCTGGTGCCCCCATTGAGGAGAGCTCTGGTGTTGTTCTTTGCCTAAAGGGTGTATGTCCCACTGAGGAGAGCTCAAGGATTGTTACAGGTTTTCATGATGTGGTCTTATCCGGAATTTCATGGCAGGAAGGATGAGGATGTGTGTGACTTTTTGGAGCAAATGGAGTTGGCATGCATTAGCAATCACATTAGGGCCAAAAACGTCTCAAAATGGGCTGTGTAAGGAATTTCGCTAACTTGCTAATTAGTAGAATGTTGACGGTCAAAACGGCTCCAAATTTAACCGTTTTGGGTATTTAAAGCGTATCTATCTGACTGAATACGTATCTAAGTGCATATTTTAAAATCTTAAAAAATAGATCGTTTTCATGCTACTCTTTAATGGCTCGTCTCGAAATTTGTCCTCTTTTAGTGACTACGTGGCAAAATGACCATTCTCTCCAAACGCGCTCTTATCCATTCTCCAAAAAAATTTCACTCCTCTGCTTCTCTAAAAATTTCACAAGCTACATCTCATTCTCATTCTTCTGTGTCTCTCATGATCTAATAGCTCTGCTTATACTTTTTGCTCGGTTAGTAATGAGTGATACATCTAATCGAAAGTTTCATTTGAACATCAAGCTCAACCAAGAGTATGCAACTACACGGAGTGTCTACCAAAGATCCCTATCATGTGCAAATGAAGCTCAACATCTTCGCAACGAAGGAAAGAAGCATATTGACCTATGGACAGATGGAAGTCTATATCCACCGGATCCCAAAACAGGAAGGTATCCTTCTTTTCACACACCACATGATTTGATTAGATTTGTTGGTGATGGGGAGGATGGCTTACTTGGTTATAGTTCAAGACTATCTCAATCACATATTAATTATGCAGAATATACTACATATCTTCAAAATACTTCATCTTTGAATGCAACAAAAATTTTAGAACTTGAAAACGAAATAGTGTCTTTGAAACAAGAAAATGATCAATTGAAATCCTTAAAAGAAACTCCAATAGGATTAAGAGCACGAGTAAAATGAATGCGGGATGTAGTTAACTTAACAGAGAGATCTGGACAAAGAAAAAAAAGGTTAAAACTTGTAAGAGATCATGTTACTAACCTTCTAGGATTTGACATGTCTAATGCTCAGGAAAGGGTGAGATTTTTGAATGAGCTTATGAATAGGTCGGATATCTTGAAACTTTTAGAACTTCCTGAAAATCAAACTCAAAAAAAACTGGTCTTTCAACATCTATTAAAAGATATGGACTTATTAGTCCAGCCTTCCCAAATGCAAGAAGTTTGTGACACAGTGGGAGTGAGTAGAAAGGGATACAGAGCCATCTCTAAAACCTGGTTCAGGGTCCTTAAGTATTACAAAATCAAAGCTTTTGGGTTGCCTAGACCTCACAATGTTGGAAAATATAGAACTATGTTAAATGAGGAAATTTCTAAACATTTCGGAGAGTATTTCCATATTGAGGGAACAATGCCATATGAGAGACAAAAAAAAAAATCATCTTTTGAATACAACGTTTATAATAATATTTGGATGAACATTAGAAAAGTCCAATCTTTTATGGTGAGATATTACAACATAAGAGAAATAGATTGTGAAGGAAAACTTGTATTTGTTTTAAAATTAGATGAAGCTCAAATCCAAAAGTGTCAAAAAATGGAAAGAATATCTATATCCCTAATGAATAAAGCATTGGACTATAGTCAGGGTAAGCTTGATTCTCCATACCACAAAACTCAATCAGAAATGGAGCTATGGTGGATTGGATCAGCTCAGGTACCAGTAGAGAGTCATGAAACATTAAAGTGGCTCTTCTCAAAAACAGACATTCCTTCAGTTATTCAGAGCCACAATACAGGTGAACACCTTCATGTTGATGACATAGGTGATTTCATTGTGGAATGGCATTTGAGTGCCGACCTCAAGGCATTGAAGTGTATGTTTGGTGTATGTGGAGGAGCAAATACCAAATATCCATGTCTTTATTGCATGGCAAGCACAGGGACAAAAGAATGGCTTGCAGAAAATGAGATTGGAAAACCACCATCCAGAAATAATGTGAATATTGTCGATTATCCAACTTCTGTTAAAATATGGGATCCAATTCTACCAATACATTTGAAAAATGTGCATATATGTACACTGCATGCAGAGATAAGAATCTTGGACAAATTGCTCAGACTTCATCTGGACTATGCATATTCTATTAAGCCGACTAAACTTGCAGATGAGTGCATAGAAAAGTGCGAAGCCTTGCTCTCTCAAATGGGTTTTCATGGTGGGGAAGTGCATCTTAAAAAAGATCCTGTTCTTTCTGGAGGAACAGGTGATGTTCTGCAAGATGTTTCAATGGGAGGAGCAAAAGCGAGAAGATTTTTGAGCAACCATGACACCAAACAAGTCAACGCAATGTGGAACTGTTGGAAACAGCTGTGTGTCATCACCACAAATGTCAAAAGTAGACCAGATGTAGCCAACAAACGTATGGAAGTTTGGAAAAAACTCGACAATTTTTTCAAAGTCCTTAGACGACAAGTTGGTTCAAATACTTATGCAGATGATTTCAAAAACGCAATAAAGCTTTTGATCAAAGCTATCACAGATGCCTGGGGAGAAAAAGACATAACTTATTACTTGGTGAGTATTCAGACTTATCAAAACAGTTATATATTGGTGTGTCCAGACTTATTACTTGAAATTTCTTAAATGTACTAACAAAAATTTTCTTTGTAGCATATTCTTTACTTGCATGGACCATATTTTGCTACAGAAGGACCACTTGCAACATGGAATACACAAGGATTGGAAAAGTCTCATTATCAAGCGAGAACTTCCTTTTTTAGATGTACCCGAAGAGGAGGAGGTGGACAAAGAAGAAGCAATGCACTAAACGAATTATTCAATTGGTTCTACAGGAGGCAATTACAAAGGATGAGATCAAAGACCCAGCAATCTGAAACTACACCAACACCTCAAGAAAGAGACTAATGATTACTAACACATTTGTACCTCTAACAAAAAGTTTTGCTGAAATAAAGTTGGTCCTTGCAAAATATTGTGTACATTAGTATTTGATTCTCTTGGGACTTCTTGGCATGTCACCTCTGTATCTCAAAAATTTTCTCCTTCTATAACCTCCAAGGAGATTGATATCTGACACCTCAGCTGCAGCTGCATAGCTAGAGTATCAAAGAAAGTATCCTGCTCTTGAGGCATTGAAACCTGCAGCATATCCAAAGATTCTAAGAGCAGCAGCTCTCTCTAGAAGCAAAACCTTGTTAGCATTTATTTGAAGGGGAGTATATCCCATAAACCTTGACAACACCTTGAAGGCAAATATTGGCAACTCAGCATCTTCAGAGAAGTTCATGTGGAATGCACAGAACACAGCCTTATCCAATGTAGGCAAGTAGTGCATGAGAGCAGATGAAGGCCTTCTTGACCTTGTTTCTGTAGATTTCACTCTGGTGCCTCTAGCTCTTGCCAGAAAATCATCCTTATCAAGCAATTCAATCTGCAAGACAAAAACCTCAATTAAAAAAAATTACAATCACAATAACATTTAACAAAGGATTAAATGGAAGCTACCTTCTGCAACTCATCCTCAATTACTACTTTGTCTTTCATCAAGTTGCAGGAGCCAACCCTTTCCACTTTATCAGAATCTGCCTGAAGCTTGAAATCTCTGCCAAAAGACTCAATACCTAACTCAATGAGCCTGTCCTCAAAATCCTCATCACTCAAGGAAGGTTTCCCCTCTTCCATTTTTTTAAGGCACACGGCAAGTGCATCAGTAGTAGTAGCAGGGATAAATGAGTTGTCAGATGTTTGCAAATCAAGTGCCAAAAACTCTTCCTTTGGCTCTACTTCTGTATCAATAAAGTCTTTGGCCACTTCACAAGCTTCTGAAATTGCTGCAATACAGTAGTCTTCTCTGATATTGAAGAGACATTGAAGATAGGAAAGAGGAATAAAATCTTTCTCATTGATATAAAAGAAAGGAAGGTTTGGAAGAGTAACAGAGGATTCAGATATACTTGCTACCTCTGAAGGCTCTTCAGTAATAGTGGAAGCCCTAAATTCTGCAACATCAAGATTTGCACTTTCTCTCTCCTCAGCTTGAACATCAATTTCTTCCTCTTCTAAAATTTCACATTTCTCTAACTTTGAAACTGTGGTGACAATTAAGTTTTCTTCCTCATTCTCTGCATCAATTTCTGGTTGTTGCTCTTTATCCTGTATTTCTACTTTCAAAAATAGGAAGAAAAGAAAGGAGACATCCTTGGGGACAAGGTTGCAATGTTTTTTATGGATAGGACAAGAAATGGATGAAGGGCATGTGAAAGAAGTTCTATTTGAAAATCTACTGAACCTCTTTGTTACTTTGGCTTTCTCCACAGATAGCTGTGTAAAATCTGTAAGGTGACAAAAATCATGGTCTCCGACACGAAAACAATGAGCTTGAATTGACATTTCAAATTGGTTGTACTCATCTTCAAGAATGTCCTTGAGCTTCAACAAAACATCTGAAAGAGAAAACCTTGGATTGAAAATCTCCACTGCATCAAAGTATACCTTCATATCATGACCATCTTGCAAAATAGCATTCAAGAGCTTCTCACTTGGGCTTTCTTCAACAAGCTCATGTCGACCCGCAACACCTTTACTCATTGAGATATTTGACAAAAATGCCTGAAAAATTCTGATGTGCCAGAACCAAGCGAAAATGAAAGGTCCAAAAAAATTGGAATGACTCTATCGCTTGGTGCGGGATTTGACAATTCCAAGGTCTCCAAATTAATTTTGATTTTTGCAAAATAGGGTTTGGAAGAGAAAATGGTGCACAGCTTGATCTGACGCAAATGAGTGGTCCAAAACTGGGGAAAAATTTTAAAAGCGCGTGACTAAAAGACATAAAATAGTGACCGTTTATGCCACGTGGCAATAATGATTACATACCACGTGTACTCAACGGTACTTTGTACGACATATCCGAGGTATAAAAACTTAATATTGTTAAAAATATTCATTTTTTTCTCCGTCACTGTATCAAGCGAAACCAGGCTACCTTTTGTTTCTCAACCCCACTTTTCCCATATCAAGCGTTCTCAATTCCCTACCCGAATCAAGCGATATCGAACATCCGAGATCCTTGCATTCTCCGCATCGCTTCGTTCCTGCCCGAATCAAGCGATTATACACATCCGATTCACTAGGATTTCCCTCATCGCTTCGTTCGGGTCTTCATTTTTTTCTCCATCCCGCATCAAGCGATAACACAAATCCGAACCTCTAAAATGGAACAAAAAAGCATGGGCATCTAGAAGGAGACTTCTCTAAAATGTATGCAAAATTTATTCGAGACGGCTCAACAAGCAAGCATGTGCATTAAGGCCTTCTAGCTAGAAAACAAAATTGCATTAAGGCCTTCTAGCTATAAAACAAAATTGCAAAATTCATGAACTAGCTAAGCACCTATAAGGCATCAAGATAGAGCCAGAGTAGCTCTTAAGGACGCACAACTAGATAGGGAAGATGCCCCTCCTTCCGATCCAAAGTAGTACATGGAAGCAATAGGAACTTATGACTCCTAGAGTAGATAAAGGATGAAAAAGCTCATTCAAATAGCGACATTGCTAGTTTCCCTTGAAAAGATGTAGGGGAGAAGAGAGCTTGAGCTCTTGCAAGCACACACACGCTCACAAAACCCTAACACTCCTCTTTAAAACTTTAATCTAAAAATAATCCTTTGACAAAACAGATATGATCAAAGATTTCATAACTCAAAATTTTCATTCAATCCCTTGTTTCACCACAAAAACAGTACCACTCTTGACTCTCTGTTTGGGACCAGCTGGTCAGCACAACGAGTTCCAGTAACAGATTACAATAATCATGTCGTCATATATCTTCCTCGACATATGTATGGGTGTCCTAAGCACTGCGAGCCCGTGCATCGCGTGGTCAGAACCCTCTAGGATCCTCCTTAGGTGTCCTGGCACTTCACTCAGGGACCGCTTCGTCGGCCCTCGTCCATCGTACCAGAGCACAACGAGTTCCAGTAACAGATTACAATAATCACGTCGTCATATATCTTCCTCGACATATGTATGGGTGTCCTAAGCACTGCGAGCCCGTGCATCGCGTGGTCAGAACCCTCTAGGATCCTCCCTAGGTGTCCTGGCACTTCACTCAGGGACCGCTTCGTCGGCCCTCGTCCATCGTACCAGAGGCACACCATTTTTCACTATACCCAGGCTGGTCAAGACCTGGGCAGGTTTTTGCCGCGTGAGCTGTCCCTCGAACACTCCCCGCGTGCTATTGCAACCAAACTTCCCTTAGTTAAACACATATGCCAAATGCTCCCTCCAGCATTCTGGCGTAAGACAATCCTTTCAGAAAAGAGGGTTTCTATGCAAGTTTTCAGTTTTAATTTTGTTTGAATACCATGAATAAATCTTAAATCCGTATGCCAATACTTCTAGATCCAGGTCTAAATTCCAGACAGAATTCCTCAAATTATGTTAACTTGATCCTCAGATCAAAATCAAAAGTCTTAACTTAATTTCGGGTTCAGCGGGTGTTTTAAGTGCACTTTTCCTGAACTAGGCACATCATCATTGATTGAAACTGACGAAGGATATAGGTCTTGGTCAATAGTCTGAATCAGAGTTTTAGGTCCGGAAAGGTTCTTACTAAACTATCTTTCTTGAAAGGTAATATTTCAATTTCTCTTTTTCTAAATTTCATTCATTGAATATTTTCTTATAGATTTCTAAACTAAACATGATTTCCTAGGAGGAATAAAATAATCATTTATCTCGATCTCCAACTTCGATAGTTTATTTGAATTTTCTCATTCCCATCTTAGTGAATATGAAACGGTAGAATTTTCTCTCACATATTATCTACTTATTCATTTTTCTAATTTTTATGAAAAACTAACAGAGGATTAAAGAGAACCCTTATTTAATTATAAAGATTCTATATGCATCTAATTATGCATAAAATCCAATTCAGATGAAAGTCACACTTTTATCATCATAAAAATCATTTATGATGAAAATCACTCTTTTAACATGAAAGAATTTCTTTTATGAATATGTTTATGCATACAAATCATTTATAATGAAAATTACTCTTTTAATACAAAAAAACGTCTTTTATACACCCATTTATGCACAAAAATTATTTATGATAAAAATCATACTTTTAATATAAAACAAAATATCTTTTATGCATATGTTTATGCATAAAAATAATTTATGATAAAAATCACACTTTTAGTATAAAACAATTTCTTTTATGCATATGTTTATGCATAAAAATAACACTTTTAATGTAAAAAATATCTTTTATGCATATGTTTATGCATAAAAATCATTTATGATGAAAATCACACTTTTAATATAAAAAATATCTTTTATGCATATGTTTATGCATAAAAAATCATTTATGATGAAAATCACACTTTTAATATAAAAAATCTTTTATGCACCCATTTATGCATAAAAATCAACTTTTAATATAAAAATATATCTTTTATGCATATGTTTATGCATAAAAATCATTTATGATGAAAATCATTCTTTTATGATCAAAATAAAATTTCAATAAGCTTCCTTCTATACATAGAATTTAATTCTAAAGAAAGTAACACTTTCTTTTTATAAAATATTTTTAGTAAGCATTTTTCTATATCTAGGATGAAAAATAATACTTTACGAAAACATATACGATGGGAATTACTCTTTTTGAATAAAGAAAAATATATTTTTCACAATTTTAGAAAATTTTACCATAACCTCCTTTGTATGGTTGACCATTTTTCAAATTTTTTCTCTCTAAAATTAATTAGAAGTTCAACAAGTGTATTTAATCATTCTAATGTAAATATTTTCTACCTATTTAAGAGAAACATTATGAAAAACTTGATTTTGTAAGATTCCTCCCCAGTCTCTCAAGATGTCCAGCATCTTCCCGTGTAATCAAATCCCTCTTCAGAAATATAAAAGATCTTATTTCTAAGTGTTTTAGTCTAGAGAGAGAAAATTATTCTAGAGAGAGAATATTCAGATTATGAATATTTTTGGATAGAAAAATAACTCATCTTATTAAAATAAGTTCCCCTGAAAAAAAATTCAAAAAGAATTTTCCAATGTACAATTGGAATTAATTAGAAATAGGTATAAAGGACCTTAGCCTAAGGGTCTAGATTTTTAAAAATTTTAGATTATGGTCCAATTAAGGTTCCTATGGGCCAATTGGATCAATCCATGTATAGGGAGGAGATAAATCCAATTTTGTAAAAGAAGATACCCAAAAATGAGTAAATGCTCACATAAGATGAAGAGTTGACTATGTACAAGGTTTATTAGTAAGAAACTATGAGCAATATTAAAAATATGAGATATTTTGGGTATAATGATCCCATTTTGACACATATGTAAGGAAGGGGAGTTCTTTAAAGGAGGTGCATATTTCACATAAGATGAAGAGTTGAAAATGTACAAGGTTTATTAGTAAAAAAACTATGAGCAATATTAAAAATATGAGATATTTTGGGTATCCAAAAATGAGTAAATGCTCACACAAAATGAAGAGTTGAAAATGTACAAGGTTTATTAGTAAAAAACTATGAGCAATATTAAAAATATGAGATATTTTGGGTATAATGATTCCATTTTGACACATATGTAAGGAAGGGGAATTCTTTAAAGGAGGTGCATATTTCACATGCTTGAATGAGTTTTAAACTCATAAAAATTGAGATATTTCATCTCTCCTCTCTCCTCATTCAAGTCTAGTTCCAAAAAGTTAGCTTAACTGACCTAAAAATGGTCAAAAATTGACCAAACTGATTTAGAAAATTCTAGAATCAGTTTGTTTGGTTAGGAGCTCAATTTTTCCTATAAATAGAAGCCTCCCCCTTGTTGAAAAAATATATAGTGTTTATGCATTGTTACTCTACTCCAAGCCAAGAACTGTGAATTCATTAATAATTCATTAGTTTTTGGCACTTCCCTCTTTCTTCAATCCCCATTGGTGGCTCCATCAACATACTAAACCCAATTGATTGATTGGGAGCCTCTACCGTGAACAAAGAATCAAGTAATTTGTAAGGTAAATGGTGAATTTTGATTCTTTTCTATAATTTCTCAATGTTTCTCTCTTCTCAACCCCTCTCAAGCTTGAGAAGCTTAATTGGAATGGTTTTTTGAATGCTATTGAAGTTAATTGATGAATGGTAGTGAAGAGTTACATAATTTGATGAATGCTATTGAAGTAAATTGATTAATGATAGTTAAGAATTACATAAATTTCTATTTATGCTTAATTCTAATGGTTTTTATGTAATTTCTCTCTCTCACTTAAGAAATGGTCATGCTCATGAACCATTCTCAATCCAAATGAAGCTTTTCATAAAGCTTTTCCTTAATCCAAGATTAATCTATGCTTGAGGCCAAATTAATGGCTTTTTTCTATGCTTTTAGTTTATGTATTTCATGAATATTGATGATTCAATACATTATGGATTAATGATCCAATTAGGGATCATTCTATTTATTTCCTTAATGATAAGCTTTATCCCTTAGAAAATTTGAGACTTATCAGTCATAGCAACGAAGCTATGGCAAAATTTTTATAAAATTTATGCATAAAATAATTTCATTCAAAGCATGAAAAGAGGACTTCCTACCATATTCTAGGAATTATCATCCTAGATTAATTGAAAGATATTCATTGTAATCATAGAGAAATTGATTTTTATATTATGCATAATTGATTTTCATGCATAAAAGATTATTATTTTAACATAAAAGTGTTACTTTTATCATATTTGGATTTCATGCATAGAGGTATGCATAAAAGATTATTATTTTAACATAAAAGTGTTACTTTTATCAATTTTTAATTTTCATGCATAGAAGTATGCATAAAGGAAAAAAATTTATATCAAAAGTGTTACTTTTATCATTTTTAATTTTCATGCATAGAAGTATGCATAAAGGATAATTTTTTTATATCAAAAGTGTTACTTTTATCATTTTTAATTTTCATGCATAGAAGTATGCATAAAGGATAATTTTTTAATATAAAAAGTGTTACTTTTATCATTTTTAATTTTCATGCATAGAAGTATACATAAAGGATAATTTTTTGATATATCAAGTGTTACTTTTATCGTTTTTAATTTTCATGCATAGAAGTATGCATAAAGGATAATTTTTTTATATCAAAGGTGTTACTTTTATCATTTTTAATTTTCATGCATAGAAGTATGCATAAAGGATAATTTTTTTATATCAAAAGTGTTACTTTTATCATTTTTAATTTTCATGCATAGAAGTATGCATAAAGGATATTTTTTGATTTTGCCCTCCTAGATTTTTAGAAACCAAAATGAACGAATTCTTAGAACTAAAGCAGGAGAGCAAAACCATCGAGGAATATCACCAGGCCTTTGCCCTTCTACTCAAATATTCACCACCTCTTGATGAAGAGCAACTCATGGCCAGGTTCATTTGAGGAATGAACGAACCCTCGGACACACTGGTCAAAAATGCCAAGCCAGTGTCCATGGCTGAAGCAGTAAGAATGGCAAAAGATTTTGCCAAAGCTTTTGTAGTAAAGGTCCCACCAAAACCTGAACCCTCTAACTTTAAGAGATTCCAAGCCCAGGGAAGTACGTCCAACTTTCCACCCCCAAAGAGGCAGTAAGGCCTGAATCAGAATCAAGATGCAGGAAGATTCAGAAGTGAAGGAAGACCCTTCCCCCAGAGTACTTTCTCAGGAACCTCACCACTTTCAAAAAATCAAAAGGATGAGCTCAGAACTGAAAACCGATGTTTTGTGGATGCCAGGGTTTTGGTCACCAATTAAAAGACTGCCCGACTCCTGCCATGTCAAGGGGACAGGGAATTCAAGAACCCCGAATTCAGAGACCAACCCCAAATTCAGAGACCAACCCCTTCATTCCAGTCTAATCAAGTTCCGTCTCGCCCTAGCCAGGGAAACCCCAAAAGAATTCCAGCCCAACCATCTGCCTCTATCCAGAGTAATCTCAGAACTCCTTCCCAGAATTGGAACAACAAAAGAGAAAGAGTTCTATCTCAGACTGCAGCAGCCAGAGCAGTCACAATTTCAGATGTAGTAGAAGAGGAAAAAGGGCAGATCTATGCTGCAATTGAAAATCAAGGGCCTAACCAGCAGTTCTCCGTCATCCATACTCCAGCAGAGTATCAGGGTAAGCCTTTTAAGCTTTTGATTGATTCAGGCAGTTCTCATTCATTCATTTCCCCTGGATGCTTGCGTAAGCTAGTCTTAGAACAGAAATCAGGGAAACCTATGCAAGTTGAATTGGCCAGTGGGAAGACTCTTTTCACTCACCATGAGACAGATCTTGTCCAGTTCAATCTAGATGGTAATGTAACCGACTGTCAGTTCAAAGTCTTACCTCTAGGAGTTTTTGACGGAATCCTTGGAATGGATTGGCTCCACAAATATCAAGCTGACATACACTATCACAATGGAACCATTTCCTTCCATGACCTTCACGGGAACAAAGTCCATGGAACTGGAGTTTCCGGATCCCCAGACCTTCAGTTAATAAAAGCTTCCAGGTTACTGAAAGGACTTAGGAAGAAGCAGCAAATTTATGTTGTCAAAATGAACCCAGTAGACTCAAAGCTTAAAGCTAAAGAACCAGAATGGTTAAGTGAATTTGATGATCTATTCCCAGCAGAGCTAACTGAAATGCCTCCAATTTGAGAAATAGATCATGTGATTGAATTGACCCCCGGAGCTCAACCAGTAGCCCTACGCTCTTACAAAATGCTAGTTCTTGAAGCCATCGAACTCAAGGAATAGCTTAGGCAGCTGTTAGAACAAGGGTTTGTAAGACCTAGTGTTTCATCTTGGGGTGCGCCAGTTCTCTTTTAGAAAAAGAAAGATGGAACGCTTAGACTCTGTGTGGACTACAGAGGTCTAAATCAGCTGACAGTTAAGAATAAATATCCTATCCCAAGGATTGATGAGCTTTTGGATAGGCTAAATGGAGCCCAGATCTTCACAAAAATAGATCTCAAATCAGGGTATTACCAGATCAGGATCAATGATCCAGATATACCAAAAATAGCCATCAATACTCGCAATGGACATTATGAATTTACTGTCATGCCATTCGGACTAACTAAAGCCCCAGCTACATTCAATCGCCTAATGCAAGACATCCTCAGAGAATACTTGGATGACTTTGTTCTAGTTTTCTTTGATGACATTCTGATTTACTCAAGAAATGCAGCCGACCATGAGACTCATGTCCGAAAAGTTCTTGAGATTCTAAGGAAGCATCAACTCTTTGCCAAAAAGAGCAAATGCACTTTCTCTGCCGACCACGTTGAATACTTGGGCTTTCTGGTATCCAAAGATGGAATTTCTCCAGATTCTGCAAAATCCAAGCTGTCATAGATTGGCCTGAACCAAAGTGAAAGAAGTCAGAGGATTCTTGGGACTGGTTGGTATAGAATTTTTATACCAAAGTATGCTCTCATAGCTTCCCCCCCTGACTAACCTTCTCAAAAAGAATATCCCATTTCAATGGTCTACCAAGTGCCAAAGTGCTTTTGATAAGCTGAAGACCGCCTTGGTAGCCAGTCCTGTTCTGAAACTGCCAGATTTCTCTCTACCCTTTGAGGTAGTAACTAATGCAAGTGGTTTTGCCCTGGGAGGTGCACTCATGCAGGAAGGTCATGCAGTGGCCTACGAATCCCGAAAGCTCAGAACACATGAGAGGAATTATGCTGTCCATGACTTGGAATTGCTTTCACTAGTCTATGCCTTAAAGTTGTGGAGACATTACCTACTGGGTAAAAGATTTACTTTGATGACAGATCATCAGAGCTTAAAGTGGATCTTTACTCAGAAGGACCTCAACATGCGCCAAAGAAAGTGGATGCAGACCTTGCAAGAATTTGATTTTGAAATCAAGTACCGCCCAGGCAAAGAGAATGTGGTAGCAGATGCTCTCAGCAAAAAAACCTCCTTGCTTGCAATTACTGTAATATCAAATCCTTTGATTACTCAAGCAAGTGAGAAGATCATGCAAGATAGATTCTTTGGCCCTATTGCTACCCTACTTATGCAGGAAAGCAAAACTCCGCAGGAGTTGAACAGAGTTCAAGGGTACAGCCTAGATGATGGCATTATGTATTATAACCATAGGTTATGCATTCCCAATGATGAGGGAACCAAGGACCAAATTCTGAATGAAGCCCATGACAGCCTTATTGCACGACATCCAGGTTTCATCAAGACCTACATGTCCGTAAAGAAAAGTTTCTTTTGGCCTGGTTTGAAAAAGGATGTGCTGAATCATGTACGTCAATGTCTGACATGCCAAAAAGTCAAAGCTGAGAGAGTAAAAATGCCTGGGAAATAACATCCATTGGACATCCCCCAGATGAAGTGGGAATGTATCAGTATGGACTTCATTATTGGATTACCTTCAGTGCAATCAGGTTACAACTCCATCTTTGTGGTAGTCGACAGACCAACCAAAGTTGCCCATCTGATTCCAGTAAAAGAAACCTACACTGCAGTGGATGTGGCCAGAGTGTTCCTCAAAGAAATCTTCAGATTGCATGGCCTACCGAGGAGAATAGTAAGTGACCGAGATCCCAAATTTACTTCAAGGTTTTGGACTGCATTTTTTGAAGCAGTGGGAACTTTCTTGGATCTCAGCACAGCTTATCACCCTGAGACCGATGGTCAAACTGAAAGGGTAAACCAAGTAATTGAAGAGATACTTCGGACATGCTGTGGCAGGGAACCGAAGAAGTGGCTAAGCTATCTACATCTAGTCGAGTTCGCCTACAATGCTTCTTATCATCGAAGTATCTGGATGAGCCCTTTTAAAGCTCTGTATGGACAAGATTGCTTAACTCCATTAACTTGGTCTGACCCATTGAATAAGGTCGAGATGTCCAGACAGATGCTTGATGACATGGAGCAACAGATGCAGTCAATTCGTAAAGATATTAAAGCTGCCCAGGATAGATAGAAGCAATATGCGGATAAGAAGAGGACAAATAGAGAATTCAAAGAAGCAGATATGGTCTTCATTCGAGTACGGCCCAAAAGAAGTTCCTTATCTCTTGGGAAGTACAAGAAGTTATCACCCAGATATTGTGGGCCATATCTGATTACAAAGAAAGTAGGTGACTTAGCCTACGAGCTTCTTCTGCCTCCTTATCTCAAAATTCATTATGTATTTCATGTAAGCCTTCTAAAGGAATATGTGCCAAACCCAAATCATATGCTTGATGATGAAATCCTAACCTCTTCAACCCAAGGACAGATGGAACTCCAACCTGAACAAATTCTCGATGTTCGAGAAAAGCTTCTCAGGAACAGAATTCTCAGAGAATTATTAGTAAAATGGAAGTTCTATCCTTTTGAAGATGCCACCTGGGAGAATGAAGCTGATCTGTTTGCGGGATTATCCCCAGTTTGCGAGATGAGGACATCTCGCATTTTTCAAGTGGGAGAGAATGTAAGATTCCTCCCCAGCCTCTCAAGATGTCCAGCATCTTCCCGTGTAATCAAATCCCTCTTCAGAAATATAAAAGATCTTATTTCTAAGTGTTTTAGCCTAGAGAGAGAAAATTATTCTAGAGAGAGAATATTCAGATTATGAATATTTTTGGATAGAAAAATAACTCATCTTATTAAAATAAGTTCCCTTGAAACAGAAATTCAAAAAGAATTTTCCAATGTACAATTGGAATTAATTGGAAATAGGTATAAAGGACCTTAGCCTAAGGGTCTAGATTTTTAAAAATTTTAGATTATGGTCCAATTAAGGTTCCTATGGACCAATTGGATCAATCCATGTGTAGGGAGGAGATAAATCCAATTTCGTAAAAGAAGATACCCAAAAATGAGTAAATGCTCACATAAGATGAAGAGTTGACTATGTACAAGGTTTATTAGTAAGAAACTATGAGCAATATTAAAAATATGAGATATTTTGGGTATAATGATCCCATTTTGACACATATGTAAGGAAGGGGAGTTCTTTAAAGGAGGTGCATATTTCACATAAGATGAAGAGTTGAAAATGTACAAGGTTTATTAGTAAAAAACTATGAGCAATATTAAAAATATGAGATATTTTGGGTATCCAAAAATGAGTAAATGCTCACACAAGATGAAGAGTTGAAAATGTACAAGGTTTATTAGTAAAAAACTATGAGCAATATTAAAAATATGAGATATTTTGGGTATAATGATTCCATTTTGACACATATGTAAGGAAGGGGAATTCTTTAAAGGAGGTGCATATTTCACATGCTTGAATGAGTTTTAAACTCATAAAAATTGAGATATTTCATCTCTCCTCTCTCCTCATTCAAGTCTAGCTCCAAAAAGTTAGCTTAACTGACCTAAAAATGGTCAAAAATTGACCAAACTGATTTAGAAAATTCTAGAATCAGTTTGTTTGGTTAGGAGCTCAATTTTTCCTATAAATAGAAGCCTCCCCCTTGTTGAAAAAATATATAGTGTTTATGCATTGTTACTCTACTCCACCTAAGCCAAGAACTGTGAATTCATTAATAATTCATTAGTTTTTGGCACTTCCCTCTTTCTTCAAATCCCATTGGTGGCTCCATCAACATACTAAACCCAATTGAATGGTTGGGGGCCTCTACCGTGAACAAAGAATCAAGTAATTTGTAAGGTAAATGGTAAATTTTGATTCTTTTTTATAATTTCTCAATGTTTCTCTCTTCTCAACCCCTCTCAAGCTTGAGAAGCTTAATTGGAATGGTTTTTTGAATGCTATTGAAGTTAATTGATGAATGGTAGTGAAGAGTTACATAATTTGATGAATGCTATTGAAGTAAATTGATTAATGATATTTTTTGATATCAAAAGTGTTACTTTTATCGTTTTTAATTTTCATGCATAGAAGTATGCATAGAGGATAATTTTTTTATATGAAAAGTGTTACTTTTATCATTTTTAATTTTCATGCATAGAAGTATGCATAAAGGATAATTTCTTTTTTATCAAAAGTGTTACTTTTATCATTTTTAATTTTCATGCATAGAAGTATGTATAAAGGATAATTTTCTTATATCAAAAGTGTTACTTTTATCATTTTTAATTTTCATGCATAGAAGTATGCATAAAGGATAATTTTTTTATATTAAAAGTGTTACTTTTATCATTTTTAATTTTCATGCATAGAAGTATGCATAAAGGATAATTTTTTTAATAGCAAAAGTGTTACTTTTATCATTTTTAATTTTCATGCATAGAAGTATGCATAAAGGATAATTTTTATTATAAAAGTGTTACTTTTATCATAATTGATTTTAATGCATAGAAGTATGCATAAAAGATAAATTTTTATTATAAAAGTGTTACTTTTATCATAATTGATTTTAATGCATAGAAGTATGCATAAAAGATAAATTTTTATTATAAAAGTGTTACTTTTATCATATTTGATTTTAATGCATAGAAGTATGCATAAAAGATAAATTTTTATTATAAAAGTGTTACTTTTATCATATTTGATTTTAATGCATAGAAGTATGCATAAAGATAAATTTTAATCGGAGATCGACGTAAATGAATATTCCTCAAGAAATCCATGTTTTTGAAATCAGTAAACAATTATTCATTGAAAGAAATTTTAGAAAAAAAAAAGAGAAATTGAGATAGTACCTTTGAGAAAGATAATTTTAGGACCTAAACTCTGACTCAGACTATTGACCAAGACCTAATTCCTTCGTCAGTTTCAATCAATGACGATGTACCAGTTCAGGAAAAATATACCCAAATCACCCACTGAATCTGAAACTAAGTTAAGATTTATGATTTTGATCTAAGGATCAAGTTAACAGAATTCGAGGAATTCTGTTTAGAATTGAGAACTGGATCTAGAAGTAATGAGATACGGATTTAAGATATACTCATGGTATTCAAACAAAATCAAAACTGTAAACTTGCATAGAAACCCTGCCTTCTTAAAAGACTGTCTTCTTACGCCAGAATGCTGGAGGGAGCATTTGGCATATATGTTTATCTAAGGGAAGTTCGGTTGCAACAGCTGGCGGGGAGTGTTCGAGGGACAGCTCACGCGACAAGGCTTGCCGAGGTCTTGACCAGCCTCCGTATGGTTAAAATGGTGCGCTTCCGGTACGATGGACGAGGGCCGACGAAGCGGTCCCTGAGTGAAGTGCCAGGACACCTAAGGAGGATCCTGGAGGGTTCTGACCAGGCGATGCACGGGCTCGCGGTGTCGAGGGCATCCATGCGTATGTCGAGGAAGATATTATATGATGGACCTATGTTTTTTGTAATCTATCAGTGGATCTCGTTGTTGACTCGCTGGTCTCAACGGAGAGTCTAGAGTGATACTGTTTTGTTGAGAAACAAAGACTCAATGAGAAATTTTGAAGTATGACATGTATAAACCGTAAATTGTTTATCAAGGATTGTTTTTATTAAAGTTTAATAAAGAGGAGTGTGTGCGTATCTGTTTTCTAAAGCTAAAGTTAAGAAAGGCATTTCAATTATGGGTGGGTGAGTACTTGTTTGGTTCCACCGATTCCAGTGGTAGGGTGGTGGCTAACCCATGGGCCGGATGGGGTTAGGCTGGAATCAGTGGAGTTTTAATAATCAAATTGAAAAATATTAGGATTGCGCTAAGATTCGAATAGTTAGACAATTCCCTGATAAATTTTTCAAATAAGTGGATCAATGGCTGTGCCTGACCTTGATCAGGAAAAAAGCGTTGAATTTACTAAAATGATCAAATTATATTAGTGATAGTTTCCTTCTATCTGATTTATTTAGTTGAAGGATAGCGTAGAATTGTTCACGTTAGAAAGATTTTTATTTTAAAAAAAATAAAATCATAAAGGTGGAATCGTCCCTGCTTTCCGGGCATGGGAATTTTTCCCGATTTCGTGTTTTTGGAGTGACGACCAGCTTAGTCTTGTACCCGGACATTCAAGGGCGAGGCCCTGAGTGAGAAACCCTGCCTCGCGCGAAGGGGTAGAGGGATCTTACAGATTTTATCCAATAATCAATCATGTAGGATAAATAATGGTTGGATCTACTAAAGAAGAGAGGGGAATGCCTTTTTTTAATGAGGCATAACATCATTTCATTTTAGAGAAGATAAAAATCATAAAAAAATACATAAAAGAAAGAGCAAAGAGAAGAATCTCCAACTTACATGGATAATTTGAGAGCTTTCCTTTGGCTAGATGGGTTGAGGGTTCTACTCTTGTTTGAAACAAGATTGGCCGCCAATCTTTTAGAAGAGAGAAGGTCAAAAACTAATGAATTATGAGTAAAATTCACAGTTTTTGGCACTTGGGAGAAGCAGGGTAACAGTGCAAAATACTAATAAGTTTCAACAAAGGGAAAGGCTTCTATTTATAGGAAAAAGTGAGCTTCTAACCAAGCCAACTGATTCTAGAATTTTCCAGATCAGGTTGGTTAATTTTGACCATTTTTGGGTCAGTCTAGTCCGATTTTTGGATCTAGTTGAAACAGGAGAGAGGAGAGATAAAAATATCTCATTATCTGGGAGTTTAAAACTCTCTCACACATGTGAAATAGGTGCCTCCTTCTTCATGAGGAGAATTCCCCCATATTGAGGTGTCAAAAATGCATCATTTCATCTAAATATCTCTCTTTTTTAACTATTAACCTTGTCCTTAGTCAACTCTTCATCTTATGTGAGTATTTACTCATTTTTGGGGGATTTTCCTTTTATTCTTCTATTTATCTCCTCTCTACATTTGGATGAATCTTATTGGTCCATAGGAACCTTAATTTAAAAATTTTTGAAAATCTGAGCCCCTAGGGATAATGCCTCTTGAATAGATTATACTTAATTTCTAATGCACCTTCGAAAATCTTTTTGAACTTCTATTTCAGGGGCACTTATTTTAATAAGATGAGATATTTTTCTATCCAAAAATATTTAAAAATCGAATTACCACACTCTCTAGAAGATTTTCCCTCTCTAGGCCAAAACTGGTAGAAACAAGATCTTTTATATTTCTGAAGAGGGATTTGATTACAGGGGAAGATGCTGGACATCTTGAGAGGCTGGGGAGGAATCTTACATTCTCTCCCACTTGAAAAATGTGAGATGCCCTCATCTCACAAACTAGGGGTAATCCCACAACAAATCGGCTTCATTCTCCCAAGTGGCATCGTCAAAAGGATAGAACTTCCATTTTACCAATAATGAGAATTCTGTTCCTGAGAATCTTTTCTCGAACATCAAGAATTTCTTCAGGTTGGAGTTCCATCTGCCCTTGGGTTGAAAAGGTTAGGATTTCATCATCAAGCACATGATTTGGGCTTGGCACATATTTCTTTAGAAGGCTTACATGAGATACATTGTGAACTTTGAGATGAGGAGGCAGAAGAAGCTCGTAGGTTTAGTCACCTACTTTCTTTGTAATCAGATATGGCCCACAATATCTTGGGGATAACTTCTTGTACTTCCCAAGAGATAAAGAACTTCTTTTGGGCCGTACTCGAATGAAGACCATATATGCTTCTTTGAATTCTCTGTCTGTCCTCTTCTTATCTGCATATTGCTTCTGTCTATCCTGGGCAGCTTTTATATCTTTACGAATTGCCTGCATCTGCTGCTCCATGTCGTCAAGAATCTGTTTTAGATACCTCGACCCTAATCAATGGGTCGGACCAAGTTAATGGAGTTAAGCAATCTTGTCCATTACAAAGCTTTGAAAAGGCTCATCCCAATACTTCAATACTTCTATGATAAGAAGCATTGTAGGCGAACTCGACTAGGTGCAGATAGCTTAGCCACTTCTTAGGTTCTCTCCCACAGCATGACCGAAGTATATCCTCGATTACTTAGTTTACCCTTTCAGTTTGACCGTTGGTCTCAGGGTGATAAGTTGTGCTCAGATCCAAGAAAGTTCCCACTGCTTCAAAAAATGCAGTCCAGAACCTTGAAGTAAATTTGGGATCTCGATCACTTACTATTCTCCCGGATAGGCCATGCAATCTGAAGATTTCTTTGAGGAACACTCTAGCCACATCCACTGCGGTGTAGGTTTCTTTTACTGGGATCAGATGGGCAACTTTGGTTAGTCTGTCAACTACCACAAAAATGGAGTTGTAACCTGATTGCACTGAAGGTAATCCAATAATAAAGCCCATACTGATACATTCCCACTTCATCTGGGGGATGTCCAATGGATGTAACTTCCCAGGCAATTTTACTCTTTCAGCTTTGACTTTGTGGCATGTTAGACATTGATGTACATGATTCAGTACATCCTTTTTCAGACCAGGCCAAAAGAAGCTTTTCTTTACAGGCATGTAGGTTTTGATGAAACCAGGATGTCTTGCTATAAGGCTGTCATGGGCTTCATTCAGAATTTGATCCTTAGTTCCCTCATCATCGGGAATGCATAGCTTGCGATTATAATACATAATACCA
Organism: Cibotium barometz; assembly: GCF_041138505.1. Lineage (NCBI taxonomy): Eukaryota > Viridiplantae > Streptophyta > Polypodiopsida > Cyatheales > Cibotiaceae > Cibotium > Cibotium barometz. The sequence goes on from NC_141068.1 coordinate 33,131,637, forward strand.
TCATCCAGGCTGTACCCTTGAACTCTGTTCAACTCCTGTGGAGTTTTGCTTTCCTGCATAAGTAGGGTAGTAATAGGGCCAAAGAATCTATCTTGCATGATCTTCTCTCTTGCTTCAATAATCAAGGGATTTGATACTACAGTAATTACAAGCAAAGAGGCTTTTCTGCTGAGGGCATCTGCTACCACATTTTCTTTGCCTGGGCGGTGCTTGATTTCAAAATCAAATTCCTACAGGGTCTCCATCCACCTTCTTTGGCGTATGTTGAGGTCCTTCTGAGTGAAGATCCACTTTAAACTCTGATGGTTTGTCATCAAAGTGATTCTTTTTCCCAATAGGTAATGTCTCCACAACTTTAAGGCATAGACTACTGAAAGTAATTCCAGGTCGTGAACAGCATAACTCCGCTCATGCGTTCTGAGCTTTCGGCATTCATAGGCCACTGCATGACCTTCCTACATGAGTGCACCTCCCAGGGCAAAACCACTTGCATTAGTTACTACCTCAAAGGGTAGAGAGAAATTTGGCAGCTTCGGAACGGGACTGGTTACCAAAGCGGTCTTCAGCTTATTAAAAGCACTCTGGCACCTAGCAAATCCTTGAAATGGGGTATTCTTTTTGAGAAGGTTAGTCAGGGGGAAGCTATGAGAGCATTCTTTGGTATAAAAAATCTATACCAAGTTAATCCCAAGAATCCTCTGACTTCTTTCACTGTCTTTGGTTCAGGCCAATCTATGACTGCTTGGACTTTTGTGAAATCTGGAGAAATTCCATCTTTGGATACGAGAAAGCCCAAGTATTCAACGTGGTCGGCAATGAAAGTGCATTTGCTCTTTTTGGCAAAGAGTTGGTGCTTCCTTAGAATCTCAAGAACTTTTCGGACATGAGTCTCATGGTCAGCTGCATTCCTTGAGTAAATCAGAATCTCATCAAAGAAAACTAGAACAAAATCATCCAAGTATTCTCTGAGGATGTCCTGCATTAGGCGATTGAATGTAGCTGGGGCATTAGTTAATCCGAATAGCATGACAGTAAATTCATAATGCCCATAGCGAGTATTGATGGCTGTTTTTGGTATATTTTGATCATTGATCCTTATATGGTAATACTCGGATTTGAGATCTATCTTTGTGAAGCTCAGGGCTCCATTTAGCCTGTCCAAAAGCTCATCATTTCTTGGGATAAGATACTTATAATTAACTGTCAACTGATTTAGACCTTTATAGTCCACACAGAGTCGAAGCGTTGCATCTTTCTTTTTCTGAAAGAGAACTGGCGCACCCTAAGGTGAAACACTGGGTCTTACAAACCCTTGTTCTAACAGCTGTCTAAGTTGTTCCTTGAGTTCGATGGCTTCAGGAACTAGCATTTTGTACGTGCGCAGGGCTAGTGGCTGAGCTCCGGGGGTCAATTCAATCACATGATGTACTTCCTGAATTGGAGGCATTTCAGTTAGTTTTTTGGAAATAGACCATCAAATTCACTTAACCATTCTGGTTCTTTAGCCTTAAGTTTTAAGTCTACTGGGTTCATTTTGAGAACATAAATTTGCAGCTTCTTCCTAAGTCCTTTTAGCAACCTGGAAGCTTATACTAACTGAAGGTCTGGGGATCCGAAAACTCCATTTCCTTGAACTTTGTTCCCGTAAAGGTCATGGAAGGAAATGGTTCCATTGTGACAGTGTATGTCAGCTTGATTTTTGTGGAGCCAATCCATTCCAAGGATCCTGTCAAAAACTCCCAGAGGTAAGACTTTGAACTGACAGTCGGTTACATTACCATCTAGATTGAACTGGATAAGATCTGTCTCATGGTGAGTGAACAACTCTCATTGTTGCCATCTTGGCAACTTGGCTGAAAGTTTCCTCATAATCAATGCCATATGTCTGCGCATATCCTTTGGCTACCAATCTAGCCTTGTACCTGCTTTTGCTTCCATCATTGTTATGTTTTACTTTGTACACCCACTTGCATCCAATGTCTTTCTTTCCTTCAGGTAATTGCACTAAATCCCAAGTCTCGTTTCCATATAGTGCATCCATCTCCTCATCCATGGCTTTCTGCCAACACACGTTTCCAACAGCCTCATCAATGCATGTGGGCTCTACAACTTCTACAACCTTTGCCATGTATGCAAAGTGATGTGCCACATAACCATCATAGGTAGACCTCTGCATAGGGTTCTTCACTCTCCCAGATCTTTGCAGCTTTACATTCATGGCTTCCATAGCCTTCTTTACACCAGGTGTTCTCATAGCTGGTATCCCAAGTTCCTCATCAAGGCTCATCTCTGGCCACTAGACTCTCTATCAACATGAGAATGCCCTGCAAAAATGTTAGGCATACTAAGGGGCTCAACCACTTTCTCTTTTCCTTTATGTGATGTACTAATCACATTTGCAGGACTGATATTATGACGTAGCCTGCCACTCCATGGTCTATCAACTGAACCACTAGATGAGGACTCTCCTAGTCCTGTAAGATTCCTCCCCAGCCTCTCAAAATGTCCAGCATCTTCTCCTATAATCAATCCCTCTTCAGAAATATAAAAGACTTGTTTCTAACTGTTTTAACCTAGAGAGAGAAAATATTCTAGAGAGAGAATATTCAGATTTTAAATATTTTTGGATAGAAAATTATCTTATCTTATTAAAATAAGTTCCCCTGAAACAAAAATTCAAAAAGAACTTTCCAATGTGCAATTGGAATTAATTAGAAATGGGTATAAAGGACCTTAGCCTAAGGGTCTAGATTTTCAGAAATTTTTGGATTATGGTCCAATTAAGGTTCCTATGGGCCAATAGCATCAATCCATGTGTAGGGAGGAGATAAATACTATTTGTAAAAGAAGATACCCAAAAATGAGTAAATGCTCACATAAGATGAAGAGTTGAAAATGTACAAGGTTTATTAGTAAAAAATTATGAGCAATATTAAAAGTATGACATATGTAAGGAAGGGGAGTTCTTTAAAGGAGGTGCATATTTCACATAAGATGAAGAGTTGAAAATGTACAAGGTTTATTAGTAAAAAATTATGAGCAATATTAAAAGTATGACATATGTAAGGAAGGGGAGTTCTTTAAAGGAGGTGCATATTTCACATAAGATGAAGAGTTGAAAATGTACAAGGTTTATTAGTAAAAAACTATGAGCAATATTAAAAATATGACATATGTAAGGAAGGGGAGTTCTTTAAAGGAGGTGCATATTTCACATGCTTGAATGAGTTTTAAACTCATAAAAATTGAGATATTTCATCTCTCCTCTCTCCTCATTCAAGTCTAGTTCCAAAAAATTAGCTTAACTGACCTAAAAATGGTCAAAAATTGACCAAACTGATTTGGAAAATTCTAGAATCAGTTTGTTTGGTTAGGAGCTCAAATTTTCCTATAAATAGAAGCCTCCCCCTTGTTGAAAAATATATAGTGTTTATGCATCGTTACTCTACTCCACCTAAGCCAAGAACTGTGAATTCATTTAATAATTCACTAGTTTTTGGAGCTTCCCTCTTTCTTCAATTCCCATTAGTGGCTCCATCAACATACTTAACCAATTGATTGGTTGGGGGCCTCTACCGTGAACAAAGAATCAAGCAATTTGTAAGGTAATTAGTGAATATTGCTCTTTTCTATAATTTCTCAATGTTTCTCTCTTCTCAACCCCTCTCAAGCTTGAGAAGCTTAATTGGTATGGTTTTTTAAATGCTATTGAAGTTAATTGGTGAATAGTAGTGAAGAGTTACATAATTTAATAAATGCTATTGAAGTTAATTCCCATTTATGTTTAAATTCTAATGGTTTTTATGTAATTTCTCTCTCTCACTCAAGAAATGGTCATACTCATGACCCATTCTCAATCCAAAAGAAGCTTTTCATAAAGCTTTTCCTTAATCCAAGATTAAGCTATGCTTGAGGCCAAATTAATGGTTTTTTTTCTATGCTTTTAGTTTATGCATATTGATGATTCAATCCATTATGGATTAATGATCCAATTAGAGATCATTTTAATTATTTCCTTAGTGATAAGCTTTATCCCTTAGAAAAATTGAGATTTATCAGTCATAGTAGCGGAACTATGGCAAAATTTTTATAAAAATTATGCATAAAATAATTTCATTCAAAGTATAAAAAGAGGACTTCCTACCATATTCTAGGAATTATCATCCTAGATTAATTGAAAGAATTTCATTATAATCATGGAGAAATTGAATTTTAATATCATGCATAAAGGATAATTTTTTATATCAAAAGTGTTACTTTTATCATTTTTAATTTTCATGCATAGAAGTATGCATAAAGGATAATTTTTTTTATATTAAAAGTGTTACTTTTATCATTTTTAATTTTCATGCATAGAAGTATGCATAAAGGATAATTTTTTTTATATCAAAAGTGTTACTTTTATCATATTGGATTTCATGCATAGAGGTATGCATAAAAGTTGAATATTTTATTATAAAAGTGTTACTTTTAGCATAATTGAATTTCATGCGTAGAGGTATGCATAAAAGATATTCTTTTTTTTTACTAAAAGTGTGATTTTTATCATAAATGGATTTTATGCATAACTTAGATGCATAAGAGAAATTCTTTTATTCTAAAAGTGTAATTCCTACCAAATTGAATTTATGCATAAGAAGATGCATAAAAATTTGATTTTTAATTCAAAAGTGTCATTCTCATCTAAATTGAATTTATGCATAGGAAGATGCATAAAAGATTGATTTTTAATTCAAAAGTGTCATTCTCATCTAAATTGAATTTATGCATAGGAAGATGCATAAAAGATTGATTTTTAATTCAAAAGTGTCATTCTCATCTAAATTGAATTTATGCATAGGAAGATGCATAAAAGATTGAATTTTAATTCAAAAGTGTCATTTTCATTTAAAATGAATTTATGCATAGGAAGATGCATAAAAGATTGATTTTACTTCGGAAGTATTAATCTCCTTAAATGGAATTTATGCATAAGTAAATGTGTAAAGAAATCTTATATCAAATATAAGAATTCTCTTGTATTCTATAAATAGATATGAGATGTGATAGGATGTGATAAGAGGTGTATAAGAGGTGATAAGATGAATTAAGATGTGATAAGAGGTGTATAAGAGGTGATAAGATGAATTAAGATGTGATAAGATGTGTATGGGATGAGGTAAGAAGTGTATGTGATAGGATAAGATGTATATGGGTTGTGATAGGGTGAGAATGGATGTGATATAAAAGATTAGATATGAAGGCATATGGGGTTATATGAATGGGAATGTGAAAATGGATGTATGTATGTGGATGTGTGGATGTGGAGATGGTAGTGTGGATGTATGCATGTGAAAATGGATGTATGCATGAAGATGTATATGCATAGATGTGAATGTGGATGTAGACGTGGTTGTATAGAAGTGAATGTGGAATGTGGATATGGATGTATGTATGTATGTGGATGTAGATGTGGATGTATAGATGTGAATGGGAATATAGATGTGGATATAGATGTGAATGTGAATGTAGATGTGGATGTATGTGAATGTGGATGTAGATGTGGTTGTATAGATGTGAATGTGGAACGTGGATGTGGATGTATGTATGTATGTGGATGTAGATATGTATGTATAGATGTGAATGGGAATGTGGATGTGGATATATGTGAATGTGGATGTAGATGTGGATGTATAGATGTGAATGTGGAATGTGGATGTGGATGTATGTATGTATATGGATGTAGATGTGGATGTATAGATGTGAATGTGGATGTATGTATGTATGAGGATGTAGATGTGGATGTATAGATGTGAATGGGAATGTGGATGTGGATGTATGTATGTATGTGGATATGGATGTATGAATGAGGACGTGATAGTGGATGTATGTATGTGGATATGGATGTATGAATGAGGACGTGATAGTGGATGTATGCATGTGGATGTAGATATGGATGTAGATGTGGATGTATAGATGTGAATGGGAATGTGGATGTGGATGTATGTATGTATGTGGATATGGATGTATGAATGAGGACGTGATAGTGGATGTATGCATGTGGATGTGGATGTATGAATGAGGACGTGATAGTGGATGTATGCATGTGGATGTGGATGTATGGATGTGGATATGGATGTGTATGTATGAATGTGGATATGGGATGTGGATGTATAAATGAGGATGTGAAAATGGAGGTGAACATGTAGATGTGGATGTATGGATGTGAATGTGGATGTGGATGTGGATGTGAATATATGATATGTGATGTGAAGGAATCTGAAGTGAAGAGATGGAAAATGATGTGATTAGATGAGTACACATATAAATGGAATGAGGAATAAGTAATGTGGATTATATGAGGGATAATGTGGAAAAATTAGAGTTAATATAGAAATTGTATTTGTAAACTGTTTGTAAATGCTGTTTGTAAATGGCTGTTTTATGTCAAGAATGCTGGGAAAGCATTTTGACCGTCTTGTGATTAAGGTCGTGGAGACCTAACTGATAAAGTTGCAACTACTGACGGAGAGTCAATGGAGGACGTCTCGCGTAGCAAGGTCGGCCGAGGTCTTGACCAGCCTCGGTTCGATTAAAATGGTGAGCTTCCGGTACGGTGGATGAGGGACCAAGGAAGCGGCCTATGAGTGAAGCGCTAGGTCACCTGCGAAGGATCCTAGAGGGTGCTGACCATACGGTGCTCGGGCTCTGGGTCGCCCAGGATACCCACGCGTGCGTCGAGGAAGATATTGGAACAAGGAGTAAGAGTTGTTTTGTGAAAACGGGCATGGATCTGGTTGATTGACCTTGCTGGTCTTCAATGGATGAGTCCATGGCTCTTTATATGGATCTGTTGGTTGATCTTGCTATTCTTCAACGAGAGTCCATCTTGATAAGTGATTATATTGCCGAGTATTATGGGCTAGGAACTATAGAAACGGCCCCTGTGAGTGGTCAGGTGGTGAGCGTTCTAGTTGCCAATGATGCCATAGATACTCTGATGAAGGAATGATGGGAAATTATGAATCAACCGGATAAATTGAAAGATTGTGATCAGTGGTACTATGGTTTCATTAAAGGATTGTTTTAAAGTTAGCTGATGCTAAGAAAAAGGCAATTTCATATTGGGTGTGTAAGTGGTGTGGCTAGTTTTATGTTTGCATGAACTTCCGGCTAGGGGGCCTTGGAACTCTTTTCCTTGGTACCCGGGACAAAACCTAACCAAATTCCAAATTGGATCCCATCACTACAGTGGTTGGGCGGTTGGCTAACCCATGGGATCGGATGGGGTTAGGCTGGACTGATGGATCCGTAAATCGAGACTTAAACTTTTGTTTTTACGATAGATAAAATAAATCCCGGACAGTAACTGTTCTATGGATAGGAATCAACGGCTGTGCCTCTTGAATGGGGAAAAAAGCGTTGATCCCAATGATCCAAGTGCAAGTTTCTTCCTTAATCTGACCATGTATCTTATAGATGCAATTGGATCAGCTCGAACAGAAATGTTCTTGACTACGTTAGAGTAAAAAGTTATCCAGGTGGAATCGCCCGTGCTTACCAGTAAAGGAAGTTTTTCCGGGTTCGGTTTTGGAACAACCGACGGATTAGTCTCTTATCCGGATATCCGTTGGTGAGGCCCCGAATGTGGGACCCCTGTCCCGCGCGAGAAGTGCTACTTCCGCTGCCAGTATCGTGAATCCGTTGCTCGGTGGGAACAGGGATCTTACAGTTGGTATCAGAGCATTTTGGTTAAATGAGGATCAACCGAGAAGCCAAATATATCAAAAAAAATTTCAAGAATCAAAAAGGTTGTAATTGTGTGATATAATTCATACAATTTGATATTCAAACTGAAATTCGTAATTTGGTAATTGGGTCTTCAGATGGAAGTACCGCAATTATATAGAATCCGTGACTTGCTTGAGGCCTAGACATGATGGTATTTACCTTATAATTCTAAGGGCCGTGACTACCCGTATATACCGAGAGTATACTGCAGCTCTTTACTGACAGTATATACGAGTAAATCTAAGACTTGAAATCTTAAGCGTTAATGCTATCCAGATGATGAATACGAATGTGGTTGATATGATTTTTAATTCTGTTTGAGAATTGATGAATTGAATTGGATTCTGATTGAAAATTCTGATTGAAAAATGATGATTTCTGAAATTAGTTGAAATATAAAAATCCAAACAAAACCACAATGAGGATTAATGGGACAACTCCTAGTGATGATATTCATAACTGGAATGATGATAATGATTTCAGCAAATCACTATGAGATTAGTGGATTGTGCTGTCAGATTGCTACTGTTAACACTTGACCGGTAGATCAAGTTAAGGGATGACAAATTGAGATCTAGCTTAACTGAAATTCCCGTAGAGGAATGTTCAGAAGGAATTTTTTTCGGTCTAATGGACCATTATCGTGTTAAAGTTATGAATGATATGATTTAAATTGTAAGATTCCTCCCCCACCCCCTTTTTGATGTCTAGTATCTTTCCCTGTAATCAATCCCTCTTCAGAAATATAAAGACCTTGTTTCTATCTGTTTTAGCCTAGAGAGAGAAAAATATTCTAGAGAGAGAATATTCAGATTTTGAATATTTTTGGATAGAAAAATATCTCTTCTAATTCAGATGAGTTCCCCTGAAACAGAAATTCAAAAAGAATTTTCCAATGTGCAATTGAAATTAATTGAAAATAGCTATAAAGAACCTTAGCCTAAGGGTCTAGATTTTCAGAAATCTTTAGACTATGGTCCAATTAAGGTTCCTATGGACCAATAGCATCAATCCATGTGTAGGGAGGAGATAAATCTAACTTGTAAAAAGAAAATACCCAAAAATGAGTAAATGCTCACATGAGGTGAAGAGTTGAAAATGTACAAGGTTTATTAGTAAAAAAACTATGAGCAATATTAAAAGTATGACATATGTAAGGAAGAGGAGTTCTTTAAAGGAGGTGCATATTTCACATAAGATGAAGAGTTGAAAATGTACAAGGTTTATTAGTAAAAAATTATGAGCAATATTAAAAGTATGACATATGTAAGGAAGGGGAGTTCTTTAAAGGAGGTGCATATTTCACATAAGATGAAGAGTTGAAAATGTACAAGGTTTATTAGTAAAAAACTATGAGCAATATTAAAAATATGACATATGTAAGGAAGGGGAGTTCTTTAAAGGAGGTGCATATTTCACATGCTTGAATGAGTTTTAAACTCATAAAAAATGAGATATTTCATCTCTCCTCTCTCCTCATTCAAGTCTAGTTCCAAAAAGTTAGCTTAACTGACCTAAAAATGGTCAAATATTGACCAAACTGATTTAGAAAATTCTAGAATCAGTTTGTTTGGTTAGGAGCTCAATTTTTCCTATAAATAGAAGCCTCCCCCTTGTTGAAAAATAGTTAGTGTTTATGCATCGTTACTCTACTCCACCTAAGCCAAGAACTGTGAATTCATTTAATAATTCACTAGTTTTTGGAGCTTCCCTCTTTCTTCAATCCCCATTAGTGGCTCCATCAACATACTTAACCAATTGATTGGTTGGGGGCCTCTACCGTGAACAAAGAATCAAGCAAGTTGTAAGGTAATTAGTGAATATTGATCTTTCTATAATTTCTCAATGTTTCTCTCTTCTCAACCCCTCTCAAGCTTGAGAAGTTTAATTGGTATGGTTTTTTTTTTAAATGCTATTGAAGTTTGAATAGTAGTGAAGAGTTACATAATTTAATAAATGCTATTGAAGTTAATTTTCATTTATGTTTAAATTCTAATGATTCTTATGTAAATTCTCTCTCTCACTCAAGAAATGGTCATACTCATGACCCATTCTCAATCCAAATCAAGCTTTTCATAAAGCTTTTCCTTAACCCAAGATTAAGCTATGCTTGAGGCCAAATTAATAGCTTTTTCTTATGCTTTTAGTTTATGTATATTGATGATTCAATCCATTATGGATTAAGGATCCAATTAGAGAATCATTTTAATTATTTCCTTAATGATAAGCTTTATCCCTTAGAAAAATTGAGATTTATCAGTCATAGCAGCGGAGCTATGGCAAAATTTTTATAAAAATTATGCATAAAAAATTTTCATTCAAACCATAAAAAGAGGACTTCCTACCATATTCTAGGAATCATCATCCTAGATTAATTGAAAGAATTTCATTATAATCATGGAGAAATTGAATTTTAATATTATGCATAAAGGATAAATTTTTATATCAAAAGTGTTACTTTTATCATTTTTACTTTCATGCATAGAAGTATGCATAAAGGATAAATTTTTATATCAAAAGTGTTATTTTTACCATTTTTATTTTCATGCATAGAAGTATGCATAATGGATAAATTTTTATATCAAAAGTATTACTTTTATCATTTTTAATTTTCATGCATAGAAGTATGCATAAAGGAAAAATTTTTATATCAAAAGTGTTACTTTTATCATATTGGATTTCATGCATATAGGTATGCATAAAAGATATTCTTTTTATACTAAAAGTATGATTTTCCTCATAATTGGATTTTATGCTTAACTTAGATGCATAAGAGAAATTCTTTTATTCTAAAAGTATAATTCCCTACCAAATTGAAATCATGCATAAGAAGATGCATAAAAGATTGATTTTAATTTCGAAAGTGTTAGTCTCCTTAAATGGAATTTATGTATAAATAAATGTGTAGAGAAATCTTATATCAAATAAAAGAATTCTCTTTAAAAAAAAAAAGAAAGATATGAAATGTGATAAGATGTGATAAGAGGTGTATGAGATGTGATAAGAATTGATAAGATACGTATGGAAAGTGATAGGACGTGATAAGAGGTGTGATAAGAGGTGATAAGATGCTTATGAAATAAGTTAGGATGTGATAAGATGAATTAAGATGTGTATGGGGGGATGAGGTAAGAAGTGTATGTGATAGGATAAGATGTATATGGGTTGTGATAGGGCGAGAATGGATGTGATGTAAAAGATTAGATGTGAAGGTATATGGGGTTGTATAAATGAGGATGTGAAAATGGAGGTAAGCATGTAGATGTGGATGCATGTATGTGAATGTGAATGTAGATGTGAATGTGGAATGTGGATGTATAGATGTGGATGTATGGGAATGTAGATGTGGATGCATGTATGTGAATGTGAATGTAGATGTGAATGTGGAATGTGGATGTATAGATGTGGATGTATGGGAATATGGATGTGGATGTATGTATGTATGTGGATGTAGATGTGGATGTATAGATGTGGATGTATGGGAATGTGGATGCATGTATGTGAATGTGAATGTAGATGTGAATGTGGAATGTGGATGTATAGATGTGGATGTATGGGAATGTGGATGTGGATGTATGTGAATGTGAATGTAGATGTGGATGTATAGATGTGAATGTGGAATGTGGATGTGGATGTATGTATGTATGTGGATGTAGATGTGGATGTATGGATGTGTATGTATGAATGTGGATATGGGATGTGGATGTATAAATGAGGATGTGAAAATGGAGGTAAGCATGTAGATGTGGATGCGTGGATGTGAATGTGGATGTGGATGTGGATGTGGATATGGATGTGTATGTATGAATGTGGATATGGGATGTGGATGTATAAATGAGGATGTGAAAATCGAGATAAGCATGTAGATGTGGATGTATGGATGTGAATGTGGATGTGGATGTGGATGTATGGATGTGGATATGGATGTGAATATATGATATGTGATGTGAAGGAATCTGAAGTGAAGAGATGGAAAAGGAGGTGATTGGATGAGTACACATATACATGGAATGTGGAATAAGTAATGGGGATTAATGAGGGATAATGTGGAAAAATGAGAGTTAATATAGAAACTGTATTTGTAAACTGTTTGTAAATGCTGTTTGTAAATGGCTGTTTTATGTCAAGAATGCTGGGGAAGCATTTTGACCGTCTTGTGATTAAGGTCGTGGAGACCTAACTGATAAAGTTGCAACTGCTGACGGAGAGTCAATGGAGGACGTCTCGCGTAGCAAGGTCGACCGAGGTCTTGACCAGCCTCGGTTCGATTAAAATGGTGAGCTTCCGGTACGGTGGATGAGGGACCAAGGAAGCGGCCTATGAGTGAAGCGCTAGGTCACCTGCGAAGGATCCTAGAGGGTGCTGACCATACGGTGCTCGGGCTCTGGGTCGCCTAGGATACCCACGCGTGCGTCGAGGAAGATATTGGAACAAGGAGTAAGAGTTGTTTTGTGAAACCGGGCATGGATCTGGTTGACTGACCTTGCTGGTCCTCAACGGATGAGTCCATGGCTCTTTTATATGGATCTGTTGGTTGATCTTGCTGATCTTCAACGAGAGTCCATCTTGATAAGTGATTATATTGCCGAGTATTATGGGCTAGGAACTATGGAAACGGCCTCTGTGTGGACAGGTGGTGAGCGTTCTAGTTGCCAATGATGCCATAGATACTCTGATGAAGGAATGATGGGAAATTATGAATCAACTGGATAAATTGGGAGATTGTGATCAGTGGTACTATGGTTTCATTAAAGGATTGTTTTAAAGTTAGCTGATGCTAAGAAAAAGGCAATTTTCATATTGGGTGTGTAAGTGGTGTGGCTAGTTTTATGTTTGCATGAAATTCCGGCTAGGGGGCCTTGGAACTCTTTTCCTTGGTACCCGGGACAAAACCTAACCAAATTCCAAATTGGATCCCATCACTACAGTGGTTGGGCGGTTGGCTAACCCATGGGATCGGATGGGGTTAGGCTGGACTGATGGATCCATAAATCGAGACTCAACTTTGTTTTTACGATAGATAAAGTAAATCCCGGATAGAAATTGTTCTATGGATAGGAATCAACGGCTGTGCCTCTTGATGGGGAAAAAAGCGTTGATCCCAATGATCCAAGTGCAAGTTTCTACCTTGATTTGACCAAGTACCGTTAAAGGTGCAGTCAGATCAGTTGATCCGTAATGATCTTGACTACGTTAGAGTAAAGAGTTATCCTGGTGGAATCGCCCATGCTTTCCGAGTAAAGGAAGTTTTTCCAGTTTCGGTTTTGGACAAACCGACGGATTAGTGTCTTGTCCGGATATCCGTGGGCGAGGCCCCGAGTGTGAGACCCCTACCCACGCATGATGTGCTACTTCCGCTGCTAGTACCCCGAATCCGTTGATCGGTGGGGAACAGGGATCTCACAGTTGGTATCAGAGCATTTGGTTAATAAAGATCAATTGAGAAGACAAATAGGTCAGAAATTTATCAAGAAACACAAAAAGGTTGTAATTGTTTGATATAATTCATACAAATTGTTAATTCAAATTGAAATTCGTAAATTAGTAATTGGGTCTTCAATTGGAAGTACCGCAATTGTATGGAACCCTGACTTGCTTGAGACCTAGACATGATGGTATTTACCTTATAGTTTCGAGTATCATGACTATCCGTATATACCGAGAGTATAACTGCAGCTCTTTACTGACAGTATATACGAGTAAATCTAAGACTTGAAATTATAAGCGTTAATGCTATCCAGATGATGAATTCGAATGTCGTTGATATGATTTTTAACTCTGTTTGAGAATTGATGAATTGAATTGGATTCTGATTGAAAATTCTGATTGAAAAATGATGATTTCTGAAATTAGTTGAAATATAAAAATCTGAACAAAACCACAATGAGGATGAATGGGACGAGTCCTAGTGATGATATTCATACTGGAATGATGATAATGAATTCAGCAAATCACTATGAGATTAGTGGGTTGTGCTGTCAAATTGTTACTGTTAACACTTGATCAGTAGATCAAGTTAAGGGATGACAAATTGAGAACTTGCTTGACTGAAATTCCCGTGGAGGAATGTTTAGAAGGAAATTTTTCGGTCTAATGAACCATTATCATGTTAAAGATATGAATGATATGATCTGTATATTAATGATGAGTTCTATATAAGGGATATTTATCCCAGTGTTCTGTTGGGTTGACCAGAATATAAGGAACCCCAAAATAAAATTGGATGTTAAGAAAAAGAGTTGTCCTCTACCTTGCGAGATGAGGACATCTCGCACTTATTAAGTGGGGTAGAATGTAAGATTCCTCCCCAGCCTTCGAGGCATACAGGAGTAAGAATCTCCCTTTTTGATCTTAAAATTATTCCCTCTCAAAAATAAAAGAAAGATTCTGTTTAAGAAAAGGAAGACCCTTTCCCTAGAATACTTCTCAGAAGTCACGCTGTTTTAAGGATTTAGAACAATGAGTTCAGAAGTGAAAATCGGTGTTTTGGATACCAAGGTTTTGGTCTTCATTCGAGTACGGCACAAAAGAAGTTCTTTATCTATTGGGGAGTTTAAGAAGTTATCCCCCAGATATTGTGAGCCTTATCTGACTTCAAAGAAAGTAAGTGACTTAGCTTACGAGCTTCTTTTATCTCCTCATCTCAAAGTTCTTAATGCCTTCTATAGAAAATTGTGCCAAACCCAAATCATGGAAAGACGGTAAAACTTCAGTGGCAAGCTACCGTTGGCTTCTAAGTTACGCTAGCTCCTTCCTTTATATAAGTCGTAACTTTTACTTGTCGTTCACAGTAATCTTACTTCCATCGATCTTCTTTCTTTCTTAATCTCCTTCATGGCTTGGCAACAAGAATTAGTTTTATCCATGATGATTTCTCACCTTCAAGACGCAAGGGAGTCTGTGAAGAAAGATTTTATAGAGCAGTATGAGCGCTCACTTTTCCCTCACTTGGGAACTTCTGTAGCGCAGACAAAATGGCGGACCTATCAAGACATAACTAGGGTAACACCCTGGGGTCAGCAGCACTTTCGTAACAATGTCCGCTTGGCCATGGTTATTGAAGCTTTGGGTTTGGGTCCCCGATACTACTGCGTCATGAGATCAAGGCATCCTGGGTTTTCTGAGCGGGTCTTCTTACTGGCGTGTTTTCTTCCTCATGAGAAGATATGCCTTTACCCCGTTTTTGGCTTGCCTCTCAGAGGTCCTTTTCTTAGAACACCTCATACCACTGAGATAGGCGCAGCAATAACCCACAGAATCATTCCCATAGATGAGTTACCTTATACTTGTGCAGCTTGTGAGGACTGCTTTTGTGACCATATGATGGACGGGCTTATGGAAGTGTAAAGAGTTCCTCTATCTTTACTGTATAAGTTCCGAGAATGAATAAAGTTTAAATCTTGTTCGTATTTTGAATCTTGCTCTCTTTAAGACTTATCTTGGTGGTTAATCTTGATTAAAATTTTTCTCTAAGTCTCATATTCGTGCATCTTGCGAAATTATCCCAGTTTGCGAGATGAGGACATCTCGCATTTTTTTAAGTGGGGTAGAATGTAAGATTCCTCCCCCACCCCCTTTTTGATGTCTAGTATCTTTCCCTGTAATCAATCCCTCTTCAGAAATATAAAGACCTTGTTTCTATCTGTTTTAGCCTAGAGAGAGAAAAATATTCTAGAGAGAGAATATTCAGATTTTGAATATTTTTGGATAGAAAAATATCTCTTCTAATTCAGATGAGTTCCCCTGAAACAGAAATTCAAAAAGAATTTTCCAATGTGCAATTGAAATTAATTGAAAATAGCTATAAAGAACCTTAGCCTAAGGGTCTAGATTTTCAGAAATCTTTAGACTATGGTCCAATTAAGGTTCCTATGGACCAATAGCATCAATCCATGTGTAGGGAGGAGATAAATCTAACTTGTAAAAAGAAAATACCCAAAAATGAGTAAATGCTCACATGAGGTGAAGAGTTGAAAATGTACAAGGTTTATTAGTAAAAAAACTATGAGCAATATTAAAAGTATGACATATGTAAGGAAGAGGAGTTCTTTAAAGGAGGTGCATATTTCACATAAGATGAAGAGTTGAAAATGTACAAGGTTTATTAGTAAAAAATTATGAGCAATATTAAAAGTATGACATATGTAAGGAAGGGGAGTTCTTTAAAGGAGGTGCATATTTCACATAAGATGAAGAGTTGAAAATGTACAAGGTTTATTAGTAAAAAACTATGAGCAATATTAAAAATATGACATATGTAAGGAAGGGGAGTTCTTTAAAGGAGGTGCATATTTCACATGCTTGAATGAGTTTTAAACTCATAAAAAATGAGATATTTCATCTCTCCTCTCTCCTCATTCAAGTCTAGTTCCAAAAAGTTAGCTTAACTGACCTAAAAATGGTCAAATATTGACCAAACTGATTTAGAAAATTCTAGAATCAGTTTGTTTGGTTAGGAGCTCAATTTTTCCTATAAATAGAAGCCTCCCCCTTGTTGAAAAATAGTTAGTGTTTATGCATCGTTACTCTACTCCACCTAAGCCAAGAACTGTGAATTCATTTAATAATTCACTAGTTTTTGGAGCTTCCCTCTTTCTTCAATCCCCATTAGTGGCTCCATCAACATACTTAACCAATTGATTGGTTGGGGGCCTCTACCGTGAACAAAGAATCAAGCAAGTTGTAAGGTAATTAGTGAATATTGATCTTTCTATAATTTCTCAATGTTTCTCTCTTCTCAACCCCTCTCAAGCTTGAGAAGTTTAATTGGTATGGTTTTTTTTTTAAATGCTATTGAAGTTTGAATAGTAGTGAAGAGTTACATAATTTAATAAATGCTACTGAAGTTAATTTTCATTTATGTTTAAATTCTAATGATTCTTATGTAAATTCTCTCTCTCACTCAAGAAATGGTCATACTCATGACCCATTCTCAATCCAAATCAAGCTTTTCATAAAGCTTTTCCTTAACCCAAGATTAAGCTATGCTTGAGGCCAAATTAATAGCTTTTTCTTATGCTTTTAGTTTATGTATATTGATGATTCAATCCATTATGGATTAAGGATCCAATTAGAGAATCATTTTAATTATTTCCTTAATGATAAGCTTTATCCCTTAGAAAAATTGAGATTTATCAGTCATAGCAGCGGAGCTATGGCAAAATTTTTATAAAAATTATGCATAAAAAATTTTCATTCAAACCATAAAAAGAGGACTTCCTACCATATTCTAGGAATCATCATCCTAGATTAATTGAAAGAATTTCATTATAATCATGGAGAAATTGAATTTTAATATTATGCATAAAGGATAAATTTTTATATCAAAAGTGTTACTTTTATCATTTTTACTTTCATGCATAGAAGTATGCATAAAGGATAAATTTTTATATCAAAAGTGTTATTTTTACCATTTTTATTTTCATGCATAGAAGTATGCATAATGGATAAATTTTTATATCAAAAGTATTACTTTTATCATTTTTAATTTTCATGCATAGAAGTATGCATAAAGGAAAAATTTTTATATCAAAAGTGTTACTTTTATCATATTGGATTTCATGCATATAGGTATGCATAAAAGATATTCTTTTTATACTAAAAGTATGATTTTCCTCATAATTGGATTTTATGCTTAACTTAGATGCATAAGAGAAATTCTTTTATTCTAAAAGTATAATTCCCTACCAAATTGAAATCATGCATAAGAAGATGCATAAAAGATTGATTTTAATTTCGAAAGTGTTAGTCTCCTTAAATGGAATTTATGTATAAATAAATGTGTAGAGAAATCTTATATCAAATAAAAGAATTCTCTTTAAAAAAAAAAAGAAAGATATGAAATGTGATAAGATGTGATAAGAGGTGTATGAGATGTGATAAGAATTGATAAGATACGTATGGAAAGTGATAGGACGTGATAAGAGGTGTGATAAGAGGTGATAAGATGCTTATGAAATAAGTTAGGATGTGATAAGATGAATTAAGATGTGTATGGGGGGATGAGGTAAGAAGTGTATGTGATAGGATAAGATGTATATGGGTTGTGATAGGGCGAGAATGGATGTGATGTAAAAGATTAGATGTGAAGGTATATGGGGTTGTATAAATGAGGATGTGAAAATGGAGGTAAGCATGTAGATGTGGATGCATGTATGTGAATGTGAATGTAGATGTGAATGTGGAATGTGGATGTATAGATGTGGATGTATGGGAATGTAGATGTGGATGCATGTATGTGAATGTGAATGTAGATGTGAATGTGGAATGTGGATGTATAGATGTGGATGTATGGGAATATGGATGTGGATGTATGTATGTATGTGGATGTAGATGTGGATGTATAGATGTGGATGTATGGGAATGTGGATGCATGTATGTGAATGTGAATGTAGATGTGAATGTGGAATGTGGATGTATAGATGTGGATGTATGGGAATGTGGATGTGGATGTATGTGAATGTGAATGTAGATGTGGATGTATAGATGTGAATGTGGAATGTGGATGTGGATGTATGTATGTATGTGGATGTAGATGTGGATGTATGGATGTGTATGTATGAATGTGGATATGGGATGTGGATGTATAAATGAGGATGTGAAAATGGAGGTAAGCATGTAGATGTGGATGCGTGGATGTGAATGTGGATGTGGATGTGGATGTGGATATGGATGTGTATGTATGAATGTGGATATGGGATGTGGATGTATAAATGAGGATGTGAAAATCGAGATAAGCATGTAGATGTGGATGTATGGATGTGAATGTGGATGTGGATGTGGATGTATGGATGTGGATATGGATGTGAATATATGATATGTGATGTGAAGGAATCTGAAGTGAAGAGATGGAAAAGGAGGTGATTGGATGAGTACACATATACATGGAATGTGGAATAAGTAATGGGGATTAATGAGGGATAATGTGGAAAAATGAGAGTTAATATAGAAACTGTATTTGTAAACTGTTTGTAAATGCTGTTTGTAAATGGCTGTTTTATGTCAAGAATGCTGGGGAAGCATTTTGACCGTCTTGTGATTAAGGTCGTGGAGACCTAACTGATAAAGTTGCAACTGCTGACGGAGAGTCAATGGAGGACGTCTCGCGTAGCAAGGTCGACCGAGGTCTTGACCAGCCTCGGTTCGATTAAAATGGTGAGCTTCCGGTACGGTGGATGAGGGACCAAGGAAGCGGCCTATGAGTGAAGCGCTAGGTCACCTGCGAAGGATCCTAGAGGGTGCTGACCATACGGTGCTCGGGCTCTGGGTCGCCTAGGATACCCACGCGTGCGTCGAGGAAGATATTGGAACAAGGAGTAAGAGTTGTTTTGTGAAACCGGGCATGGATCTGGTTGACTGACCTTGCTGGTCCTCAACGGATGAGTCCATGGCTCTTTTATATGGATCTGTTGGTTGATCTTGCTGATCTTCAACGAGAGTCCATCTTGATAAGTGATTATATTGCCGAGTATTATGGGCTAGGAACTATGGAAACGGCCTCTGTGTGGACAGGTGGTGAGCGTTCTAGTTGCCAATGATGCCATAGATACTCTGATGAAGGAATGATGGGAAATTATGAATCAACTGGATAAATTGGGAGATTGTGATCAGTGGTACTATGGTTTCATTAAAGGATTGTTTTAAAGTTAGCTGATGCTAAGAAAAAGGCAATTTTCATATTGGGTGTGTAAGTGGTGTGGCTAGTTTTATGTTTGCATGAAATTCCGGCTAGGGGGCCTTGGAACTCTTTTCCTTGGTACCCGGGACAAAACCTAACCAAATTCCAAATTGGATCCCATCACTACAGTGGTTGGGCGGTTGGCTAACCCATGGGATCGGATGGGGTTAGGCTGGACTGATGGATCCATAAATCGAGACTCAACTTTGTTTTTACGATAGATAAAGTAAATCCCGGATAGAAATTGTTCTATGGATAGGAATCAACGGCTGTGCCTCTTGATGGGGAAAAAAGCGTTGATCCCAATGATCCAAGTGCAAGTTTCTACCTTGATTTGACCAAGTACCGTTAAAGGTGCAGTCAGATCAGTTGATCCGTAATGATCTTGACTACGTTAGAGTAAAGAGTTATCCTGGTGGAATCGCCCATGCTTTCCGAGTAAAGGAAGTTTTTCCAGTTTCGGTTTTGGACAAACCGACGGATTAGTGTCTTGTCCGGATATCCGTGGGCGAGGCCCCGAGTGTGAGACCCCTACCCACGCATGATGTGCTACTTCCGCTGCTAGTACCCCGAATCCGTTGATCGGTGGGGAACAGGGATCTCACAGTTGGTATCAGAGCATTTGGTTAATAAAGATCAATTGAGAAGACAAATAGGTCAGAAATTTATCAAGAAACACAAAAAGGTTGTAATTGTTTGATATAATTCATACAAATTGTTAATTCAAATTGAAATTCGTAAATTAGTAATTGGGTCTTCAATTGGAAGTACCGCAATTGTATGGAACCCTGACTTGCTTGAGACCTAGACATGATGGTATTTACCTTATAGTTTCGAGTATCATGACTATCCGTATATACCGAGAGTATAACTGCAGCTCTTTACTGACAGTATATACGAGTAAATCTAAGACTTGAAATTATAAGCGTTAATGCTATCCAGATGATGAATTCGAATGTCGTTGATATGATTTTTAACTCTGTTTGAGAATTGATGAATTGAATTGGATTCTGATTGAAAATTCTGATTGAAAAATGATGATTTCTGAAATTAGTTGAAATATAAAAATCTGAACAAAACCACAATGAGGATGAATGGGACGAGTCCTAGTGATGATATTCATACTGGAATGATGATAATGAATTCAGCAAATCACTATGAGATTAGTGGGTTGTGCTGTCAAATTGTTACTGTTAACACTTGATCAGTAGATCAAGTTAAGGGATGACAAATTGAGAACTTGCTTGACTGAAATTCCCGTGGAGGAATGTTTAGAAGGAAATTTTTCGGTCTAATGAACCATTATCATGTTAAAGATATGAATGATATGATCTGTATATTAATGATGAGTTCTATATAAGGGATATTTATCCCAGTGTTCTGTTGGGTTGACCAGAATATAAGGAACCCCAAAATAAAATTGGATGTTAAGAAAAAGAGTTGTCCTCTACCTTGCGAGATGAGGACATCTCGCACTTATTAAGTGGGGTAGAATGTAAGATTCCTCCCCAGCCTTCGAGGCATACAGGAGTAAGAATCTCCCTTTTTGATCTTAAAATTATTCCCTCTCAAAAATAAAAGAAAGATTCTGTTTAAGAAAAGGAAGACCCTTTCCCTAGAATACTTCTCAGAAGTCACGCTGTTTTAAGGATTTAGAACAATGAGTTCAGAAGTGAAAATCGGTGTTTTGGATACCAAGGTTTTGGTCTTCATTCGAGTACGG
Source organism: Cibotium barometz (assembly GCF_041138505.1). Classification (NCBI taxonomy): domain Eukaryota; kingdom Viridiplantae; phylum Streptophyta; class Polypodiopsida; order Cyatheales; family Cibotiaceae; genus Cibotium; species Cibotium barometz. The sequence goes on from NC_141068.1 coordinate 33,152,807, forward strand.
CACAAAAGAAGTTCTTTATCTATTGGGGAGTTTAAGAAGTTATCCCCCAGATATTGTGAGCCTTATCTGACTTCAAAGAAAGTAAGTGACTTAGCTTACGAGCTTCTTTTATCTCCTCATCTCAAAGTTCTTAATGCCTTCTATAGAAAATTGTGCCAAACCCAAATCATGGAAAGACGGTAAAACTTCAGTGGCAAGCTACCGTTGGCTTCTAAGTTACGCTAGCTCCTTCCTTTATATAAGTCGTAACTTTTACTTGTCGTTCACAGTAATCTTACTTCCATCGATCTTCTTTCTTTCTTAATCTCCTTCATGGCTTGGCAACAAGAATTAGTTTTATCCATGATGATTTCTCACCTTCAAGACGCAAGGGAGTCTGTGAAGAAAGATTTTATAGAGCAGTATGAGCGCTCACTTTTCCCTCACTTGGGAACTTCTGTAGCGCAGACAAAATGGCGGACCTATCAAGACATAACTAGGGTAACACCCTGGGGTCAGCAGCACTTTCGTAACAATGTCCGCTTGGCCATGGTTATTGAAGCTTTGGGTTTGGGTCCCCGATACTACTGCGTCATGAGATCAAGGCATCCTGGGTTTTCTGAGCGAGTCTTCTTACTGGCGTGTTTTCTTCCTCATGAGAAGATATGCCTTTACCCCGTTTTTGGCTTGCCTCTCAGAGGTCCTTTTCTTAGAACACCTCATACCACTGAGATAGGAGCAGCAATAACCCACAGAATCATTCCCATAGATGAGTTACCTTATACTTGTGCAGCTTGTGAGGACTGCTTTTGTGACCATATGATGGACGGGCTTATGGAAGTGTAAAGAGTTCCTCTATCTTTACTGTATAAGTTCCGAGAATGAATAAAGTTTAAATCTTGTTCGTATTTTGAATCTTGCTCTCTTTAAGACTTATCTTGGTGGTTAATCTTGATTAAAATTTTTCTCTAAGTCTCATATTCGTGCATCTTGCGAAATTATCCCAGTTTGCGAGATGAGGACATCTCGCATTTTTTTAAGTGGGGTAGAATGTAAGATTCCTCCCCCACCCCCTTTTTGATGTCTAGTATCTTTCCCTGTAATCAATCCCTCTTCAGAAATATAAAGACCTTGTTTCTATCTGTTTTAGCCTAGAGAGAGAAAAATATTCTAGAGAGAGAATATTCAGATTTTGAATATTTTTGGATAGAAAAATATCTCTTCTAATTCAGATGAGTTCCCCTGAAACAGAAATTCAAAAAGAATTTTCCAATGTGCAATTGAAATTAATTGAAAATAGCTATAAAGAACCTTAGCCTAAGGGTCTAGATTTTCAGAAATCTTTAGACTATGGTCCAATTAAGGTTCCTATGGACCAATAGCATCAATCCATGTGTAGGGAGGAGATAAATCTAACTTGTAAAAAGAAAATACCCAAAAATGAGTAAATGCTCACATGAGGTGAAGAGTTGAAAATGTACAAGGTTTATTAGTAAAAAAACTATGAGCAATATTAAAAGTATGACATATGTAAGGAAGAGGAGTTCTTTAAAGGAGGTGCATATTTCACATAAGATGAAGAGTTGAAAATGTACAAGGTTTATTAGTAAAAAATTATGAGCAATATTAAAAGTATGACATATGTAAGGAAGGGGAGTTCTTTAAAGGAGGTGCATATTTCACATAAGATGAAGAGTTGAAAATGTACAAGGTTTATTAGTAAAAAACTATGAGCAATATTAAAAATATGACATATGTAAGGAAGGGGAGTTCTTTAAAGGAGGTGCATATTTCACATGCTTGAATGAGTTTTAAACTCATAAAAAATGAGATATTTCATCTCTCCTCTCTCCTCATTCAAGTCTAGTTCCAAAAAGTTAGCTTAACTGACCTAAAAATGGTCAAATATTGACCAAACTGATTTAGAAAATTCTAGAATCAGTTTGTTTGGTTAGGAGCTCAATTTTTCCTATAAATAGAAGCCTCCCCCTTGTTGAAAAATAGTTAGTGTTTATGCATCGTTACTCTACTCCACCTAAGCCAAGAACTGTGAATTCATTTAATAATTCACTAGTTTTTGGAGCTTCCCTCTTTCTTCAATCCCCATTAGTGGCTCCATCAACATACTTAACCAATTGATTGGTTGGGGGCCTCTACCGTGAACAAAGAATCAAGCAAGTTGTAAGGTAATTAGTGAATATTGATCTTTCTATAATTTCTCAATGTTTCTCTCTTCTCAACCCCTCTCAAGCTTGAGAAGTTTAATTGGTATGGTTTTTTTTTTAAATGCTATTGAAGTTTGAATAGTAGTGAAGAGTTACATAATTTAATAAATGCTACTGAAGTTAATTTTCATTTATGTTTAAATTCTAATGATTCTTATGTAAATTCTCTCTCTCACTCAAGAAATGGTCATACTCATGACCCATTCTCAATCCAAATCAAGCTTTTCATAAAGCTTTTCCTTAACCCAAGATTAAGCTATGCTTGAGGCCAAATTAATAGCTTTTTCTTATGCTTTTAGTTTATGTATATTGATGATTCAATCCATTATGGATTAAGGATCCAATTAGAGAATCATTTTAATTATTTCCTTAATGATAAGCTTTATCCCTTAGAAAAATTGAGATTTATCAGTCATAGCAGCGGAGCTATGGCAAAATTTTTATAAAAATTATGCATAAAAAATTTTCATTCAAACCATAAAAAGAGGACTTCCTACCATATTCTAGGAATCATCATCCTAGATTAATTGAAAGAATTTCATTATAATCATGGAGAAATTGAATTTTAATATTATGCATAAAGGATAAATTTTTATATCAAAAGTGTTACTTTTATCATTTTTACTTTCATGCATAGAAGTATGCATAAAGGATAAATTTTTATATCAAAAGTGTTATTTTTACCATTTTTATTTTCATGCATAGAAGTATGCATAATGGATAAATTTTTATATCAAAAGTATTACTTTTATCATTTTTAATTTTCATGCATAGAAGTATGCATAAAGGAAAAATTTTTATATCAAAAGTGTTACTTTTATCATATTGGATTTCATGCATATAGGTATGCATAAAAGATATTCTTTTTATACTAAAAGTATGATTTTCCTCATAATTGGATTTTATGCTTAACTTAGATGCATAAGAGAAATTCTTTTATTCTAAAAGTATAATTCCCTACCAAATTGAAATCATGCATAAGAAGATGCATAAAAGATTGATTTTAATTTCGAAAGTGTTAGTCTCCTTAAATGGAATTTATGTATAAATAAATGTGTAGAGAAATCTTATATCAAATAAAAGAATTCTCTTTAAAAAAAAAAAGAAAGATATGAAATGTGATAAGATGTGATAAGAGGTGTATGAGATGTGATAAGAATTGATAAGATACGTATGGAAAGTGATAAGAGGTGTGATAAGAGGTGATAAGATGCTTATGAAATAAGTTAGGATGTGATAAGATGAATTAAGATGTGTATGGGGGGATGAGGTAAGAAGTGTATGTGATAGGATAAGATGTATATGGGTTGTGATAGGGCGAGAATGGATGTGATGTAAAAGATTAGATGTGAAGGTATATGGGGTTGTATAAATGAGGATGTGAAAATGGAGGTAAGCATGTAGATGTGGATGCATGTATGTGAATGTGAATGTAGATGTGAATGTGGAATGTGGATGTATAGATGTGGATGTATGGGAATGTAGATGTGGATGCATGTATGTGAATGTGAATGTAGATGTGAATGTGGAATGTGGATGTATAGATGTGGATGTATGGGAATATGGATGTGGATGTATGTATGTATGTGGATGTAGATGTGGATGTATAGATGTGGATGTATGGGAATGTGGATGCATGTATGTGAATGTGAATGTAGATGTGAATGTGGAATGTGGATGTATAGATGTGGATGTATGGGAATGTGGATGTGGATGTATGTGAATGTGAATGTAGATGTGGATGTATAGATGTGAATGTGGAATGTGGATGTGGATGTATGTATGTATGTGGATGTAGATGTGGATGTATGGATGTGTATGTATGAATGTGGATATGGGATGTGGATGTATAAATGAGGATGTGAAAATGGAGGTAAGCATGTAGATGTGGATGCGTGGATGTGAATGTGGATGTGGATGTGGATGTGGATATGGATGTGTATGTATGAATGTGGATATGGGATGTGGATGTATAAATGAGGATGTGAAAATCGAGATAAGCATGTAGATGTGGATGTATGGATGTGAATGTGGATGTGGATGTGGATGTATGGATGTGGATATGGATGTGAATATATGATATGTGATGTGAAGGAATCTGAAGTGAAGAGATGGAAAAGGAGGTGATTGGATGAGTACACATATACATGGAATGTGGAATAAGTAATGGGGATTAATGAGGGATAATGTGGAAAAATGAGAGTTAATATAGAAACTGTATTTGTAAACTGTTTGTAAATGCTGTTTGTAAATGGCTGTTTTATGTCAAGAATGCTGGGGAAGCATTTTGACCGTCTTGTGATTAAGGTCGTGGAGACCTAACTGATAAAGTTGCAACTGCTGACGGAGAGTCAATGGAGGACGTCTCGCGTAGCAAGGTCGACCGAGGTCTTGACCAGCCTCGGTTCGATTAAAATGGTGAGCTTCCGGTACGGTGGATGAGGGACCAAGGAAGCGGCCTATGAGTGAAGCGCTAGGTCACCTGCGAAGGATCCTAGAGGGTGCTGACCATACGGTGCTCGGGCTCTGGGTCGCCTAGGATACCCACGCGTGCGTCGAGGAAGATATTGGAACAAGGAGTAAGAGTTGTTTTGTGAAACCGGGCATGGATCTGGTTGACTGACCTTGCTGGTCCTCAACGGATGAGTCCATGGCTCTTTTATATGGATCTGTTGGTTGATCTTGCTGATCTTCAACGAGAGTCCATCTTGATAAGTGATTATATTGCCGAGTATTATGGGCTAGGAACTATGGAAACGGCCTCTGTGTGGACAGGTGGTGAGCGTTCTAGTTGCCAATGATGCCATAGATACTCTGATGAAGGAATGATGGGAAATTATGAATCAACTGGATAAATTGGGAGATTGTGATCAGTGGTACTATGGTTTCATTAAAGGATTGTTTTAAAGTTAGCTGATGCTAAGAAAAAGGCAATTTTCATATTGGGTGTGTAAGTGGTGTGGCTAGTTTTATGTTTGCATGAAATTCCGGCTAGGGGGCCTTGGAACTCTTTTCCTTGGTACCCGGGACAAAACCTAACCAAATTCCAAATTGGATCCCATCACTACAGTGGTTGGGCGGTTGGCTAACCCATGGGATCGGATGGGGTTAGGCTGGACTGATGGATCCATAAATCGAGACTCAACTTTGTTTTTACGATAGATAAAGTAAATCCCGGATAGAAATTGTTCTATGGATAGGAATCAACGGCTGTGCCTCTTGATGGGGAAAAAAGCGTTGATCCCAATGATCCAAGTGCAAGTTTCTACCTTGATTTGACCAAGTACCGTTAAAGGTGCAGTCAGATCAGTTGATCCGTAATGATCTTGACTACGTTAGAGTAAAGAGTTATCCTGGTGGAATCGCCCATGCTTTCCGAGTAAAGGAAGTTTTTCCAGTTTCGGTTTTGGACAAACCGACGGATTAGTGTCTTGTCCGGATATCCGTGGGCGAGGCCCCGAGTGTGAGACCCCTACCCACGCATGATGTGCTACTTCCGCTGCTAGTACCCCGAATCCGTTGATCGGTGGGGAACAGGGATCTCACATAAATGAATTGTTATTTAATGATGAGTTCTATTTAAGGGATAATTATCCCAGTATTCTGTTGGGTTGACCACAATATAAGGAACCCAGAATAAAATTGGATCTTAAGAAAAAGAGTTGTCCTCTACCTTGCGAGATGAGGACATCTCGCTCTTTTCAAGTGGGGTAGAATGTAAGATTCTCCCCCAGCCTTCGAGATATACAGGAGTAAGAATCTCCCTTTCTGATCTTATAATTATTCTCTCTCTAAAATAAAAGAAAGATTCTGTTAAAAAAAAAAAGGAAGAACCTTTTCCCTGAATACTTCTCAAGAGTCCCACCTATTTTAAGGATTCAGAACAATGAGTTCAGAAGTGAGAATTGATGTTTTGGATATCAAGGTTTTGGTCTTCATTCGAGTAGGGCCCAAAAGAAGTTCTTTATCTCTTAGGAAGTATAAGAAGTTATTCCCAGATATTGTGGACCAAAGAAGGTAGGTAACTTAGCCTACGAACCTCTTTTATCTTCTCATCTCAAGGTTCTTAATGCTTTCTATAGAAATATGTGCCAAACCCAAATCAGGGAAAGACGGTAAAACTTCAGTGGCAAGTTACCGTTGGCTTCTAAGTTACGCTAGCTCCTTCCTTTATATAAGTCGTAACTTTTACTTGTCGCTCACAGTAATCTTACTTCCATCGATCTCCTTTCTTTCTTAATCTCCTTCATGGCTTGGCAACAAGAACTAGTTTTATCCATAATGATTCCTCACCTTCAAGACGCAAGTGAGTCTGTGAAGAAGGATTTTATAGAGCAGTATGAGCGCTCACTTTTCCCTCACTTGGGAACTTCTGTAGCGCAAACCAAATGGCGGACCTATCAAGACATAACTAGGGTAACACCCTGGGGTCAGCAACATTTTCGTAATAATGTCCGCTTGGCCATGGCTATTGAAGCTTTGGGATTGGGTCCCCGATACTACTGTGTCATGAGATCAAGGCATCTTGGGTTTTCTGAGCGGGTCTTCTTACTGGCGTGTTTTCTTCCTCATGAGAAGATATGTCTTATCCCGTTTTTGGCTTGCCTCTCAGAGGTCCTTTTGTTAGATCGCCTCATACCACTGAGATAGGTGCGGCAATAACCAGCAGAATCATTCCCATAGATGAGTTACCCTATACTTGTGCAGCTTGTGAGGACTGCTTTTGTGACCATATGATGGACGGACTTATGGAAGTGTAAAGAGTTCTTCTATCTTTACTGTATAAGTTCCGAGAATGAATAAAGTTTAAATCTTGTTCTTATCTTGAATCTTGTTCTCTTGAGACTTTTTTTAAATTGGTGGTTAATCTTAATTAAAAAATTTTCTCTCAGTCTCATACTTGTGCATCTTGCGAAATTACCCCCAGTTTGCGAGATGAGGGCATCTCGCATTTTTCAAGTGGGAGAGAATGTAAGATTCCTCCCCAGCCTCTCAAAATGTCCAGCATCTTCTCCTATAATCAATCCCTCTTCAGAAATATAAAAGACTTGTTTCTAACTGTTTTAACCTAGAGAGAGAAAATATTCTAGAGAGAGAATATTCAGATTTTAAATATTTTTGGATAGAAAATTATCTTATCTTATTAAAATAAGTTCCCCTGAAACAGAAATTCAAAAAGAACTTTCCAATGTGCAATTGGAATTAATTAGAAATGGGTATAAAGGACCTTAGCCTAAGGGTCTAGATTTTCAGAAATTTTTGGATTATGGTCCAATTAAGGTTCCTATGGGCGAATAGCATCAATCCATGTGTAGGGATGAGATAAATACTATTTGTAAAAGAAGATACCCAAAAATGAGTAAATGCTCACATAAGATGAAGAGTTGAAAATGTACAAGGTTTATTAGTAAAAAATTATGAGCAATATTAAAAGTATGACATATGTAAGGAAGGGGAGTTCTTTAAAGGAGGTGCATATTTCACATAAGATGAAGAGTTGAAAATGTACAAGGTTTATTAGTAAAAAATTATGAGCAATATTAAAAGTATGACATATGTAAGGAAGGGGAGTTCTTTAAAGGAGGTGCATATTTCACATAAGATGAAGAGTTGAAAATGTACAAGGTTTATTAGTAAAAAACTATGAGCAATATTAAAAATATGACATATGTAAGGAAGGGGAGTTCTTTAAAGGAGGTGCATATTTCACATGCTTGAATGAGTTTTAAACTCATAAAAATTGAGATATTTCATCTCTCCTCTCTCCTCATTCAAGTCTAGTTCCAAAAAATTAGCTTAACTGACCTAAAAATGGTCAAAAATTGACCAAACTGATTTGGAAAATTCTAGAATCAGTTTGTTTGGTTAGGAGCTCAAATTTTCCTTTAAATAGAAGCCTCCCCCTTGTTGAAAAATATATAGTGTTTATGCATCGTTACTCTACTCCACCTAAGCCAAGAACTGTGAATTCATTTAATAATTCACTAGTTTTTGGAGCTTCCCTCTTTCTTCAATCCCCATTAGTGGCTCCATCAACATACTTAACCAATTGATTGGTTGGGGGCCTCTACCGTGAACAAAGAATCAAGCAATTTGTAAGGTAATTAGTGAATATTGCTCTTTTCTATAATTTCTCAATGTTTCTCTCTTCTCAACCCCTCTCAAGCTTGAGAAGCTTAATTGGTATGGTTTTTTAAATGCTATTGAAGTTAATTGGTGAATAGTAGTGAAGAGTTACATAATTTAATAAATGCTATTGAAGTTAATTCCCATTTATGTTTAAATTCTAATGGTTTTTATGTAATTTCTCTCTCTCACTCAAGAAATGGTCATACTCATGACCCATTCTCAATCCAAAAGAAGCTTTTCATAAAGCTTTTCCTTAATCCAAGATTAAGCTATGCTTGAGGCCAAATTAATGGTTTTTTTTCTATGCTTTTAGTTTATGCATATTGATGATTCAATCCATTATGGATTAATGATCCAATTAGAGATCATTTTAATTATTTCCTTAGTGATAAGCTTTATCCCTTAGAAAAATTGAGATTTATCAGTCATAGTAGCGGAGCTATGGCAAAATTTTTATAAAAATTATGCATAAAATAATTTCATTCAAAGTATAAAAAGAGGACTTCCTACCATATTCTAGGAATTATCATCCTAGATTAATTGAAAGAATTTCATTATAATCATGGAGAAATTGAATTTTAATATCATGCATAAAGGATAATTTTTTATATCAAAAGTGTTACTTTTATCATTTTTAATTTTCATGCATAGAAGTATGCATAAAGGATAATGTTTTTTATATTAAAAGTGTTACTTTTATCATTTTTAATTTTCATGCATAGAAGTATGCATAAAGGATAATTTTTTTTATATCAAAAGTGTTACTTTTATCATATTGGATTTCATGCATAGAGGTATGCATAAAAGTTGAATATTTTATTATAAAAGTGTTACTTTTAGCATAATTGAATTTCATGCGTAGAGGTATGCATAAAAGATATTCTTTTTTTTTACAAAAGTGTGATTTTCATCATAAATGGATTTTATGCATAACTTAGATGCATAAGAGAAATTCTTTTATTCTAAAAGTGTAATTCCTACCAAATTGAATTTATGCATAAGAAGATGCATAAAAATTTGATTTTTAATTCAAAAGTGTCATTCTCATCTAAATTGAATTTATGCATAGGAAGATGCATAAAAGATTGATTTTTAATTCAAAAGTGTCATTCTCATCTAAATTGAATTTATGCATAGGAAGATGCATAAAAGATTGATTTTTAATTCAAAAGTGTCATTCTCATCTAAATTGAATTTATGCATAGGAAGATGCATAAAAGATTGAATTTTAATTCAAAAGTGTCATTCTCATCTAAATTGAATTTATGCATAGGAAGATGCATAAAAGATTAATTTTAATTCAAAAGTGTCATTTTCATTTAAAATGAATTTATGCATAGGAAGATGCATAAAAGATTGATTTTACTTCGGAAGTATTAATCTCCTTAAATGGAATTTATGCATAAGTAAATGTGTAAAGAAATCTTATATCAAATATAAGAATTCTCTTGTATTCTATAAATAGATATGAGATGTGATAGGATGTGATAAGAGGTGTATAAGAGGTGATAAGATGAATTAAGATGTGATAAGATGTGATAAGATGAATTAAGAGGTGTATAAGAGGTGTATAAGAGGTGATAAGATGAATTAAGATGTGATAAGATGTGTATGGGATGAGGTAAGAAGTGTATGTGATAGGATAAGATGTATATGGGTTGTGATGATAGGGTGAGAATGGATGTGATATAAAAGATTAGATATGAAGGCATATGGGGTTATATGAATGGGAATGTGAAAATGGATGTATGTATGTGGATGTGTGGATGTGGAGATGGTAGTGTGGATGTATGCATGTGAAAATGGATGTATGCATGAAGATGTATATGCATAGATGTGAATGTGGATGTAGACGTGGTTGTATAGAAGTGAATGTGGAATGTGGATATGGATGTATGTATGTATGTGGATGTAGATGTGGATGTATAGATGTGAATGGGAATATAGATGTGGATATAGATGTGAATGTGAATGTAGATGTGGATGTATGTGAATGTGGATGTAGATGTGGTTGTATAGATGTGAATGTGGAACGTGGATGTGGATGTATGTATGTATGTGGATGTAGATATGTATGTATAGATGTGAATGGGAATGTGGATGTGGATATATGTGAATGTGGATGTAGATGTGGATGTATAGATGTGAATGTGGAATGTGGATGTGGATGTATGTATGTATATGGATGTAGATGTGGATGTATAGATGTGAATGTGGATGTATGTATGTATGTGGATGTAGATGTGGATGTATAGATGTGAATGGGAATGTGGATGTGGATGTATGTATGTATGTGGATATGGATGTATGAATGAGGACGTGATAGTGGATGTATGTATGTGGATATGGATGTATGAATGAGGACGTGATAGTGGATGTATGCATGTGGATGTAGATATGGATGTAGATGTGGATGTATAGATGTGAATGGGAATGTGGATGTGGATGTATGTATGTATGTGGATATGGATGTATGAATGAGGACGTGATAGTGGATGTATGCATGTGGATGTGGATGTATGAATGAGGACGTGATAGTGGATGTATGCATGTGGATGTGGATGTATGGATGTGGATATGGATGTGTATGTATGAATGTGGATATGGGATGTGGATGTATAAATGAGGATGTGAAAATGGAGGTAAACATGTAGATGTGGATGTATGGATGTGAATGTGGATGTGGATGTGGATGTGAATATATGATATGTGATGTGAAGGAATCTGAAGTGAAGAGATGGAAAATGATGTGATTGGATGAGTACACATATAAATGGAATGAGGAATAAGTAATGTGGATTATATGAGGGATAATGTGGAAAAATTAGAGTTAATATAGAAATTGTATTTGTAAACTGTTTGTAAATGCTGTTTGTAAATGGCTGTTTTATGTCAAGAATGCTGGGAAAGCATTTTGACCGTCTTGTGATTAAGGTCGTGGAGACCTAACTGATAAAGTTGCAACTGCTGACGGAGAGTCAATGGAGGACGTCTCGCGTAGCAAGGTCGGCCGAGGTCTTGATCAGCCTCGGTTCGATTAAAATGGTGAGCTTCCGGTACGGTGGATGAGGGACCAAGGAAGCGGCCTATGAGTGAAGCGCTAGGTCACCTGCGAAGGATCCTAGAGGGTGCTGACCATACGGTGCTCGGGCTCTGGGTCGCCCAGGATACCCACGCGTGCGTCGAGGAAGATATTGGAACAAGGAGTAAGAGTTGTTTTGTGAAAACGGGCATGGATCTGGTTGATTGACCTTGCTGGTCTTCAATGGATGAGTCTATGGCTCTTTATATGGATCTGTTGGTTGATCTTGCTATTCTTCAACGAGAGTCCATCTTGATAAGTGATTATATTGCCGAGTATTATGGGCTAGGAACTATTGAAAAGGCCCCTGTGTGGACAGGTGGTGAGCGTTCTAGTTGCCAATGATGCCATAGATACTCTGATGAAGGAATGATGGGAAATTATGAATCAACCGAATAAATTGAAAGATTGTGATCAGTGGTACTATGGTTTCATTAAAGGATTGTTTTAAAGTTAGCTGATGCTAAGAAAAAGGCAATTTCATATTGGGTGTGTAAGTGGTGTGGCTAGTTTTATGTTTGCATGAACTTCCGGCTAGGGGGCCTTGGAACTCTTTTCCTTGGTACCCGGGACAAAACCTAACCAAATTCCAAATTGGATCCCATCACTACAGTGGTTGGGCGGTTGGCTAACCCATGGGATCGGATTGGATCCGTAAATCGAGACTTAAACTTTTGTTTTTACGATAGATAAAATAAATCCCGGACAGTAACTGTTCTATGGATAGAAATCAACGGCTGTGCCTCTTGAATGGGGAAAAAAGCGTTGATCCCAATGATCCAAGTGCAAGTTTCTTCCTTAATCTGACCATGTATCTTATAGATGCAATTGGATCAGCTCGAATAGAAATGTTCTTGACTACGTTAGAGTAAAAAGTTATCCAGGTGGAATCGCCCGTGCTTTCCGGTAAAGGAAGTTTTTTCGGGTTCGGTTTTGGAACAACCGACGGATTAGTCTCTTATCCGGATATCCGTTGGTGAGGCCCCGAATGTGGGACCCCTGTCCCGCGCGAGAAGTGCTACTTCCGCTGCCAGTATCGTGAATCCGTTGCTCGGTGGGAACAGGGATCTTACAAGTCCACTCAAAGACTGTGATTGCTGACTTGCATTTTGTGCAACCACATTTCCACTCACATCAGCCCCAACAGCTTCTTTTTCAACAGCATACCAGCTGCTCATCTCATCAAAAACAACATCCGTGCTTACCCTCAACTCACGTGTAGCACGGTTATAACACCTATATCCCTTTTCCTCAAGGGAATACCCAATAAAACACACATTTTTCAAGATTCTGGATTTAGCTTAGTTCTCAGCTCATCTAGCACATGCACATATACAATGCATCCAAAAACTTTTAGATGAGACAAATCAGGTTTTCTGCCAGTAAACCTCTTCTTTGGAGTTACATCATGTATGGCTGTAGTTGGAGTACTTGTTTGGTTCTACCGATTCCAGTGGTGGCTGCAGTTGGAGTACTTGTTTGGTTCTATCGATTTAGACAACCACAATATGAGTGATGGTAAAGATCCCATTGTTGAACCATGTATAAATCAGGGAGACACAATGAATTGGGTTTCCTCGTTTCGCAAGTTGCTAGAAAACTTGTTGCTACAACTAGATAATTGTGATGGAGAAAATAAAAATCGATACTTATTTGCCTATTTGTCATTGCTTGTTGCACGGGGTGCTTTCAAAACTGTACAGTTGGGATTTCTAATGGTCGGACATACACATGAGGATATAGATGCGATGTTTAGCAGGTTTTTAGAGAAATTAAGAGTGGGGCAAACCTTTACTTTACCACATTTGATGGATACTTTAAGAACCAGCTCAACTTCTTCTCTAGCTCCCTTCTTGCTTACAGAGGTCCCTGACTTCAAGGCATATTGTGATGGCTACATTTGTGATGGGCAAGAAGCACTTATAGGTCACTCCAAACCACTTCTATTCAGGTTCTTCATGGAAGGAGACACACCGGTAATGCAATTTAAGGCACATGTAGCTATTCGTAATTGGAGTGGAAGTATCCGTCTTTGGAAGACAGACAGTGAAGGTAAACCAAGGTTACCAAAAGGAGATCCACCTCTACTACCAATGGCGGAGCATATAAAGATGCATGCAGAAGTAATATCAGGATTGAAGGGTTACATAAAATTTTGGCAGAATCTAAGTAATGGTTCATTTGTGCCAAGATATTATAGGCCCGTCATAGATTATTGGAGTAATGTAATCGAAGAGCTTGGAAAACCAATACAATCAGAGGCAAGAAAGTACACAGATTTTTGGCCAAAATCTGAAGGGTCCCATCAATTAGATGATATGAATGTTGAACAATTCCAGGCACAAAGATTCTTAGGTATTGAAGAACTAGACTTAAATGAGGAGAGAGGAGAGATGAAATATCTCAATTTTTATGAGTTTAAAACTCATTCAAGCATGTGAAATATGCACCTCCTTTAAAGAACTCCCCTTCCTTACATATGTCATATTTTTAATATTGCTCATAGTTTTTTACTAATAAACCTTGTACATTTTCAACTCTTCATCTTATGTGAAATATGCACCTCCTTTAAAGAACTCCCCTTCCTTACATATGTCATACTTTTAATATTGCTCATAATTTTTTACTAATAAACCTTGTACATTTTCAACTCTTCATCTTATGTGAAATATGCACCTCCTTTAAAGAACTCCTCTTCCTTACATATGTCATACTTTTAATATTGCTCATAATTTTTTACTAATAAACCTTGTACATTTTCAACTCTTCATCTTATGTGAAATATGAACCTCCTTTAAAGAACTCCTCTTCCTTACATATGTCATACTTTTAATATTGCTCATAATTTTTTACTAATAAACCTTGTACATTTTCAACTCTTCATCTTATGTGAGCATTTACTCATTTTTGGGTATCTTCTTTTTCAAATTGGATTTATCTCCTCCCTACACATGGATTGATGCTATTGGCCCATAGGAACCTTAATTGGACCATAATCCAAAATTTTCTGAAAATCTAGACCCTTAGACTAAGGTCCTTTATACACATTTCTAATTAATTCCAATTGCACATTGGAAAGTTCTTTTTTGAATTTCTGTTTCAGGGGAACTTATTTTAATAAGAGGAGATAATTTTCTATCTAAAAATATTAAAAATCTGAATATTCTCTCTCTAGAATATTTTCTCTCTCTAGGTTAAAACAGTTAGAAACAAGTCTTTTATATTTTTGAAGAGGGATTGATTATAGAAGAAGATACTAGACATCAAAAAGGGGTTTGGGGGAGGAATCTTACATTCTACCCCACTTAAAAAACGCAAGATGTCCTCATCTCGCAAACTGGGATAATTTCGCAAGATGCACGAATTATGAGATTTAGAGAAAAATTTAAATCAGGATTAACCACCAAGAAAAAGTCTCAAGGAGAGCAAGATTCAAGATAAGAACAAGATTTAAACTTTATTCATTCTCGGAACTTATACAGTAAAGATAGAAGAACTCTTTACACTTCCATAAGCCCGTCCATCATATGATCACAAAAGCAGCACTCACAAGCTGCACAAGTATAGGGTAACTCATCTATGGGAATGATTCTGCTGGTTATTGCCGCACCTATCTCAGTGGTATGAGGTGATCTAACAAAAGGACCTCTGAGAGGCAAGCCAAAAACGGGGTAAAGGCATATCTTCTCATGAGGAAGAAAACACGCCAATAAGAAGACCCGCTCAGAAAACCCAGGATGCCTTGATCTCATGACGCAGTAGTATCGGGGACCCAAACCCAAGGCTTCAATAACCATGGCCAAGCGGACATTGTTGCGAAAGTGCTCCTGACCCCAGGGTGTTACCCTAGTTATGTCTTGATAGGTCCGCCATTTGGTCTGCGCTACAGAAGTTCCCAAGTGAGGGAAAAGTGAGCGCTCATACTGTTCTATAAAATCCTTCTTCACAGACTCACTTGCGTCTTGAAGGTGAGGAATCATTATGGATAAAACTAATTCTTGTTGCCAAGCCATGAAGGAGATTAGGAAGAAAGGAGATCGATGGGAGTAAGATTACTGTGAGCGACAAGTAAAAGTTACGACTTATATAAAGGAAGGAGCTAGCGTAACTTAGAAGCCAACGGTAGCTTGCCACTGAAGTTTTACCGTCTTTCCATGATTTGGGTTTGGCACAATTTTCTATAGAAGGCATTAAGAACTTTGAGATGAGGAGATAAAAGAAGTTCGTAAGTTAAATCACCTACTTTCTTTGGTCCACAATATCTGGGAGATAACTTCTTATACTTCCCAAGAGATAAAGAACTTCTTTTGGGTCGTACTCGAGACCAAAACCTTGATATCCAAAACATCGATTCTCACTTCTGAACTCGTTGTTCTGAATCCTTAAAACAGGTGGAACTCTTGAGAAGTATTCAGGAAAAAGGTTCTTCCTTTTTTAAACAGAATCTTTCTTTTATTTTAGAGAGGGAATAATTATAAGATCAAAAAGGGAGATTCTTACTCCTGTATACCTCGAAGGCTGGGGGAGAATCTTACATTCTACCCCACTTAAAAAGTGCGAGATGTCCTCATCTCATAAAGTAGAGGACAACTCTTTTTCTTAAGATCCAATTTTATTCTGGGGTTCCTTATATTCTGGTCAACCCAACAGAATACTGGGATAAATATCCCTTAGAACTCATCATTAAATAACAATTCATTCAGATCATATCATTCATATCTTTAACATGATAAAGGTCCATTAGACCGAAAAATTTCCTTCTGAGCATTCCTCCACGGGAATTTCAGTCAAGTAAGTTCTCAATTTGTCATCCCTTAACTTGATCTAACGGTCAAGTGTTAACAGTAGTAATTTGACAGCACAATCCACTAATCTCATAGTGATTTGCTGAATCATTTTCATCATTTATCATTACAGGGACTCGTCCCAATCATCCACCTTGTGGTTTCGCTCAGCTTATTACATTTCAATCCATTTTCAGGGATCATCTTTTTTCAATCAGAATCCAAATCAATTCATCGGTTTCCAAACAGAACTAAAAATCATATCAACCACATTCGAAATCATCATCTGGATAGCATTAACGCTTATAATTTCAAGTCTTAGATTTACTCGTATATACTGTCAGTAAAGAGCTGCAGTTATACTCTCGGTATATACGGATAGTCACGGCCCTTGGAATTATAAGGTAAATACCATCATGTCTAGGCCTCAAGCAAGTCAAGGATTCTATATAATTGCGGTACTTCCATCTGAAGACCCAATTACCAAATTACGAATTTCAATTTGAATATCAAATTGTATGAATTATATCACACAATTACAACCTTTTTTGTGTTTCTTGATAAATTTCTGACCTATTTGTCTTCTCAATTGATCTTTATTAACCAAAAGCTCTGATACCAACTGTGAGGTCCCCCTGTTCCCACCGAGCAACAGATTCGGGTACTAGCAGCGGAAGTAGCACTTCTCGCGCGGGACAGGGGTCCCACATTCGGGGCCTCGTCCACGGATATCCGGACAAGAGACTAATCCGTCGGTTTTTCCAAAATCGAACCCGGAAAAAACTTCCCTTACCGGAAAGCACGGGCGATTCCACCAGGATAATTTTTTTCTCTAACGAAGACAAGATCATTTCTGATCAAGCTGATCCAATTGTATCTTCAAGATACTAGATCAGATCAAGGAAGAAACTTGCACTTGGATCATTGGGATCAACGCTTTTTTCCCCATTCAAGAGGCACAGCCGTTGATTCCTATCCATAGAACAATTACTGTCCGGGATTTACTTTATCTATCGTATTAACAAAAGTTGAGTCTCGATTTACGGATCCATCAGTCCAGCCTAACCCCATCCGATCCCATGGGTTAGCCAACCGCCCAACCACTGTAGTGATGGGATCCAATTTGGAATTTGGTTAGGTTTTGTCCCGGGTACCAAGGAAAAGAGTTCCAAGGCCCCCTAGCCGGAAGTTCATGCAAACATAAAATTAGGCACACCACTTACACACCCAATATGAAATTGCCTTTTTCTTAGCATCAGCTAACTTTAAAACAATCCTTTAATGAAACCATAGTACCACTGATCACAGTCTTCCAAATTATCCGGTTGATTCTCAAATTTCCCATCATTCCTTCATCAGAGTATCTATGGCATCATTGGCAACTAGAACGCTCACCACCTGACCACTCACAGGGGCCGTTTCTATAGTTCCTAGCCCATAATACTCGGCAATATAATCACTTATCAAGATGGACTCTCGTTGAAGATCAGCAAGATCAACCAACAGATCCATATAAAAGAGCCATGGACTCATCCGTTGAGGACCAGCAAGGTCAGTCAACCAGATCCATGCCCGGTTTCACAAAACAACTCTTACTCCTTGTTACAATATCTTCCTCGACGCACGCGTGGGTATCCTGGGCGACCCAGAGCCCGAGCACCGTATGGTCAGCACCCTCTAGGATCCTTCGCAGGTGACCTAGCGCTTCACTCATAGGCCGCTTCCTTGGTCCCTCATCCACCGTACCGGAAGCTCACCATTTTAATCGAACCGAGGCTGGTCAAGACCTCGGCCGACCTTGCTACGCGAGACGTCCTCCATTGACTCTCCGTCAGCAGTTGCAACTTTATCAGTTAGGTCTCCATGACCTTAATCACAAGACGGTCAAAATGCTTTCCCAGCATTCTTGACATAAAACAGCCATTTACAAACAGCATTTACAAACAGTTTACAAATACAATTTCTATATTAACTCTCATTTTTCCACATTATCCCTCATGCAATCCACATTACTTATTCCACATTTCATTTATATGTGTACTCATCCAATCATATCATTTTCCATCTCTTCACTTCAGATTCCTTCACATCACATATCATATATTCACATCCATATCCACATCCATACATCCACATCCACATCCACATTCACATCCATACATCCACATCTACATGCTTATCTCCATTTTCACATCCTCATTTATACATCCACATCCCATATCCACATTCATACATACACATCCATATCCACATCCATATCCGCATTCATACATACACATCCATATCCACATCCACATGCATACATTCATTATCACGTCCTCATTCATACATCCACATCCACATACATACATACATACATCCACATCCACATCTATACATCCATATCTACATGCACATTCACATCCATACATCCACATCTATATCCTCATTCACATCCATACATCCACATTCATGCATCCACATCTACATGCCTACATCCATACATACAAATCCACATTTACATCCATGCATCCACATCCACATCCTCATTCACATCCATACATCCACATTCATACATCCACATCCACATCCACATTCACATCCATACATCCACATCTACATGCTTATCTCCATTTTCATATCCTCATTTATACATCCACATCCCATATCCACATTCATACATACACATCCATATCCACATCCACATGCATACATACATCCACATCCACATTCCCATTCACATATATACATCCATATCTACATGCACATTCACATCCATACATCCACATCTATATCCTCATTCACATCCATACATCCACATTCATGCATCCACATCTACATGCTTATCTCTATTTTCACATCCTCGTTTATACATCCACATCCCATATCCACATTCGTACATACACATCCATATCCACATCCACATGCATACATACATCCACATCCACATTCCCATTCACATATATACATCCATATCTACATGCACATTCACATCCATACATCCACATCTATATCCTCATTCACATCCATACATCCACATTCATGCATCCACATCTACATGCTTATCTCCATTTTCACATCCTCATTTATACATCCACATCCCATATCCACATTCATACATACACATCCATATCCACATCCACATGCATACATACATTATCACGTCCTCATTCATACATCCACATTCATGCATCCACATCTACATGCATACATCCATACATCCACATCCACATTTACATCCATGCATCCACATCTACATCCTCATTCACATCCATACATCCACATTCATACATCCATACATCCACATTCATACATCCACATCCACATCCACATTCACATCCATACATCCACATTCATGCATCCACATCTACATGCTTATCTCCATTTTCACATCCTCATTTATACATCCACATCCCATATCCACATTCATACATACACATCCATATCCACATCCACATACATACATACATTATCACGTCCTCATTCATACATCCACATTCATGCATCCACATCTACATGCATACATCCATACATCCACATCCACATTTACATCCATGCATCCACATCTACATCCTCATTCACATCCATACATCCACATTCATACATCCATACATCCACATTCATACATCCACATCCACATCCACATTCACATCCATACATCCACATTCATACATCCACATCCACATCCATACATCCACATTCATACATCCACATCCACATCCACATTCACATCCATACATCCACATTCATACATCCACATCCACATCCACATGCATCTTATCATATCTTATCACTTCCCATATCTTTTATGCATACCTCTATGCATGAAATTCAATTATGCTAAAAGTAACACTTTTATAATAAAATATTCAACTTTTATGCATACCTCTATGCATGAAATCCAATATGATAAAAGTAACACTTTTGATATAAAAAAATTATCCTTTATGCATACTTCTATGCATGAAAATTAAAAATGATAAAAGTAACACTTTTGTTCTAAAAATTTTTCTTTTATGCATCCTTCTATGCATGAAAATTAAAAATGATAAAAATAACACTTTTAATATAAAAAAAATTATCCTTTATGCATACTTCTATGCATGAAAATTAAAAATGATAAAAGTATCACTTTTGATATAAAAAATTTTCCTTTATGCATACTTCTATGCATGAAAAATTAAAAAATGATAAAAGTAACACTTTTGATATAAAATTTTTTCCTTTATGCATACTTCTATGCATGAAAATTAAAAATGATAAAAGTAACACTTTTGATATAAAAAAAATTATCCTTTATGCATGATATTAAAATTTAATTTCTCCATGATTATAATGAAATTCTTTCAATTAATCTAATATGATAATTCCTAGAATATGGTAGGAAGTCCTCTTTTTATGCTTTGAATGAGATTATTTTATGCATAATTTTTATAAAAATTTTGCCATAGCTCCGCTGCTATGACTGATAAATCTCAATATTTCTAAGGGATAATGCTTATCATTAAGGAAATAATTAAAATAATCTCTAATTGGATTATTAATCCATAATGGATTGAATCATTAATATACATAAACTAAAAGCATAGAGAAAAGCCATTAATTTGGCCTCAAGCATAGCTTAATCTTGGGTTAAGGAAAAGCTTTATGAAAAGCTTGAGAACGGGTCATGAGTATGACCATTTCTTGAGTGAGAGAGAGAATTTACATAAAAATCATTAGAATTTAAACATAAATGAAAATTAACTTCAATAGCATTATGTAACTCTTCACTACTATTCAAACTTCAATAGCATTTAAAAAAAACCATACCAATTAAACTTCTCAAGCTTGAGAGGGGTTGAGAAGAGAGAAACATTATAGAAAGATCAATATTCACTAATTACCTTACAACTTGCTTGATTCTTTGTTCACGGTAGAGGCCCCCAACCAATCAATTGGTTAAGTATGTTGATGGAGCCACTAATGGGGATTGAAGAAAGAGGGAAGCTCCAAAAACTAGTGAATTATTAAATGAATTCACAGTTCTTGGCTTAGGTGGAGTAGAGTAACGATGCATAAACACTATATATTTTTCAACAAGGGGGAGGCTTCTATTTATAGGAAAAATTGAGCTCCTAACCAAACAAACTGATTCTAGAATTTTCTAAATCAGTTTGGTCAATATTTGACCATTTTTAGGTCAGTTAAGCTAACTTTTTGGAACTAGACTTAAATGAGGAGAGAGGAGAGATGAAATATCTCAATTTTTATGAGTTTAAAACTCATTCAAGCATGTGAAATATGCACCTCCTTTAAAGAACTCCCCTTCCTTACATATGTCATATTTTTAATATTGCTCATAGTTTTTTACTAATAAACCTTGTACATTTTCAACTCTTCATCTTATGTGAAATATGCACCTCCTTTAAAGAACTCCCCTTCCTTACATATGTCATACTTTTAATATTGCTCATAATTTTTTTACTAATAAACCTTGTACATTTTCAACTCTTCATCTTATGTGAAATATGCACCTCCTTTAAAGAACTCCTCTTCCTTACATATGTCATACTTTTAATATTGCTCATAATTTTTTACTAATAAACCTTGTACATTTTCAACTCTTCATCTTATGTGAAATATGCACCTCCTTTAAAGAACTCCTCTTCCTTACATATGTCATACTTTTAATATTGCTCATAATTTTTTACTAATAAACCTTGTACATTTTCAACTCTTCATCTTATGTGAGCATTTACTCATTTTTGGGTATCTTCTTTTTCAAATTGGATTTATCTCCTCCCTACACATGGATTGATGCTATTGGCCCATAGGAACCTTAATTGGACCATAATCCAAAATTTTCTGAAAATCTAGACCCTTAGACTAAGGTCCTTTATACACATTTCTAATTAATTCCAATTGCACATTGGAAAGTTCTTTTTTGAATTTCTGTTTCAGGGGAACTTATTTTAATAAGAGGAGATAATTTTCTATCTAAAAATATTAAAAATCTGAATATTCTCTCTCTAGAATATTTTCTCTCTCTAGGTTAAAACAGTTAGAAACAAGTCTTTTATATTTTTGAAGAGGGATTGATTATAGAAGAAGATACTAGACATCAAAAAGGGGTTTGGGGGAGGAATCTTACAGATTATAACACTTGTAGGCCTTTCGATCCTGTGCATATCCAACAAATACACATTTCTCTGCTTTAGGATCCAACTTCCTTCTTCTTTCATCAGGCACATGCACATAAGCTATGCATCCAAAAACTTTAAGATGTCCAATGTCTGGCCTGTAACCTGTGAGCCGCATCTCTGGCGTTGTCGTGCCATGGTACGTCTATGATGTGAAACCGTGCATGTGAGGCCATCAAATACACATCCAGATGCATGGGTTAAGTGCCATGAGGAGTCATTATATGATGCCATGTACATATGTTCATATTGTAAATGAGGTTCAATAAGACGAGCTGAGGTTGAGCCAGATCTAGGAGTTTTTGTATATGAGTATGGAGGATGATGTTTTTGCTGTTACTCAGAGCTCATGGGCAAGTTAGAAGCATCCAGTTATATATGATGGCATGAGGGCATACCAATGCACAAAGGAATGCATTTATGAAGGCATGGAGAAATACTTGAATGAGCAATTGGGGATTCTATAAATCACATGGGCCGATATGATGATTTATAAACTATGAAGATGTCAACAGAAATGGAGATTTAATGAACATCACAGTGCCGAGGAGTTCATTGAATGTTGGGGAAATGTGGAGATAGAAAACTGCACTTGGACTTCATGGATCATCATGTAGAGGTACATGTATCTTATGTATATCTAATATGGAGATAGAAAACATGGGCTTGTAAGCATGTTTTCGTAGGTGTGAGAATGCTTTGGGAATCTTGTGTTTGTGCCAAAGCAGAGAATTCAAAGTGGGACTAGCGCTAAGGTTATGCTTTACAACCTTAATGCTAAGGTTACAAACAAAGCACTAAGGCTAGCAGCATACGTGGCTAGCAACATACGTGGAAAAGGAAATATTTGGGGTTTTCTAGATAGCATGGAAGAAAACGCGAGCGCAGCCTTTTACATGGGAAACTCCCGCATCAATAGCTGCAAAAGGTGGTAAGGGGCCGAGTTCTCCACGGGAAAAAGGAGAAAAGACCAGAGGCGACGGCGGCGAACTAGTGTGTGAGAAAAAACTCTGCAGAGTGAGCGAACAGCGTCCATTCGACCAGTTTCTTTTATTCCAAAAATATATATACTGCTTGTGCCTTGTAGGTGCTAGAATTAATGGGTAAATTAAATACTACATGATGATATAATTTTGGGAAAAAGCCATTTTCAAAATCGACTGAAGCGATGCTGCTCCAGATGTTTCTCCTTCGCATAATCGGCGAGCAGCTTGTGATTGGTGAAACAAATAAAGAGATACACGCATGTAAATCGTCAGTTAAGTGTTTTATTTTATTTTATTTTCTTTAAAATTACTCTCACTCTATATGAATTGAGAGAATCGAATCTCCCATACATCAAAAAGAATTTGGAAATGAATAGAAGGACTTTGGGGAAAAAGCTAAAGAATTTGGAGCTCGGAGATTTGTGAAAAATGCATTGAAGTTGAGGGTAATCGATCTTACTTTCTACTCAAATGGATTTTGGAAATTACGAGTATGTTAAAGCTATGCCAAATGCTATATTTTGCTTGTGAGATGTTAGAATATTAAGGCAGGTTTTCAGGTGATAAAGTGCATCTCGAAATAATGGTTTTGATGGCACTGGATGTTAAGGATGTAACTAGTCACATGTATATTGGAAAAATTGGAAGGACTTGTTATGCCCACATGTGAATGGTTCAAAGGATTTCATGCAATTCTGTGCAATCATCAGGATGAATTCAAGGATGTATTGAGGCAAGTTGACACATGTAATTGTTATTGGAAATAGTAATGTTCAATACTCCTTGGGAAATTTTGTGCGTGAAATTCCTTGTTGGATTTGACATTCACTCTCACAGCTAGAAGTTTCGTACTTTCCTGGCTGTACCGCACACTTCACGACATCTTTTGGTGAACCCGACGTGAAACTGCTGGGGTGAGAGTGTGGTGAAATATACAGGGAAGCTATGGCTGAGAATTCTGAGGGTCAGGGGGTTCATTTTGACCCCGGAGTTATGCAGATGTTTCAAATGTTTACCATGTACATGCAACAGCAACAAGCTGCTGAGAGGGGACAAATTTCCACGACCAAGGCATTACAATCAATTGTGAAAAAGGTGGATCAATTTGATGGGAAGGACATTACAAAGTACCTGCGCAATTATATAAAGGAGATGGAGCTAAACAGGGTGACTGAGGAGGATATGGTTCGAAGTTTCGAGCTGGTATGCGTTCCTGAAATAAGAGAGCGCATAAAAGGATTGCAGACAGCACAGGGTGGCAGAAATTGGGAAGAGTTCAAGCTTGCTTTAAAGGATGAATATTTCATGGAGGATTCTGAGCGAGTGACCAAACGAACTTTCTTGGAATGGGTCACAAAATCTAAAATGGGAATTTCTGCCACAGAATTGCTAAGAGAGTTTGAGAAGCGTTATGCCCAGTTGTCAAGGATAGAGCGTGCAACTTTGGATAGAGAAAAAACAGAGCTCTTCTTGCAAGCAACTGGGAAAGATCTCCAGGAGAAATTGGAAATCCTCCTTGAGGATAAGAATACAGAGCAGGGATTAAAGAGTGATTGGAATGATGTTGAGGATGCAGTCACTATGTTAGCAAAGCGGCAGCGGAGGAGGGATAAAATGGTGATGGGCTCTGCAACCCCAATAACTGCTGTTACCCCTGAGAATCTATCCAAACCAGCTGCTACAATTCCAAAGATAGATGGGCCGATGGATGAGCTTATCAAGGGTATGCGTGATTTAAAATTGAAGATGTCCAGGATTGAAGAAAAAGGTCTACCATTGGGGCAGGCTTCTATGCAAAGACCTCAAAGCAAAGAAGGGTTTACATATAGATGCATATGGTGTGATGACCCAGAGCATGCAAAGAAGGACTGTACTAGCTATAAAGAAGCTCTTAAAAATCAACTTGTGTTTTTCAAAGATGGGAAAATCCATCTTACAGAGACTGGTCTTCCATTGAGTACAAACTTTGGGAAAGGAGGGATGAAAAAGCTGGTAGAGGATATGGCTGCTAGTCATGCCATTTCTATGGTTGAGGCAGCAACCTATGGATTAAAGGTTGGTCAATTAAAGCAGGGATTTGAGAATGATGAGGATTATGAGAATGAGAATTTTTGGCCATCAACAATGGAATTAATTGCGTCAAAGAAAGTGTCAAAGCAAGCTTTGCATGAGGCAGGTGATTGTATACGTCTTGAGACTGGCTGGGAGGAGCCTGTGGATTCTTTATCCATTCATGCCTATATTGCCAAATGCCAAAATAATGAGGCACAGGTAGAGGAGAAGCGAAAAAGGGAAAATGAGGAAGGAGGGCCATCAAAAAGAGTTACACGTGGAAGTGAAAAGAAGGATCCTGGGCCATCACATATGCCTCCAAAGTATAGCAGACCTCCACATGATGTTTCAATGGAAGAAGTGCCAGCAAAAATGAAGGAGAAGGGTAAAGGGAAAAGTCCACTCTACAAGCTTCAATCTGATATTGAAGTTGCAACAGATCTCAAAAAGGTGCTTGAAGAGAGAATTCTAAACAGCAGGGTGGAATTCACACTAGGGGAAGTCTTGGGGATTGCAAAGAAAGAATTTCATGATGAGATAATTGATATTATACGAAGAAAAAGGCAGTCCATAATTGAATCTATTCCATCACAAGGGGAGGCAAGCACTTCCAAGACTCATGGAGTACAGGTACAGAAAAAGGAAGAGAGAGAAAATGTGGTGGAATGTAATCACTCTGCTGATGGGGCACGACAAGTGCGCTTTGTGGAAGAGGATGATGAAAAAGAAGTTCTTACAAAGAGTCATTACTCCAGGAGCCATTGGGCAAGAGCAACCACTGAAACCCTTGTCAAGATAGGTGATTTGGAAGAGCCATATGTCGCTCTAATTGATCATGGGTCTGAAATAAATCTTATGGCTAAAAATCTCTACAACAAATGTAAGTGGCCAATGGATGTGGATCATGGGTGGATGATTAAAGCAGCTAATAATTCATCTGGTGAGCTTTATGCAGCATGTCCAAATGTAAGGGTAACTATAGGGGATGTGAAGGATGATCAGAATTTCTTTGTTCAGGAGATGTCATCGTATCCCCTCATTCTTGGGCAACCCTACATTACAGCTGTAAGGATGGAAACAAAGGTTTTGGATGATGGTTCAGCATATGCAAGAATAAGGAGTAAAGATGGCAAAAAAGCTGTTCAGTTTTTGACAGTTTGCATTAATCATGAAAGGAATCATGAGTCTCTTAGGACACAGTCACTCCCAAAGATAAACAGAGAGTTCATGAATTACAGGGAGATGAGGGATTTTGACCAGGTGCCATTGTAAAGCGGGATTCCAATGGTACAAGGGGAAATGAGTTCTCGCAGGACTCAATCAATGTAAATAGTTTTTCAGCAAATTTTCAGGGATTCTCCAGCTATGGGTCACTGGTTTTTGTAAAAAGCAAGGATTTGAAGCGTGGCATGCAAAAACATATACAAAATGAACAAAAAGGTTTTGAGCAGTGTGGTCTTTTGGAGAAGAATGAGTTTATTTCAGGGGTGCTTGATGAGGTGTCATTTATAGATACTATGGATGTGCTTTTTGATATGGGAAGAGCATGCTTACAGGGTGGAAATGAAATGATAAAGGTGTCATCTGTGGAGATGTATGATATAATCCAGGAATTTGAGGGGGTGGAATGTAAAAACATGAATTGTGAGATGGATGCTCATGTTGATACAAAGTACAAAACGGTTGCAAAGAAGGTGAAACCAGTTGCCTTGCCCTTGCCACCACTGGGAAGCAAGGAGAAGATAGATGAAGCTTCTATGCAGCCAAATCTTAGAGATCCGAAGAAAATTGGGCATAAATTTACTCAAGAAACTCTGAAAGAGCTGAAGATTGGTGAGAAGGATTTTCTGTTGGCAGTTGAAAGGGAATGCTTTGAGGAGATGCTTGTAAAACATGGGAAAGCCTTTGCTTTTCAGCCGCATGAGATAGGCTGTGTTGATCCAAGTGTAACAGCACTAATGGTGATCTTTACTGTTCCACATGTGCCCTGGAACCTGCGGCCAATTCCAGTACCAAAGGCTCTCTTGCCAAAGTTGATGGAATTACTAAAGGAAAAGATCAGGATGGGAATCTTGGAGCCTTCATGTGCCCCATATTCCAACAGATGGTTTACTGTACCAAAGAAAAATGGGACATTGCGCTTTATTCAAGACATGCAACCTGTAAACAAAGTCACAATCAGGAATGTGGGAGCAGGTCCAATTGTGGATGAGTTTGCAGAAGCATTTGCAGGGAAAGCTATATACTCAAAGGGTGATCTGTATTCGGGATATGATCAGTTCCAGCTGGATATACAAAGCAGGGACTTGACCACAATGAGAACTCCTTTGGGATTAGTAAGGATGTGTACCTTACCACAGGGAGCCACTAACTCAGTGGCACATATGATGAATGGAATGAATAAAGTCTTACGGGACTTCATACCACAAAAAACTATGCCATTTTTGGATGATGTGCCAATAAAGGGCTGTGATGAGAAAGACAAAGATGAGGATTTGGATTCAAAAGGGTGCCGCAAGTTTGTGGCAAATCATATAAAGGATTGTGACATGATTCTATCCAGGCTTGAAGAGGTGAATCTTACTTTATCTGGGCAGAAATCAGTGTTTGGAGTTGGTGAAGTGCTAATAGTGGGACATCTTTGTAGTACTAGTGGACGCCGACCTTGTCCAGCCAAAATAGATGCAATACAAAGAATGAAAGAGACATGCATTAATGTTACAGAGCTGAGGAGATTTCTTGGAGCATGTGTCTTTTATGTTATTTGGATCCCACATTATGCACATGTAGCAGATCCTCTTTATCAACTTTTGAGGAAAAATCAAAAATTTCTGTGGAATGCAGTACATATTAAAGCTATGCGGAAGCTGAAATATTTGCTCCAATCATCACCCACATTGAGAAAGGCAGATTATAAGTGTGGCAGGCCTGTGATTGTTACAGTTGATACTAGTCCTACTGGGATAGGATGGGCAGTAGGGCAAGATGATGAGGATGATCATAGGTATGTAATTAGATTTGGAGCAAAGGTATTAAGCTTTCGACAACGAAAGTATCCACAGATCAAGAGAGAATTATGGGGGATAGTCACTGCTCTAAAATGTGAAAAAGAATATCTTATTGGGGCATCTGTACTTGTGGAGACTGATTGCTTGCCACTTCTTGGGATGATAGCAAGTTGTACCACTCCAGATATTGCTATGCTTAGGTGGATTGCTTATATCAAGTCACTAAACCCTGAGTTTGAGCATATTGCGGGAAAAGATAATCCAGTTGCAGATATGCTATCAAGAGCTAGGTATGAAGATGAGAAAGAGATGATTAGTGACATTGATGATGTGGGTACAAAGTTCTATACTACAGCATATGCAAAAGGGGATCATATTTGCCTATCAAATGCACTTGAGTCTTTTATTGAGGAAATATATGAAGGAGATTGGTTGCTTATTGGTCAATATTTGAGTACTCTAACAAGGCAAGAAAATTGGTCTGACTCAGAATTTAAGAGGATCCGCAGAAAAGCATATGGTTACTTTCTAAAGGATGGGTATCTCTAGAAGCATCCTAAGCAGAGGAATGCTATGCCACAGAGAGTCATATGTGATAAAGAGACTCAAGGAAAGCTTGTGAAAGAATTCCATGAGAGTCTCTGGGCTGGACATAGAAGCGTATGGGCCACCTTTACCAAAATAAAGGAAAAATATTGGTGGAGAGGAATGTACAAGGATATTTCCCAATATGTGGAAACATGCATAGTATGCCAAATGTACTCAAATGTGCGGCATCGTGATGGCTTGCAACCAACCTACCCACCTGCCATGCACTACAAATGGGTAGTGGATCTAGTTACAATGCCTTTGGGAATTTGGCAGATGCGGTATATAGCACTTGCAAGAGAAGATTTGACAAATTGCCGGTATGGTTGTGTTGGGAAAATAACAGCTGATAGGGGTGAGCTAGATGTTGAAGAAGCAAGGGAATTCTTCTCTAGAATTGGTATCAAACTGTCCCTAACATGTGCTTACAATCCTGAGGGCAATGGGAAAAGTGAGCGAGGACATCCTCCAATCATTAAAGCTTTGGCTAAGGCATGCAGAGAAAGGATGAGAGAGTGGCCAAAGCTGCTACCATATGCCTTGTGGGCTGACCGTACAACTCATAGCTCAGTGACAGGATACATGCCTGCAGAATTAATGTATGGTCAGAAGCCAGTGATGCCAGTTGAAGAAGTAATTCTAACTTGGAACGTATTGCCCTGGGTGGAAGGATTGAGCAGAGATGACCTCCTTGCATTGCGAATAAGACAGTTGGAGAGGAGGCCTGGAGATATAGAGCTTGCTAAAGCTCGCTTGAAAGATGCAAGGTTGAAAAATAAAGAAAGATTTGATAGTAGACACAGACTCCGGCCAAAACCTATTGAAGAAGGTGATTGGGTTCTAATGTACGATAGTAGCCTTGACAACCAATTCACTGTTCAAAGAAAATTTGCAAAAAGATGGTTTGGCCCTTACATTGTCAAGCATGTGCATGGAAATGCCACGTATACTCTGTGTGAGCTTGATGGAACAGAAGTAAAGAATCTTGTGGCTCGCAAAAGAATCAAGATATTTAAAAGAAGGCATGATGGTGATCCTTTTGATTCACAAGAGATTCAGGATGAGAAGCTTGACAGTGGTAGTATGGATATGATTGAAGAGGAAGAGGATAATCTTCCTGGAACTGCAGAAGATGAAGACGACATCCAGTTATATGTGGACCTTGATGATGATTTGGCACATACCAGAGGATGTGCAGGTTTAGAGGGGGTGGATGTCGTGCCATGGTACGTCTATGATGTGAAACCGTGCATGTGAGGCCATCAAATACACATCCAGATGCATGGGTTAAGTGCCATGAGGAGTCATTATATGATGCCATGTACATATGTTCATATTGTAAATGAGGTTCAATAAGACGAGCTGAGGTTGAGCCAGATCTAGGAGTTTTTGTATATGAGTATGGAGGATGATGTTTTTGCTGTTACTCAGAGCTCATGGGCAAGTTAGAAGCATCCAGTTATATATGATGGCATGAGGGCATACCAATGCACAAAGGAATGCATTTATGAAGGCATGGAGAAATACTTGAATGAGCAATTGGGGATTCTATAAATCACATGGGCCGATATGATGATTTATAAACTATGAAGATGTCAAGAGAAATGGAGATTTAATGAACATCACAGTGCCGAGGAGTTCATTGAATGTTGGGGAAATGTGGAGATAGAAAACTGCACTTGGACTTCATGGATCATCATGTAGAGGTACATGTATCTTATGTATATCTAATATGGAGATAGAAAACATGGGCTTGTAAGCATGTTTTCGTAGGTGTGAGAATGCTTTGGGAATCTTGTGTTTGTGCCAAAGCAGAGAATTCAAAGTGGGACTAGCGCTAAGGTTATGCTTTACAACCTTAATGCTAAGGTTACAAACAAAGCACTAAGGCTAGCAGCATACGTGGCTAGCAACATACGTGGAAAAGGAAATATTTGGGGTTTTCTAGATAGCATGGAAGAAAACGCGAGCGCAGCCTTTTACATGGGAAACTCCCGCATCAATAGCTGCAAAAGGTGGTAAGGGGCCGAGTTCTCCGCGGGAAAAAGGAGAAAAGACCAGAGGCGACGGCGGCGAACTAGTGTGTGAGAAAAAACTCTGCAGAGTGAGCGAACAGCGTCCATTTGACCAGTTTCTTTTATTCCAAAAATATATATACTGCTTGTGCCTTGTAGGTGCTAGAATTAATGGGTAAATTAAATACTACATGATGATATAATTTTGGGGAAAAGCCATTTTCAAAATCGACTGAAGCGATGCTGCTCCAGATGTTTCTCCTTCGCATAATCGGCGAGCAGCTTGTGATTGGTGAAACAAATAAAGAGATACACGCATGTAAATCGTCAGTTAAGTGTTTTATTTTATTTTATTTTCTTTAAAATTACTCTCACTCTATATGAATTGAGAGAATCGAATCTCCCATACATCAAAAAGAATTTGGAAATGAATAGAAGGACTTTGGGGAAAAAGCTAAAGAATTTGGAGCTCGGAGATTTGTGAAAAATGCATTGAAGTTGAGGGTAATTGATCTTACTTTCTACTCAAATGGATTTTGGAAATTACGAGTATGTTAAAGCTATGCCAAATGCTATATTTTGCTTGTGAGATGTTAGAATATTAAGGCAGGTTTTCAGGTGATAAAGTGCATCTCGAAATAATGGTTTTGATGGCACTGGATGTTAAGGATGTAACTAGTCACATGTATATTGGAAAAATTGGAAGGACTTGTTATGCCCACATGTGAATGGTTCAAAGGATTTCATGCAATTCTGTGCAATCATCAGGATGAACTCAAGGATGTATTGAGGCAAGTTGACACATGTAATTGTTATTGGAAATAGTGATGTTCAATACTCCTTGGGAAATTTTGTGCGTGAAATTCCTTGTTGGATTTGACATTCACTCTCACAGCTAGAAGTTTCGTACTTTCCTGGGTGTACCGCACACTTCACGACAGCGTGCTTCCATGAATGGCTGCTGTAGGTGTTTTGTTCAATATATATACTGCAGTAGCACATGCTTCTGCCCAATAGTAATCTGGCATGCTCTTTTCATTAAGCATTGCCCTTGCCACTTCACATATAACTCTATTCTTCCTCTCAGCCACACCATTCTGCTGAGGTGTATACCTGCATGTCAACTGTCTCCTTATCCCATGCTTCCGCAAGAAATGCTCAAAAGCTTTTGAGGTGTATTCACCACCTCCATCTGTCCTCAGACATTTAATCCAACAGCCATACTGCTTTTCTGCAAAAGCTTTGAAATCCATGAATTTTTCCAATACTTCACTCTTCTCCCTGAGAAAGTATATCCATGTCATCCTGCTAAAGTCATCAATGAATGTAACATAGTATAGACTGCCTTTGATAGATGGGTTTTGTGCAGGACCCCATACATCACTGTGTACTATCTCAAGTGGCCTGTTACTCATATTTCCTTCTCTAGGAAATCTCAACCTTGCCTGCTTCCCAAACTGACAGGCTTCACAAACATGCATATGTCCATCATATTTGAACCTAGGCAATCCATTGACAATGCCTCTTGTTTGCATGTTCTTTAATCTCTGTATATTGACATGGCCAATCCTCTTGTGCCACATATCAATGTCCTGTACCACATTCCTGCTCTTTGAGAACATGGCTGATTTTAGCTCAGGAATTCCAGCATCCAGCTTAAACAATCTTCCTTCTTTCTTGCCTTTAGCAATCACTCTACATCCATGTTTAAAGTCTTCAACAAAGCATCCATGCTCATTGAATCTAACCTGTAATCCCTGTTCTACCATTTGACCAACTGAGGCCAAGCTTTTAGTGATCGAAGGCACATACAGCACATCTGACATAGACTTTGTCTGACCATTATGCATGACCAATGGTACACTTCCAACATGTGTAATGACATGCTGGGTATCATCACCTGTTTCCACATAGCCTTTTTCATCCATTGGCTTCATGTGCTCAAACCATTCTCCATGACATGTCATATGATTTGATGCTCCTGAGTCCATATACCATGTATCATCATTCTCAGCATTTGTTGTCATAGAACCCACAACATGCTTCATGGCAAACAAATGATTTGCAGTTCCATCATTGCTACTTGATGCATAGTTGCCACCATGTTGTGCATAGTTTCCACCATAATGACCACCACGTTGTGCATAGTTTCCACCATAATGACCACCACGTTGTGCTCTTCCCCCTCTCAAATCATTCTGTTTGCGAAAGCAATCTCTCGCCATATGACCATATTTGCCACAATAATGGCATTCCACATCTTGCATAGAATTTTGTTGGCCTTGCCAACGTCCTCGACCACGGGGGTTACCTCTGCCTCGCTGAGGTGCATATCCACGACCACCTCGAGCACCATATGAAGGCTGAAAATTCTGCTGTGGAGGTCTATCCTGCCATCCACGACCATTACCACCACGTCCTCGTGATGCAAATCTCCCCCTGCCTCTAAAACCTCTCTGCGAGTAGAAAGCCTGATTTCTGCCATCATCATGGCTAGAAGATGCATCCAAAAATGAATCACTGAGCTTGATTTCCTCAACCAATAAGAGTGAAACCAACTCATCGAAGTCGGGTAGACCTGTACTCCTCACTGAGATAGATGTATCAAAAGATTTGTATTCCTTGCCAAGACCACGCAAGGTAATATCCACCAAATCATCATCAGGCATGGGGGCATTTATTGTGGCCAATGCATCTGCAAACTTCTTGATTTCTTGCACATAATCATGTATGCTCCTTTTATTCCTTTTCACATTGTGTATCTGCTGTCGCAATTGAGACTTGCGAGCACTCGTATCTGTATCAAACATTTTGACCAAAGTATCCCATGCATCTTTGGGATTCTCAGCATCCTGAATGTGTATGAGCATAGCATCAGAAATGCATATAGACAAATAATGCAGCACTTTGAATGCTCTCTCTGACCATTGCTTATGAGCAATAAGTTGCTGCTGTGTAGGTTGCCGAGGTAGCTCAGGCTCTAGCTCAGCACCTGTAATGAGATTCCAAAAACCTTTCCCTTTCAAGAAACTCTTTATCCTATACTTCCATGCCTGGAAGTTCTTCTTATCTAGCTTTTCACCAACAATCTGAACTGGATTGTCCGACATGTTGCTCAATGCGTACACCTTCCGCACACTTCAAATCTATAAATGAGCCTTCCTCAGCTCAACCACACTCCAATTAATGTTCCAGATACTCCAAGATAGCCAACAAACTCCAAATTTGATGTAGAAAATCAACCTGTAATCATCCTAGATGAACTGACTCACGCAGTGCGGGATACCCTGAACTGACACGCCTTCCAAGGCTCCAAATCGCAATGTAATGGTGCAATCAAGTATAGGAAACTTGCATTGACACCTAATGAACCTCAATGTTGAGTATCAACTCCATCTGACATGTGTAATTATCAATTTTTGAAAACCCCTTTCTCTGTTTTTGAAAAAACCAGAAAAACCAGAAAAACCAGTAATGATTTGGCTCTAATTTCTTCAATATTTCACCAAATTGAGCAACCAGGCATTCATTGGCTTAGCAATAGTGTCCATCAACTCCATGTAAGAGGAATTTGTCCAATTGTAAAACACCAAAGATTAATTGCTCAATTAAAATGCTCTGTTTCTCTGCAACCAGTGGACAGCCTGTTTTAATCAGCTCATTCCCAGCTCAATTAAGCATCATTGACCAAACAAATCACATAGCCCTCTTCTCCAAGATGTAAAGCATCCAATTGCTAAGGAATTTGTGTAATATATCAAGCACCAAGTGAGAATTTGACCTCCTCGCTCCAAAATGAACAGTTTTCTGCCCTATTTTCTCTGTAGATTCAGCGCCGCCTGCTGTAGAGTCCTTTGGGAGTGATTAACTTGCTAATTGAAGAGCTAACCAAGTCCCCAACACACTTGGGTATGTGTGCAACCAGTCAATGGTTGAATTTTTGCCAAAAATATGCTCCAAATGCATCAAATCTTCACCTCCTTTTCTCTATTTTGTGAGAGGTCAAAAACCAGAGTTTTCCACTCAATTAAATGCATGTAAATTGCTCCAAAATCACAGTAGGGCTTGCATAGAAGTTGCCAATACATCTCTCATTGTCAGATACATGTTTGCTTTGCCAGAATCACACATATTTCCACCATACATCAATGTTCCCAAGCTTTAATGGAAAGCTTCAAAAACCAGAATTTTGCTTTGCTTTGATTTGCTCTAAAATGCTTTGCTTTTGCCTGTTTCACCTGCAATCCGCTCAAGGATGTTTAGAGGACCTTACCCGGTAGGCCAAGCTTTCAGATCTGATAGTATTTGGTGTGCTCCAAGCTTCACAGCTCCAATGGCAGCTTCACAGCTTCTTTTCACAGCTTCTTCTTCCCTCTTCACTCACTCACTCATAAACCCTAATAAACAGCACAAGGCTCTGATACCATGTTAAAAGAACGGTAGAGGAGGAGGAGACACACACACAGGAGCAAACCCTAATGTATATTGCAAACCCTAACCATAGAGGGAAACCATGTCCACTCTCACACAAAGCATAATGCACTAATCCATAATCCACACTCTACTAACCCTAGCTAATGTCCACACACTATGACCAGCTGGACACGCGGTCATTTATGTCTCACACATGTTCCTACCTAATCTGCCAGCACATAGCATAGCTGGCTCACACTGACATCGAGCTTGAATCTCAACAATGATGAGCCTACATCACCAAATTACAAGAAACTCTTGATTCAATATTGGGGACCTTGTGCAAGGAAGAAAGGTTTGACAGATACTCAAGCTTATGCTGATTGTTGGAAGGGATATTGGCAAATTAATGAGGCAGAACAACAAGTATGGGAAAATGCTGATGCAATTCTTTGGTCGTGGAGACCAAGGAATCCACCACCATACAAAAGAATCAAGATACCAGAAAAGGAAGCCCGTAAAGCAAAAGCATGCTTAGGCTTGGCTTGTGAGGATGAAGCTCATATTGATGGTTCCTTCAATGAGGAGTAGCATTTGTAGATGCAATATTGACAATGTGGATTTTTAGGTTATAACTCTAATATCCAAAACAGATGTACTTTTGTACTATCTTCTTTATTTTTTATTTTCACTTATTGAATGAAATTTTTCTTTGTGCCTCCTACATTTTTTTTATATAATAATGTTTCTATCTTATTTGTTCAATTGTTTCATAAATTTTGTGAAGTGTACCACTCAATTGGTGCAGGTCCTTGTTTGCAAAGAAACAAATACCACTTTCTTATTAATGGTGTTTATCAACACCACCTTCCTACATGATTATCAAACTCCTTTCAAAATATGTTTATGCACAAATACTAATTATACCACTTTTTTGGTTCGAAAAGTGATTATCTCAACACTACCTTCCTCCGTTCTATATTAAGAAATTCCACAATAACTTTTCCCACATTAAGTGGGAAATTCCCATAATACATGAAACCTCTCAATTTCAAAATTCCCATAATGCGGGATTTTTCCCATAATACCTAATACGGTCTTATGGATAGACTCTCTCTATGAGCTTGTGGGTTTGTGAATGTTACATTCTATGCTTGCTTAAGCTTGTGGGTTAGTAGATGCACGCTTATGGGTTTGCTGGCATTAGGGAAAGCTAAGATTTAATCAATGTTTGAATGGGATTAAGAGATTGCCATGCATTGCTTGTTCTCTTGATTAGTGTAGTGGATTTAAGGGATTGAGAGATGGATTGAGATAATGAATGGTTGAATCGTCAAGTGGTGGTTCATGTATGTGAGCTCTCCCTCATGGGATAAGCCTTCATGCACTAATCGGGTCAAGTCCTCGGATTGACATTGTGTTTCTTAACACATTTGTTGATCGGTAGTACTCTATGAGCACTATATTGCACGGTAGAGAGAACCGCTCTACAATGGCGCCGCTGTTAGGGAGCGAGGGCCTACATTAGTTGAGCACCATACACACACTACCACTCCTTGTTAAGCTCCAATCAGTTGCAAAACTGTTGGATAGGAGAGCAGGCCTTGGGACTAATTTTGGTACTTATTTAAGACTAATCTGTTGTTAAATTCTCTTTATTTGTCTTGCAATTTGAGTGTGATTGGCTAGCTACGCTTCTCCCTTGAGGTCAGGACAAGGATTCAACACACAGGAAGGATTGGAGGTAGGCGCTCAACCTGCCAATTTTAATTTGTGTGCGAAAGAGAGGCCTGTTTTTGCATTTCCGTCATTCTGTTTGAGGATAATTTTTGCTATATGAGGTTAATTTTTACAGTTTTAATTTTCCGCATGTTCGTTTTATTTTCTGTTCTGCATCTTTAATTTTGTGCATTTTAGTTCTCTGTTAAACCTGCACCTGTAGAGAAACTAAAATCTGTACACACACATGAAGACTGAACATTTTGAATTCGCTGCAAATCTCACAGCTGCACAGGCATTGAATTCGCTGCAAATCTCACAACTGCACACGCATTGAGTTCACTACACATGCACTTCAAAAAAGTGAACAGCGCACGTGCGGAGAGACCCACACACCGCACCAAAAAGACCGCCACCGCACCGGATAAGGGGGTGCAAAAAAAAGGAGGAAAAAAGTGGAAAATTTTTCATTTTTTGCCACAAAAAATTGGGAGGTTATCTAACTTTTCAAGAGGAGTTAGAAAGCACCCGTCGTCGAAATTTCGGTCCCGGAACCATTTTCCCATAGTGAGTCAGTGTGGGAAACTGGTAAATTTTAGGCAATTCTCGATCCTGAAAAAATACGCTATTTTTTTGGCCTAATGTGTTTGAGGGGGTTCAAAATGGGTTCTGGCAAAGTTTGAGCCAACTTGAAAATTTTCGGATTTTTTTGAAAAAAAAAACTTAAAATTTGACCTTATGCACTTGCGGTCGGGACGTCATATAGACACTGCCATAGGGTCTAGGGCACCTTCTAGAGTACCTACGTAGGAAAGTGGGACCCAATCGGTAGGAAACATTAGGGCCAAAAACGTCTCAAAATGGGCTGTGTAAGGAATTTCGCTAACTTGCTAATTAGTAGAATGTTGACGGTCAAAACGGCTCCAAATTTAGCCGTTTTGGGTATTTAAAGCGTATCTATCTGACTGAATACGTATCTAAGTGCATATTTTAAAATCTTAAAAAATAGATCGTTTTCATGCTACTCTTTAATGGCTCGTCTCGAAATTTGTCCTCTTTTAGTGACTACGTGGCAAAATGACCATTCTCTCCAAACGCGCTCTTATCCATTCTCCAAAAAAATTTCACTCCTCTGCTTCTCTAAAAATTTCACAAGCTACATCTCATTCTCATTCTTCTGTGTCTCTCATGATCTAATAGCTCTGCTTATACTTTTTGCTCGGTTAGTAATGAGTGATACATCTAATCGAAAGTTTCATTTGAACATCAAGCTCAACCAAGAGTATGCAACTACACGGAGTGTCTACCAAAGATCCCTATCATGTGCAAATGAAGCTCAACATCTTCGCAACGAAGGAAAGAAGCATATTGACCTATGGACAGATGGAAGTCTATATCCACCGGATCCCAAAACAGGAAGGTATCCTTCTTTTCACACACCACATGATTTGATTAGATTTGTTGGTGATGGGGAGGATGGCTTACTTGGTTATAGTTCAAGACTATCTCAATCACATATTAATTATGCAGAATATACTACATATCTTCAAAATACTTCATCTTTGAATGCAAAAAAAATTTTAGAACTTGAAAACGAAATAGTGTCTTTGAAACAAGAAAATGATCAATTGAAATCCTTAAAAGAAACTCCAATAGGATTAAGAGCACGAGTAAAACGAATGCGGGATGTAGTTAACTTAACAGAGAGATCTGGACAAAGAAAAAAAAGGTTAAAACTTGTAAGAGATCATGTTACTAACCTTCTAGGATTTGACATGTCTAATGCTCAGGAAAGGGTGAGATTTTTGAATGAGCTTATGAATAGGTCGGATATCTTGAAACTTTTAGAACTTCCTGAAAATCAAACTAAAAAAAAACTGGTCTTTCAACATCTATTAAAAGATATGGACTTATTAGTCCAGCCTTCCCAAATGCAAGAAGTTTGTGACACAGTGGGAGTGAGTAGAAAGGGATACAGAGCCATCTCTAAAACCTGGTTCAGGGTCCTTAAGTATTACAAAATCAAAGCTTTTGGGTTGCCTAGACCTCACAATGTTGGAAAATATAGAACTATGTTAAATGAGGAAATTTCTAAACATTTCGGAGAGTATTTCCATATTGAGGGAACAATGCCATATGAGAGACAAAAAAAAAAATCATCTTTTGAATACAACGTTTATAATAATATTTGGATGAACATTAGAAAAGTCCAATCTTTTATGGTGAGATATTACAACATAAGAGAAATAGATTGTGAAGGAAAACTTGTATTTGTTTTAAAATTAGATGAAGCTCAAATCCAAAAGTGTCAAAAAATGGAAAGAATATCTATATCCCTAATGAATAAAGCATTGGACTATAGTCAGGGTAAGCTTGATTCTCCACACCACAAAACTCAATCAGAAATGGAGCTATGGTGGATTGGATCAGCTCAGGTACCAGTAGAGAGTCATGAAACATTAAAGTGGCTCTTCTCAAAAACAGACATTCCTTCAGTTATTCAGAGCCAGAATACAGGTGAACACCTTCATGTTGATGACGTAGGTGATTTCATTGTGGAATGGCATTTGAGTGCCGACCTCAAGGCGTTGAAGTGTATGTTTGGTGTATGTGGAGGAGCAAATACCAAATATCCATGTCTTTATTGCATGGCAAGCACAGGGACAAAAGAATGGCTTGCAGAAAATGAGATTGGAAAACCACCATCCAGAAATAATGTGAATATTGTCGATTATCCAACTTCTGTTAAAATATGGGATCCAATTCTACCAATACATTTGAAGAATGTGCATATATGCACACTGCATGCAGAGATAAGAATCTTGGACAAATTGCTCAGACTTCATCTGGACTATGCATATTCTATTAAGCCGACTAAACTTGCAGATGAGTGCATAGAAAAGTGTGAAGCCTTGCTCTCTCAAATGGGTTTTCATGGTGGGGAAGTGCATCTTAAAAAAGATCCTGTTCTTTCTGGAGGTACAGGTGATGTTCTGCAAGATGTTTCAATGGGAGGAGCAAAAGCGAGAAGATTTTTGAGCAACCATGACACCAAACAAGTCAACGCAATGTGGAACTGTTGGAAACAGCTGTGTGTCATCACCACAAATGTCAAAAGTAGACCAGATGTAGCCAACAAACGTATGGAAGTTTGGAAAAAACTCGATAATTTTTTCAAAGTCCTTAGACGACAAGTTGGTTCAAATACTTATGCAGATGATTTCAAAAACGCAATAAAGCTTTTGATCAAAGCTATCACAGATGCCTGGGGAGAAAAAGACATAACTTATTACTTGGTGAGTATTCAGACTTATCAAAACAGTTATAAATTGGTGTGTCCAGACCTATTACTTGAAATTTCTTAAATGTACTAACAAAAATTTTCTTTGTAGCATATTCTTTACTTGCATGGACCATATTTTGCTACAGAAGGACCACTTGCAACATGGAATACACAAGGATTGGAAAAGTCTCATTATCAAGCGAGAACTTCCTTTTTTAGATGTACCCGAAGAGGAGGAGGTGGACAAAGAAGAAGCAATGCACTTAACGAATTATTCAATTGGTTCTACAGGAGGCAATTACAAAGGATGAGATCAAAGACCCAGCAATCTGAAACTACACCAACACCTCAAGAAAGAGACTAATGATTACTAACACATTTGTACATCTAACAAAAAGTTTTGCTGAAATAAAGTTGGTCCTTGCAAAATATTGTGTACATTAGTACTTGATTCTCTTGGGACTTCTTGGCATGTCACCTCTGTATCTCAAAAATTTTCTCCTTCTATAACCTCCAAGGAGATTGATATCTGACACCTCAGCTGCAGCTGCATAACTAGAGTAGCAAAGAAAGTATCCTGCTCTTGAGGCATTGAAACCTGCAGCATATCCAAAGATTCTAAGAGCAGCAGCTCTCTCTAGAAGCAAAACCTTGTTAGCATTTATTTGAAGGGGAGTATATCCCATAAACCTTGACAACACCTTGAAGGCAAATATTGGCAACTCAGCATCTTCAGAGAAGTTCATGTGGAATGCACAGAACACAGCCTTATCCAATGTAGGCAAATAGTGCATGAGAGCAGATGAAGGCCTTCTTGACCTTGTTT
Organism: Cibotium barometz; assembly: GCF_041138505.1. Lineage (NCBI taxonomy): Eukaryota > Viridiplantae > Streptophyta > Polypodiopsida > Cyatheales > Cibotiaceae > Cibotium > Cibotium barometz. The sequence continues at coordinate 33,194,057 of NC_141068.1, forward strand.
CTGTAGATTTCACTCTGGTGCCTCTAGCTCTTCCCAGAAAATCATCCTTATCAAGCAATTCAATCTGCAAGACAAAAAACTCAATTAAAAAAAAATACAATCACAATGACATTTAACAAAGGATTAAATGGAAGCTACCTTCTGCAACTCATCCTCAATTACAACTTTGTCTTTCATCAAGTTGCAAGAGCCAACCCTTTCCACTTTATCAGAATCTGGCTGAAGCTTGAAATCTCTGCCAAAAGACTCAATACCTAACTCAATTAGCCTGTCCTCAAAATCCTCATCACTCAAGGAAGGTTTCCCCTCTTCCATTTTGTTAAGGCACAAGGCAAGTGCATCAGTAGCAGGGATAAATGAGTTGTCAGATGTTTGCAAATCAAGTGCCAAAAACTCTTCCTTTGGCTCTACTTCTGTATCAATAAAGTCTTTGGCCACTTCACAAGCTTCTGAAATTGCTGCAATACAGTAGTCTTCTCTGATATTGAAGAGACATTGAAGATAGGAAAGGGGAATAAAATCTTTTTCATTGATATAAAAGAAAGGAAGGTTTGGAAGAGTAACAGAGGATTCAGATATACTTGCTACCTCTGAAGGCTCTTCAGTAATAGTGGAAGCCCTAAATTCTGCAACATCAAGATTTGCACTTTCTCTCTCCTCAGCTTGAACATCAATTTCTTCCTCTCCTAAAATTTCACATTTCTCTAACTTTGAAACTGTGGTGACAATTAAGTTTTCTTCCTCATTCTCTGCATCAATTTCTGGTTGTTGCTCTTTATCCTGTATCTCTGCTTTCAAAAATAGGAAGAAAAGAAAGGAGACATCCTTGGGGACAAGGTTGCAATGTTTTTTATGGATAGGACAAGAAATGGATGAAGGGCATGTGAAAGAAGTTCTATTTGAAAATCTACTGAACCTCTTTGTTACTTTAGCTTTCTCCACGGATAGCTGTGTAAAATCTGTAAGGTGACAAAAATCATGGTCTCCGACACGAAAACAATGAGCTTGAATTGACATTTCAAATTGGTTGTACTCATCTTCAAGAATGTCCTTGAGCTTCAACAAAACATCTGAAAGAGAAAACCTTGGATTGAAAATCTCCACTGCATCAAAGTATACCTTCATATCATGACCATCTTGCAAAATAGCATTCAAGAGCTTCTCACTTGGGCTTTCTTCAACAAGCTCATGTCGACCCGCAACACCTTTACTCATTGAGATATTTGACAAAAATGACTGAAAAATTCTGATGTGCCAGAACCAAGCGAAAATGAAAGGTCCAAAAAGAATGGATTGACTCTATCGCTTGGTGCGGGATTTGACAATTCCAAGGTCTCCAAATAAATTTTGATTTTTGCAAAACAGGGTTTGGAAGAGAAAACGGTGCACAACTTGATCTGACGCAAATGAGTGGGGAAAAATTTTAAAAGCGCGTGACTAAAAGACATTAAATAGTGACCGTTCAAGCCACGTGGCAATAATGATTATATACCACGTGTACTCAACGGTACTCTGTACGACATATCTTAGGTATAAATACTAAATAATGTTAAAAATATTCATTTTTTTCTCCGTCACTGTCTCAAGCACCTTTTGTTTCTCAACCCCACTTTTCCCATATCAAGCGTTTTCAAATCCCTACCCGGATCAAGCGATAACTGACATCCGAGATCTTTGCATTCTCCGCATCGCTTCGTTCCTGCCCGAATCAAGCGAATACCTACATCCGAACCTCCCGGATTGTCATCATCGCTTCGTTCAGGTCTGCATCCTGCATCAAGCGATAAACTACATCCGAACCTCCCGGATTGTCATCATCGCTTCGTTCGGGATTCTTCTTATTTTTACCTCGTGCCCGAATCAAGCGATTGTCACCTTTCATAAAGTTTGGAATCCCTTTATCGCTTCGTTCGGGCTACTTCATTTTTTGGTCCTATAATACAAATTGCTTGATCTGGTCTCCTTTTCTAGCTTTAATGGCAAGGACGAAGCAGACTGCAAGGAAAGTTTATCCACCATTGCAGACTGAAAAAGCTGAAGACAAGCCAGGTCCTTCCGAACAGGAAAAGCCCCTTCCAAAGCCTCGTGCGAGGGCGACAGCAAGAAAGAGATTGAATTATCAGGTGAAGTCCTTAAGGGAGATAAGAGCAGCACAGAAATCTACAAGTCTCCTCATCCCTCGACTGCCATTTACACGGGTTGTCAGGGACATATCAGAAAGGTTGGTTGGTAAAATGAGAAACACATATCTTCAGAAAGTTCGATGGGAAACCCAGGCCCTCATGTGTCTTCAAGAGGCTGCTGAAGATTTTTTAATCGACTTTATGAATGATGGCTACATTGCTGCTGCATTTGCTCATAGGATCACTCTTATGAGCAAAGATTTTGTGCTGGTGTCCAGACTTAGATATAAGTTTGACAAAGCTTTGGAGCCTATTCCAAGTCAAGATCTGAGAGCTTTTAAAATTCTTAATATCCCTCCAGCAAGGCAACCCAAGCAGTCTGTTGTTATTGAAGATATTTCTCATCCTTATGATACAAGAAAAGCTCAGGATATCAAAGAAGAAGTTGAAAAAGAGAGAGAGCAAGAGAAAATTTCAGAAGATGCACTTCTTTCTCAGCAAGCTGAGATTCTCCATTCATCCAATTCAGAGCTTTATAAGAATGTGACAGGTCAGATGATTGTAGATGTGTCCATGCCTGGAGAGGATGAGGTGTATTGTGACATTGCCCCTGAGGACACAAGCATGCTTGTAAATCCTAATATTGAGATATCTGACACAGTCCTCTTCATCTGCCTGAGGTTTGTAGGGATTTGCTTTTGTTTTCTTGATGAATTTCCTAGGAACCATATTTTGTTGACATGTTTTGTTTGTGTATCCAGATGTCTTATGAGGGATCTGCATGAATCAATGGCTGTGCAAGTGACAATTCTTGATCCCCTTGTTACACAGTGCCTTTTCAATAGGCAAGGGGATCTTGCAAGTTTTCTCAAAAACCTTGATATGCTTACCTGCAATTACATTGTGTACCCTTATGTTGAAGTGTAAGACTCATTCTCAATTTAATACCTTTTGCCTATTATAGACATGACAGTATTCATTACTAATTTAAGTACTCATATTATCACAGAGGCCATTGGAGTCTTATTATTATCAATCTATTGGATAGAGATGTGATCTTTATGAACTCTTTGGCATCCATCCATGGGAGAAGTAAAATGTAAGACCCTCAAATTTTGCCATGTGTTGACCCTCAAATTTCTTGCATGATTTCAATTATTTGGTTGACCCTCAAAATTTTTTGTTTGCAGTGCTGTCAAACTTATCTTGAGTTTTCTAGCCTCTACCTATGTAGACTACAAACTTGAAGATTTTAAGTACTTCAATCAGGAAGTTCCCTTGCAAAAAGACTCAACATCTTGTGGATGGATGGTTCTTGCCAATGCTTGGAGATTTCTTGAGTCAAGATTCAGAATGACAACACTTCCTGTAAGTTCATGAATAAAAGCCATTGATTGATTTAGTGAATACATTGAGTGACCTGTTTTCTTACTTTTTTATTTTCTTTTGTCTTAGTTGCATGAGTATTCAGATTCTTGGGTGAGTTGGGTAAGGGAGAAGGCAGTGTCCATGGTTTTGAGCAGATCCATCAATCCATATGATCCTGATTCTCCCTTTCCACCTGGAGCCAAGGCTACAACTTCAAAGAAAAGGAAAAGGGAGAAGAAGGAAAGCAAAGTCAAGGATGACTCATTCAAGAAGGAAAAGACCTCTGCCAAAGAGAAGAAGAAGAGAAAGAAGAGCCCTTCCAAGAGCAAGTCTTCCAAGGGGAAAAAGAGCCATTCTAAATTAAAGATCCCTCAGGCTACAGAGAAGATCCCTATCCCTCCTGTTAAAGAGAAGAGCCCTAGCCCTCTTGCTAAAGAGAAGACCCCCAGTCCTCCTGCCAAAGAGATGAGCTCTTCACCAGCTCAAGGGAAGACACCAATCAAAGAGAAGATCCCTAGTCCTCCTACCAAAGAGAAGAGCTCTTCACCAGCTCAAGGGAAGACACCAATCAAAGAGAAGATCCCTAGTCCTCCTATCAAAGAGAAGACACCTATCAAAGAGAAGACCCCTGTCAAAGAGAGGAGTGCTGCTAAAGGTCTTCCTTTTCACTCACCAGTGAAATTTAAAATTCAGAAGCGTCGTTTGTCCAACAAAGGTAGTAAGAAGGCAAATGTTGGCTCTCCATTTAATTTCTTGTTCAAGTTCCCCAAGAAGACTGCCAAGTCTCCAAGGCCAACCTCCAAAGAATCTTCTCCAAAACCAGACCCCACTGCCAAATCTCCCTCGCCAACACGTGAAGGTCTCAAAGAGGAGCCCAACTTACCACCATTAGGGGAATCCACTCTAAAGTCTTCCTCTCCAACACCTCAAGTTCTGAAAACTCCAGAACTTGAACCTCAATCAGCAAAATTTGATCGAAGCAAACAGAAGAGAGAAAGATTCTCTAAAGATGCAGGGTCATCTCATGCCAAAAGGAAAGTTGATTTTGCAGAGTGATTCCACATATTGGATTTTGTTTTGTTCATTTTGTCCATATGAACACAATTTTTTGGGTTACTTTTCTGTAAAATTCTGTATCAATAATTTGATATCAATCTGTTAAACCTTATTTTGTGTCGCGAACAATTTGTTAACCAATTTTGTGAAGAAGACGAGACGAAATCTAGCAGAATATATTGATTACATTATCATTTTCAACTATACAAACTTGCCCTTGCAAGTGGCTCAAATACAACTTTCTTTGGGGGGAGACATGTGATGCATGAGGTTACACTCTCCATCCTTGTACGGATAACAATATCATCTACTTTGAATCTATATTCGGGTGATATTTCATCCAGAAACTCAAGCGACTCTCTAACATGTTGTAGTCGCCAGTTTGATGTTACTATGAGTTTCCTTGGATCTATGAATGGATGGACTATGATGTTAAATTCAAACTCTGGACAATTCTCTTCAGAGTCCAAAGGGACCCAACTACCAAGCTTGCTTTTCCATCTCCTATAGTCATAGCCCAAAACTAAGGATTGGCGACACAGTTGGTATGAGATGGACAAAGAATTTGGGCTTACTCTACAACTGATATTGTCCCCCATATGAAAAGTTTCCTTGGTACTCCATCCTTCTCCAAGTACAGTGTCCAGATCAGTCAGAGATAGTCTTCTATTAAGCCACATCGTTCTTGTCCTCTCCAATTCCATTGTTTTGAAACATGCCACAAAGACATGTATAGGCAAGAACCATTGAAGTTTAATCCTTCTTGAAATCCTTCCAGGAGACATTGCTTTAAGAATATCATCTTTGATTTTGGATTTGAAGCTTGTTATGGTATTTGGATCAGGAACTTCCCATTCTAGTGACATTATTGTGGGAATAGGTATGTCATACAATTCTCCATGAACACCTTCTCTTGATGGAACCCTGTATTCTGCAAAATACACAAATAAATCCACTGATTTGTAAAATGAAGGTGGTTTGTCTGTGTACATGACATCTGCAATCCCCTTGTGAATTGCCTTGAATGTGCCACTTAAGCTCTCAACAGGCTGCCACTCCACAGCTGTTGACGGAAAGATAACTGAAATGAAACAAACAACAAATATATCAGAAAGAGAAATATTGTGTTGTGTCAAATAGATAAAGGTTTGTTGAATTACAGTAAGAATGGAGAATTGGATGTTCATCCAAGTTCAACACCATATCTTTGGCCATGTAGACATGTTGAACTTTTGCAAGCCAGCCATTGTCGGTAACTTTGAATGCAAGAACACGACCTTTCCAATGGGATTTCACTTCATTCCGCTTGGTTCTTTTCACCCTGTGGGCACCTTTGCAAGAGGGAAGCATTGTTACCCAATCATTCACACGAAAAGACATGGGTTTCCAAACACCATCTTCTCTCGTGTTATGAAAATCACAAGAAGTAATATTATGAGAAGGACGACGTGAGGACGCCATAGAAGCTCACAGACAAGAGAAAAATAGTGAATCTTTTGAATAGTGAATCTTTTGAATAGTGAATCTTTTGAAAGTGCAAAGAAGAAAGAATAAACCATATGCCAAAATGAAAGGATGGCGGAAAGTAGACGTATGATGTTTTGTCATTAATAGCGTTGTTTTCAAGGCCTGAAAAGAGGATTTCGTATCTTAATGCTGGATTTTTTGAAATAAAAAATGGAACAAGCTGTCACTATTTTGGACCCAAACTTTAATGTTAGCCATCGTAAACGTCTAAATTTAGGCGTTTTAGCCGTTCGCCACTAAAATAGAACCGTTAAGAAGACATTTGGAGGAGACAAGAATGCCATACTTTTGTATACGTGTCAATTCACAATTGGACAATTTCTTAATCCTTGGATTAACAAACAGCCCTTTTCTAGCCGTTTTTGGCCCTAATGTTTGGCAAATATTGCTGAAACCTTTTCCGAATCCCAATTTGATACCCTTTCTAGGACAACTAGCTCATTGTCTATGGACAATCTAGGGCCATCAAATAGTCATCCCTTATCCCCAAATAGGACACCCACAAGATCTTTTAATCCATTTGAAGCCGACACCATGGGGTTACCACTCAATGTGAGACTTCAATATGTCTACACGAATGCTCAAGGAGCTGAGATTTTTAGGGATCCACAACAACGGTATCTCGTTAAGATTGCGGACTTTTTCTCAGAGCTTGATAGAGCACCTCTAGTCAATGACCAGGGTAACATGTACATGGGTGGAGATGGTGTTCGCTACGAAATCACCTATCATCCAGAGAATGTAGACAAATTAGGAGAGCTCTCTAAGAGTGAGTTCCTAGATTTATCAAAGCCTTCCGGAGCAAGGGAGTCTAGAGATGATTGGCTCATTAAGGCGGACATGCCTGGACCATCCAATGCCTAGTCCTCAAAGCCATCCATAGATGATTTACTTTTTGTAGATCTAAATTTGGAAAGGGAAATGAAAGGCAAGAGCAAAATGGATCAGGGGGCTGAGAACCAATGGGAGTTTGTACGACAAATTCTAGTGACAAAGGTCTTTCAGGATGACCCACTTCAAGAGGTCTATAAGGACTCTTTAGAAGGATATTATGCCACAACTAGATTGCCAGAGCTAGATCTTCCTCTAGCACTTGTGGTGGTAGTTGAGAAGCTTGTAGGATACAAGAACCGAATCATTGATAAATGGGCCAATGAATACCGAACCTTAGATTGGAAGGAGATTCGTGAGCTCATGTGGAGAGGACAACCATTATTCATGGAAGTGTTCTCTACTAATACAGCTAAACCAGGAGAGACAACCTTTCTTGGAGAAACTATTGCTCCTCCCCTACGAGAGTTCACTAGAGAGGGACCATCAACATCAAAGTGGACCATTGCAAGTAGTCCAACTCTAGCACCAAGATATTATCTTACACCAAAAGTGCGACCACAGATTACACCACAACAACGTTTCTCTCACTATGACAATCGGAGGGTAGGGGAGCCAACTCAGCCTCCCATAAATGCACCTCCTGAAATGCGGGTAACAGGATCTTTGGAGAGGGTTGGTGAGGCAGGTAATAGGGGACCCACACCAATTCGGGATGCATATGGACCACCTTACCAAAGAGAGGAACCACTGAGAGTGAGAGGCCGTAGGCCTGATGATGAGTATTCAAGAGACGAGTAAGGCCATCAACTCTTCAGAAACTGATAAAGAAGTACGAAGTGTCAGGAGATCCATATGACCATGTAGCAGCATTTAGGCAAGCACTTCAAGCTGATGACTGACAAGCATATGCAAATTGAAGGGTTTGGGCTCACTCTTGAGGGAAAGGCCCTTGCTTGGTTTCAGGCACTAGAGGTATCAGACAAATCTTTACGAGTTTTGGAAGAGAGATTCATTGTGCTTTTTCCTTCATGGGGATTCAACATGACACAGTAGCAAACATCTACTCTTTCAAGCAAGGCGACACTGAGAGTGTTAGAGACTGTGTAAATAGGATGAAGCAGTACATTAATCGTTGCCCAGAAGATGAGAAGCCCACCCAGAGTCGCTTAATTTCTCTCTTCTTAAAAGGACTCAAAAATTCAACACTGCACACACATCTCTATGCAAAGAAGCATACAAATTTCAATGAGTGTTACCATGATGCTATGGATTTCATAGATAACTTCAAATTCAAAGATGGTACTGGCCCTGAGGTGCAACCTAGAGATCAGTGGGGTGATGACCAAAGTTCAGGGTCTAGCGCACTAGTAAATCCAGACCACATAGCTAACCTAGTACTAAGGAGATTGGGACAAACCTACCGCCCACCCATGCAGCCACAACAACAGCAGCAAAAGTGAATGAGGAGTGTACTACCTATTGGTCCTCATCTTTGTGGAGCATGTGGCGGTAACCATAAAACTGAAGAATGTAATACCTTTTCTCCTCTAGTCACAAATCAACCCACAAAGAAGTGGTGCCAGGCTTGTGCTTGGAATATTTATACCCACACCACACAAGAATGTACTCGCATGGCAAGAATGAGACAAGAACGTGAGCAGCAAAGGGGTGCAGTGGCTCCACAAATGCATCAATAGTACACTAATTCTGAATGTAAGCCACCGATGGCATAAGAGCAAGCACGACCTGTACTTGGATCTCAACCTCCTACTCTTGGGTTTACTCCTGTGAGGTTTGTTGACTATGACAATTCAAATATGTGTAGAGACTGGGTAAACCCAAGCTATGTGGAGGAGGAATATGCATCATATTCATCCAAGGAAAATCTCTTTGAAAGTCCCGCATATCCAAGCCAAGCACTGGAGCCTCAACCGGGGGAACAAAATTCTTTCTGGCTAGGCGGCTACCAACCTAGGACTCCAGGCCCCTCAGGTCAATGGTGGCAGCAAAGGAAAGTAGAAGCCAAACTAACGGGCCCCTGTTATGAGTGCGGAGAACCCCATTGGGCTTGTGATTTTCCACATCGTCCAAGGCAAGCAGCTCAATCCAATACAACAGTACCACAGTTTCCACCAATTGAAAGATATTGTCTAGGGGGTGTTGTGTAGAACACTTTCCAAAGGATTGTTTGCTGAAACCACATGAGGAAGGCACCTCTCAACCAAAGGTCTCACTCAACTTTGTAGAGGTAGTTCCATTGCCACCTTCATCAAATAATGAGGATGTCGTGCCACTTAGAGTCATGACTAGATCACAGACACAAAATGCCGAAATACAGACTGATGAGACACCTCGAACTAGGGATGCAAAGGCAAATCTAGTAGACAAGACCCTACATTCCAATAGAAAAAGGACCACTAGGAGGAAAAAGAACCGCAACAAGCAAACTAAGAGTGCATCCACTAGATCTCAAGAAGTCTCTAAACAAGACATGAAGGATCAAGCTTTTACATCCCAAGAAGTGCATGAGGAGCATCAACCTCAACCTGGGCCTAGTGCTAAACAAGATGAGGCTAGTACAACCGAGGATAGTTCTGGGGGTTTTGTTTTTGTGGATTAGGTGAACGAGACTCTAGATGCCATCATTGATGCTCATAGAAGTCGCATTACAGCTTTATCTGAGCTACCCAAGAAGCTTCAAGAATACCCAAACCCTCGTGAGGAGGAGATCAATCTAGCTATACATTAGCAACTCATTAGGGAAGCTCAATCAATACTTTGAGGGCCCACCTCCACCTATAGGCCCAACCTCTCTTAAGCCAACATTAGAAACCATACCAGAAGTGTCATCAAGTTGGGAAATGAAAAGTGAGCTTATCTCATAAGCTCATAGCGAGAAGTATGCACCAATTAACACCCCATTGAAAGAAGGCATTCTGCCACCACCTAGTCTTGCCTTCCCATGCAATGATGAAGTTATTGATGCTAATGAGGACATGGCAAATGAGATGTAGGCAGCAGTTCATGAGAAAGTTAATGAGAATATGTCCTCTATTATTTCACCTCCATTCTCTGAAGTGGATTTTACCAGGGGCACAAAAAACAACTTTAGACGCCCAAGCATCCAGGAGGAAGTTCAAACAATTGTTTCTCCTAGAAGTAAGCATACAATGAAAACCTTACTATCTTATTTGGGAGAATATGAGAACTGTTCTCAAACCTTGAGGATACCCTCCATGCATAGAAGGTTGACAAAGGAGATGGATATGGGTATCGTGCAAGCTATTTTGTCAGCACCAGTGGCTTGTACCTCACCTTTGCTTGATTTGATAAAGCTTCAACCGGAGTTGTGGAATGATATTGCCACATGTTTGTCAGAGCAGGTATTGCTACAAAAGGGTCACCATCAATGTACTATACACCTTGAGACAAAGCATGTTATGCTAGTTCCTATCAACAAAGTAGGAAAATTTTGTGAGGACGATCAGGGAAATGCTACCCTCCCATTACAAGTGCGAAAAGTAGCTTCAACTGCAATACTTGATAGTGGTGCAGGAGTGGGCATTGTGACAAGGTCCATTTGGGAAAAGTGGGGCAAACCAGCTAGGAGTACAAGGATGCGCTTGCAGCTAGCAGATGGAGGCTTAGAACATCCCATTAGGCTGCTAGAGAACATAATGGTCACCACATGTGGGATTGAATATGAGCACACATTTGCAGCAGTGGATTTTGGAAAGCATCCAAACTATGAAGTGATATTGGATAGACCATTCATGCGACAATTTCAAATGATTCAGGATTGGGGATACAATTATTTGTACCTCCGACATGATTCTGTCATCACAAGGGTCAACCTAAAGAATCACTCATATCGTGATGTAACATGGTCTCCAATAGATGAGTTTGATTCTGCTTTATCTGAGGGCTCAAGAGTTACATTGTCAGATGGGCGAGAAGATCTGTGGATGTGTGGAGCCTCATGTAAGGATTTCAACACTGAAAGACTTAAGGGTAATCGAAGTGTATCAGATGAGGCATACGTTCCACAACCCTTCCCTGAGCACTTAATTGATCCCTAGAATGGAGTCATGTCCTTGCAACATTATCGACATGTGCTTTACCTAAGCCAATTCAATTTTGTGACTCCGATGGATATGACATTATTCCTACATGAATGGTACAACCACGTGACCTTCTAGATGATTTGTACTATGGGGTTGCATCCACAGCACTGCATGTAGAGGAAGTCTCAGAGTGGAGGATTTAACACTCGAATCGGCTAATGATACTGATAAGAAAGACGGATGGGACTCTGATTTTGATGATGATGTGATAATCTCCAAGGAAGAGTTAGGAAAGGCACGCCTACTCTTAAGAGGAAGGGAGGTTCAAATAGAGATCCCTCGAAGCCGACCCAAATTTAAATGTTGTAAGAGCCATAAGAGAATCCGTAAACAAGATGAGAGGGAACGACGTGAGAGAACTCAAAAAGAAAATGAGGAGTTTAAGAATGAACAATCTCAACCACCACCTCACTTCTCAGGAAAGACCAAGTAAAACGATCAGATGGATTCCAACCAAGAGAAAAGCTAAAGACTATTAGCAAAAATCACAAAAAAACAAAGAGACCAAAACAAAAACTCAAGTCTGTCCAAGCACAAGATAGTATCAAAGACCAAGTAAAATGATCAAATGGATTCCAACCAGGAGAAAAGCTAAAGACTATTAGAAAAAATCACAAAAAAACAAAGAGACCAAAACAAAAACTCAAGTCTCAAACCGATTCAAAAGAGAGTGTCGGAAGTGCAAAGATAACGGTTGAACAAAAAACTCTGATGCAAGATTGCAAAAGGAAGCTCAAAACCGCATGGTCTTCAATTAGTGATGACTCAAGTGGACAAGAACAAGGTCTCAATGTTCCCCCCAACTTCACACATTACACTCTTCAAGATCGGAAGATTGTTCTTCAACAGCCCATGCGACAAAAGCCAAACATGCTAGGGGTTTCATATGATGGTCCAGAAGATGCAAAAAAAATGATATCGCTAAGCCAGGAGAAGAGCCTCACTATGTGTGGATTGCCACAAACTTGTCCTTAGATGAGGAGAAGTTATTAATTCAAACAATAAAGGAGTATCGCGATGTTTTTGCTTGGAGTTATAAAGACCACAAAGGAGTTGATCCAAGCATATGTCAGCATACGATTCCATTGCGAGGAGAGGATGCAAAGCCTTCCAAGGAACGTCCTTATACTTACAACAATGAGAATTTTGCATGAAAGATAAAAGAAGAAATAGATAAGCTCTTAGAGGCAAAATTTATCTATGACATTGAACACACTAAATGGGTCTCCCCTATTATAGTGGTGCCCAAGAAAAATGGAAAACTTCGAGTATGTGTAAACCTCAAGAAGGTAAATGCAGCTACTGTACGTGATCATTACCCACTTCCAATCACGGATCATGTTTTGGAACGTGTTACAGGGAAAAAGTCATATAGTTTCTTGGATGGATTCTCCAGTTACAATCAAGTGTCAATTGATCCGAAGGATCAACACAAGATAGCCTTTGCAACTGAAGATGGAATCTTTGCCTATCGTGTTATGCCATTTGGTCTAACAAATGCACCTGTAACCTTTCATGAGTCATGTATTCAAGGAGTACAGGTTAGGCTATTTCTTGAGATATTCATGGATGATTTATGTGTTCACTCACAAGAGCGTGATGATCATATAGAACACCTCAGACTTGTGTTTCAAAAGTGTCAAGTTTATCATATATGCTTGAATCCTGACAAGTGCAAATTCATGGTAAGACAAGGGAAGATTTTGGGCCATATTGTTTCTCGCAATGGTATTTCAATAGATATGGAAAAAATTGATGTCATTGTCTCATTACCTCGGCCTATCAACCCTAAAGGGGTACAAATATTCATGGGACATTGTGGCTATTATCGTCGATTCATCTACATGTACGCTGTCCTAGCCAGACCATTATATGCTCTTCTTGTAAAGTTTAATTGGACTGATGAGTGTGAGGAATCCTTTGAAAAGTTGAAGCAAGCATTAGTGTCTGGGCACCAGATTGGAACCAATCTTTCATGTCCATATTGATGCTTCAAACTTTGCAATTGGATGTATTTTGCCTCAATCGGGAGAACATAATAAGGATTTCCCAATCTCATATGCTAGTCGACAGTTGAACAATGCTGAGAAGAACTATACCACAACAGAAAGAGAAGGTTTGTCCATGATATATGTAGTGAAAAAGTTTTGCCATTACCTTTTGGCAAACAAATTTATATTTTTTGTGGACCATCAAGCACTGCTATATTTGGTGAATAAGCCTTGTGCAACTGGAAGAATTGTGAGGTGGTTTGTCATCCTTCTTGAGTTTGATTTTGAAGTGGCAGTCCGAAAAGGAACAACTCATCTTAGGGCAGATCATTTGTCTCGAATCACCTTTGGCGAAGCTCCTGTGGGTGTGGATGATGATATGTTAGATTCAACACTTTTCCTTGTAGAGACAGCTCCTAAATGGTTTGAACCCATCTTAGAAATTTTGACAAGTGGGCAGATATAACTAGCGGGTCCTAATGTGGACCTATGGCGACCATTCAAGTTAATCTCAGGGAGATTATATCGTCAAAGTAATGATGGAGTGTTGCGGCTTATACCTAACCCTGACCAATATGAGAAGATCTTGGAATGGACACATGAGGGTATTGGTGGAATCCATGCATCAGCTACTACTAGTGTGCGACGTATAACTCAGGATGGGCAATGGTGGCCTACCATGCATGCGGATGCTGAAAATTTTATTCGTAACTGTGCTTCATGTCAAATTCAACAACCAATTCATAATGTCACATTATTCCAAATTTCAACTACACCAAGTTGGAGCAAGTATATTGTGGACTATCTTCAGCATGGTCATACTGATCGAACAATTCCTAAATATTGAAAGCATGCTATTGAAGTAAAGCAGCCAACTATATGCTGATAAAGGGCCAACTCTACAAGAGGGGCAAGGATGGCAACTTGCGCATGTGTGTATGTGAAGCTGACTACTTGAAAATCTTGACTCATGCACACACAGGTGTTGGGGGTGGACACTTTTCGGGCAATACCATAGCTAAGTTGATTAGGTGGTTTGGGCTTTGGTGGCCAACCTTACAAATGGATGCCGAAGAATATGTGAAACGTTGTGACGATTGTCAAAGGACCAAACCTCCCATCACAAAGGACAATATGCCATTGCGGCCTATGTTAAGCACACGTGCGTTTGCCAAATGGGGTATTTATTTTGTCGGTCGTCCCATTAAACCTCCAGCTCGTCATAGGCATGCCAAATATATTATAGTCGCCAAATGACTATTTGACCAAATGGGTAGAAGCAAAGGCTACAGTCAAAAATGATGCCAGAACCACAGCCAAGTTCTTGTATGAGTACGTGTTTACACGCTATGGCTTACCTATTGAAATCGTTAGTGATCAAGGTGTGCACTTTGTGAATGAGGTCATAGAGTTTTTACTTCAAGAATTTATGGCACCCTATCATCCCCAGACCAATGGTCAAGCTAAGAGTACTAACAAGATTCTCTACACAGCACTCACAAAGATTGTTGAGGGACATAGGACGGATTGGGAGCAAAAGTTACACTCGGTTCTTTGGGCATATAGAACAACCTATAAAACATCTGTGGACGCAACCCCATTTGAGCTTGCTTTTGGACTAGATGCAATTCTTCCCATTGAATTTCTTGTACCTACTCTACGAGTTGCTAAACAATTGGACTGGACTGGTCATGAGCTTTCTCAATGCATTGATGAATTGGAAAAGCTTGATGAGACCCACTTATTGGTGGTAATGGGGATGTATGCCGATAAGAGAAGACAAAAGTAATGGTATGATCAAAATGTACCAAAAATGGCCGATTCAAAAAAGGGGACCTTGTGCTCTTGTATACACTTAAGAAGCATAAGAGAAAGCTCAAGAAATGTGGCCCAGGACCGTTTGTGATTAATGAGCTTACTCCAAGTGGTGCAGTGTGTTTAGAGACACTAGAAGGTGAGCAAATGCCTAACTTCATTAATGGAAGTCGTCTCAAGAAATACAATGAACCATTAACTGAAACCATGCTTCAACAAATGCATGCTGCCCACACAACGGAAAGAAGCACATGACCTACTTAAATGTCAGGCTCAAGAAGAAGCTAAAGCTAGAGTTGCAAAAGCCAAGGAGCGTCGCGTTCTGTGTTGACCTTATAGTTGGCTACTAATGAACAATATGTCGATCCTTTCAATATTCACGTGTGTCTTCATCTTCATGAGACTACCTACTTTGTCTCTGCCTTAATTGACTCTGGTGCAGATTATAATGTTCTCTCATTTGACACATGGGTAGCCTTGGGACAACCAACACTTGTGCACATTCCTATTGACTTACAAAGCTTCTCATGTGAAGATAACCCTATAGAGGAAAAATGTGTCATTATGATATCCATTCAGGATCACCAGATGTCAGTTCCCTTTTATGTGGCTAGTAAGTCCAAGGCAGTGGTAGAGGTTGTTCTTGGTCGATCATGGTTAAGTGCTACCAATTATTCATTAGATTGGAAGAATAGACAATACAAATTGCAAATTGATTCTGATTGCATCTTGGAATCTGGTGCTCCACGAGTTTTATCATGTCAAAAGGGTGGTAGTTCTACCTTACACAACCTACTTTCAACATCTGCTCTTCAAGCTCCAAGACAAATTATGTGGATAATCGATGAGTCCTCAAGTGAGGACCATGGTTGGCATGCTCCAACTACTCGTCACTGCTCAAAGAAGGCCAAGCAAGAAGGAATTGTCAATTTGGCTACCCAAAGATGCGTACAAACTTGTACCATCTAGCCTAGTTGCTAAACCTCCTAAAAAGAATATCTTTTCCAAGCCTAAGCCTCATATTGTTACTCATTGGGTCCCAAAGCATGTTCTTAAAGCACGAGGCTATTATGAGGGTGCAACAGCACTTTGGCTTCCCAAATGCCATGGGTTACTAGAGCCAGAAGAGTGTATCAATAAGATTCCAAAAGCCACTCTTGGTTTTTCATATCAGTGGGTGCAAAGGAAATCAACACAACCTCTTCAAGATAGGATAGGTGGTTGTGATAGCACTTACAAATCTCCTTGTGTTGACCTTCCCAAAACACGTATTGAATCACCACTTGTCCCAACTTCTCCTTGTTACACACTTCCACCATCAACTTGTGTACCTAAGACAAATCCAACTTTACATGAGTCTCCTTTGAGCATAGATTCTAGCACTTCACTGCCTAAATCCTCTTATCTTGCTCAAATTCCTCGATAATTGCTATCCTTCCCACCTCTTAAGAAGGATATACCCAAAACCAAAGGTAAGGCATTAACACTACAATTGAAGCTCTTTGGTAGATCAGTGTTTGAATAGTCTCACTAATTTTACTAATGTGGTTCCTTCTGCCATTACAGGGTTGTGTTCTTTTTGAGATGATCTTATCTACTTGTTTTTTATAGGGATTGTAATGCTGGATATGAGTGTATAAAGTTTGAAGTTTCTAAATTTCATTGTTCTACGCCCAGATACCTCCTGATGGATACTTGGCGAGATACATGTCCACCATGTATTGACCCTGATAGTACTCAACCTGAACATCGCGGGGGTTATAGTGCTCCTCCTTTTCAAACTCATTCTAGGTACTTTTATGCTCCCTTAGGTGAAATTTGCTATGGGCATCACTTTGTCACTTTATTCTATCAATAGCATCATCCATTTCCACATTGTCAAGAGTGTGCACGACTCGTATTAGGGAAAGCTTCACACATTTGTTGGCTATGCCGCTCTTACTTTCGACGATATGGCACGGGCTTAATGAAACAAATTGTGGGAATTACATCCCAACGCCATAACCTTCTTGATATGAGAGTACCAGACCGAGGACCAAATCAACGTAGATTACCTAAGGAGGTTTAGGCACAACAATGGAGGGATACATGCATAAATGAATTGCAACCACCTATCTTGTAAGCCCTTCTTCCCCCAGCCTAAACATGTCAATTTTGGATCACTATGAGCACCTATATTGAGCAATTCCAAAATCGGCATTGTTTGCTTAACCTTCAAATAGAACCAATGCCATATTTTAGCGAGGAAGCACTCCTTCCTCTACCATCTTCTCCAGAGGCCGGCTTTTGTACAGGGTTGTCCTTGCATCCTGAAGTGATTTATACAATCTTTTCAGCAGAAGTGGACACGGATCCACCGCCAGTGCAAGGATAAGCACATCAACTCCACAATAAGATCAACAAGCTAGGACACTTTTCTCCCACTGGTGGGTTTTTCCTGGTGGGTTTTTCCCCTCCGCTATATTCGGTGATTGGCACCAATAACAAATTTTATTCTTTTCTTTTCTTGCTTGTTAATAAGACATTTTGCAAAGATCTCAGCAAAACAAGAGCGTACAAACATGCTCCAATAGTCCATCTACCGTGCACACAAATTAGGAAGGGGGGAGACATGCAATGCCTACAAAGAGCAAAGAGAAGCAATCTACACATTAGCAATGCATCAAGACAAACATGGCACATCAACGAGCACTACAAAAGGTGTATTCAAATCATAATCTTTTGTTGTTTATGTGCTTTTCACTTTTGCATATATTGTTTGCATGTTCACACACAGTTGGCTGGTTTAAGTTTTAAATTAGTTGTTACTATTGGCGAGTGATTTCTAGATTCTTAGAGGACTTAGTAGAAGGTATTTCTATTTGAAGATGGTGCAAGACATATACCAACAGAGTATGCTAAGTTCTTAAGCTCTAGAAGTATATTAGTTATCCCTAGTGGTAGCCACCTCTTAGGTATGGGCTAGGTGCTACGATAAACAAAAATTTACGAAACACATGCCCTAAAAAATATATAGAAGTGACTTAAGACATGACGTGTCTATGGCCATGTGGAATGCTTGGGTTGTTTTAGCACCTTGGGGCCGATGCCTTGGTTTCCATGGGGTGTACACTGACGTCTAAAAGATTAAGAAGAAGACGTACAAGGACTCTATCGCCTTGATAGATGCTGGTAGGACTCTTGGGTACATTATGGGCCCTCGAGACCGATGCCCTCATCTTCATGGGGTACTTCTTATGTCAAAAAGAAAGAAAAGGGTTTGTCGCCCTTGAGATACTTAGCGGCCTTTAGATTCTCTTGGCAGAGGTCTCTTGGCCATTGCTTGGGTCTCATTGGGATGGAACCTTCCTCTTTATCAAGCTAAAAATAATAATTCTCTTTAATCTTCTGCTCTTTAAACAAAAAAAAATAAAAACAAAAAAAACAAAAAAATAAAAAAAACAAAAAAGAGAAAGAAAAAAAGAAAGAAAGAAAGGTCCAATCACCATGGCTTATATTTAGGAGTAGGGTTGCCACTTAGGAATAACTTAAACACTTGTAGGACATTGAGAATATGGTCATAACTTAAACACTTGTAGGACATTGAGACTGTGGTCATAACCTGCGGTGTACAAACACACTTGCCTTTGCATAGCACTATCTACCACTTAGTCTCACTTTGACTAGTCTTTACTCGCTCCTTTTAGCACTCTTTAAAACTCTAATCGGCCTTTCACTTGCATGCTCACGTATGAGATTGTCATTTCTAGTTTTTTTTCAATAAAAGGCTTTACTTGTCTTCCATTGTTTTTTGCAGCTTTTGTTTCTACCGCGCCCGAGGACGTGCGCGATTTAGGAAGGGGGGAACGTTCCACGGGAACACGGACTATGGAAGGAGGCCGGAAGCAATTAATGCGAGAGAGCGGGATTGTAGCCGTGCGCGATTTAGGAAGGGGGGAACGTTCCACGGGAACACGGACTATGGAAGGAGGCCGGAAGCAATTAATGCAAGAGAGCGGCATTGTAGCCATGGGAACATAAAGACGCACATAATTTTTCCATATTTTTGTGCCGAAGTGCAATGTAAATCGTTTTAGGACAAGGTGGGTTCTAAATGAGAGTTCTAAGTGTATTAAGCAAGGCTCACTTATGGGGTTGTCCGCCCATGTGTGAAAGAGGCCTAGGGTTAGGGTTAGTGACATCTCTATAAAAGAGATGTTAGCTAAAGAAAGAGCACGTTTTTGGCCATTCTCATAAGCTATTGAGTGAAGCTCTTGAGCTCTCAAGCTATGGCAACTCTCTAACTCTCTCTCTATTCTACTCTAATGAGCATCAAGCTCGAATGAGTATAGCTCCACTTCTTTCTCTTAATCTGTTTTAGCATCATTGAAGTAGATTAATCTATGATTAGTTGAATGCTTCTTTCTTTCTCTTGTGTATGCATGCTTGTAGTGTGTGTGTGTGTGTAGTCTCCAATGATGCAAGCTCTTGCCCACTTCATTGGCAATGAGTTATTCATGGATAGACTCTCTTTATGAGCTTGTGGGTTTGTGAATGTTACATTCTATGCTTGCTTAAGCTTGTGGGTTAGTAGATGCATGCTTATGGGTTTGCTGGCATTAGGGAAAGCTAAGATTTAATCAATGTTTGAATGGGATTAAGAGATTGCCATGCATTGCTTGTTCTCTTGATTAGTGTAGTGGATTTAAGGGATCGAGAGATTGATTGAGGTGTTTGAATGGTTGAATCATCAAGTGGTGGTTCGTGTATGTGAGCTCTCCCTCATGGGATAAGCCTTCATGCACTAATCGGGTCGAGTCCTTGGATTGACATTGTGTTTCTTAACACATTTGTTTATCGGTAGTACTCTATGAGCACTATACTGCACGATAGAGAGAACCGCTCTACAGATTGACTGGTAGTTCAAGGTCGTGGGATTCTTAATAACCGCCAGGCTGGACGAGGTAGTGGTGGACGTGGTAGAGGTCGTGGAGTGACTGCCCGTGTCTGCTCTATGATTGGTGAGCCGACTTTAGAGATGGAAGAAGAAGAGCAAGCCACCATTCATGCACTTGTAGAACATCAAGGACCTAATCAGCAGTTTTCTGTTATCCAAGCTCCGGCTACTTATCAAGGTAGATCTTTCCAGCTCTTGATTGATTGTGGTAGTACGCATTCATTTCCTTCTCCAAAATGCTTGCGTAAGTTACAATTAGATCAAAAACCAGCCCAAGCAATGATTGTTTAGCTAGCTAGTGGAAAAGAAGAAGTATCCCGACATTGTGTGGAAGATCTTGAATTTGAATTGGATGGTGAATCAACCCATGGGTATTTCAGAAGCTTACCATTAGGGATTTATGATGGAATCCTTGGTATGGACTGGTTAATTGCAAACAATGCCGACATTCACTGTGCTGAGGGAAGCATCACCTTTAAGAATAGTCAAGGACAGGTAGTATCAGCCCAGGGAAAAACAGGTAAACCCAAATTTCATTTGGTCAAAGCAAATCGCCTTCTTAAGGGAGTGCGTAAGGGCCAACAGATCTTCCTTGTCAAACTCAACAAGGTAGAAGAAAGCAACCCAGATTTAGAACCCTCTTGGCTCCAGGAGTTTTCAGATATCTTTCCAGAGGAACTTACAAAACTACCCCCATCTCGAGAAGTAGATCATGGGATTGAGTTAATCCCTGGGGCTGAATCAGTTTCAAGGAGACCTTACAAAATGTCTCTTCCTGAAGCCATAGAGCTCAAGGAACAACTTAGGCAACTCATTGAGCAAGGATTCATTCGCCCTAGTAATTCCCCATGGGGAGCGCCTGTTCTTTTCCAGAGAAAGAAGGATGGCACGCTTCGTCTTTGTATTGACAAACTAGGTTATATTTTTCAAGTCTGAAGCAAGTACATTGTTATTTACAATGGGTATGTTACACAAGATAAGAGGATTTAGGCAGTGAAGTGCTAGAATCTATGCTCAAAGGAGACTCATGTAAAGTTGGATTTGTCTTAGGTACACAAGTTGATGGTGGAAGTGTGTAACAAGGAGAAGCTGGGACAACTGGTGATTCAATACATGTTTGGGGAAGGTCAACACAAGGAGATTTGTAGGTGCTATCACAACCACCTATCCTATCTTGAAGAGGTTGTGTTGATTTCCTTTGCACCCACTGATATGAAAAACCAAGAGTGGCTTTTGGAATCTTATTGATACACTCTTTTGGCTCTAGCAAACCATGGCATTTGGGAAGCTAAAGTGCTGTTGCACCCTCATAATAGCCTTGTGCTTTAAGAACATGCTTTGGGACCCAATGAGTAACAATCTGAGGCTTAGGCTTGGAAAAGATATGCTTTTTAGGAGGTTTAGCAACTAGGCTAGATGTTACAAGTTTTACGCATCTTTGGGTAGCCAAATTGACAATTCCTTCTTGCTTGGCCTTCTTTGAGCAGTGACTAGAGTAGTTGGAACATGCCAGCCATGGCCCTCACTTGAGGACTCATCGATTATCCACATCATTTGTCTTGGAGCTTGAAGATCAGATGTTGAAAGTGGGCTGTGTAAGGTAGAACTACCACCCTTTTGACATGATAAAACTCGTGGAGCAGCAAATTCCAAGATGCAATGAGAATCAATTTGTAATTTGTATTATCTATTCTTCCAATCTAATGAACAATTGGTAGCACTTAACCATGATTGACCAAGAACAACCTCTACCACTGCCTTGGACTTACTAGCCACATAAAAGGGAACTGACATTTGGTGATCCTGAATGGACATCATAATGACACATTTTCCCTCTATAGGGTTATCTTCACCTGAGAAGTTTCGTAAGTCAATAGGAGTGTGCACAAGTGTTGGTTTTCCCAAGGCTACCCATGTGTCAAATGAGCAAACATTATAATCTGCACCAGAGTCAATTAAGGCAGAGACAAAGTAGGTAGTCTCATGAAGATGAAGACACACGTGAATATTGAAAGGATCGACATATTGTTCATCAGTAGCAAGGTCAACACAGAAGCCTTGAGACGCTCCTTGGCTTTTGCAACTCTAGCTTTAGCTTCTTCTTGAGCCTGACATTTAAGTAGGTCATGTGCTTCTTTTCGTGTGTGTGCAGCATGCATTTGTTGAAGCATGGCTTCAGTTAATGGTTCATTGTATTTCTTGAGACGACTTCCATTAATGAAGTTAGGCATACCTTCTAGTGTCTCTAAATGCACTGCACCACTAGGAGTAAGCTCATTAATCACAAACGGCCCTACGCCATGTTTCTTGAGCTTTCGCTTATGCTTCTTAAGTGTGAACAAGAGCACAAGGTCTCCTTTTTTGAATCGGCCAGTTGTTACATTTTGATCATACCATTGCTTTTGTCTCCTCTTCTCAGCATACATCCCCATTATCGCCAATAAGCGGGTCTCATCAAGCTTTTCCAATTCATCAATGCATTGAGAAAGCTCATGACCAGTTCAGTCCAACTGTTTAGCAACTCGTAGAGTAGGTACAAGAAATTCAATGGGAAGAATTGCATCTAGCCCAAAAGCAAGATCAAATGGGGTTGTGCCCATAGATGTTTTATAGGCTGTTCTATATGCCCAAAGAACTGAGTGCAACTTTTGCTCCCAATCAGTCCTATGTCCCTCAACAATCTTTGTGAGTGCTTTGCAGAGAATCTTGTTATAGGACTCTCGGCTTGACCATTGGTCTGGGGATGATAGGGTGCAGAATGCTTGTGAATTACCATAAATTCTTGAAGTAAAAACTCTATGACCTCATTCACAAAGTGCACACCTTGATCACTAACAATTTCAATAGGTAAGCCATAGCGTGTAAACACGTACTCATACAAGAACTTGGCTATGGTTCTGGCATCATTTTTGATTGTAGCCTTTGCCTCTACCCATTTGGTCAAATAGTCAGTTGCGACTATAATATATTCGGCATGCGTGTGACGAGCTGGAGGTTTAATGGGACTGACAAAATCAATACCCCATTTGGCAAAAGCACGTGTGCTTAACATAGGCCGCAATGGCATATTGTTCTTTGTGATGGGAGGTTTGGTCCTTTGACAATCATCAACATTTTACATATTCTTCAGCATCCATTTGTAAGGTTGGCCACCAAAGCCCAGACCACCTAATCAACTTAGCTGTGGTATTACCCAAGAAGTGTCCACCCCCAACACCTGCATGTGCATGAGTCAAGATTTTCAAGTAGTCAGCTTCACATACACATAAGCACAAGTTGCCATCCTTACCCCTCTTGTAGAGTTGGCCCTCTATCAGCATATAGTTGGCCGCTTCAACTTCAATAGCATGCTTTCGATATTTAGGAATTGTTCAATCAATATGACCATGCTGAAGATAGTCCACAATATACTTACTCCAACTTGGTGTAGTTGAAATTTGGAATAATGTGACATTATGAATTGGTTGTTGAATTTGACATGAAGCATAGTTACGAATAAATTTTTCAGCATCCGCATGCATGGTAGGCCACCATTGCCCATCCTGAGTTATACGTCGCACACAAGTAGTAGTTGATGCATGGATTCCACGAATACCCTCATGTGCCCATTCCAAGATCTCCTCATATTGGTCAGGGTTAGGTATAAGCCGCAACACTCCATCATTACCCTGACGATATAATCTCCCTGAGATTAACTTGAATAGTCGCCATAGGTCCACATTAGGACCCGCTAGTTGTATCTGCCCACTTGTCAAAATTTCTAAGACGGGTTCAGACCATTTAGGAGCTGTCTCTATAAGGAAAAGTGTTGAATCTAACATATCATCATCCACACCCACCACAGGAGCTTCCCAAGAGGTGATTGGAGACAAATGATCTGCCCTAAGATGAGTTGTTCCTTTTCGAACTGCCACTTCAAAATCAAACTCAAGAAGGATGACAAACCACCTCACAATTCTTCCAGTTGCACAAGGCTTATTCACCAAATATAGTAGTGCTTGATGGTCCACAAAAAATATAAATTTGTTTGCCTAATGGCGAAACTTTTTCACTGCATATATCATGGACAAACCTTCTCTTTCTGTTGTGGTATAGTTCTTCTCAGCATTGTTCAACTGTCGACTAGCATATGAGATTGGAAAATCCTTATCATGTTCTCTCGATTGAGCCAAAATACATCCAATTGCAATGTTGGACATGAAAGATTTGGTTCCAATCTGTCTGTAAGATGCGTCCATAAGATGGGTGCAGATACTAATGCTTGCTTCAACTTTTCAAAGGATTCCTCACATTCATCAGTCCAATTAAACTCTACAAGAAGAGCATATAATGGTCTGGCTAGGACAGTGTACATGTAGATGAATCGACGATAATAGCCACAATGTCCCATGAATATTTGTACCCCTTTAGGGTTGATAGGTCGAGGTAATGAGACAATGACATCAGTTTTATCCATATCTATTGAAATACCATTGCGAGAAACAATATGGTCCAAAATCTCCCCTTGTCTTACTATGAATTTGCACTTGTCAGGATTCAAGCATATATGATAAACTTGACACTTTTGAAACACAAGTATGAGGCGTTCTATATGATCAGCACGCTCTTCTGAGTGAACACATAAATTATCCATGAAGATCTCAAGAAATAGCCTAAGGTACTTGAATACATGACTCATTAACCGCTGAAAGGTTGCAAGTGCATTTGCTAGACCAAATGGCATAACACGATAGGCAAAGATGCCATCTTCAGTAGATAGCAAAGGCTGTCTTGTGTTGATCCTTCGGATCAATTGACACTTAATTGTAACCGGAGAATCCACCCAAGAAACTATATGCCTTTTTCCCTGTAACACGTTCCAAAACATGATCCGTGATTGGAAGTGGGTAATGATCATGTACAGTAGCTGCATTTACCTTCTTGAGGTTTACACATACTCGAAGTTTTCCATTTTTCTTGGGCACCACTACAATAGGGGAAACCCATTCAGTGTGTTCAATCTCATAGATAAATTTTGCCTCTAAAAGTTTGTCTATTTCTTCTTTTATCTTTCGTGCAAAATTCTCATTTTGTAAGTATAAGGACGTTGCTTGGAAGGCTTTGCATCCTCTCGCAATGGAATTGTATGCTGACATATGCTTGGCTCAACTCCTTTAAGGTCTTTATAACTCCAAGCAAAAACATCACGATACTCCTTTATTATTTGAATTAATAACTTCTCCTCATTTAAGGACAAGTCTGTGTGGCAATCCACACATAGCGAGGCTCTTCTCCTGGCTCAGCAATATCAATTTTTTTTGCATCTTTTGGACCATCATATGAAATCCCTGGCATGCTTGGCTTTTGTCGCATAGGCTGAAGAACAATCTTTCGATCTTGAAGAGTGTACTGTGTGAAGTTGGGGGGAACATTGAGACCTTGTTCTTGTCCACTTGAGTCATCACTAATTGAAGACCATGCGGTTTTGAGCTCTCTTTTGCAATCTTGCATCAGAGTTTTTCATTCAACCTTTATATTTGCACTTCCGACACTCTCTTTTGAATCTGTTTGAGACTTGAGTTTTTGTTTTGGTCTCTTTGTTTTATTGCAATTTTTCCTAACAGTTTTTAGCTTTTCTCTTGGTTGGAATCCATCTAATCGTTTTACTTGGTCTTTGATACTATCTTGTGCTTGGACATAGTATAGATATCCATTCTTTCCTGAGAAGTGAGGTGGTGGTCGAGAGAGTTCATTCTTAAACTCCTCGTTTGGCTTCGAGGGATCTCTATTTGAACCTCCCTTCCTCTCAAGAGTAGGCGTGCCTTTCCTAACTCTTCCTCGGGGATTATCACATCATCATCAAAATCAGAGTCCCATCCATCTTCCTTATCAGCATCATTAGCAGATTTGAGTGTTAAATCCTCCACTGAGACTTCCTCTACATGCAGTGCTGTGGATGCATCCCCATAGTACAAATCATCTAGAAGGTCACGTGGTTGTACCATTCGTATAGGAATAATGTCATATCCATCTGAGTCACAATACTGATTTGGCTTAGGTAAAGCACATGTCGATAATGTTGCAAGGACATGACTCCATTCTAGGGGATCAATTAAGTGCTCAGGGAAGGGTTGTGGAATGTATGCCTCATCTGATACACTTTGATTACCCTTAAGTCTCTCAGTGTTGAAATCCTTACATGAGGCTCCACACATCCACAGATCTTCTCGCCCATCTGACAATGTAACCCTTGAGCCCTCAGATGAAGCAGAATCAAACTCATCTATTGGAGACCGCGTTACATCACGATATGAGTGATTCTTTAGGTTGACCCTTGTGATGATAGAATCATGTCGGAGGTACAAATAATTATATCCCCAATCTTGAATCATTTGAAATTGTCGCATGAATGGTCTACCCAATATCACTTCAT
Organism: Cibotium barometz; assembly: GCF_041138505.1. Taxonomy (NCBI): domain Eukaryota; kingdom Viridiplantae; phylum Streptophyta; class Polypodiopsida; order Cyatheales; family Cibotiaceae; genus Cibotium; species Cibotium barometz. The sequence continues at coordinate 33,220,243 of NC_141068.1, forward strand.
AGTTTGGATACTTTCCAAAATCCACTACTACTGCAAATGTGTGCTCATATTCAATCCCACGTGTGGTGACCAATGTGTTCTCTAGCAGCCCAATGGGATATTCTAAGCTTCTATCTACTAGCTGCAAGCGCATCCTTGTACTCCTAATAGCTGGTTTGCCCCACTTCTCCCAAATGGACCTTGTCACAATGCCCACTCCTGTACCACTATCAAGTATTGCACTTGAAGCTACTTTTCGCACTTCTAATGGGAGGGTAGCATTTCCTTGATCATCCTCACAAAATTTTCCTACTTTGTTGATAGGAACTGGCATAACATGCTTTGTCTCAGGGGGTGTATAGTACATTGATGGTGACCCTTTTGTAGCAATACCTGCTCTGACAAACATGTGGCAATATCATTCCACAACTCTGGTCGAAGCTTTATCAAATCACGCAAAGGTAAGGTACAAGCCACTGGTGCTGACAAAATAGCTTGCACGATACCCATATCCATCTCCTTTGTCAACCTTCTATGCATGGAGGGTATCCTCAAGGTTTGAGAACAGTTCTCATATTCTCCCAAATAAGATGGTAAGGTTTTCATTGTATGCTTACTTCTAGGAGAAACAATTGTTTGAACTTTCTCCTGGATGCTTGGGCGTCTAAAGTTGTTTTTTGTGCCCCTGGTAAAATCCACTTCAGAGAATGGAGCACTACAAGGGATCGGGCTCATACCCACGCTCCTAGCCACTAAAAATGACTTGTGAAAAAAAGTAGCGGGCCCGTGTATCAGCGCGTGTATCATCGCGGCCACAGACATGCGTGTAAAAGCGCGTGTATAGGACTGTTCAGACGCGCTGATACACGAGCGTATACACGCATTCTGTCAGTTCTAGCTGCATTTAGACGCGTTGATACAAGCGTCTATACATGCATTTTGTGACTTTAGATGCGCTTATACACGCATATTTCTCAGGTTTGACGCGTTTATACATGCGTATTTTACAGATTATCCGCATATATACACGTGGCTTTTTGCAGTTTTGACGCATTTATACACGCGAACAGAGAGCAAAAAAAAATCCAGAGAGTGCTATTTGGTACCTGAATGCTGTTCCAGCATTGCAGCACCCAATAACACTCTCTAGATTTTTTTTTGGTGCATTGGACCATCCACGAAGAACATATCCACGAGAAAGATTAAGACAAGAACAACATGAATGCATACATTGTCAATACACGATTCAAGATAGACATGAATGCAATACTATCGATTCACGATTCAATATTACTATCAAAATTTCACACATATATACAAGGGAGTCCATATGGCGAAGTAGCCCATGGCTTCAGTTTACAAAAAAATATATACAACCACATTCTCAATATGGAATGTGATACTATAAGTCTGAGTACTACTCAGACACCCAGATGATGACTCGGTGCTCCCTCCATGCTCAGATGAGCTCACATCGGTCGTAATGTCCAATGAGTAGTGCTCACGTCCACCCTCTGCAGTGGCGATGGGTGGATCATCAGCAGCTTGTGCCTGTTCAAGTAATATATAGTATATAAGTATATATATATGTAATTCAATAAACCAAAATCATTCGTTTAGAGTTTTCAAGTACGTGTCAACCGTATGGTCTCATGGCCATCTCAAACTGCGCGTTCGTAATACATCCCTCGGCTCTGAAGATGGCCCACGTGTCACGTCTACTATGCCAGCGAGTATACGCAGTATCGTGGGTTGTGGGCTTCCTCCCCGTAACCCGTCACAGTATCATAATCAGCACAATTTGTAAGATTAAAACAATCATAGAATCAATGAATTAAGTAAACAATCAAATAAAGTGGCAAGATACTTACGAACTCTGCCTCCCATGACTCGACGCCGCCAGATCCGAAATGCGAAGATCCAATGGTCTCCATCTAGATCCGTCGTGCCTCTACATGCTGCCTGCTCTTCACGCCACCCTCTGCTCGTTTCTTTGCCTCCTTCCACTCGCGTTTGTGCGCAGTGGTGGCAGGTTTCTCGACAGGATAGCCACCCGCAGCTACATTTAGCCCATCATCGTACGCGAGTTTTTTAAGGTGAGATCTTTTATTACTTAAGATCTCCCTTATTCGCGTCCTTCCCCATACATCCGAGAATGTAGCATGTGGGGGATTGGGGTGCCGACTATGTACAGCCTCTATCACCTCCCCAACTAATCGGCTGTTTGATCTTTAAATTTAATAAAACAATTTCTATACAAGTTTGATACTACCCCACGCATGTACTCCATTACCTCCCTCCCCCTCGCATCCATCACTATCCCGCCCCTATCCGTCACATCATAGCAGATCACTCCTTCCACCTCTCTCATCTCCTCCTCTTCCGAACTGTCTCCTCTAACTCTTCTCCCTCTATCTCCTCTCTCACTGCGTGCCCTACTACCTCCCCCACCAAAGCACCCGCCGCATCCTCCACTCCCACTCTTCCTACTGCTGCGGGTGGAGTCACGACTGGGGGATTGTCTACGTGACGGTGGCTGTGAGCCCTGACGTGACGGTGGCTCTGAGGGAGTACGTGATGGTGGCTGTGATCCCTGACGTGACGGTGCTTTGGAGGGTGTGCGTGAGTGTGTGTGGGACGAGGTATGTCTCCTCGGTGGGTGTGGAAGAGGAGAAGCTGCATGCCGTCTCGTCGGACTCGTAGGCATAGACGGCAGTGGAGTGCCCTGGATACTCGCGGTAGGGGTATAGACACCAGGCATGGAAGGAGGGGGATGGGCATACATGTACTCTGTAAGCTCAACTGGACTAGGATGGCACCCAAAATGATTTAGCATCTCCATCAGCCAATTGCTGTACGCAAATGGATCGGATGAAGAACCTGGAATATCCATAAAGAATCTGCAAAAATAATCCTCATGTACATCATGGGCTGTCTCTTGACTCACATAAATATCATCATCCAAGTCACCTATCAACCTGCAAACCATAGAAACAGGAAACACAGTCTCGTGTATACACCCGTCCAAAAACGCATGTATACACACAGCCAAAAACGCGTGTATACACCCGTCCAGAAACGCATGTATATTCGCGTGAATAGTCTGTGCAGATAGAATACACGCGTTTATACATGCATTTTTACACGCGACCTGTTCAAAAAAAATTTTGAAAGTGACCGACCTCCGACAATGTGTCCTTATAAAAGACCCACTGTCGCCCCTGTCAGAATCATTCACCCAAAATCGCAACCACAGAAGCAAAAGGACGGAGACAAACCCAAAAAGCAAAGACAAAATAGCATAAACAAATCTGAGGACAAATTTGAGGAAGGAGACAAGGCAAAGGTCAAACTGACTCACCTCTGAAAAAGTGAGTCTTCTTTCTTGGTCGGTTTCCTTCACCCGTGTGTGCTCCTTCTCTGCTCCCTCCTTGCATTATTAGTGTCTGTTGGAAGAGGCGAAAACAAAAGAGAGCAGATATGTTATTTCAAAATGTTTATTTGGGGAAGGCGGGCTATTTTTAGTTTAAACAGTTCGTCGCGTTGTCGTGAAGTGTGCGGTACAGCCAGGAAAGTACGAGACTTCTAGCTGTGAGAGTGAATGTCAAATCTAACAAGGAAACTCACGCACAAAATTTCCCAAGGAGTATTGAACATCACTATTTCCAATGACAATTACATGTGTCGATTTACCTCAATACATCCTTGAATTCATCCTGATGATTGCACAAAATTGCATACCAAGTGTTTGTTCCTTTACTCACTGACTTCTTTCTCGAAATCCTTTGAACCATTCACATGTAGGCATAACAAGGCCTTCAAATTTTTCCAATATACATGTGACTAGTTACATCCTTTACATCCAAGTGCCATCAAAACCATTATATCAAGATGCTCTTTTTCACCTGAAAACCTGCCTTAATATTCTAACATCTCACAAGCAAAAGATAGCATTCGGCATAGCTTTAACATACTCGTAATTTCCAAAATTCATTTGAGTAGAAAGTAAGGCCAATTACCCTCGACTTCAATGTATTTTTCACAAATCTCCGAGCTCCAAATTCTTTAGCTTTTCCCCAAAGTCTTTCTATTCATTTCCAAATTCTTTTTGATATATGGGATATACGATTCTCTCAAATCGTATAGAGAGAGTAATTTTAAAGGAAATAAAAAAAAATCACTTAACTGAAGGTTTACATGCGTGGAATCTCTTGATTTATTTCACTAATCGCAAGCTGCACGCCGCCGACTGTTCGATGGAGGTCGTGAAGAAAAAAAATGAAGAGTATCTCCCTTTATAGTACTCAAGATTTCCTCCAAATCTAACACCTACAAGGCACAAACAGTATATGTATTCTTGAAATAAAAAACACTGGTCGATTGGGCACTGGTTCCCCTTTTCTGCAGAAATTTTTCCTCACTGGTCCTCGCCGCCATCTGCCTCTGGTTTTTCTCACTTTTTCCCGCGGGGAAATCGTTCTTACACCACCTTTTGCAGCTATCCATCCGGAATTTCCATTTCCAAAAGCTGCGCTCGCATTTCTCTTCCATATTATCCAGAAAATTCTAATAAAAAAAATACATTTCTTTTCCATGTACGCTGCCACCCTTAATGTATTACTTCTAACCTTAGCATTAAGGTAAGGTTCTCAATGCAAGGCAGTTCATTTAATTTTATTCCCCGGCATTCAATAAATTCTTCGGCACTGTAATGTCCATTGAATCTCTATTACTCTTGATGCCTCCGTAATGTATAAATCATCATATTGGCCATGTGATTTATAGACTCCCCAATTGTTCATTCAAGTATTTTCCCATGTCTTCATAAATACATTCCTTTGTGCATTGGGATGCCCTCATGTTTGCATTCCATAAGAGGTATTCACTGATTTGACCCAATCGATACCATTTAAAAGCTACCACACATTATGCACATGGGAAGCCATTAACATCATTAACTTATCCCTTTGGCGTGCCACTCATACCATCATATATAACTGGATGTTTCTAACTTACCCATGGGCTCTGAGTAACAGCAGAACCATCACCCTCCACACTCATATACAGAAACTCCTAGATCTGGCTCAGCCTCAGCTTGTCTTATTGAACCTCATTTACAATATGAACATATGTACATGGCATCATATAATGACTCGTCATGGCACATAACCTCATGCATCTGGATGCGTATTTGATGGCCTCACATGCACGGTTTCACACCATAGACGTGCCATGGCACGACATCCACCCCCTCTAAACCTGCACATCCTCTAGTATGTGCCAAATCATCATCAAGATCTACATATAGCTGGATGTCGTCTTCATCTTCTGCATTGTCAGGAAGATCATCCTCTTCCTCTTCAACCATATCCATACTACCACTGTCAAGCCTCTCATCCTGAGTCTCCTGTGAATCAAAAGGATCACTATCATGCCTTCTTTTAAATATCTTGATCCTTTTGCCTGCCACAAGATTCTTTATTTCTGTTCCATCAAGCTCACACAGAGTATACGTGGCATTTCCATGCACATGCTTGACAATGTAAGGGCCAAACCATCTTTTTGCAAATTTTCTTTGAACGGTGAATTGGTTGTCATGGCTACTATCATACATTAGAACCCAATCACCTTCTTCAATAGGTTTTGGCCGGAGTCTGTGTCTACTATCAAATCTTTCTTTATTTTTCAACCTTGCATCTTTCAAGCGAGCTTTAGCAAGCTCTATATCTCCAGGCCTCCTCTCTAACTGTCTTATTCGCAATGCAAGGAGGTCATCTCTGCTCAATCCTTCCACCCCCAGGGCAATACATTCCAAGTTAGAATTACTTCTTCAACTGGCATCACTAGCTTCTGACCATACATTAATTCTGCAGGCATGTATCCTGTCACTGAGCTATGAGTTGTACGGTCAGCCCACAAGGCATATGGTAGCAGCTTTGGCCACTCTCTCATTCTTTCTCTACATGCCTTAGCCAAATCTTTAATGATTGGAGGATGTCCTCGCTCACTTTTTCCATTGCCCTCAGGATTGTAAGCACATGTTAGGGACAGTTTGATACCAATTCTAGAGAAGAATTCCCTTGCTTCTTCAACATCTAGCTCACCCCTATCAGCTGTTATTTTCCCAACACAACCATATCGACAGATCACATCTTCCAAGAGAAATTTGCATACTGTTTCCGTACTCTTTGTTCTAAGAGCACGCCCTTCTACCTGATTTGTCAAATCTTCTCTTGCAAGTGCTATATACCGCATCTGCCAAATTCCCAAAGGCATTGTAACTAGATCCACTACCCATTTGTAGTGCATGGCAGGTGGGTAGGTTGGTTGCAAGCCATCACGATGCCGCACATTTGAGTACATTTGGCATACTATGCATGTTTCCACATATTGGGAAATATCCTTGTACATTCCTCTCCACCAATGTTTTTCCTTTATTTTGGTAAAGGTGGCCCACACACTTCTATGTCCAGCCCAGAGACTCTCATGGAATTCTTTCACAAGCTTTTCTTGAGTCTCTTTATCACATATGACTCTCTGTGGCATAGCATTCCTCTGCTTAGGATGCTTCCAGAGATACCCATCCTTTAGGAAATAACCATATGCTTTTCTGCGGATCCTCTTAAATTCTGAGTCAGACCAATTTTCTTGCCTTGTCAGAGTACTCAAATATTGACCAATAAGCAACCAATCTCCTTCATATATTTCCTCAATAAAAGACTCAAGTGCATTTGATAGGCAAATATGATCCCCTTTTGCATATGCTGTAGTATAGAACTTTGTACCCACATCATCAATGTCACTAATCATCTCTTTCTCATCTTCATACCTAGCTCTTGATAGCATATCTGCAACTGGATTATCTTTTCCCGCAATATGCTCAAACTCAGGATTTAGTGACTTGATATAAGCAATCCACCTAAGCATAGCAATATCTGGAGTGGTACAACTTGCTATCATTCCAAGAAGTGGCAAGCAATCAGTTTCCACAAGTACAGATGCCCCAATAAGATATTCTTTTTCACATTTTAGAGCAGTGACTATCCCCCATAACTCTCTCTTGATCTGTGGATACTTTCGTTGCCGAAAGCTTAATACCTTTGCTCCAAATCTAATTACATACCTATGATCATCCTCATCATCTTGCCCTACTGCCCATCCTATCCCAGTAGGACTAGTATCAACTGTAACAATCACAGGCCTGCCACACTCATAATCTGCCTTTCTCAAAATGGGTGATGATTGGAGCAAATATTTCAGCTTCCGCATAGCTTTAATATGTACTGCACTCCACAAAAAATTTTGATTTTTCCTCAAAAGTTGATAAAGAGGATCTGCTACATGTGCATAATGTGGGATCCAAATAACATAAAAGACACATGCTCCAAGAAATCTCCTCAGCTCTGTAACATTAATGCATGTCTCTTTCATTCTTTGTATTGCATCTATTTTGGCTGGACAGAGTCGGCGTCCACTAGTACTACAAAGATGTCCCACTATTAGCACTTCACCAACTCCAAACACTCATTTCAGCCCAGATAAAGTAAGATTCACTTCTTCAAGCCTGGATAGAATCATGTCACAATCCTTTATATGATTTGCCACAAACTTGCGGCACCCTTTTGAATCCAAATCCCCATCTTTGTCTTTCTCATCACAGCCCTTTATTGGCACATCATCCAAAAATGGCATAGTTTTTTGTGGTATGAAGTCTCGTAAGACTTTATTCATTCCATTCATCATATGTGCCACTGAGTTAGTGGCTCCCTGTGGTAAGGTACACATCCTTACTAATCCCAAAGGAGTTCTCATTGTGGTCAAGTCCCTGCTTTGTATATCCAGCTGGAACTGATCATATCCCGAATACAGATCACCCATAGAGTATATAGCTTTCCCTGCAAATGCTTCTGCAAACTCATCCACAATTGGACCTGCTCCCACATTCCTGATTGTGACTTTGTTTACAGGTTGCATGTCTTGAATAAAGCGCAATGTCCCATTTTTCTTTGGTACAGTAAACCATCTGTTGAAATATGGGGCACATGAAGGCTCCAAGATTCCCATCCTGATCTTTTCCTTTAGTAATTCTATTAACTTTGGCAAGAGAGCCTTTGGTACTGGAATTGGCCCCGCAGGTTCCAGGGCACATGTGGAACAGTAAAGATTACCATTGGTGCTGTTACACTTGGATCAACACAGCCTATCTCATGCGGCTGAAAAGCAAAAGCTTTCCCATGTTTTACAAGCATCTCCTCAAAGCATTCCCTTTCAACTGGCAACAGAAAATCCTTCTCACCAATCTTCAGCTCTTTTAGAGTTTCTTGAGTAAATTTATGCCCAATTTTCTTCGGATCTCTAAGATTTGGCTGCATAGAAGCTTCATCTATCTTCTCCTTGCTTCCTGGTGGCAAGGGCAAAGCAACTGGTTTCACCTTCTTTGCAACCGTTTTGTACTTTGTATCAACATGAGCATCCATCTCACAATTCATGTTTTTACATTCCACTCCCTCAAATTCCTGGATTATATCATACATCTCCACAGATGACACCTTTATCATTTCATTTCCACCCTGTAAGCATGCTCTTCCCATATCAAAAAGCACATCCATAGTATCTACAAATGACACCTCATCAAGCATCCCTGAAATAAACTCATTCTTCCCCAAAAGACCACACTGCTCAAAACTTTTTTGTTCATTTTGTATATGTTTTCGCATGCCATGCTTCAAATCCTTGCTTTTTACAAAAACCAGTGACCCATAGCTGGAGAATCCCTGAAAATTTACTGAAAAGCTATTTACATTGATTGAGTCCTGCGAGAACTCATTTCCCCTTGTACCATTGGAATCCCGCTTTACAATGGCACCTGGCCAAAATCCCTCATCTCCCTGTAATTCATGAACTCTCTGTTTATCTTTGGGAGTGACTGTGCCCGAAGAGACTCACGATTCCTTTCATGGTTAATGCAAACTGTCAAAAACTGAACAGCTTTTTTGCCATCTTTACTCCTTATTCTTGCATATGCTGAACCATCATCCAAAACCTTTGTTTCCATCCTTACAGCTGTAATGTAGGGTTGTCCAAGGATAAGGGGATACGATGACATCTCCTGAACAAAGAAATTCTGATCATCCTTCACATCCCCTATAGTTACCCTTACATTTGGACATGCTGCATAAAGCTCTCCAGATGAGTTATTAGCTGCTTTAATCATCCACCCATGATCCACATCCATTGGCCACTTACATTTGTTGTAGAGATTTTTAGCCATAAGATTTATTTCAGACCCATGATCAATTAGAGCGACATATGGCTCTTCCAAATCACCTATCTTGACAAGGGTTTCAGTGGTTGCTCTTGCCCAATGGCTCCTGGAGTAATGACTCTTTGTAAGAACTTCTTTTTCATCATCCTCTTCCACAAAGCGCACTTGTCGTGCCCCATCAGCAGAGTGATTACATTCCACCACATTTTCTCTCTCTTCCTTTTTCTGTACCTGTACTCCATGAGTCTTGGAAGTGCTTGTCTCCCCTTGTGATGGAATAGATTCAATTATGGACTGCCTTTTTCTTCATATAATATCAATTATCTCATCATGAAATTCTTTCTTTGCAATCCCCAAGACTTCCCCTAGTGTGAATTCCACCCTGCTGTTTAGAATCCTCTCTTCAAGTACTTTTTTGAGATCTATTGCAACTTCAATATCAGATTGAAGCTTGTAGAGTGGACTTTTCCCTTTACCCTTCTCCTTCATTTTTGCTGGCACTTCTTCCATTGAAACATCCTGTGGAGGTCTCCTATGCTGTGGAGGCATATGTGATGGCCCAAGATCCTTCTTTTCACTTCCACGTGTAACTCTTTTTGATGGCCCTCCTTCCTCATTTTCCCTCCTCTACCTGTGCCTCATTATTTTGGCATTTGGCAATATAGGCATGAATGGATAAAGAATCCACAGGCTCCTCCCAGCCAGTCTCAAGACGTATACAATCACCTGCTTCATGCAAAGCTTGCTTTGACACTTTCTTTGACGCAATTAATTCCATTGTTGATGGCCAAAAATCCTCATTCTCATAATCCTCATCATTCTCAAATCCCTGTTTTAATTGACCAACCTTTAATCCATAGGTTGCTATCTCAACCATAGAAATGGCATGACTAGCAGCCATATCCTCTACCAGCTTTTTCATCCCTCCCTTTCCAAAGTTTGTACTCAATGGAAGACCAGTCTCTGTAAGATGAATTTTCCCATCTTTGAAAAACACAAGTTGATTTTTAAGAGCTTCTTTATAGCTAGCACAATCCTTCTTTGCATGTTCTGGGTCATCACACCATATGCATCTATATGTAAACCCTTCTTTGCTTTGAGGCCTTTGCATAGAAGCCTGTCCCAATGGTAGACCTTTTTCTTGAATCCTGGACATCTTCAATTTTAGGTCACGCATACCCTTGATAAGCTCATCCATCGGCCCATCTACCTTTGGAATTGTAGCAGCTGGTTTGGGTAGATTCTCAGGGGTAACAGCAGTTATTGGGGTTGCAGAGCCCATCACCATTTTATCCCTCCTCCGCTGCCGCTTTGCTAACATAGTGACTGCATCCTCAACATCATTCCAATCACTCTTTAATCCCTGCTCTGTATCCTTATCCTCAAGGAGGATTTCCAATTTCTCCTGGAGATCTTTCCCAGCTGCTTGTAAGAAGAGCTCTGTTTTTTCTCTGTCCAAAGTTGTACGCTCTATCCTTGACAGCTGGGCATAGCGCTTCTCAAACTCTCTTAGCAATTCTGTGGCAGAAATTCCCATTTTAGGTTTTGTGACCCATTCCAAGAAAGTTCGTTTGGTCACTCGCTCGGAATCCTCCATGAAATATTCATCCTTTAAAGCAAGCTTGAACTCCTCCCAATTTTTGCCACCATGTGCTGTCTGCAATCCTCTTATGCGCTCTCTTATTTCAGGAACACATACCAGCTCGAAACTTCGAACCATATCCTCCTCAGTTACCCTGTTTAGCTCCATCTCCTTTATATAATTGCGCAGGTACTTTGTAATGTCCTTCCCATCAAATTGATCCATCTTTTTCACAATTGATTGTAGTGCTTTGGTCGTGGAAATTTGTCCCCTCTCAGCAGCTTGCTGCTGTTGCATGTACATGGTAAACATCTGAAACATCTGCATAACTCCAGGGTCAAAATGAACCCCCTGACCCTCAGAATTCTCAGCCATAGCTTCCCTGTATATTTCACCACACTCTCACCCCAGCACTTTCACGTCGGGTTCACCAAAGTTGTCGTGAAGTGTGCGGTACAGCCAGAAAAGTACGAGACTTCTAGCTGTGAGAGTGAATGTCAAATCTAACAAGGAAACTCACGCACAAAATTTCCCAAGGAGTATTGAACATCACTATTTCCAATGACAATTACATGTGTCGATTTACCTCAATACATCCTTGAATTCATCCTGATGATTGCACAAAATTGCATACCAAGTGTTTGTTCCTTTACTCACTGACTTCTTTCTCGAAATCCTTTGAACCATTCACATGTAGGCATAACAAGGCCTTCAAATTTTTCCAATATACATGTGACTAGTTACATCCTTTACATCCCAGTGCCATCAAAACCATTATATCAAGATGCTCTTTTTCACCTGAAAACCTGCCTTAATATTCTAACATCTCACAAGCAAAAGATAGCATTCGGCATAGCTTTAACATACTCGTAATTTCCAAAATTCATTTGAGTAGAAAGTAAGGCCAATTACCCTCGACTTCAATGTATTTTTCACAAATCTCCGAGCTCCAAATTCTTTAGCTTTTCCCCAAAGTCTTTCTATTCATTTCCAAATTCTTTTTGATATATGGGATATACGATTCTCTCAAATCGTATAGAGTGAGAGTAATTTTAAAGGAAATAAAAAAAAATCACTTAACTGAAGGTTTACATGCGTGGAATCTCTTGATTTATTTCACTAATCGCAAGCTGCACGCCGCCGACTGTTCGATGGAGGTCGTGAAGAAAAAAAACGAAGAGTATCTCCCTTTATAGTACTCAAGATTTCCTCCAAATCTAACACCTACAAGGCACAAACAGTATATGTATTCTTGAAATAAAAAACACTGGTCGATTGGGCACTGGTTCCCCTTTTCTGCAGAAATTTTTCCTCACTGGTCCTCGCCGCCGTCTGCCTCTGGTTTTTCTCACTTTTTCCCGCGGGGAAATCGTTCTTACACCACCTTTTGCAGCTATCCATCCGGAATTTCCATTTCCAAAAGCTGCGCTCGCATTTCTCTTCCATATTATCCAGAAAATTCCAATAAAAAAAAATACATTTCTTTTCCATGTACGCTGCCACCCTTAATGTATTACTTCTAACCTTAGCATTAAGGTAAGGTTCTCAATGCAAGGCAGTTCATTTAATTTTATTCCCCGGCATTCAATAAATTCTTCGGCACTGTAATGTCCATTGAATCTCTATTACTCTTGATGCCTCCGTAATGTATAAATCATCATATTGGCCATGTGATTTATAGACTCCCCAATTGTTCATTCAAGTATTTTCCCATGTCTTCATAAATACATTCCTTTGTGCATTGGGATGCCCTCATGTTTGCATTCCATAAGAGGTATTCACTGATTTGAGCCAATCGATACCATTTAAAAGCTACCACACATTATGCACATGGGAAGCCATTAACATCATTAACTTATTCCTTTGGCGTGCCACTCATACCATCATATATAACTGGATGTTTCTAACTTACCCATGGGCTCTGAGTAACAGCAGAACCATCACCCTCCACACTCATATACAGAAACTCCTAGATCTGGCTCAGCCTCAGCTTGTCTTATTGAACCTCATTTACAATATGAACATATGTACATGGCATCATATAATGACTCGTCATGGCACATAACCTCATGCATCTGGATGTGTATTTGATGGCCTCACATGCACGGTTTCACACCATAGACGTGCCATGGCACGACAGCGTGTAAAAACGCGTGTATGATAAATTAGCCGCGTTTATACACGCGATTTTCAGGAAGTACCCGCGTTAATACACGCGATTTTCAGGAAGTACCCGCGTTAATACACGCGATTTTTAGGAAATAGCCACGTTAATACATGCAATTTTTAGGAAATAGCCACGTTTATACACGCGATTTTTATACTTTCATTAAAAACATTGGCATGATTTTGTGTTTTTTGGTTTGTACATAGGATGTCATCAACCTCCTCAAGCAGTTCTGGGGAAGATGAGACAACGCGTCATCGTAATCGCGATGTGTGGTTGGGAGCATCTTAATCGCGATGTGTGGTTGGGACAACGGATCAAATGTATGTGTAATCGATGTCGAGGATGCATTGTACGAGCACGTCGAATTACCTTAAATCACATCTCCATGTATGGAGAATGGAATCAAACAGGTTTAGAGGTGAGTAGATGTAAATTGATGGTATTCAACTGACTCATGGTATCCAAATTAAATTAATGGAGTTATAATATATAAACTCTAATTGAAGCAGGATGCAGTACCACACCCTAACATGGTGCCCTACGCGCGGCGAGAGCATGCAAAGCGTCGACGAGATGATCCTCGAGCTTCGGGATCTATTGTCAGAGATGAGTGGGAAAGGGATGACAATAGCCCTGCACCCCACGAAGTTGTGAAAGAGGAAGTGTTTGATGATATGGTGCGGAATCTTTTTAAGGATGATCCCAAAGGTATGGATGACGATGATATGGAACAAGAGCATCTTTATAAGGCTTCATCGACACCGGTTTTTGAAGGGTGCACATTCTCAATTTTACGTGCTTCACTTGAACTACTCAATATACAAACAGTTTATGGATGGAGCAATGCAAGTCTTGACGCATTATTGAAGTAAGCATTCTAACTTGCAAATTTGAATTAGTGGTTTAAGGTTTAGGATTTAGGACTAATTGATGATATTGGATGCAGGCTATTATCCAAAGGGAAATAGGCTACCCACCTCAAGAGACATAGCGAGGCGCTATGTGACATCTCTTGGAGGATTGGATTATGATCGCATACATGCATGCGTCAATGATTGCATTCTCTTTCGTGGGACGCATAAGGAGGCTCGACATTGTCCCACTTGTGGTGAAGCAAGGTATAGAACAGATGTGAAGAGTTTTGATGTACCTCGTAAAGTCTTGCGACACTTTCCTATAATTCCTCGCATCAAACACATGTTCAAGTGCAAATCCATAGCAGAGCTCATGTCATGGCATTCCTCACATCGATCGGATGATGGCATGTGGAGAATTCCCGCAGACACTCCTGCTTGAAGATGAGTGGCCCGGCATTAAAACAGAGCCCAAAAACTTGAGACTTGGCCTAGGTATGGATGGAGTGAATCCATTTGGTTTCAAAAGCACCGCATACAGCGTGTGGCTAGTTGTGTTGGTGAATTACAACCTTCCACCATCAATGGCGATTAAGAAGGGACATCTTATGTTATCCCTTCTAATTCCAGGAAAACATAAAGTCAAGCATATGGATGTTTATCTCGAACCGTTGATTGATGAGATGGAGGAACTATAGAGAGGTGTTGCGGTGGTGGACATTAGTAGGCCTCCCTCCTCTCTCGACACTTCGACTTAAAAGCAGTGTTGATGTGGACAATGCATGACTTTCCAGGATACAGCGATTGTTCTGGTAAGAATTCTAATTACCTCCCTACTCTAATACTATTGGCTATATTAATTATAAATATTGACTTTATTATTCTAACTTTTATTTATATTTTAACAGGTTTGAAAACATCGGGTAAACATGCATGTCCTGTTTGTGGCCCTTCGTTAGTACATGAGTATGCTGACGGTTTGTGTAAGACCATATTCGATAATCGTCATCGATCTCTCCCCTCAGATCATCCTAAATATGTTGCTAGTAAGAGTAACATTCCTCCACAAACACTTCGTGCAAAAGATTGGAAGCGTATTTGGGAGTCTACAAATATTCTTCCTCCAGATGGCATGAACAGGTATAGTAATGTTTTTCAATCTTGTTTTGTGTAGTCTCTAATTGGATTAAAGGTCACATAAAGCAATCCCTTGTGTAGGTACTCCATTTTTTTCGGATATCATATTGGACCCATCTTAAGATCAACCATCTTCTTGATCCCATGCACATCTTCAAGAATGTGGGATCTGGTATTTGGAAATATATTATTGGTAAACGAGACAATGTTAGCGTACGTGAGGACTTGCAGGTCGCAGGACGTATGTGTCAAGCTTGGCCACGAGAGGAGGGTGGGCACGTTCGTCTTCCGCCTGCACCATGGATTATAACAAAGAAAGAGGAGAAGCAGGTAAAGCAGGCCATCACCACTTTGCGTACTCCCACTGGATGCATGAGATCATTGAAGGGAGCCTTTACAACCACTAAGAAAAGAGACATTGAGCAACTATATGGGTTGAAGTCCCACGATTGGCACAAAATGCTCCAAGTAAGTGTTTTCCAAGTCTTGTACATTAAAATTAAATTTTGTAATGCCATAAACCATACATACATGTGCTCTTATGTGCATAGTTCATACTACCTACTAGCATCGACCATTGTGCAAATAAGAGTTTGAAAAAATGTATTTATAAGATGGGCGAGCTTGTGAGGTATGTAAAACCCATGTCAGATCACCCTTCATTATACCTTGCAAAACCCATGTCAGATCACCCTTCATTATACCTTGCAAAATGAACGTGCATGAGGTATAACGTACTATTTATTTATTTTTCAGATATGTTAGTTCCAAAGCAATTGATCCAGCCACGTTGGATGATGCACGTGTTATGGCAGTGGAGGTGGTTTGTTTGGTAGAGGAGACTTTTCCGCGAACCATTCTCACAAGTCAACTACATCTCATTGTGCATTTAGTGGACGAAATCGCTTTATGTGGCACTGTGCATGCACGTTGGATGTTCTTCCTAGAGCGCTTCATGAAGACCTTAAAAGACTTTGTGAGGCAAAGTGCAAGGCCTGAAGGAAGCATGGCCGAGGGTTGGTTGATACAAGAGTCTCTTGTATATATTTCAGAATTTCTTGGTCAGGTGGATAGCTCTTTGCCATGACTATGGAGCAATGAAGAGGACTTGAGGATGACCTCTATTGTGCCTCAAGGAAAAGGACAGAGTAAAGTAATTGACAGAACATTGATTGATGATCTCAATTTCACTTGCATCCTTAATAGTGATGTGATGAACAGATGGGTTACAAGATATGAGGATGCAAAGACAAAAAGGCAAGCAGAAAGAGCTCTCTTTCGGAGGTAACATGGCTCTCGTAAGGCGTACCCTAAGCATCTAGCAACACTTCCGAATGATATCCATGTTGATTGGTTGCATGAGGAAATGGAGAGAGCAGAGAGCGACGAGGGGCTGCATATCACGGCGGAAGAATGGGAGTATGCACGAGGATGCATGTTAAAGGTACATAGAACTAATGTTTTGCATTAGTTGTAAGTGATTTGCTTTTAATATTTATTCACCTTGCTTACACAAATATTGCTTCTATTTTGGTCCAGTGCACTATGTTCAATGCTATATGGTGTGAAGGCAAGCATTTTCGAACACAAAGAATTGATGAAAAGAGGAATACACAAGATTACGGTGTCATTAGTAGCTTTGAGGGAGCTAATGGAAAAATGGATGATTATTGTGGCACAATCCAAGACATATTTAGGCTTGATTTTCGTCGCTTCTTTGTGTATGTTTGGATGTCAAATGGCACAATCCAAGACATATTTAGGCTTGATTTTCGTCGCTTCTTTGTGTATGTTTTGGATGTCAAATGGCAAATGAATGTGGTGGAAAAAGGGCCTAATGCAACGATAAAACGCCATGCAATTGGCTATGTAACTATTGACTCTACAAAGTTTTGGCAAACAAAGAAAGATAGGCTCGTATTGCCACAACAATGTGAGCAGGTATGCATTTTTTTACTAATGTGTTTCATGTACATATATATCTAAACTCGCGTACCCCTTGACTTTTGATATGCTAATGAATTACTGTAGTATGTGTATTTGAGTAGGTTATCTATCTACCAATGGTGCATGACATTAAATGGTGGTACGTCATCCCTATTGCACCACGTTCCAAAGTGATGTATAATACATTCATTGATATGGAGCATATGGAGGATGTAACAAGCCGCAATGAAGATGATGTTGAACATGCTAATGAAGATGTTGTGATCAATGATCAAGAAATAAGAGATGATCATGATAATGAGGATGAGCGTGCCATTTCTCATGATCATGAGAATGACCCTACCATTGAGGATGATGGTGATGTTGATGAGGATGATCAGGACATCGATACCATTATCAATGGAGTACAGAATATCGATACTGGAATAAATTTAACCGTAGCCTTACAAATTGATCAAATGGATATTGATGTTGATCGTTTGGCAAGGATGGATCTTATTGAAGATGAGATCGAACCCTAACCAATCCGTCACTGTATCGTTCTAAATTGATGACATTTCTATTGTATGTGTTGTCTTTTAATTATCATCTCATGATTTATTTTTGAATATATTTCATTGTTGTAAATGCATGTAGTGGGATTGTGTAATGATATATACTGTAATGTACTATAAGATGGTTTAAAGAAAATAGTTTTTAATTTTGTAAAGAAATTCAGTTTTTCTTTACCAAGCGTGTATTAATGAGTGTATTGATGCATGTATTATTGCGTGTATATACACGCGCTTATACACGCGCTGATAAATGCCAATATACCTGCGAATTTAAATGCTAAAATACACGTGCCCGATTCTATTCAAATACATGCACGACCATACACGCGCCCGTAATTTATCGCGTGTATGGCAGCATTGTCTTGTAGTGGAGGTGAAATAATAGAGGACATATTCTCATTAACTTTCTCATGAACTGCTGCCCACATCTCATTTGCCATGTCCTCGTTAGCATCAATAACTTCATCATTGCATGGGAAGGCAAGACTAGGTGGTGGCAGAATGCCTTCTTTCAATGGGGTGTCAATTGGTGTAGACTTCTCGCTATGAGCTTGTGAGATCAGCTCACTTTTCATTTCCCAACTTGATGACACTTCTGGTATGGTTTCTAATGTTGGATTAAGAGAGGTGGGGCCCCGAGGGATAGGTGGAGGTGGGCCCTCAAGTATTGATTGAGCTTCCCTAATGAGTTGCTGATGTACAGCTAGATTGATCTTCTCCTCACTCACGAGGGTTTGGGTATTCTTGAAGCTTCTTGGGTAGCTCAGATAAAGCTGCAATGCGACTTCTATGAGCATCAATGATGGCATCTAGAGCCTCATTCACCTTATCCACAAAAACAGAACCCCCCTGAACTATCCTCGTTGTAATAGCCTCATCTTGTTTAGCACTAGGCCCAAGTTGAGGTTGATGCTCCTCATGCACTTCTTGCGATGTAAAAGCTTGATCCTTCGTGTTTTGTTCAGAGACTTCTTGAGAACTAGTGGATGCACTCTTAGTTTGCTTGTTGCGGTTCTTTTTCCTCCTAGTGGTCCTTTTTCTATTGGAATGTAGGGTCTTGTCCACTAGATTTGCCTTTGGCATTCCTATTTCGAGGTGTCTCATCAATCTGCATTTTGGCATTTCGTGTCTGTGATCTAGTCATGACTCTAAGTGGCACGACATCCTCATTCTCTGATGAAGGTGGCGATGGAACTGCCTCTACAAAGTTGAGTGAGACCTTTGGTTGAGAGGTGCCTTCCTCATGTGGTTTCAGCAAATAATCCTTTGGAAAGTGTTCTACACAACACCCTAGACAATATCTTTCAATTGATGGAAACTCTGGTACTGTTGTATTGGATCGAGCTGCTTGCCTTTGGCGATGTAGACAATCACGAGTCCAATGGGCTTCTCCGCACTCATAATAGGGGCCCATTAGTTTGGCTTCTACTTTCCTTTCCTAGGCACCACTTCTTTGTGGGTTGGTTTGTGACTAGAGGAGAAAAGGTATTACATTCTTCGGTTTTATGATTACCGCCACATGCTCCACAAAGATGAGGACCTGTAGGTAGTACACTCCTCATTCGCTGCTGTTGTTGTGGCTGCATGGGTGGGCGATAGGTTTGTCCCAATCTCCTTAGTACTAGGTTAGCTATCTGGTCTGGATTTACTAGTGCGCTAGGCCTTGAGCTTTGGTCATCACCCCACTGATCTCTAGGTTGCACCTCAGGGCCAGTACCATCTTGGAATTTGAAGTTATCTGTGAAATCCATAGCATCATGGCAACACTCATTGAAATTTGTATGCTTCTTTGCATAGAGATGTGTGTGAAGTGTTAAATTTTTGAGTCCTTTTAAGAAGAGAGAAATTAATCTACTCTGGGTGGGCTTCTCATCTTCTGGGCAATGATTAATGTACTGCTTCATCCTATTTACACAGTCTCTAACACTCTAAGTCTCACCTTGCTTGAAAGAGTAGATGTTTGCTACTACTGTGTCATGCTGAATCCCCATCAAGGAAAAAGCAGCAATGAATCTCTCTTCAAGAACTCGTAAAGAAGATTTGTCTGAAGCCTCTAGTGCCTAAAACCAAGCAAGGGCCTTTCCCTCACAAGAGTGAGCCCAAATCCTTCAATTTGCGTATGCTTGTCAGTCACTTGCTCAGCTCGAACTGCTTGCCTAAATGCTGCTACATGGTCATATGGATCTCCCGACCCTTCGTACTTCTTTACCAGTTTCTGAAGAGTTGATGGCCTTACTCATCTTGAATACTCATCATCAAGCCTACGACCTCTCACTCTCAGTGGTTCCTCTCTTTGGTAAGATGGTCCATATTGTTGGAAGAACGGTAGAGGGGGAGGAGACACACACACAGGAGCAAACCCTAATGTATATTGCAAACCCTAACCATAGAGGGAAGACATCTCCACTCTCACACAACACACTATGAGTTGTGTCCACACTCTACTAACCCTAGCTAATGTCCACACACTATGACCAGCTGGACACGCGGTCATTTATGTCTCACACATGTTCCTACCTAACATGCCAGCACATAGCATAGCTGGCTCACACTGACATCAAGCTTGAATCTCAATAGCCCCTCTCAAGCTCATGATGTACTGCCGATGAAGATGTAGATGAGCTTGGGATATCAAGACTCTCAACACTCCCCCTCAAGCTCATCCCATGTACTCCCAACATAGTCCGGAAGTACTCAAACTTCTCCCTGCTAAGTGGCTTTGTAAAGATGTCTGCCACCTGCTCATCAGTCTTCACATAGTGAAGATCAACTGTACCATCCAACACCTTTTCTCTGACAAAGTGATAATGGACCTCTATGTGTTTGGTCCTCGCATGAAATACTAGATTCTTGGCCAACTGTATACTGCTCATGTTGTCACAATGAATGACAACTTTGCCATCAATAGGCTCACATAAATCTGCCAAGAGACCCTTTAACCATACTGCCTCACAAGTAGCAATGACTGCACCTCTATATTCAGCCTCTGTACTGGATAAAGAAACTGTAGGTTGCTTCTTGCTACTCCAACTCACCACGGCACTTCCAAGTGTAAAAGCATATCCACTAGTAGACCTCCTGTCATATGCGCTACCTGCCCAATCAGCATCTGTGTAGCCATGTATGTCCAAGCTTTTACCACTCTCATAAAGTAAACCATAATGTGCTGTGGTCTTCACATATCTCATAATACGTCTCACTGCATCCAAATGTGGTTTTCTAGGGCTCTGCATAAACTGGCTTACTAGCCCCACAGCATAACTTAAATCCGGGCGTGTGATAGTCATATATATGAGACTACCAACCATCTTCCTGTACATAGAAGGATCATCCAATTCCTCGCCATAATCAGCCCGCAACTTCACATTTTGCTCCAATGGTGTACTCATAGGCTTACACCCTGTCATGCCATACTTTGCCAACATATCCAATGCATATTGGCGCTGTACTAGCCAAGTACCTGCATGATCTTTGACCACTTCAATTCCAAGAAAGTATCTCAACTCACCAAGATCTTTCATGTCAAATTGCCCACTCAAAGCTTTCTTGACATGCATCACATCTGCACCATGATCACCTGTGATAATCAAGTCATCCACATAGATGACGAGTAAAACAATCCCATGCTCTGTCTTCTTCACATAGAGTGAAGAATCTGCTATAGAAATCTGAAAACCAAGTGAGATAAGATATCTACTCATCTTATCACTCCAAGCACGAGGTGCTTGCTTCAGACCATACAATGCCTTTTTCAATCTACATACGTGAGTGGGATATCTAGGGTGTACATACCCTTCTGGCTGTGCCATATACACTTCCTCTTGTAGATCTCCATTCAGAAATACATTTTTGACATCCATCTGATCATTTCCCAGCCATTAGCTGCAGCCATAGCAATGACTGCTCTCACTGTGCCCATCTTAGCCACTGGACTAAAAGTTTCATCATAGTCCAAACCTTGGGTCTGTGCATAACCCTTTGCTACCAATCTTGCTTTATGTCTCTCAATAGAACCATCAGATTTGCACTTCACTTTGTAAACCCATTTACAGCCAATAACATTCTTGTCCTTTGGTATTGCAACCAAATCCCATGTATCATTATGGACCAATGCGTCCATCTCAACATCCATTGCTTTCTCCCATACATGCTCTCCAATAGCCTCTGTATAGCATGTAGGTTCCACATGCTTCACCATAGATGTCATATATGCATAGTGCATAGCAAAATCTCGATATGTCAATCTATCAACTGGATATCTGACTCTCTGGGATCTCCGCAATACCTGCGGGTCACTCTGTACACCTGTAACTCTAGCATGTGGAGGCACATATCTGTCCTGCCTAGCACCAGGTGTGCGTAAAACAGGTATGCCAAGCTCCTCATCCAAACTCTCTGAACTAGATGACTCATAACCTGTGATTCCAATTCCTTCGACTTTCTTTTTGCCTTTATCCATAGCACTACTCCCAGTGCTCACACTCTCATGCCTCAAACGTCCTGACCATGGACGTACACTGCTACTCTCAGCTTCTGCTGGCCCAAACATAGTAGTAGAACTAGAACTTGCTTGTGGCAAGTTCACATGCACATCAGCCTCAAGTGACTCAATGACACCCTCATCTTTTGCTTTGTACCAACTAGCAAGCTCATCAAACACCACATCTTGTGAGATGACCACTTGTCTAGTTTGTGGATTATAACATTTGTATGCCTTTCGATCCTGTGTATATCCAACAAATACACATTTCTCTGCCTTAGGATCCAACTTTCTTCTTCTTTCATCAGGCACATGTACATAAGCTATGCATCCAAAAACTTTAAGGTGTCCAATGTCTGGCCTGTAACCTGTAAGCTGCATCTCTGGCGTGCTTCCATGAATGGCTGCTGTAGGTGTTTTGTTCAATATATATACTGCAGTAGCACATGCTTCTGCCCAATAGTAATCTGGCATGCTCTTTTCATTGAGCATCGCCCTAGCCACTTCACATATGACTCTGTTCTTTCTCTCAGCCACACCATTCTGCTGAGGTGTATACCTGCAAGTCAATTGTCTTCTTATTCCATGCTTCCTCAAGAAATGCTCAAAAGCCTTTGAGGTGTATTCACCACCTCCATCTGTTCTCAAACATTTAATCCAACAGCCATATTGCTTTTTTGCAAAAGCTTTGAAATCCATGAACTTTTCCAACACTTCACTCTTCTCTCTAAGAAAGTATATCCATGTCATCCTGTTGAAATCATCTATGAATGTCACATAGTATAAACTGCCTTTGATAGATGGGTTTTGTGCAGGACCCCATACATCACTATGTACGATCTCAAGTGGCCTGCTACTCATATTTCCTTCTCTAGGAAACCTCAACCTTGCCTTCTTTCCAAACTGACACGCTTCACAAACATGCATATGTCCATCATATTTGAATCTAGGCAATCCACTGACAATGCCTATTGTCTGCATGTTCTTTAACCTTTGTATATTGACATGTCTAGTCCTCTTATGCCACTTATCAATGTCATGTACCACATTCTTGCTTTTAGAGAACATGGCTGATTTTAGCTCAGGAATTCCAGCATCCAGCTTAAACAATCTGCCTTCTTTCTTGCCTTTAGCAATGACTCTGCATCCATGTTTGAAATCTTCAACGAAGCATCCATGCTCGTTGAAACGAACCTGTAATCCCTGTTCCACCATTTGACCAACTGAGGCCAACAAGCTCTTTGTGATAGAAGGCACGTACATTTTGTTTGACCATTGTGCATAACCAATGGTACACTTCCAACATGTGTAATGACGTGCTGGGTATCATCACCTGTTTCCACATAGCCTTTTACATCCATAGGCTTCATATGCTCAAACCATTCACCATGACATGTCATATGGTTTGATGCTCCTGAGTCCATATACCATGCATCATCATTCTCAGCATTTGTCGTCATAGAACCCACAACATGCTTCATGGCAAACAAATGATTTGCAGTTCCATCATTACTGCTTGATGCATAGTTTCCACCATGTTGTGCATAATTTCCACCATAATGACCACCACGTTGTGCTCTACCCCCTCTCAAATCATTCTGTTTGCGGAAACAATCTCTCGCCATATGACCATATTTGCCACAATAATGGCATTCCACATCTTGCATAGAATTTTGTTGGCCTTGCCAACGTCCTCTACCACGGGGGTTACCTCTGCCTCTCGAAGGTGCATATCCACGACCACCTCGAGCACCATATGAAGGCTGAAAATTCTATTGTGGAGGCCTGTCCTGCCATCCACGACCATTACCACCACGTCGACGTGATGCAAATCTCCCCCTGCCTCTAAAGCCTCTCTGCGAGTAGAAAGCCTGACTTCTGCCATCATCATGGCTAGTAGATGCATCCAGAAATGAATCACTGAGCTTGATTTCCTCAACCAACAAGAGTGAAACCAACTCATCAAAGTCAGGTAGACCTGTACTCCTCACTGAGATAGATGTATCAAAAGATTTTTATTCCTTGCCAAGACCACGCAAGGTAATATCCACCAAATCATCATCAGGTATGGGGGCATTTATTGTGGCCAATGCATCATCAGGCATGGGGGCATTTATTGTGGCCAATGCATCTGCAAACTTCTTGATTTCTTGCACATAATCATGTATGCTTCTTTTATTCCTTTTCACATTGTGTATCTGCTGTCGCAAACAACTGAGACTTGTGAGCACTCGTATCTGTATCAAACATCTTAACCAAAGTATCCCATGCATCTTTGGGATTCTCAGCATCCTGTATGTGTATGAGCATAGCATCAGAAATACATATAGACAGATAATGCAGCACTTTGAATGCTCTCTCTGACCGTTGCTTATGAGCAATAAGCTGCTGCTGTGTAGGTTGTCGAGGTAGCTCAGGCTCTGGCTCAGCACCTGTAATGAGATTCCAAAATCCTTTTCCTTTCAAGAAACTCTTTATCCTATACTTTCATGCCTGGAAGTTCTTCCTATCCAGCTTTTCACCAACACGGCGACCATCCTGGGTTAGACAAGCATTTCTCTTGGTGCCTTTCTGTCTTT